>NC_088690.1:75114722-75731388 GCF_028017835.1 Emys orbicularis
GGTGGTGGGGGGGGGGGGGGGGTGTGAGGATGAATTCAACTGGGAAACCGAAGAGTTTCCCTGCCGGAAAAGGAGAATTTAAAGTGGAATCCTTTGCTTATTGAGGTAATCATGGCAAATTATTTGGAAGCCATTCAGGATGAGCTTAACGACTACATATAAGGAGTAAGATGCAAAAAATATACCTCACAACATTTTCAACTGCAGAGACCTTAATGGAACCCCAAACTTCCAATCCCCCACTCACACCCACCGATTTCCATCTCAACTCTAACTGCCAGTCCTCTATTTGCCTTTGTCAGCCAGAGCGTCTGGTTTTCTCACTTAAATCTTGACCAACATAACATAGTTTGAAATCTACTGGTGTAGAGTGAGTGTCCGATATTTGCGCTAGATAATCTAATTCAGCTGTTCTCAAACTGTGAGCTGGGACCCCAAAGTGGGTCCTGACCATCTGGTCCGGCTCTACTGTTTTTGCCGCCCCAAGCAGCGCAGGGGCAGTCAGTGTACCATTAGGGTGGCAGGTGTGTTTCCGCGGCGGCAGCAATTCGGCGGCAGCTTCTGTCTTCAGCCGGAAGACAGAAGCCACCGAATTGCTGCCGCGGGCAGCTGAACATAGAAATTGCCGTGGAGTTGCCGCCGCCGAAATGTGCGTGCCACCCTAATGGCACACGGACTGCCCCCGCCGTCTACGGCGGCAATTCGGCACACTGCTTGGGGCAGCAAAAACACACGGACTGCCGCCCCTTGCAGATTGCTGCCCCAAGCACCTGCTTGGAATGCTGGTGCCTGGAGCCGGCCCTGCCAACCATGTTTTAATGGGGTCACCAGGGCTGGCTTTAGACTTGCTGGGGCCTGGGGCTGAAGTCAAAAGTCCGACTCCCACCACCCAGGGCTGAGGCCAAAGTCTGAGGGCTTCAGCCTTGGGCAGCAGGGCTCAGGTTACAGCCCCCACCTGCTTAGGGCTGAAGCTGTCAAGCTTTGGCTTCAGCCCCCCGTCACAGGGGTCAAGGCTCGGGCTTCGGCTTTGGCACCCCTGCCCAGGACGGAGGGCTTGGGCTTCAGTCCCCCTTCCCGGGATCTTGTAGTAATTTTTGTTGTCAAAAGGGGGTCGTGGTGCAATGAAGTTTGAGAAACCCGGATCTAATTCAATAGGCCATTTGCAAACTGATTAACCCCATCATGATACAAAAGGTGCACCAGGATCATGTTACTGTGCTACCACATTTTGGACCAAATTAATCTCTGGCTGCCTTTTTGTTTATTTTGATATGGTATTTTTTGTTAACAATAATTTGTGATTTTATTGTCTCATGATTAGAGAGTTAGTTTAATTATGTGTCAGAACAGAATTACTGTAAGTAAAGATATCAATACAATTAGTACCTAAAACTGCAACATGTAATTATGTAATCATGATACTGCAAAAAAATCAAATCAAATCAAATAAACTTGAGCAGAAAACGCAGTACAAAAGGCATGATAAAAAAACATTAAAGTTTTGGCAATTTCCAATGTATTTTTCACAAATTACTTTGCATCACAGAACTAATCAATAATGAGCAGCCCTCAGCAGACCCAGGATGAATGCAATTCTAGATGTTCATTAGCTTACCTGAACCTTATCTAAACTATTTGAAGCTCTTTAGGCTGCAAAATTTGGCTGGAAATTTACATCTGGGTAAAGTGGGTATGAAATACTACCAATGCTGTCACCAGTGCAAATGACTACACAACAGAGGATCAGACCCCTTGTACTCATAGGCTTTCACATGTGCTTTCAATTCCAGGCCTGAACAGAAAGCAGAAGTGAAAAAAAACCTATCTACATATTTCAAAAGCTTTAGCATTAATTTTGTTTTAAACATGGGTGATGGATGAGGAAGTTAGTTTGCCCACACTTGTTCAGCTATTTTCTTTAATACCTACAAATCTGTTTTGAACACTAAACTCTGTCAAAAGTGCATTAAGCCACTTGAGAGATTTTGATCACAAATACATTTGTTCGGTTCTCACCTTAAAGTGAATGAACTGATATTTAAAAAAAAAATCCCCCACCACACACACAAACCCACAAATTAGTTATCCATTTACACTTTATGTGAAGTTTATGTTGGGAATGAATTTTTACTACTGACATGCAAACCCTTGGAAACAAGGTGTCTAATGGAAATGATGCACCTTTAACTCTGGAAGGATTACCTGCCACAGGTATTTTATGGTCCTATGTACAAATCTTTACAATAGTCTGTCCACTGTCATTCTTCCCTGAAACAGATAGTCAACTACTGTATTGAAATTTTAATTTCTCTTACTGTAATCTACCTCTGTCTCTTCTAGTTATACTCACATCCTTTCTTATAGGCCTCTCTGCAGACAACTTGCTGTTATTTCCCGCCCCCCCCCCAAAGATGACTTAAGAGAGAGAGAACCAAAGTTCATCACAGTCACCCCTTTCAAAGTAGACTTGAACGTTCTCACCATTTTTCTGCTCTGGTACAAAAGATTTAGATGGTACCTCAAGTAAAATTGATGTTGGAAACAATAAAATATCCTGACTTTATAGAAACACCTTTAACTATTTTTCAAACATATTTATGGCAATTTCTTGACTTTTGTTTACTGAATAACAATTTTCATTTCCAAAGTATATACTGCAATTATGAAAAGCACCTTTAATCTTAATATATGTACACAAAAAGAACAATTATTCAGTAGCTTTTCTGCATAATATCTATAGAACAGTGGAAGTATTTCATACAATTATGGTTTATACCCATTTATTAAATGCACAATCACAATATTTCAAAAGTCTGTATTTCGATTGAATGAGCGAGGTGAGCTCTAATTCTTTCCAGTAGAAAACCCCATACTCAATGTTCTTTATCTCTATTTCTCATTTAAGTTTCTAAGGTCCTGAAAGTCTACCACGTGAGCTAGCAAGAGGAAGAGGAGTCTAATTGTACAAATTACCTATAGATGAGAAAGCATGCCATCCCAGACCTCAGTACAAGCTCATATACTGGAATACCAGCAGAACATATCTTTCCTGCTCACTGTGCCATTGTGGAGGTATTTTGATAGGTGGATATCTGTAATACAGAAGCTTAGTGGGGACACAGCAGTATGTTTATATCAATCTGCCACATAAAATGACTTCATAGGTTTTTGCTATCATCTAGGGCACATACCGTATTTTCATAAATACCAGTTTTCTTTTCATAGAATCATAGAACCATGGGGTTAGAAGGGGCTGCAAGGATCATCTAGTCTAACCCCCTGCCAAGATGCAGGATTTGTTGCATCTAAACCATCCAAAACAGGTGGCTATCTAGCCTTGTTTTAAAAACCTTCAGTGTAGGAGCTTCCAAAACCTCTCTAGGCAGTGTGTTCCATTATCCTACTGTTCTTATAATTAGGAAATTTTTCCTGAGATTTAATCTAAATCGGCTATGATGGAGTTTGAACCCACTGCCTCTTGTCCTACCCTTTGTGGCAAAAGAGGACAATTTTTCTCCATCAGCCTTTCATATTTGAAGACCGCTATCATGTCCCCCCTTAATCTCCTCCTATCCAAGCTAACCATACTCAGGTTTCACCAGCCTTTGCTCAGATGGCTTGCATTCCATCCCTTTGATCATATTTGTCCCTTGCCTCTGGATCCTTTCCAGCTTCTCTACATCCTTTCTATACATTGCTGACCAAAACTGGACACAGTACTCCAGCTAATGCCTAACCAGCACCGAATAGAGTGGTACTATCACCTCCCATGACTTGCATGCTATGCCTCTTTTAATGCAACCCAAAATTGCATTTGCTTTTTTTGCAACAGCATCACATTGTTGACTCACGTTGAGGCTGTGATCCACCACAACTCCCAGATCCTTTTCAGTTGTACTGCTGCCAAGCCAGTTATCCCACATTATGTGTTGGTGCATTTGGTTTTTCTTCCCTGAGTATAGCACCTTATATGTGTCTTTGTTGAATTTCCTTTTCTTGTTTATAGCCCAGTTCTCCAGTTTGTCAAGATCCCGTTGAATTTTAGCTCTATCATCTAAAGTGTTTACAACCCCCTAGCTTTGTGTCATCTGCAAATTTGATCAGTATGCTCTCT
Organism: Emys orbicularis; assembly: GCF_028017835.1. NCBI lineage: Eukaryota > Metazoa > Chordata > Testudines > Emydidae > Emys > Emys orbicularis. The sequence goes on from NC_088690.1 coordinate 75,118,837, forward strand.
ATTCCTACATCCAGGTCATTAATAAAGATGTTCAATAACACAGGACCCAGAACAGAGCCCAGCGGAACCACACTTGAGACCCCCTTCCAATCTGACATCATTCCATTAATAGTTACTCTTTGTTTGCCGTTGCTTAACCAATTATGTTTCCACTTAATGATAGTTCAGCCACCCCCACATTTCTCCTGCTTTCTTATCAGAATGTCATGTGGCACTGTGTCAAAAGCCTTGCAAAAGTCCAGGTATATTATGTCCACTGCATTCCCTTTTAACATTTTCATCAAAGCCATCATCACAATTGACTCTAACTGACAAACTTGGCAGAATCAGCCAGCAAGACAAATCCAGACAGAGCCATGGAGACAAAATTACCCTTTCTTCCCCAGATGTGCTCCTCCAGTTCGCAGCTGGAGCACATTGATGGGTATGGCATGGGGGGAAATGTCCACTTCTGCTCCCCTGGGTATGAGGATGAAAAGAGGATTTGAGTCTCCAAGACTGTTGTTAAGCACCTTTCACAAGCACTACAATCTGTTCAAAATTGTAAAAGGTAAATACATTCAAAACCACAGAAACTAAAATTCTAGCTGAAACAGCACCTTGAATCATAGAATATCAGGGTTGGAAGGGACCTCAGGAGGTCATCTAAGTCCAACCCCCAAATTAATGGATGGAGATATCCTGTCTCCAGAAGGGACCTTGAAAGGTCATTGAGTCCAGCCCCCTGCCTTCACTAGCATGACCAAGTACTGATTTTGCCCCAGAACCCTAAGTGGCCTCCTCAAGGATTGAACTCACAACCCTGGGTTTAGTAGGCCAATGCTCAAACCCCTAAGTTATTCCTCCCCCCATATAGAATATCAGGGTTGGAAGGGACCTCAGGAGGCCATCTAGTCCAACTGCCTGCTCAAAGCAGGACCAATCCCCAGACAGATATTTTCCCCAGATCCCTAAATGGCCCCTCAGGGATTGAGCTCACAACCCTGGGTTTAGCAGGCCAATGCTCAAACCACTGAGCTATCCCTCCTGCCCTTTGCCTGCATTAATGATGCACTTTGGACACAAGTCCCACTGGGACTTGCTCTTAGATCCACTGCCCTTGCCGAATCCTTGGCCCTGAGTACAGAGTTTTGCAATACTCAGTGAAGTCGGGAGTACATAATATAACACAATATATATAGTATCACAAAGAGGAGAGGGTCAAGAGTCTTAATTTAAGGACACCTGAAGTAAAGGGAATAAATTTAGAAAGTTAATCTCAGGTTAAATATTAGGAAAATGCTAATGAGTGTAAGAAAGACAAGGTGGGTGAGGTAATAACTTTTAGTGGATCAACTTCTGTTGGTGACAGAGATAAACTTTCCAGTTTATGTAAGATCCAAAGATCATCTCTCTCACCCACAGAAACTAGTCCAATAAAAGATATTGAGGGGAGGGATAGCTCAGTGGTTTGAGCATTGGCCTACTAAAGCCAGGGTTGTAAGTTCACTCCTTGAGGGGACCATTTAGGGACCTCGGGCAAAAATCTGTCTGGGGATTAGTCCTGCTTTGAGCAGGGGGGTGGACTAGATGACCTCCTGAGGTCCGTTCTAATCCTGATATTCTCTGATATTACCTTACTCACCTATCTCTCTAATATTCTGGGTACAACATCACTGCCTTATAACAATATAGGTATAAAGACATTTGAAATAATCTGCTAAAGTAGATTGTGGAATTACGTCATCTGGAGATGTTCAAGGCTGTCATATGACACATCTAAAATAGGGATGCTTTAGAGAAAATATTGGCACAATACAGGGGAATGGTCTAACCTACTATAGTTCCCTTTGGACTCGAATAATTCCCTGACCGCAGACTTTCCACCACTAGAGACTGAAAGTGTCTGAAATAGTAGTTGGTCCCATACAACAAATAAACTCGGACATATTCTTTATCGAAAATAGTAAAATAATCTATGAAAATGTTTTACATAAAGGACACTGAGAACCTTCCATCTATTCTGAGAAGGGAAACATTCATTTCTCCTATATCATAATGCAGATGATGCTGATCAGAATGAAACTGAAAAGTTTAACAGGATTTTCACTTAACTCTTATAACACTTGTTTATGCGGTAAAATTTAGATCTATTTGCAGTCTACATACTTGCTGCAGAATTACAGGGAAGCACTACCCAGATTACTGGTAGAAATATTCTCTACGTTAGCAAGACTTGCATTTCATGAAGGTGTCTCACCTGTGCCTGGCTGTCAGAGCTCAGGTTTCCCCTGCCAGACTGATTCCCCATGCCAGAATCCTCATCAGAAAGGAGAACGTCGGTCAAGGCCTTTTCGCCCGGTTTGAGAAAGGTGAACTCGTTCTGCCCGGAATCGGCAGCTAAGCACACCTCGTAGGAATAGGGCAACTGCAAGGTCCCATTGCTGTAGTTGCAGGAGAATTTGGGGCCGAGACTAGAATACAGATCCGGATAGTAAGATCCAAAAACTGGGGGAGTTCTAGGTCTCCTACATTTAAAAATTAAAACTGATATCGCTGTAAAAAAGAATAAAAACGAAATCAAAGCTAGAGCTACCACCAAAATAATAGTAAAGCCAGACTGAGATTCTGAGTCACTCGATTGGTCGCTGATTTCCGGAAGAGCCTCTTGGAAGTTCTCAGCAAACACCAGGTTGAGAGTCACTGTGGCGGAGAGAGGCGGCTGCCCGTTATCCTTCACCAGGGTGACCAGCCTGTGCTTCACAGCATCTCTGTCCGCAAAGGCGCGGGCTGTCCGGATCTCCCCGCTGTGCAACCCCATGCTGAAAAGCGCCGGTTCAGTGGCCTGGAGCAGATGGTAGGAGAGCCAGGCATTGTGTCCTGAGTCAGCATCCACCGCCACCACCTTAGTCACCAGATAACCTGCCTCGGCCGAGCGAGGGACCATCTCGAACAAGGCGGAGCCATCGGCTCCGAGGGAAGGGTACAGGATGCGAGGGGCGTTATCATTCTGATCCAGAATAAACACCCTGACAGTGACATTGCTGCTGAGAGGCGGGGACCCGCCGTCTTGGGCCTTCACTTGCATTTCAAACTCCCGGAATTGCTCGTAGTCGAAGGAGCGCTGCGCATAGATAGCTCCGGTCTGGGAGTTAATGGAGATGGAGGAAGAGAGAGGCACCTCCTGGAGGTTGCTGCTCAGGATGGAGTAAGTGAGTCGGGCGTTCCGGTCCAGATCCCGGTCTGAGGCTTTTACACTGAAAATAGAGGCCCCCGAGGGATTGTTCTCTGGCACATAGGCGATGTAGGAACGTTTCTCAAAGACAGGGGCGTTGTCATTGATATCCGAGATCTGCAACAGGATGGTTTTCTGGGTGGAGAGTGGGGGAGAGCCGTTGTCTGTGGCGGTGATTGTGATATTGTACTTCGGGGTCCTTTCCCTATCCAGGGTGCTGTCTGTAAGGAGCTTGTAGTAATTATTAGAGGAGGATATTATTTTAAACGGCAACTCGTCTTGGAAATGACAAAACACGATCCCGTTGTCTCCAGAATCTTGATCGATTACATTGATCAGAGCTATCACTGTCCCGGGCACTGAGTCTTCGGGAATGGGGCTGGCCAGGGATGCGACTGTCACCTCCGGGGCATTGTCGTTCTCATCAAGAACCTCGATTTCCACTTTGCAGTGTGTCACTAGTCCGCCTCCATCCTTTGCTTCTACTACCAGGGTGTAGTCACGTGTCTCCTCAAAGTCCAAGGGCTCCTTTACAGTAATTTTCCCGGTTTCTGGGTCCAGACTGAATTTCTGACGGGCCTTTTCTGGAATGTTGCTGAAGACGTAGCTGATCTGAGCATTTGAACCTTCATCGCTGTCGTTGGCTTTAACCTGAAGCACTAAAGAGCCCGTCGGTGTATTTTCCTTCAGGCTGACTTTGTAGAGCTCCTGAGTGAAGACAGGGGGGTTGTCATTGGCGTCGGTGACATTAATCCATATCTGGGCGGTCCCAGTTCTCTGCGGCTCTCCCCCATCCACAGCCGTGAGGAGCAAGTGAAGGCTGCTCTTGCTCTCCCGATCCAGGGGTTTCTGCAGCACTAAATCTGCATATTTATTGCCATCCCGGCTCTCTTTGACTTCCAGGATGAAATCCTGATTGGGGCTCATCTGATAACTCTGCAGAGAATTAATCCCAACGTCAGGATCTTCAGCATTTCCAAGAGCAAATCGAGCCCCTGGCAAACTGGATTCACTGATTTGTAGATCGATGCTGTCTTTTAGGAAAAGCGGGGCATTGTCGTTAATGTCCTGGATCGCGACATTTATGTGGAAAACATTCAAGGGATTTTCCAGCACAGTTTCGAAATTTATGATGCAGAGTTGAGATGTCCCGCATATCTCTTCCCGGTCTATCCTGTCATTCACATAGACGTTGCCACTTTCCCCATTCACGCTGAAGTATTGCTTTTTAGCTGCAGAGACAACACGGAGCTTCCGGTCGGGCAGTTCTCTCACACTCAGCCCCAAATCCTTGGCGAGATTCCCCACAAGGGAACCTTTCGCCATTTCCTCAGGAATCGAATAACGAATCTGCTCCGAGACCGCCCGGCAAAACAAAGCGAATAGGAAGAGAAACAGCAGCACCTGCCGTGTGACTGCCTGGCCCGGCTCTCTGATTTCCATCCCAGTCTCTGTCAGCTTTACTCTCTCCTCTCTTGCTTTATTTTGATTACGTTAGTTGTTCGGAAATCCCATCAGGCTGAAGTAATCCGCGGTAAGGGAGAGTAAATTGAGCTCCGATTGTCTGCTTAACGGTACGTTGTGCTCTGAGGAGATTCCTTTTCATAGAGAGACGGTGACTGTCTCCCTGCAGTTTCCTCTGCGATCTGCGCTGTATGATGGAGCAATCGCAGCGCAGGAGGCTCGGATGGATCTCCGGCTCCAGCCCTGGCTCCGCATTGGCCAACAGCGGCACTCCGAGTCTCAACGGGAGAACTGCAATAGCAGCGATCTTATCAAGGCGCCGACACAGCTCTAGCGACTATAATGAAAGAATTCCCCCTTGCCAAACACTGTTTTCTAAGTCTATAGCATTATAACATTGTCAAATGTGAACAATTGCATCTCCAGTTAACTATGGACTTCATAGTTCTTTTTGGTATGAGTTTATATATACTCAAGTTAAAGTATACCAAACCGCTATTTTATGGGGAATGGAATAATGGAACAGTGGGAAGGGTGACTGTGCACATCTTTATCTACACAGGACTATTATTGAGAAGAGGAAAGAACGTTCTAACAGTTACAATTGTTTCCACATATGGAATCACAATTCCCACACACCCACATTTCTGTGAGCTCCAACAAATAATAGTTCTGAAAAATTTGACAGAAATGTTTTAATATTGTAAAAAGAGAAGAGTACCTCGGTCTAAACTTGTGAGCAAAACAAATTTTGAGTGGTTTACTTTAAGGTCCTTTTTGTCCGCTTAAAAAATTCTGGTTTTCCTGTACAACAAACAAACAAAGAAAGGGAAAAAAAAGAGAAAACTCTCCCATTAAACGAACACTGCATATACTTCTAAAAGCTAAGAAAAGGGCCTGTTGTGGTAAATTACAATATATTTCAAAAGTAGGCTCAGTTCTGTCATTGAACCAACCCCAGGAACACAAATGTTACCAGAAGAACGCTTATGTGTTCCAAACATGAAACGTTCTGAAACCATGACCATGTTCCTGTAAAATCCCTGTATTCAAAGGCCTTCCCGTGATGCAAAAATAAATTAAATAATCAAAGATGGCAACATAAAAAAGAACAAAATTATCTATAACTATATAACCACAACTCCAAAGATATTTCATTCACTTATCTCTGTATTAATACAAATGGTTTACAAACACATAATGCTTATTTAATAAAAGAACTTAAGAAATTTTAGAATCTATTTTTCCTATGTTAATTAATAAAACTGTAAAAGCGTCAGTACAGTATGTCACTATACATCGTAATTTGTTAAGGCTCAAAATTAAGACACAACAACATTATTATTGAGGAAAATATTAAAAATCTTGATTTAATCTAGTCCTCTTTAAAAGCTATGTTGTCCTAGATTAACAGTAATATACTTTCTTGAAAGCTAAATTTCTAACAAAATAATCAGCTATGCAGGCACGTGTAATCTTTCCGGCAAAGAACACTATTCCACACAACTGAATAAAGATTTTGTCAGGCAGCTCCGGCTCTACTGTTTTTGCCGACCCAAGCAGCGCGGGGGCAGTCAGTGTGCAGTTAGGGCGGCAGGCGCGTTTCCCCGGAAGGGGCAATTCGGCGGCAGCTTCTGTCTTCAGCCGAAAGACAGAAGCCGCCAAATTGCTGCCGCAGGCAGCTGAACATAGAAACTGCCGCGGAAACTTGCGTGCCGCCCTAACGGCACACAGACTGCCCCCGCCATCCGCGGGCTGCTTGGGGCGGCAAAAACACAGGGACTGCCGCCCCTTGCAGATTGCCGCCCCAACCACCTACTTGGAATGCTGGTGCCTGGAACCGGCCCTGGTGTAAGGGTGAAAACAAACCTCTATTTCTTAAGAATAAGGGAAGGATATTAAGATACCTGTTTGTAACACAAATTCCAGAAAATCATTCATTTGACAAATCTAAAAATAGCACGACATTGGCTTTCTAGACAATAGCAAAGAAAATGCCAGGGCCTTCCGGTGACACTCAAAGCACTCAATGGAAATCACTCAGTTTATTCCAGAGAAATACACACACTCTCCCTACCCTCCCTCTCTCCAGCGTACGGACACATACATTAGTATCTTTACTGATTAGCCGTCTAGAAATAAAAAGATACCAACAATTTCAGATAAAAATGATAAAGCTCCAAAGTTATAGGCTCACCTGAAACGAGGTCTGATCCCCGTTATAAGTGCTTAATTCTTCAGTAACTACAGTAGGATCCTTTATCTCACGAGTCTGCTGACTGGTAACAGTATTTGCATAGTTTGATTTGGGAAAGTTGAACTGGCTCTTTCTGGAGTCCGTGGTGAGAGAAACCTCATGCGAGTAGGAGTGAAGAAAAGCTCTGACTCCATCGATCCCCACAAACTGCGAGACGGGAACTCCACTGAAAGTCACACCCGAGGAGTCAAAGAGCTGCGAGTTTCTCCACCGGCGGAGCCTCAGGGCCAGTAACACTATGATAAAGGTAAAGAACAAGCAGGAAACGGAAGCCACAGCGATCACCAAATACAAGGTGAGGTTGGACTGGGGATCTGCAGGAGCTGAGGGGCTGCTTAAATCGGAGAGGATTTCGGAGATGCTGTCAGCCACCACCACCGTGACAGTGGCCGTGGCAGTGAGAGGGGGCTGTCCGCTGTCCTTCACTAAAACCACCAGACTTTGCTTGAGCGCATCTCTGTCTACAAAGTAGCGCGCTGTCCTGATCTCTCCGCTGTGGAGTCCCACACAGAAGAGCCCCGGCTCTGTAGCCTTCAGCAGCTGGTAGGAGAGCCAGGCGTTCTGCCCGGAGTCTGCATCCACCGCCACCACCTTAGTGACCAGGTAACCCGGCTCGGAGGAGCGAGGGGCCAACTCCACTCCCGTGGAGCCATCGGTGGGAAAGGAGGGGTGTAAGATGTCCGGGGTGTTGTCATTCTGATCCAGTATAAAGAGAGTGACGGAGACATTACTGCTGAGAGGTGGGGAACCCCCATCCTGAGCCTGCACTTGGAACCGAATCTCCCGGAACTGTTCGTAATCGAAGGAGCGCAGAGCGTAGAGAGCCCCAGTCTCGGAGTTAATTGAGATGGAGGAGGACAAAGGCACTTCGCTTCTGTCTCCTTCAATAATGGAGTAAGTGACTCTGGCATTTTCCCCCCAGTCGGGGTCATTCGCCTTCAGGGAGAAAATGGAGGCTCTTCTCGGGTTATTCTCCGTGACGTAGGCCGTGTAGGATGTTTTATCGAAGAAGGGGGCGTTGTCGTTCGTGTCTAAAATCCGGAGTGGGATCGTGGTGGTTGTAGAAAGAGGAGGAGTCCCATTGTCCGTGGCGGTCACTGTGATGTTGTATGCTGCCACCTGCTCCCTGTCCAGGGCTCGGTCTGTCACCAGACTGTAATAATTATCGAAGGGTTTCTTCAGCTCGAAGGGGAAGTCGCTGGGTATGGAGCACGTGACCTCCCCGTTCTCTCCGGAATCTAGATCTTGTACATCTAAAAGAGCGATCACAGTCCCGATGGGAGAGTCCTCGGGGATCGAGCTGATGAGAGACCTGAGAACGATTTCCGGAGCGTTGTCATTCACATCGCTAACAACGATTAAAATTTTGGACCTGCCAAAAAGGCCTCCCCCGTCATGCGCTTGTACCTCAATTTCATATAATGATGCTTCCTCAATATCCAAGTTTCCCACGACTGTTAGTTCTCCCGTGTTCGAATCGAAGCGGAATATTTTGGAAGCTTTGTCTGTGATTTTTTTGAATGAGTATATCACCTGTTTGTTTATGCCTTCGTCCAGATCAGTGGTTTTTACTGTAAGAATTGTGGAACCATCCGGGACATTTTCCAAAACGTTCACTTTATAGACAGACTCACTAAAAACTGGCGCGTTGTCATTTACGTCAAGAGCAACAACGCGGATTTGCGCAGTGCCGGATCTGACTGGATCTCCCCCGTCAGTGGCTGTGAGGACTAGATCGTGAACAGCTTGTTCTTCCCGATCTAGAGACTTTTCCAGCACCAGTTCGGCATATTTAACTCCATCGGTTCCCGTTTGCACATCAAGAGAGAAATGTCTGTTACTGCTGATTTGATAGCTCTGGAGAGAATTAATGCCCAAATCTGAGTCATGGGCATCACTCAAAGGAAACCGCGATCCCGGTGTTGTTATCTCGCTGACTTTTAACTCAATTTCTTCTCTCTGGAAGCTGGGAGCATTGTCATTAATATCTGTGATTTCAATTTCAACTCTATAAAGCTTCATTTTATCCTCCACTATAACCTCACAGTTTAACAAACACTCCTCCAGCCCGCCACAGATCTGCTCTCTGTCTATCCTCTCCGTGGTTATTAAATGGCCGCTCTTAAAATTCAAAGCAAAATACTGGGTCCTACCTCTGGAAGCAAAGCGGACTGCGCGGTCTGAGAGCTGCTTTACATCCAGCCCCAGATCCTTTGCGACATTCCCCACGAAAGTTCCTATCTCCATTTCTTCCGGAATCGAATAGCGAATCTGCCCAGAAGCTGACTCCCAAACGGTAGCCAACATAAAGCAGAACAGGGCTCGCCCTTTGCAGTGCCGCAGCGTTTGAGTTTCTGGCATTCCCATGCTGATATGGAGACGCCGCGTTTGGATTTTATCTTTGGAGGAATGTTTCCGAAAATATTTATAGTTAAAACCAAAGCCACTTGCAGCGAATATCACCGTTTAATTTTCATACCCGATGAGTTGAATCTGATCTCTGTGGTTTGTGCTCTGTGTAACAGCGGGGCTGGGCTGGCTGGATCTCTCAGCGCATTTCTCTTCCTGATTGGTGAACAGCGGCGCTCAGAGTCCCAACCAATAACTGCACGCGCTTCCTGCTGGAGCTTTTAGACTGATAGTTTATTGGAATTTTAATTTGATATTCAACATTCTACCCTAGGTGGTTTCTCCTAGTTAGGGATATATGAGAGCTTGAAATGCTCCCAAGTAATGAAGGTGGTCAGGAATCTGGGTTGTTATGCACAAACATGTAGAGATAATGATTTACGTGTTTTTAATATGTTTATGCGTGAATTACATGTGAACTGATTTGCCTAGGATTATTATGTCTATATCTATGTTTTTCCATCTGACTGTCCTTGGTGGTGCACTTATGCTCGTTTAGTAAAGTTCTTACTGAGTTGAACATTAGCAACATTAAATATTATATTTTTATATTCAGTTATATTTGGCTGTTCATGTTTGTTACTTCATTCACGTTATTCATTTCTATCGCAATGGATATAATATGAATGGAAAACTCAGGGTGTACCATGTATGGGTGAGCTCTATCTAATAGAGGATATGAAATTATTTGTATTCCATATATTTTCCAGTTTTCACTCTTAGTTATTTAATACCTAGTAAATAGGGAGGCTATTGGCTTCCCAGAAAACTCTAACACAAGAAGAAGATATGTAACTATAATTCACTAACTGAAAATACAAAAGTACATTTATTTGTGTATGTATATACACACCACACATACATACACGCACACACATACATACACACAGATATACACCACATGTGCTATAGAAATGTCAATGTGATAAACTAAAAAGCCACGTGAAAAATAAAATCACAGGATCCTTCATCCTTCGTTTATCAGCACGGTTGAGCACTTCAACTGCATTTTGCCCACAAAGTCCCCTCTTCCTGGACAACATTCCAGACCTCTGAGCAGCTTCAAATATCCGCCATCACTAAAACATCAACCAGCCGAGGGAAATTCCCCTCCCCCCAAATGAGGAATATGCCACTCCTCGCTACTCCTAAAAACAATCGTTCTGGGCCCAGGCCCTTGACAGTCAATATTTACCATACCCCCGTGACAATTCTCATTGTCGAAATCTCGCCATCGGGAGATCTAGACTCAGGGTCTCTGGGCAGAACACATACATCTTTCCAATGTAACCCAGCACTTGCTTCTAGTTCTGGAAAATGCGTCTGGAAAGTTTTAAAATATTATGTATTTCTGTATATCAAGACTTATAAAGCACATTTTAAGAAACTCGATGGCTCCCTATTATCCCAAAGCATTTGGAATCATGGGAATTAAAGCAACCTGGCCTGATAGGTGTAGGTATAGGGGGAAAAGGCCCAATGACCATTTTTAGACTTTCCAAAACATTTGAAAAACAGTCTTGCTCTGCGGGATGTATGGCCATGTACAGAATATAGGATAGTAGGGCAAAAAAGATTTATCATTACTCGTCTGGGAGGAGCGGCAAAATTCACTCATGGCTTTGCCACAGGTGAGTAATGAAGCCATCACAAATCCGTATAACTGAAAGCGTTTATATCAAACCCGAAAACCAGGCTATATAAGCGACATTAAGCAGAGTCCTCCAGGGGTACTGGAGGAGTAAAAAGAGTATCTTTATATATTTGTGACTATATCATCTGTCCAAGATATTGTAGAACATTAATCAAAGAAGACTTCTGCAAAATAAGCTGAATGTAGAGGGGTTATTTTAAAAAAATGTATGCATTAAAATGAATTGAAACATTTGCTCTGTAAAGATATATCTTTTACCTGAGGTAGCTACATATTTATTGAGAATGAAGTTATTATAAGGACATGTTCTGAATGAGAGGAAGGATGCTCACTCTTAAAAGAAAAAAAATAGGTTGTAGTTAAAACAGCGGGTTGGGATTTAGGAGTCTTGAGTTTGATTCCGAACTCTGTTACGGACTTCTTTTGTGATCAACAGGAGGTCTACTTTTACTTAAAATCATCTGTAAAATGGGGGTAACCTTACTCTAGGTTCCAAGAATGTCATGAGAACAAATTCATACATGTTTGTGATACGCCTAGATGCCACATGAGGCACTATAGGTAGAAGCCTTTAAAACAAACAAACAGACCCAAAACAAAACAACTCCCCCCCAAACACCTATTTCACAATGTGTTCCTATACTAGAAGACGCCTGGTTTTCATTTACAATTATTCATTCAAAGATGGATAGGAAAATATATAATGCATGAAAACGGAAGCTCACCTCCACAACAGTCTCTGTCTCAGCTTTTAAGTTGCTAGATCCATCGCACATAAATACCGTCCCTGAGCTGTCACTGCACAGAATATTCTCGTTCATCTGCACAATAGGCTGCGCGAAAGTGAATTCATTCATTCGGGCGTCTGAGGATAAACACAGCTGGTAGGAATAAGGCAAAGTCCCATCTTGATAGTTTGGTGAGAACATAGAGCTGGTCTTGGAATAAGGGTCAGGGCCAAAACACTGAAGTAATTTGGGTTTCCTTGACTTTCTCAATTTCATCATAATGGCCAGTGTCACTGTCAGGAGAAACAAAAATGAGATCAAAGCTAGAGCTACCACCAATATAATAGTAAAGCCAGACTGAGATTCCGAGTCACCCGATTGGTCGCTCATTTCCGGAAGAGCCTCTTGGAAGTTCTCAGCAAACACCAGGTTGAGAGTCACTGTGGCGGAGAGAGGCGGCTGTCCGTTATCTTTCACCAGGGTGACCAGCCTGTGCTTCATAGCATCTCTGTCCGCAAAGGCGCGGGCTGTCCGGATCTCCCCGCTGTGCAGCCCCATGCTGAAGAGCGTCGGTTCCGTGGCTTGGAGCAGATGGTAGGAGAGCCAGGCATTGTGTCCTGAGTCAGCATCCACCGCCACCACCTTAGTCACCAGAAAACCTGCCTCGGCCGAGCGAGGGACCATCTCGAACAAGGCGGAGCCATCGGCTCCGAGGGAAGGGTACAGGATGCGAGGGGCGTTATCATTCTGATCCAGAATAAACACCCTGACGGTGACATTGCTGCTGAGAGGCGGGGACCCGCTGTCTCGGGCCTTCACTTGCATCTCAAACTCCCGGAATTGCTCGTAGTCGAAGGAGCGCTGCGCATAGATAGCTCCAGTCTGGGAGTTAATGGAAATGTAGGAGGAGAGAGGCAGCTCCTGGAGGTTGCTGCTCAGGATGGAGTAAGTGATTCGGGCGTTCCGGTCCAGATCCCGGTCTGAGGCTTTTACACTGAAAATAGAGGCCCCCGAGGGATTGTTCTCTGGCACATAGGCGGTGTAGGAAGGTTTCTCAAAGACAGGGGCGTTGTCATTGATATCGGAGATTTGCAACAGGATGGTTTTCTGGGTGGAGAGGATGGGAGAGCCTTTGTCTATGGCTGTGATTGTGATATTGTATTCCGGAGTCCTTTCTCTGTCCAGGGTGCTCTCTGTGAGAAGCTTGTAGTAATTATTGGAAGACGATAAAATTTTAAACGGTAAATCTTCTTGTAAACGACAGGAGACCTTCCCATTTTCTCCGTCATCTCGGTCTCGAACTTTGATCAGAGCTATCACTGTCCCGGGCACTGAGTCTTCGGAAATGCGGCTGGCCAGGGATGCGAGTGTCACCTCCGGGGCATTGTCATTCTCATCAAGAACCTCGATCTCCACTTTGCAGTGTGTCACTAGTCCGCCTCCATCCTTTGCTTCTACTATCAGGGTGTAGTCACGTGTCTCTTCAAAGTCCAAGGGCTCCTTTACTGTAATTTCCCCGGTTTCTGGGTCCAGACTGAATTTCTGACGGGCCTTTTCTGGAATGTTGCTGAAGACGTAGCTGATCTGAGCATACGAACCTTCATCGCTGTCGTTGGCTTTAACCTGAAGCACTAAAGAGCCCGTCGGTGTATTTTCCCTCAGGCTGACTTTGTAGATCTCCTGAGTGAAGACGGGGGGGTTGTCATTGGCGTCGGTGACATTAATCCATATCTTGGCGTTCCCAGTTCTCTGCGGCTCTCCCCCATCCACAGCCGTGAGGATCAAGTGAAGGCTGCTCTGGCTTTCCCGATCCAGGGGTTTCTGCAGCACTAAATCTGCATATTTATTACCATCCCGGCTCTCTTTGACTTCCAGGATGAAATCCTGATTGGGGCTCAACTGATAACTCTGCAGAGCATTCTTCCCAACGTCAGGATCTTCAGCATTTCCCAGGAGAAAACGGGCACCTGGTAAAGTAGATTCACTCATCTCTAGTTTGATATTATCTTTTAAAAATCGCGGGGCATTATCGTTAATGTCCTGGATCGCGATATTTATGTGGAAAATATTCAAGGGATTTTCCAGCACAGTTTCGAAATGTATGATGCAGAGTTGAGATGTCCCGCATATCTCTTCCCGGTCTATCCTGTCATTCACATACAGGTTGCCATTTTCTTCATTCACACTGAAGTATTGCTTTTCCGAACTGACACGGAGCTTTCTGTTCGGCAGTTCTCTCACACTCAGTCCTAAATCCTTGGCGAGATTCCCCACAAGGGAACCTTTGGCCATTTCCTCCGGAATCGAATAACGAATCTGCTCCGAGACCGCCCGGCAGAACAAAGACAATAAGAAGGGAAACAACAGTACCTGCCGTGTGACTGCCCGGCCCGGCTCTTTGTGCCTGGTATCCATCCTCATCCCTGTCAGTTTTACCCTCTTCTTGCTGTCTCTCCCCTTCTTTTTTTAATCAGATCAGGTAATGAAAATCCTCATCAGGCTGATATAATCCGCGGTAAGAAACAGTAATTGGAGTCCGGATTGTTTAACTGTGCAGAGCGCTGTGAGGGGGTGTTTATTTTTCTCAGCAAAGCGTGTGTGCAGTCTCCTTGCTCTGCTTTCTCTCCCATCTGCGCGGTGTGACGGAGCAATCGCACTGCAGGAGGCTCGGATGGATCTCCGACTCCAGCCCAGGCTCCGCATTGGCCAACAGCGGCACTCCGAGTCTCAGTCCGAGAACTGCAATAGCAGCGATCTTATGAAGGCGCCGGTGCAGCTGTAGTGATTATTGTGGGTTATTCTGTATAGCTAAAAGTCATATTGTAATTGTATAGAAGAGAATGAAACCATTATCAAGTACAAAAATATGAATCTCTGTATAGAAACGTAGATGTCAACTCGACATTGCCTTTTGTGTATGTATGTGTGCACCTATCGGTCTGTGAATATTGTAAGCCTAATCCTTCTTTAACTTTTCTTTCACGTTGTTAGTAGTATGTATGCGTGCGCGCACACATATGTCATAAACAGGTAAAAGAGCTTTTCAGCATTTACAATGACTTCGTTTAAATAATCATATCCCCTGCGAACACACACATGGGTGAGATCCAGATAAGGATAGTTCTATCAAGTTTGACAAAAAGCAGTAGAAACCTAGAATGACAAGAGCCGTTGTGGGTTCTAAACCGCTGCCTAAACTTTTGAATAGAACCATTCTTAGAGTTTAGAGCCTTTAGTTTGTCTTTTTCTTTCAAAGTAATCTGCCTCCTCAGAAGAGAGTGTTTCTAAAATAACTAAGAAAAGTTTCTATTCTCCTACACTTTAATGTAATTATACAGTAGGCCATATTCTCCCATAGAACCTCACTAAAGAACGTAGTAAAAAGTTCCCAGAAGCTCTCTCAGGTTTACAAAATATAGGGCATCTCAGAAAAGGCAAAAATGTTTCCCTTAAACCTCTGTATTCAAAAGTTTTCTTAGGATGTAAAGCTAAAGTAAGTCTGTCAAATATTCCTACACCAATGAGACGTAAATCTAGCTACAACTACATGCCTACTAGACTGAAGAAATTTAAATAGCCATTTGATCACTATTAATACATTTACTATGGAAACATAATTTGTCTTAGCTAAACGTTACTAAGATGTTTTAGAATCTAATTTATAATGCTAACAATGCCACGAAAAACACATCAGTATAATCTGTCACACATATTTATCAATCTGTCAAGGCTCAAATTTAGGACAAAAGAAAATTACTATTGTAGGAAACCTAAAATGATGTCAAAACTGTCCCTTCATCATAAATATATATTTATATAACCTAATGTAATTTTTATGAATTTTCAACGTCTATGCCTTTCAGTTATGAAAGTTTGCAAAAACCCTGTTTGGACTGAAATAAACTGGGTTGCAGAATAACATTGTACAGACCTCTGTTATAAAATATTCATTTTACTTTGCACTAAATATGTATAGTCGCTAGAAATCAATGTTTCCAAAAATATACACGAATTTCCACTTGTTTGTAATATTTCAGGCAATTAAAACTCTCCAGTATCTCTGATTAAATAAACTACCAGATTTGCAACAAACGTATATTTCATAGGAATTGGTAAAAGGGAATTAGGAGATCTCCTTTCTATGGAACAATAATGGACTTAGATGTATCTATCGACCAAATGTTCAGTTGACTAGTGTGACGTTGGCAGACCAGGTGCCAGCTTATGCCAGAGCCCCAGGCCAATTCACTTGTGTATTAGTATAGATCAATGTAATTGTAAAATGTATAAGGGTGTATTTGGAATTTAAACTTCTTGAAAACTAGTGGGATGTTACTTGCATTGTTTTCTCTTATATGTATCCCAATGTAGTAGCAAACATTACATTGTGGATACCCCTGTAACTAAATAACCCATCAAATGAGCCATCAAACAAGCAAGAAGCCTTGTGAAATGCAAATGAAGAACTGTAACAAAAAACCTGCTAATATCAAAGCAAGTGGTCATTGTGTGTGAGGATCAGAGGTCAAAGACTCAAAATGGATTCCTCACTCTCCCTCATCAAAGGAAAAGCCCACATGTGTAGTGACACTGTCAACTTGTTTTCTGTGAGAAGAAGCTCTAAGTATGGATTCAAGGAAAGAGCTTTCATGTCTGGACTGTTTGGACTCTTAGAGGGAAGTGTACCAGATGCAAAGCAGAGATCCCCAGAGACAATCTAGGAACCCTGAAAAGACTTTGGGAAAACTGGCAGTTTAGTACATCACTGCCACCTAGGGTGACCAGATGTCCTGATTCGATAAAATCGGGACTGTCCCAATATCGAGCAGTTTGTCCCGCGTCCCGACCGAAGTACGGCCGGGACGCCATTTGTCCCAATATTTTGTTTTGGGTGGTTTGTTTTTTTTTCCTTGTTGGTTAGACGGCAGTGACAGGCAGGGGGGAGCGCCTTTTCAATTGTTACACTCACCCGGGTCTCGGCGGCACTTTGGCGGTGGGTCTTTCAGTCGCCAATGGTCTTCGGCGACATTTCGGCGGTGGGTACTTCCTTCTTTGGTGGCAAGCTTTATTACCCACCGCCGAAATGCCGCCGAAGACCGTCAGCAACTGAAGGACCCTCCGCCTAAGTGCCGCCGAAGACTCGGACGGGTGAGTGTAACAATTGAAAAGGCACTTCCCCTGCGGCGGTCCCGATATTTTTGAATTCTCATCTGGTCACCCTACTGCCACCATTTGGAGTTCCAAACAGTGACTCACTTGTAGATATATTTTACCTGCTTTAACTGCTTAATAACTCTTATTTCCTTTTCTTAGCTAATAAACTTTTAGTTCGTTTACTACAGAATTGGCTGCTAGCACTATCTTTGGTGTAAAATCTAGAGTACCAATTGATGTGAAGTAAGTAACTTGTCTCCTGGGACTGGGAGCAACCTGATGTAGTGTGATTTTTGGTTTCATTTGATTTGTGATTTTATCACAAAGTCCAGTTTGTCAGGATGACAAGATAGACTGGAGAGTCTGAGAGGACTTTCTGTGACTCTATGATAAGACTGGTATTGTGATCCAGGAGTTCACATTTGTTACTGGCTTGGTGAAATCTAATTATAGAACACATCACCAGTTTGGGGTGTCTGCCCTGCTTTTGACAGTCTGCCCTGACATAGGAGCTCACAGTTCCTGTGCCGGTGTGGATGTGGTGCTCCTGATTCTCCTTCACTGAATATCTGTGTTTTAATTCTGTCTTTGGCTGAATGTTACCGGTAATGTTGATAGTTAAACCAAAGCTAAATTCATTCCTTGAATATTGTTCTTTACTGTTCAGTCCAGATCCCTTGAGTGCAATGCTTAATTTGTAATAAAAGAGGTGCTGGGGCTCAAGCAATCTTTTTACTTTCATAACTGTCCTAGCAATCCCAGAGGTGCCGGGACTCAGTCCTGGCAAGCCCTGGCACAAATTAAACACTGGGTGAGTGTGAATCTGATGTCTGTGTTCTGTGCTGCTTAACAGCCAGGCTGGGCTGGTTGTATCTCTGATCACGTTTCTCTCCCTGATTGGTGAACAGTGGTGCTCAGAGTCTCAATCAATAGCTGCCGAACCTCCATGCTGGAGTTTTTGACAAGTACTTTCATTTGAGAGTTAACATTATAAATATACTGTTTTCTAATTATTATGTACATAAGTCTGAAGTATTCCCAAGGAATAAAATATGTGTTTGTAGGACTGATTATTACTTATGGTTTAATTTTGTTTATTTTGTTTGCTTGACTATGAATTACAAATACATAACATGGTCCAGAATTATCATATATACAGTTGAATTTGAGATTTTATATATATATATATATGTTTCTCAAATTCAACTCTCCTCTGTGCATTTCACTCTTACGATGCATTGTGCAATTGCTAAATACTTATATCTTTGTAGTAAACTTATACCTGACTTGTACATCAGTAGATGTACTATTTCACATTTTTGTATTATTTGATTTGTTCATTTTTGTCATTTAAGTCCATTCTTGCACTGTGGATTAAATATGAATAAAGGACTCAGGAGTGCTATCTATACATTGGCTTTATCTATTCAGTGATAAAATAATTTTTACTCTAATATTTATCAGTATGGTAGTCGTCATACAAAGTTTTATAGTATCTAGAACAATGGAGAGCTATTGGAAATGCTACTGAAGAATGCTACTTCAAGGGGAATATATATTCCAATAATGCAAACATTTAAAATATAAAATCACACATATGGGACACACGCATACTAGTAACATCAATGTGATCAATTGCTGAGACATATGGTGAGTAAAATCACATAATACTACAGCTTGTCGTATACTTTTGAACACTCTGAGCACTAATACACCTATTCCATGGCAAAAAACATCTAATATTATAAACATTTGAGAAGCTAACACAAAATCGCTATTTTAAAACTACCAACCAGACAAGTACATGTTTCCCTTTTCCCCTCCAAAGTGGTATATGACCTTTCTCACATAAAAAAATCAAAGAAATAAACTACAATAAAAACACTGGCCCCTGGGCCCATAGTAGTCAATAGCCAGTGAGACTAGGAAGAGTCTACTTCTTGCAGGCTAGAAATAGAAGCACTGTCTGTTGCTGTTGAAAAGGAGTTATAGCATTCCAGTGGTACCCAGTACTTGCTTCTATCTTGGGAAAGTGTAGAAAAACTGGTTCTTAAAAACATTACTCATGCCACGTCCAGTAGGCCTCAACTGAACACTGATAAATGCTTAGCTGGAAATCAGTCTGGCTCACCTTTGTATTAGTATTGTTAAAACAGGTATTAGATTTATAAAAATGTGTTTAGTGTTTAGACTTTATTAAATGCTTGTAAATTGCTGCATGCATTAATCTCATTTATAATCTCTGTACCCCATGTTATAAAGTAATATTAAAGTGTTTGCTCTGTAACTGTATAAGTGCTTGCTCTGAAACTGTAAACCCACACAGTCAGGAGAGAAGCAAGTGTGAAATACTAGTTTACCAGAGGAGATGTTAGCTCCTTCCCAACAAAAGAAGGCCTATAAACACCAGACAAACCACTGTGGAACATCAGAGGACAAAAGACTTTGTTGATTTGTTGCTCCTCCCACACAGGCACTAAGAGCAGACATGCATGTGGACTCCTCCAATCAGTTTGAACTCTGGGGGAAGGGCATAAAGACCTCTGACAAGAAGAAACTGAATCTCTTTGCAGCTTGGACTTTGGGAGGGCAAGATTTCTAAGAATAAGCAAGGGATCCACAGCTGCTTAGCCAAGGTTAGCCCTAAAGGACATATAGAGCTTCCATATTAGAGCAGCTTCTATCACCTTATGAAACCTAAGACTGTAACTCATTTGTCAGTGCATGTTTATTTGCTTTAATCTTGTAAATAACTCTCTAATTTCTTTTTCTTAATAAAATTTAATACATCTGTTTAATAAATCTTTAGTTAATTTATTGTAGGCCTGGCCACAAGTGCTGTCTGCAGTGTAAGGATCCAAGGTGCCATTGATCTGGGGTAAGTGATTGGTCCTTTGGGACTGGGAGTAACCTGAATATTGTTATGATTTTTGGGGTAAGGGACTATCAGAGAGGTAAGCTTACCTAGGTAGCAAGACAGACTAGAGTACCCCTGGGGACTGTCTGTGACTCCATGTTCAAACTGTAATAATGCTTGAGGAGCTTACACTTGTTATTTGGTTGGTGAAATCTAACACAGAACTCACAACCAGTTAGGAGTTTTTGCCCTGCATCTTAACAGCCTGTCCTGTGGTTGGTACTCAGGCCTTTGAGCCACTCCAGACTGCTTAAAAATTATACATTTACTTTTATACACAAAGACTTTTTAAATGCATCATTTAAAGGTTAAACGGGTCTGGATTCACACCCCTACTGAACAGTTGGACTGATGATAACTAAGGAAACCTAACTTGAACGGGCAGTTACAAAGAAAAAAAGTCCCATTAATTTTTTTAAAACTCTGTACATTACTTGTAAAACAAATGTCCCCCTTGTAAGATATAGACATAGACAGATTACAGGAAGAGGTGTAACAGTTTTATCATAACTTCCTTTGAATGACCCGCATAACGCTCTAATAGCTTTGCCACTGTTGAGTAATTCAGCCACCACAAACTTATGCCAATAAAACTTTTATATCACACCACAAAATCATGTTACATAAGGAACACCTAAGGGGTGGGTCATCAGTGGAACAATAGAATCTTTATATGTTTGTGTCTATATTAACTAATCAGGTTCCTATCAAACTCTTAGCAAAAATTGCTGCAAGAGAAGCAGTTTAATCGGTTTTTTTTTACATCTTTATCTTACAGTTGTTCCCATTGTGCATCAGCTCCTCCCCAGTAAAATGGGTAAAATAAAGCTACTCTAAAATGCAGGACTATTGTGGAAACAACTTATTAGTGTTTCAGAGACGCCAATTGTGTGCACCACAGAACAGTCTAAAAACCACTACGGTTCAATTTCACAATGACCTCCTACACTTCTTAAAGATGAAAAGAGTTACTTTAAAATCTTCAAACAAAGATGAATATGAAATTATAAGTTCACCAGCTCACCTCCGCAGCAGTCTGCGTCTCTCAGCATGTAAACTACTAGATCCATTGCCCATAAATACCATTCCAGAACTTTCACCGCACAGAATATTATCTGCTACCTGGACATTTGGTTTCAGGAAAGTGAGATCATTCTTCCTGGCATCTGAGGATAAACAGCTGGTAGGAATAAGCTATCGGATCAGAGGGAAGGGTACAGGATGCGAGGGGTGTTATCATTCTGATCCAGAATAAACACCCTGACGGCGACCCTGCTGAGAGGCGGGGACCCGCCATCTTGGGCCTTCAGTTGCATTTCAAACTACCAGAATTGCTCATAGTCGAAGCAGCGCTCCACATAGGATTTGAGTTTTATCTTGTGCTCAATCGCAGAATTCCTCTCTGATATGAACAAGTCATTTATCCCCATTGTGGCGAGCCTTATCCTTAACATGGGGATAACTTTCGCTGTCATGCACCTGAGAACAAATTCTGAGACCGCAAATACTATGGCAATGGCGCAAAAGAAAAGCCTAAACACATTAAGGCAGTATTTCACAATGACTGCGTACTCTCTATAAAGATAGCAATGAGGCATCAAAACAGAAACTTACCTCCCCAGCAGTCTCCGTCCCACCATGTAAGCTGCTAGCTCCATTGCCCATAAACACCGTCCCTGAGCTGTCACTGCACAGAATATTCCCGTCCATCTGCACATTCGATTTCAGGAAAGTGAAATCATTCTTCCTGGCGTCTGAGGACAAACACAGCTGATAGGAATAAGGCAAAGTCCCATCTTCATAGTTGGGTGGGAACATAGAGCCGGTCTTGGAATAAGGCTCAGGACCAAAACACTGAAGTAATTTGGGTTTCCTTGACGTTCTCAGTTTCATAACAATGGCCAGTATCACTGTCAAGAGGAACAAAAATGAGATCAAGGCTAAAGCCAGCACCAAATACAACTGTAAATCAGACTGAGATGCCGAGTCACCCGATTGGTCGCTCATTTCTGGAAGAGCCTCTTGGAAATTCTCAGCAAACACCAGGTTGAGAGTCACTGTGGCGGAGAGAGGCGGCTGCCCGTTATCCTTCACCAGGGTGACCAGCCTGTGCTTCAGAACATCCCTGTCCGCAAAGGCGTGGGCAGTCCGGATCTCCCCGGTATGCAACCCCATGCTGAAGAGCGTCGGTTCCGTGACCTGGAGCAGATGGTAGGAGAGCCAGGCATTGTGTCCTGAGTCAGCATCCACCGCCACCACCTTAGTCACCAGATAACCTGCCTCGGCCGAGCGAGGGACCATCTCGAACAAGGCGGAGCCATCGGCTCCGAGAGAAGGGTACAGGATGCGAGGGGCGTTATCATTCTGATCCAGAATAAACACCCTGACGGTGACATTGCTGCTGAGAGGCGGGGATCCGCCGTCTTGGGCCTTCACTTGCACTTCAAACTCCCGGAATTGCTCGTAGTCGAAGGAGCGCTGCGCATAGATAGCTCCGGTCTGGGAGTTAATGGAGATGTAGGACGAGAGAGGCAGCTCCTGGAGGTTGCTGCTCAGGATGGAGTAAGTGAGTTGGGAGTTCCGGTCCAGATCCCGGTCTGAGGCTTTTACACTGAAAATAGAGCCCCCCGAGGGATTGTTCTCTGGCACATAGGCGGTGTAGGAAGGTTTCTCAAAGACAGGGGCGTTGTCATTGATATCCGAGATCTGCAACAGGATGGTTTTCTGGGTGGAGAGGGGGGGAGAGCCGTTGTCTGTGGCGGTGATTGTGATATTGTACTCCGGGGTCCTTTCCCTGTCCAGGGTACTGTCTGTGAGGAGCTTGTAGTAATTATTAGAAGACGACATTGTAGTAAACGGAAAATCATCCAGTAAATGGCATGAGACATTTCCATTATCTCCAAAATCTAGATCATTAACACTGATCAGAGCTATCACTGTCCCAGGTACTGAATCTTCTGGGACAGGACTGGACACAGATGTGAATGTCACTTCGGGGGCATTGTCGTTCTCATCAATAACTGCTATTTCCACTTTGCAGTGTGTCACTAGTCCGCCTCCATCCTTTGCTTCTACTGCCATGCGATAATCACGTGTCTCCTCAAAGTCCAAGGGCTCCTTTACTGTGATTTTTCCATTTTCTGAGTCCAGGCTGAATTTCTGAAGGGTCTTTTCTGATACCTTGTTAATAATGTAGCTGATCTGAGCATTTGAACCTTCATCGTTGTCGGTGGCTTTAACCTGAAGAACTAAGGAGCCCGTCGGTGCATTTTCCCTCAGGCGGACTTTGTAGAGCTCCTGTGTGAAGATGGGGGGGTTGTCATTGGCGTCGGTGACATTAATCCATATCTGGGCGGTCCCAGTTCTCTGCGGCTCTCCCCCATCCACAGCCGTGAGGATCAAGTGAAGGCTGCTCTGGCTTTCCCGGTCCAGTGATTTTTGCAGCACTAAATCTGCATATTTATTTCCATCCTGGCTCTCTTTGACTTCCAGGATAAAATACTGATTGGGGCTCAACTGATAACTCTGTAGAGAGTTCATCCCAACGTCAGGATCTTCAGCATATTCAAGGAGAAATCGAGCCCCTGGCAAACTGGATTCACTGATTTGTAGATCGATGCTGTCTTTTAAGAAAAGCGGGGCATTATCGTTAATGTCCTGGATCGCGACATTTATGTGGAAAACATTCAAGGGATTTTCCAGCACAGTTTCGAAATTTATGACGCAGAGTTGAGATGTCCCGCATATCTCTTCCCGGTCTATCCTGTCATTCACATAGACGTTGCCACTTTCCCCATTCACGCTGAAGTATTGCTTTTTAGCTCCAGAGACAACACGGAGTTTCCGGTTGGGCAGTTCTCTCACACTCAGCCCCAAATCTTTGGCGAGATTCCCCA
The DNA here is from genome assembly GCF_028017835.1 of Emys orbicularis. Classification (NCBI taxonomy): domain Eukaryota; kingdom Metazoa; phylum Chordata; order Testudines; family Emydidae; genus Emys; species Emys orbicularis. The sequence continues at coordinate 75,142,530 of NC_088690.1, forward strand.
CAAGGGAACCTTTGGCCATTTCCTCGGGAATCGAATAACGAATCTGCTCCGAGACCGCCCGGCAGAACAAAGACAAGAAGAAGGGAAACAGCAGTACTTGCCGTGTCACTGCCCAGCCCGGCTCTCTATGCCTGATTTCCATCCCAGTGCCCGTCAGAATTCCTCTCTTCTTCCTGTTTCTTTTTCTTTGTTTTCATTACATTAGAAAGGATGGAATCAGCGGTAACGTATCGCAGCCAGAGCCCGGATTGCCTGTTGATTATGCGTACAGAGAGCTCTGAGGATGTTCCCCTTTCTCAGGCAGAGTGTGAAGGCTATGCTCTCTCCGATCTGCGCTGTGTGACGGAGCAATCGCCCTGCAGGAGGTTCGGAGCAATCGCCCTGCAGGAGGTTCGGATGGATCTCCGACTCCAGCCCTGGCTCCGCATTGGCCAACAGCGGCACTCCGAGTCTCAACGGGAGAACTGCAATAGCAGCGATCTTATTCAGGTGCTGGTACAGCTCATGTGACTACCATGGGAGGTTTTCTTTTCTGCTTACAATGTATTCTATATGTACAGCATTTAAAAAATGATTGTCCCTAACTGTAAACAAGTGAATCACAGAATAGATGTAAACAATAAAAATAAATAAAAATAAAAATAGCCGTAAATGCTATTTGCATATGCACACGCGTATCTATCCATCTGTGGATAGTGCCAGGCCTTAGTTTTCTGTGCCATATGTATGCATGTGATGGGTCTGATTCTTTAATTATATATTTGTATGTATGTGTGTATGTATATATGAATATGAATAATGACAAGAACTTTCCAACATTTATAACAATTTCTATTTAAAGAATCACATCTACCACATACCTGAAATACACCCAAAGATACTTACCTATTGTTGGACACAAGACAATATTTTTAATACGAGAATGACATGAGCGGCCGCAGGCTCTAAACCTCAAAGAAAACTTCTGAGCGAAACAATGCTCTTACACTTGGAGCCTTATTGTCCTTTTTAGATTCATTTTTTCTTCAAAAAAATCTGCCCACTCACAGAAAGTATTTCTAAATCAACTAAGGAAAGGTTCCAGTCTCATAAACTGAACTGTAAGTACGCACTAGACAAAGTTCTCCTATAGAACTGCCCTAAGGAAATACAGTAAAAGGTTGCCAGTCATACCCTCACGTGTCTCAAATTTCAAGCATCTCTGGGAAGTTAAAATTAGTTCTAATAAAGCCGTGTGCTCAAAATCTATCCTATGATGCAATGAAAAAAAATCTTGAAATATCCCTACACCAATAACAGATAAATTTAATTATAATTATAGGTACAGTTCACCAAAAATAGACAAAGGTAGTGCCAGGTTTTATATCAATCGCTATTTCATCGGAATTGATTTAGAATCTCTCTTCTTTATAGCTCGGTACAAACATTAGTGTACACACACACACATTTTATTTATATGTACTGACCAAATACTCCGCTGGTTATAATACCACCTAATCTAATTCCAAATGAATTACAAGTGCCTTTACTGGTTCCACACATGTATTTAGACCATAAAACAGCGCCAAAAATATTAGCTCACCTGAACCGAGGTCTGATCCCCATTACTAATGTTTAATTCTTCAGTAACTAGAATAGGATCCTTTATCTCACAAGTCTGATCACTAGTCACTGTATTTGCATAGTTTGATTTGGGAAAGTTGAACTGGCTCTTTCTGGAGTCCGCGGTTAGAGAAACCTCATGTGAGTAGGAGTGAAGAAAAGATCTGACTCCATCGAGCCCCACAAACTGCGAGACGGGAACTCCACTGAAAGTCACACTCGAGGAGTCAAACAGCTGCGAGTTTCTCCACCTGCGGAGCCTCAGGGCCAGTAACACTATGATAAAGGTAAAGAACAAGCAGGAAACGGAAGCCACAGCGATCACCAAATACAAGGTGAGGCTGGACTGGGGGTCTACAGGAGCTGAGAGGCTGCTTAAATCGGAGAGGATGTCGGGGATGCTGTCAGCCACCACCACCGTGACAGTGACCGTGGAAGAGAGAGGGGGCTGCCCGTTGTCCTTCACTAAAACCACCAGACTTTGCTTGAGCACATCTTTGTCTACAAAGTAGCGCGCTGTCCTGATCTCGCCGCTGTGGAGTCCCACACAGAAGAGCCCCGGCTCTGTAGCCTTCAGCAGCTGGTAGGAAAGCCAGGCGTTCTGCCCGGAGTCTGCATCCACCGCCACCACCTTAGTGACCAGGTAACCCGGCTCGGAGGAGCGAGGGGCCAACTCCACTCCCGTGGAGCCATCGGTGGGAAAGGAGGGGTGTAAGATGTGCGGGCTGTTGTCATTCTGATCCAGTATAAAGAGAGTGACAGAGACATTACTGCTGAGAGGTGAGGAACCCCCATCCTGAGCCTGCACTTGGAACCGAATCTCCCGGAACTGTTCGTAATCGAAGGAGCTCAGAGCGTAGAGAGCCCCAGTCTCGGAGTTAATTGAGATGGAGGAGGACAAAGGCACTTCGCTTCTGTCTCCTTCAATAATGGAGTAAGTGACTCTGGCATTTTCCCCCCAGTCGGGGTCATTCGCCTTCAGGGAGAAAACGGAGGCTCCTCTCGGGTTATTCTCCGTGATGTAGGCCGTGTAGGATGTTTTATCGAAGAAGGGGGTGTTGTCGTTCGTGTCTAAAATCCAGAGTGGGATCGTGGTCGCTGTAGAAAGAGGAGGAGTCCCATTGTCCGTGGCGGTCACTGTGATGTTGTATGCTGCCACCTGCTCCCTGTCCAGGGCTCGGTCTGTCACCAGACTGTAATAATTATCGAAGGGTTTCTTCAGCTGGAAGGGGAGGTTGCTGGTTATGGAGCACGTGACTTCCCCGTTCTCTGCGGAGTCTAGATCTTGCACATTTAAAAGGGCGATCACAGTCCCGGGGGGAGAGTCCTCGGGGATCGAGCTGATGAGAGACCTGAGAGCGATTTCGGGAGCATTGTCATTCACATCGCTAACAACGATTACAATTTTGGATCTGTCAAAAAGGCCTCCGCCGTCATGAGCTTGTACCTCAATTTCATATAATGCAGCTTCCTCAAAGTCCAGATTTCCCACAATAGTTACATCTCCCGTGTTCGAATCCAGTTGAAGTTTTTTGGAAGCTTTGTCTGTGATTTTTTGGAAAGAGTATTTCACCTCTTTGTTGACTCCTTCATCCAGGTCAGTGGCTTTTACTGTAACAACCGTGGAACCTTCAGGCACATTTTCCCAAACGCTCACTTTGTAGACAGGCTGGCTAAAAACTGGGGCATTGTCATTAGAATCGAGAACAATAACGCGGATTTGCGCAGTGCCGGATCTGACTGGATCTCCCCCGTCTGTGGCTGTGAGGATTAGATTGTGAACGGCTTGTTCTTCCCGGTCTAGAGACTTTTCCAGCACCAGTTCAGCGTATTTTATTCCATCAGATCGCGTTTCTACATCCAGTAAGAAATGCCTGTTACTGCTGAGTTGGTAGCTCTGGATGGAATTTAGTCCCATATCCGGGTCCTCTGCCTGACGCACAGAAAACCGTGATCCTGGCGCTGTTGTTTCACTGATTTTTAAATCTAATTCTTCTGACTGGAAGCTGGGAGCATTATCATTAATATCTGTGATTTCAACTTCGACCGGAAAAAGATTCATTTTATCCTCCACTATAACCTCACAATTTAACAGACACATTTCCATCCCACCACAGATTTCTTCTCTGTCTATCCTTTCCGTGACGTATAAATGGCCGCTCTTAAAATTCAAAGCAAAATACTGTGTCCTACCTCTGGAAACAATGCGAAGGGCGCGGTCTGAGAGCTGCTCTACATCCAGCCCCAGATCCTTTGCGATGTTCCCCACGGAAGATCCTTTCTGCATTTCCTCAGGAATCGAATAGCGAATCTGCCCAGAAACTGCTTCCGAAACGGCAATCAATATAATGCAGAATAGGACGCGAGCTGTACAGTGCCGGAGCTTTTGTGCATGAGCCATTTCCTTGCTGATGTAGCGCCGCCGATTCTCTGTCAGGGAATGTCTCTGTTTGGATTTTATCTTTGGTCAAATATTTCCGAAGATATTGGGTATCAAATCAGGAGCCAATTTCAGCCAGTATCGTCCATTAATGCTTAGCCCAGAGTCTGATCTGTGTGTTCTGTGCTGTGTAACAGCGGGGCTGGGCTGGCTGGATCTCTCTTCGCGTTTCTCTCCCTGATTGGTGAACAGCGGCGCTCTGAGTCTCAACCAATTACTGCAGTAGCTCTGCGCTGGAGTGTGTACATTGGTATTTATATTTGACATTTAATCTTTTAAAATATGCTACGTTCTGTTTTGTAGGTAAATAGGGGAGTCCAATATATCCCCAGAAAACAAATAAATTGTTGTCGGAGGCGAATCTGACTTTATTTCTTATACAGAGTTACTGATATATATTTGTAATTTTAATATGTTTTCTATGAATTACACATACATCGATTTTGCCAGAGTTATTCCTCTCTTTTTATATGTGGCACTTCAATCTAACTGTGAATTTTATGAGAATTTCTCTCACTAACTGTATAGTTGTAATATACTGATTTCCTCGTTTCGTAACCTTATACCTGACTTGTACATCTGTCGCATTAAATAATATTTTGTTCACATTTCAGATATTTTGACTCAGTCAAATTTGTCATTAATTCACTATATTCATTATCAGCTCATTTGATGACATAGAAATATAGGAGCCATACGAGCGCTATCTTTGGGTAGGCTCGTCAAAAGGGTGATACAAAAATTGTACAATAAAGTTTCACATTCAGTTTTATAATAGCTATTACAATAGGAGGCTGTTACCTTCCTGGAAAAACTGCCACAAGAGGAATATATATAAAGTCAAAATACGAAAGGATACACGAGTGCATGTATGTACACAGCCAAAACACATACACAGACACGTATATATGTGATGTTAATATCAATTTGATAAATTGCAGAGCAATATGATTAATAAAATCACATGATTCTTCAATTTCTCATGCATATTTGACCACTTCAGCTGCACCCTGGCCACTATTGCACCCCCTCCAGGAAATTTTCTAACATTCCAAACCGCTAAAATGCTTCAATAATCTGAAAATTTGAACTATACACTTTCCAGGGAAATTATGGACTATGCGCCTTCCCCTACCTTGAAATATTTAAACTGTTCCGAGACTCATGGTAGCTAATATTCAGTTCAGTCATAACTCAGGGACAGTTGGGTCCATATCTCTAGATCCTGGAGGGCTATAAGTAGATCTACCCTATTGCAAAGGAGTTTAACATTCTCAGTGGACTCAGCACTTGCTTAGGAGGGCTCTGGAAAGTGCAGAGAGCCGTCCCCCAAAAATGCCAGTTAAATGTATAAAAAGGCTTTTAAATATCATTTTACGAATATTTATGGCTCCCTATGATCCCCTGAATATTTGGATTCACGGTAGCTAAGAGAACTTGGTGTGACAAGTGCAGATAAAGACAGAAAAATAGCCCTATAATAGTTTTTAATCGCTCAGATATTTGTAAAACACTTTCCTCCACGTAAATGATGTGCCATATCCAGAACACATTATGGTAATGTATTAAGGTTATATCATCACTCATGTAAGCTGACCTGCAAAATTTCCTCATCGCTCTCCCACTGGTGAATAACAAAGTCATAACAAAAAAACGTAGCTTTATATGATACCATATCCAAATATCATGCTATAAAATTCACAAGAAAGAGGCAAGACATTGGCCAAACCATAAGCGCACTTTCTATAATTGCGATTATAACAACTTCAAAACTTTTGGCACTTTAAACTTATGACACTTTTAACAAAGAACAGTTCAAAAGAAGCATATTGAAGAGTATTAATTAAAATTTACATAATAAAATTAAAAGGCTGTCCTATTTTTCTCTGTCGTTAGCAGAAGCACATCATACTGGCGAGCAGGTATATAATCTCGCTGAATAATGCACTTATTTAATTTAAATATTTTCAAATGAGACAAAATATGCTCGTTGGAAAGAGCGAATGGATTTGCAGTTAAGCAACTGTATAGGGCCTTAGAACATTTGAGTTTTATCTTGTGCTCAATCGCAGAATTCCTCTCTGACATGCCTACGTCACTTATCCCCATTGTGGTGAGCCTTATCCTTAAAATGGGGATAACTTTCGCTGTCATGCACCTGAGAACAAATTCTGAGACCGCAAATACTATGGCAATGGCGCAAAAGAAAAGCCTAGACACATTAAGGCATTTCACAATGACTGCATACTCTCTATAAAGATAGCACATGAGGCATCAAAACAGAAACTCACCTCCCCAGCAGTCTCCGTCCCACCATGTAAGCTGCTAGTTCCATTGCCCATGAATACCGTCCCTGAGCTGTCACTGCACAGAATATTCCCGTCCATCTGCACATTCGATTTCAGGAAAGTGAAATCATTCTTCCTGGCGTCTGAGGACAAACACAGCTGGTAGGAATAAGGCAAAGTCCCATCTTCATAGTTGGGTGGAAACACCGAGCCAGTCTTGGAATAAGGCTCAGGACCAAAACACTGAAGTAGTTTGGGTTTCCTTGACGTTTTCAATTTCATCACAATGGCCAGTATCACTGTCAGGAAGAACAAAAATGAGATCAGGGCTAAAGCCAGCACCAAGTAAAACTGTAAATCAGACTGAGGTGCCGAGTCACCCGATTGGTCGCTCATTTCCGGAAGAGCCTCTTGGAAGTTCTCGGCAAACACCAGGTTGAGAGTCACTGTGGCGGAGAGAGGCGGCTGCCCGTTATCCTTCACCAGGGTGACCAGCCTGTGCTTCACAGCATCTCTGTCCGCAAAGGCGCGGGCTGTCCGGATCTCCCCGGTGTGCAGCCCCATGCTGAAGAGCGCCGGTTCCGTGGCCTGGAGCAGGTGGTAGGAGAGCCAAGCATTGTGTCCTGAGTCAGCATCCACCGCCACCACCTTAGTCACCAGATAACCTGCCTCGGCCGAGCGAGGGACCATCTCGAACAAGGCAGAGCCATCGGCTCCGAGGGAAGGGTACAGGATGCGAGGGGCGTTATCATTCTGATCCAGAATAAACACCCTGACGGTGACATTGCTGCTGAGAGGCGGGGATCCGCCGTCTTGGGCCTTCATTTGCACTTCAAACTCCCGGAATTGCTCGTAGTCGAAGGAGCGCTGCGCATAGATAGCTCCGGTCTGGGAGTTAATGGAGATGTAGGAGGAGAGAGGCAGCTCCTGGAGGTTGCTGCTCAGGATGGAGTAAGTGAGTCGGGCGTTCCGGTCCAGATCCCGGTCTGAGGCTTTTACACTGAAAATAGAGACCCCCGAGGGATTGTTCTCTGGCACATAGGCGGTGTAGGAAGGTTTCTCAAAGACAGGGGCGTTGTCATTGATATCCGAGATCTGCACCAGGATGGTTTTCTGGGTGGAGAGGGGGGGAGAGCCGTTGTCTGTGGCGGTGATTGTGATATTGTACTCCGGGGTCTTTTCCCTGTCCAGAGAAGATTCCGAGACGATTTTATAATAATTGCGAGAAGAGGACACTATTGTAAATGGCAGACTCTTTGGAATGTAACAGGTGACCTGTCCGTTTTCTCCGGTATCTCGGTCATGGGCTTTGATCAGAGCTATCACTGTCCCGCGCACTGAGTCTTCCGGTATTTGGCTGGACACGGATGTTAATGTCACTTCCGGGGCGTTGTCGTTCTCGTCAAATATTTCTATTTGAATTTTGCAGTGAGCAGTTTGTCCACCCCCATCCCTGGCTTCCACTTCTAGCATGTATGTGTTTGTTTCTTCAAAATCCAAATACTCTCTATTTGTAATTCTTCCGTTCTCGGGATCTAAATGAAATACTGTACGAGCATTTTCCTTCGCGTTGCTGAATGAGTATGTGATTTGGGCATGTACCCCTTCATCCTTATCCGTGGCTTTCACCTGAAGCACGAAGGAGCCCCGAGGTAGGTTTTCCCTCAGACTGACTTTGTAGATCTCCTCAGTAAATTCGGGAGGATTGTCATTGGCATCAGTGACATTAACCCTAATTTGAGCCGTCCCGGATTTGACTGGATCTCCGCCATCCACGGCCGTCAGGATCAAGTGATGGGAACTTTGTTTTTCCCGATCCAAAGATTTTTCCAGCACTAATTCTGGGTATTTATTTCCATCCGTGCTCTCCTTCACAGCCAGGGTAAAATGCGGGCTCTTGCTGAGCTGGTAACTCTGTACTGAGTTGATCCCTGTATCTGGATCTTGCGCTTGTCGGAGGGGCAATCGCGTACCCGGTACTGCTAACTCAGTGATTTCTAATCCGATGTTACTCTTGATGAACCGCGGGGCATTATCATTAATGTCCTGGATTGCTACATTCACATGGAAAGCATTTAAAGGATTTTCCACCACCGTTTCGAGTGTCAGGACACAAAGGGGTGTCTCCCCGCATATCTCCTCCCGGTCTATCCTGCCATTCACATACAGGTTGCCATTTTCCCCATTCACACTGAAGTATTGCTTTTCCGAACTGACACGGAGCTTCCGCTGCTGCAGTTCTCTGATATTTAATCCCAAATCCTTGGCGAGATTCCCCACAAGGGAACCTTTGGCCATTTCCTCAGGTATGGAATAACGAATCTGCTCCGAGACCGCCCGGCAGAACAAAGAGAATAAGAAGGGAAACAACAGTACTTGCCGTGTGACTGCCCGGCTCGGCTCTCGGCGCCTGATTTCCATCCCGGTCTCTGTCAGATTTGCTCTCTCCTTTCCTTGTTTGTTTTGGTTACATCTGTTGTTTACTATCCCATCTGGGCAAAGGAATCCGCGGCAGAGGGGTAAACGTTCCCGTATTGTGTTTTCTAACGGCCGTGCCCTTTTCTTAGCCAGACTGTGAAGGTCTCTCTGCTGTTTCCTCTGCGATCTGCGCTTTGTGACGGAGCAATCACACTGCAGGAGGCTCGGATGGATCTCCGGCTCCAGCCCTGGCTCCGCATTGGCCAACAGCGGCACTCCGAGTCTCAGCCCTAGAACTGCAATAGCAGCAATCTTATCAAAGCGCCGGTGCAGCTGTACTCACAATCATTCATGGAGGTTTTCTTGTTTTGTTTTGTGTTTTGTTCTTCTAATTTGCGTGTAAATGCAAAACATGTAGTATAGTAAAAACATTGCCGTGAATATAAACATCTGTGTTTCCTAATATAAGTATAAAAGTAAAGTCTAAATGCTTTTTGAATACAGATAGAAACAAAGACAGATATAGATATGTGTGTGTGTCTATTTATTGATAGTGTAAAACTTAAAAATCTTGAGATTTCTTTGCCTTTGTTTGCATATATGTTTGCGTGTATGTGTGGGTGTACGTCTTGGTGTGTGTCAGTGTAATGAATATGTACAAGAACAACAATTTCTATGTAATAACCACATCCTCCGCAAACACTCCTATGGGTGAGATTCTGCTAAGCACAGTTCCAAAGCGTTTGACAGAAAACAATAGTTTTAAAACCCAATAGCACGAGTGATTGCGGGTTCAGAATATAAATCTAAACTCCCGAGCAAAACTATTTTCGTGGTTAGCCCTTATTGTCACTTTTAGGTTATCTTTCCTTCGAAAGTAATCTGCCCACTCACAATACAATGGTTGTTTCTAAAAAGTACTAAGAAAATTTCTCTTGAGTTGAACTATAATGAAAAACCAGGTGCTTTTCTCTCGTAGAACCGCGCTAAAGAACACTTTAATAGTTTTCCAGAAAGTCCAAAAACTAAACATGAATGGAAAACTTAAATAAATCCTAGAGAGCCAATGTATTCAAAGTCTTCCCAGTGATACAAAGACAAAGGAGACCGTCAAATAACGTAAGTATAATCACGTGCCCACTATTCAAACATATTTGAGTTAGCCTTTCTCTGATTGCTTTAAACAATGTGCTATGGAAACATATATTACTATTTTAATAAAAAAAATACAATAAATGTTAGAATCTTTTCTGTTATTGGACTAACTTCTGTTGGTAAAAGATACAAGCTTTGGAGTTTACCAAGAAGAGTTCGGTGTAATCTCGAATGCTTGTCTTTCTCACCAACGGAAGTTGGTCCAATAAAAGACAATACTTAACCCATCTTGTCTATCTAATATACTGGAGCCAACTCGGCTACAACACCACATAGAGAATCTTTTCTGTGCCAACTACATGCTATAAAAACATATTACTGTAATGTGTCATCAATTTCTCTCAAATTCTCAAGGCTCAAATATAAGACAAAAGAACATTATTGTTGCAGAAAATTTAAAATAATGTTGAAATAGTCCAGGGATCGGCAACCTTTGGCACGCGGCCCGCCAGGGCTGCGGGAAGCGGCAGCCAGCACATCCCTCAGCCGGCGCAGCTTCCCGCAGCCCCCTTTGGCCCGGAGCAGCGAACCGCGGCCAGTGGGAGCCGCGATCTGCCGAACCTGCCCGGCCTGCCAGGGTGCTTACCCTGGCGGGCCGCAAAGGTTGCGGACCCCTGAAATAGTCTCTTCTTCTTAATCAAACATTTACATAACTTTAGCTTCATGATTATGCATTTTTACCCTGCATTATTTGCAATACGGAAAGTCAGATGAAATCATATTTGGAGTTAAATACACTGGTTTATAAAAATAATTTAATATTGAGAACTGTGCTGTCACTGAAATATTTTGCCCTTCAGTAACATTCTTATTCTCTCTGAAAATCTATGTTTCTGAAAATATAGGAAAATTCCCTTACTTTGTAATATCTCACGTAAGGTAACGTATATAGTATCACAGATTAAAGGCAGATTCAAGTTTTGAACAAATCACCGTTTCATGAGAACTTCAAAAGGGAACTAGGAAATCTGTTTTCTAAATGGGTTCACAATGTAAATATTATTACACAAAATATATTTATATATACATAGCCGTCCAATACTCTGAGGACAACATTGACTCCAAACTCAATTCCGAATAGCATGCCAGAGTCTGGTTCGGATGATCAAAGCTTTAAAAGAAAAACATCTAGTATAACCGAGACTCTCTCTCCCCCCAGATTCTCTCTAATACAGGCCCCCAAATACTTGATGCACTCAGTAATTCTCTAGCGATTAACAGCTAGCTATATTTACAAATATAAATCACAAGATTAAGCAGATATTAGCTGACCTGAATGGACGTCTGATCCATGTTACTGTCTAACTCTTCAGTAATTAGAATAGGATCCTTTATCTCACAAGAGTGCTGACTAGTCAGAGTATTTGAATAGTTTGATTTGGGAAAGTTGAATGGGCTCTTTCTGGAGTCCGTGGTGAGAGAATCCTCATGTGAGTAGGAGTGAAGAAAAGCTCTGACTCCATCGAGCCCCACAAACTGCGAGACGGGAACTCCACTGAAAGTCACACTCGAGGAGTCAAAGAGCTGCGAGTTTCTCCACCTGCGGAGCCTCAAGGCCAGTAACACTATGATAAAGGTAAAGAACAAGCAGGAAACGGAAGCCACAGCGATCACCAAATACAAGGTGAGGCTGGACTGGGGGTCTGCAGGAGCTGAGAGGCTGCTTAAATCGGAGAGGATTTCGGGGATGCTGTCAGCCACCATCACCGTGACAGTGACCGTGGCAGAGAGAGGGGTCTGCCCGTTGTCCTTCACTAAAACCACCAGACTTTGCTTGAGGGCATCTCTGTCTACAAAGTAGCGCGCTGTCCTGATCTCGCCGCTGTGGAGTCCTACAGAGAAGAGCCCCGGCTCTGTAGCCTTCAGCAGCTGGTAGGAAAGCCAGGCGTTCTGCCCGGAGTCTGCATCCACCGCCACCACCTTAGTGACCAGGTAACCCGGCTCGGAGGAGCGAGGGGCCAACTCCACTCCCGTGGAGCCATCGGTGGGAAAGGAGGGGTGTAAGATGTGCGGGCTGTTGTCATTCTGATCCAGTATAAAGAGAGTGACGGAGACATTACTGCTGAGAGGTGGGGAACCCCCATCCTGAGCCTGCACTTGGAACCGAATCTTCCGGAACTGTTCGTAATCGAAGGAGCGCAGAGCGTAGAGAGCCCCAGTCTCGGAGTTAATGGAGATGGAGGAGGAGAGCGGAGTTTCCTGGACCTGACCGTCGGTAACAGAGTAAGTGACTCTGGCGTTCTCCCCTTCGTCGGGGTCATTGGCCTTCAGGGAGAAAACGGAGGCTCCTCTCGGGTTATTCTCCGTGACGTAGGCCGCGTAGGACGTTTTATCGAAGAAAGGGGCGTTGTCGTTCGTGTCTAAAATCCGGAGTGGGATCGTGGTGGTTGTAGAAAGAGGAGGAGTCCCATTGTCCGTGGCGGTCACTGTGATGTTGTATGCTGCCACCTGCTCCCTGTCCAGGGCTCGGTCTGTCACCAGACTGTAATAATTATCCAACGATTTCCTCAGCTGGAAGGGGAGGTTGCTGGGTACGGAGCACGTGACCTTCCCGTTCTCTCCAGAATCTAGATCTTGCACATTTAAAAGGGCGATCACAGTCCCGGGGAGAGAGTCCTCAGGGATCGAGTTGGCGAGAGATGTGATTGTTAATTCTGGAGAGTTGTCATTGTCATCGCTAACAACGATCACAATTCTGGATCTGTCGAAAAGGCCTCCCCCGTCATGGGCTTGCACCTCGATTTCATATAACGCAGCTTCTTCAAAGTCCAAGTTCCCCACGACTATTAATTCTCCCGTCCTTGAATCCAAGTGGAATATCTGTGAAGCTTCATTAGTTATCTTTCTGATTGAGTATTTTACCTCTTGGTGTATTCCTTCATCGGGATCAGTCGCTTTCACTGTCACCATCGTGGACCCCGCAGGCATATTTTCTAAAACATTAACTTTATAGACCGTCTGACTGAAAACTGGTGCATTGTCATTAGCATCGAGAACAATAACACTGATTTGCGCAGTGCCGGACCTGACTGGATCTCCCCCGTCAGTGGCTGTGAGGATTAGATCATGAACAGCTTGTTCTTCGCGGTCCAGAGACTTTTCCATCACCAGTTCTGCATATTTAACTCCATCTGATCCGGTTTGCACGTCCAGGGAGAAATGCCTATTACTGCTGAGGTGGTAGCTCTGGAGAGAATTTATCCCTAAATCTGGGTCTTGCGCCTCCTGCAGGGGATACCGCGATCCCGGTGCCGTTATCTCGCTGATTTTTACTTCCAATTCTCCCGCCTGGAAGTTGGGAGCATTGTCATTAATATCTGTGATTTCAACTTCAACTCTATAAAGCTTCATTTTTTCTTCAACAATAATCTCAAAAGTTAACAGACACTTCTCGATCCGGCCACAGATTTGCTCTCTGTCTATTCTTTCCGTTGTGATTAAATGGCCGCTCTTAACATTTAAAGCAAAATATTGCGTCCTACCTTTTGATACAACGCGGACTCCGCGGTCTGAGAGCTCCTTTATATCCAGCCCCAGATCCTTTGCGATATTCCCCACAATGGAGCCTTTCTGCATTTCCTCGGGAATGGAGTAGCGAGTCTGCCCAGAAACTGCCTCCCAAACGGTAACCAACATAAAGCAGAACAGGGCTCGCCTTTTGCAGTGCTGGCGCCTTTGAGTTTCTGCCAATCTCATGCTGATGTGGACACGCCGCTGATTCTATGTCAAGAAACGTATCTTGTTTCTGTATTTGACCCCCTGATTCCGGTAACGTTGATAGTTAAACCAGAGTCAGTTTCAGCGAATATCTGCCTTTGCAATGTTCAGTCCAGACCCATTGAATGTGCTTCTGATCTGTCAGCGTTCAGTGCTGTGTAACTGCAGTGCTGGACTGGCTGGATCTGTCGTCGCGTTTCTCTCCCTTACTGGTGAACAGCGGCTCTCAGAGTCTCAACCAATAACTGCAGAATCTCCTTGGTGGAATTTTTAACGGTATTTTCACTGGATGGTTAACGCTGTAAATATGATGTTTTCTCATTATTATGTACGTATTCGTCTGAGATACACACAAGGAATAATAATTTTTGTTGTACTGAATCTGACTTTATTAGTTATAAGGATTTAGTGATTGAATTTTGTTTAAATTTACTATGCTTGATTATGAACTACAGATACATAACTTTGTCCAGAGTTATGCATATTGTAAGTGTATATGGATATGTTTCTCCAATCTGTTTCGCCTCTCTGCATTCGACCCTGGTGGTGCGTTGTGCAATTGCTGAATGCTAACATCTTTGTAGTAATCTTATATCTGATTTTTACATCGCTAGATGTATTTCAATTTTTTTCTATATCTGACTTGTTCATTTTTGTCGCTCAAGCCAATATATTCAGTTACTGCACTATGGATCAAGTATTAATAAACGATTCAGGAGCGCTGTCAATGAGTTGGCTATATCTATTCTGTGATATACAATAATTTGTACTCCATATATTTACCAGTCTGGCAATTTTCATATTGAGTTTTATAATATTTAAGACAATGGGAGGTTATTGCAAATGGTGCTAAAAGAATGCTACTTTAAGAAGCATATATATTCCAATAATGCACACATTTCAAATATCAAATCACATAAACACAACACACAGGTAGTAGTCATACAATGTGGTCAATTGCAGAGACAGATGGTGAGGAAAATCACGTGATTTTATCGTTGGTTATACACCTTTGAACGCTCTGCCCACTAATGCACCTCTTCCAGGATAGCGTTTAATATTATAAACCTATGAGCAGCTTAAAAACGGTATTTTAAAACTATCAAAGAGGCAAAGAAATATTTCCTTTCCCCCTCTACAGTGGTATATGTCCTTATCGTCCACAAAAATAAAATAAAAACACGGGACCTAGACCCATGGTAGTCAATAGTCAGTCATACACCAATACTACTTTGAAGAACCCATATCTTGAATTGCAAGAAATAGGAGCACTGTCTGTGCTGCAGAAAAGGAGTCATAACATTCCAGTGGTACTCAGTACTTGCTTCTAGTTTTGGAAAGAGTAGAGAAACTAGCCCTTAAATATTACATATTCACATTTATATACAAAGACTTTTAAAAAGATATTATCTAACTGTTTAAGGCATCACATGACCACTGAACATTTGGACTCATAGTAACTAAGGGAGCCTGGCTTGACAGAGGCAGGTAAAGAGAAAAAAATAGGCCCAACAAAATTTTTAACAAATTTTCCCCTTATAAGATATGTGGCATGGACAGTTACAGGAAGAGGTGTTTTAATGGTTTTATCATCACTTCTTTGGAATGACACACATAACTCTCTAATGGCCTTGCCACTGTTGCGTAAAGTGGCCATCACAAACATATGCAGATAAAACCTTCATATCACACCATAACTTCATGTTATATAGGTGATATGTAAGAGGTGAGAAACTGGTGGAATAATAATAATCTCTTTATATATTTGTAACTAACCTGGTTCCTTTTGAACTTTAAAAAAATTGGTTAAAACTATAGTAAAGAACAGAATTATCAGACACATAGATGAACATGATACATTTGGGAAGAGTCAAAAGGGCTTTTGTAAGGGGAAATTATTCCTCACCAATCTATTCGAATTATTTAAAGATGTCAACAAACATGTGGACAAGCATGATTCAGCTAATACAGTCTACTTGGACTTTTAGAAAGCCTTTGACAAAGTCCCACACCAAAGACTCTTAAGCAAAGTAAGCAGTCTTGGGATAAGAGGAAAGGCCCTCTCTTGGCTCAGCAACTGTTTCAAAGATAGGAAACAAAGGGTAGAAATAAAGGTCAGTTTTCAGAATGTAGAAAAGTAAATAGTGGGGTCTCCCAAGAATCTGTACTGGGATAAGTGCTGTTCATAGGGTGACCAGATGTCCCGATTTTATAGGGACAGTCCTGATATTTAGGACTTTTTCTTATATAGGCACCTATTACCCCTCCTCCCCCACCCATGTCCTGATTTTTCACATTTGCTATCTGGTCACCCTAGCTGTTCAACCTATTCATAAATTATTTGGAAAAGGGGTAAACCATTTGCAGAGGCTATAAAATTCCTAAAGGCAGTTAAATCCAAAGCTAACTATGAAGAGCTACCAATGGATCTCATAAAACTGGGTGATGGGGCAACAAAATGGCAGATGAAATTCAATGTTGATAAATGCAAAGTAATGCACATTGGAAAAAATAATCCCTACTATACATACAAAATGATGGGATCTAAATTAGCTTTTACCATTCAAGAAAGAGATCTTGGCATCGTCATGGACAGTTTTCTTAAAACTGCAGCCAATTAGTTCCTTTTAGCATCCATTTATCATTGTGCTATTTGCCATTTCATACATAATCAATGTAGGCTAAATAGACTGAAATTGTAGGACTGCAGAAGCATAAGACTGCAAGTATTTAGGAATGATGACTGTGTATTAGGTAAAAACAGTGAGGAGTCCTTGTGGCACTTTAGAGACTAACAAGTTTATTTGGGCATAAGCTTTTGTGGGCTATAACCCAGTTCATCAGATGCATGGAGTGAAAAAAAGTAGGCAAGTATAAATATATAGCAGATGAAAAGATGGGAGTTGCCTTACCAAGTGGGGGGTCAGTGCTAACGAGGCCAATTTAATTAGGGTGGATGTGGCCTATTCCCAACAGTTGACAAGAAGGTGTGAATATCAACACAGGGGAAATTATTTTTTGTAGTGATCCAGCCACTCCCAGTCTTTATTCAGGCCTAATTTGATGGTGTCAAGTTTGCAAATTAATTCCAGTTCTGCAGTTTCTCCTTGAAGTCTGTTTTTTAAGGGTTTTTTTTGAAGAATGGCCACTTTTAAGTCTGTTATTGAGTGTCCAGGGAGATTGAAGTGCTCTCCTACTGGTTTTTGACTATTACAATTCTTGATGTCTGATTTGTGTCCATTTATTCTTTTGCATAGAGACTGTCCAGTTTGGCCAATGTACATGACAGAGGGGCATTGCTGGCATATGATGGCATATATCACATTGGTAGATGTGCAGGTGAACAAGCCCCTGATGGTGTGACTGATGTGGTTAGGTCCTATGATGGTGTTCCTTGAATAGATATGCAGACAGAGTTGGCAACAGGGTTTGTTGCAGGGATTGGTTCCTGGGTTAGTGTTTTTGTTGTGTGGTGTGTAGTTGCTGGTGCGTATTTGTTTCAGGTTGGGGGACTGTCTGTAAGCGAGGACTGGCCTTTCTTCCAAGGTCTGTGAGAGTGAGGGATTGTCCTTCAGGATAGGTTGTAGATCCTTGATGATGTGCTGGAGAGGTTTTAGATGAGGGCTGTAGGTGATGGCTAGTGCATTCTGTTACTTTCTTTGCTGGGCCCGTCCTGTAGTAGGTGACTTCTGGGTACCCTTCTGGCTCTGTCAATCTGTTTCTTCAGTTCCCCAGGTGGATATTGTAGTTTTAAGAACGCTTGATAGAGATCCTGTAGGTGTTTGTCTCTGTCTGAGGGATTGGCACAAATGCGGTTGTATCGTAGGGCTTGGCTGTAGACAATGGATCGTATAATGTGGTCTGGATGAAAGCTGGAGGCATGTAGATAAGTATAGCGGTCAGTAGGTTTCTGGTATAGGATGGTGTTTATGTGACCATCCCTTATTTGCACTGTAGTGTCCAGGAAGTGGATCTCTTGTGTGGACTGGTCCAGGCTGAGGTTGATGGTGGGGTGGAAATTGTTGAAATCCTGATAGAATTACTCAAGGGCCTCCTTCCCATGGGTCCAGAAGATGAAGATGTCATCAATGTAGCGCAAGTAGAATAGGGGCACTAGGGGACGAGAGCTGAGGAAACATTGTTCTAAGTCAGCCATAAAAATGTTGGCCAACGAAAGCTTATGCCCAAATTAATTTGTTAGTCTCTAAGGTGCCACAAGGACTCCTCGTTGTTTTTGCTGATACAGACTAACACGGCTACCCTTCTGAAACCTGTGTATTAGATATATAAGTAAAACATGGCTGGAATGCAAGGGTTACAGGCTGAGGCCTGTAACATTTTAGTTTAGCCATACTAGGCCTTGATCTTAAGAATGCTTGACATGAGTGGGGGACATAGGAATAACCCTATGCCAGTCAGGTTAAGAGATTACTGTGAAAGATATGCTAATAGGTAATGTTACAGAAAACTAGATTGCAATAAACCACAATGAACTGTGCAAGATCACGAGACACCTGATTGTAATATTATGGAATGTCCTATCCTGACCACAGGGTACATGTTGTGCATAGATACTAATGAGAATAAGAGGAACTAAGAAACAATCTATGAAAAACTTGACACCCCAATATTCATGAGCTGTGGAAGTACAGATAAAGA
The DNA here is from genome assembly GCF_028017835.1 of Emys orbicularis. Lineage (NCBI taxonomy): Eukaryota > Metazoa > Chordata > Testudines > Emydidae > Emys > Emys orbicularis. The sequence goes on from NC_088690.1 coordinate 75,160,809, forward strand.
AAAGAAGTATATGTATATGCATAAGGTGTTATGCACGGTCAGAAAAACAATACAAAAGAGGTTCACTGGTTGAGAAAAAGTGGGATGACCCCAAGGGATGACCCCCACGGGACAGCCCAAGCAGGAACCATATGTCTGTCAATGGTTGTCTGTTGAGAGATCAATCAGACCCTAGAATATCTTTGAGGATGTGAGTATGACTACAGTCTTAGTCACTGCATGTTTTTTGTATGATTTATATATGCATACATCATTGTAACTTTACTTATTGCTTTAATAAAACTTGTAGTACAGATAAGACTTTTTACTTGTGGTCATGTCTGTGGTCACTATCCTTGAACTTTGTGTGTTCCTAGAGTCTCTAAATTTGAGAAAAACACAAGAGGAGATTTTCAGTCTTTTGAACTTGAAAATGTAGCAACAGGAGCTGAACTCATGGTAGTTTAATACAAATTACTAAATTTAATTTAAAGAAATAAAAAGTCTACAAAACATCTGCTCAATGTGCAATGTGCAAAAAAGCTAACACAATGTTAGGAACCATTAGAAATGGGATAGATAATGAGGCAGAAAATATCATAATGCCACAATATAAATCCATGGTACACCCAAGCCTGAAATACCGCATGCAGTTCTGGTTGCCCAATCTCAAAAAAGATATATTAGAATTAGAAAAAGTACAGAGTAGGGTAACAAAAATTATTAGGGGTATGGAATAGCTTCTGTACCAGGAGATATAAAGGAGTTTAGAAAAGAGACAACTGGGGCGGGGGAGGATAGAGGTATGATAGAGGTCTATAAAATCATGAATGGTATGGAGAAAGTGAATAAAGAAGTGTTATTTACCCCTTCACATAACACAGTAACCAGGGGTCACCCAATGAAATTAATAGGCAGCAGCTTTAAAACAAACTTAAGGAAGTACTTCTTCACAAAATGCAGTCAATCTGTAAAACTCACTGTCAGGGGGTATAAAGCCAAAAGTATAACTGGGATCAAAAGAGAATTAGATACGGTCAAGGAGGAAAAGTCCATCAGCCACGATTAGCCAAAATGATCAGGGATGCAACTCATGCTTTGGGTGTCCCTGAACCTCTGCGTGCCAGAAGCTGGGACTGGATGACAGGGTATGGATAACTTGATAATTTCCCTGTTCTGTTCATTCCCTCTGAAGCATATGGCATCAGCCACTGTCAGAAGAAAGGATATTGGGCTACATGGACTATTGGTCTGATCCAGTATGGCCATTCTTCTTATTATTATTATAAGCTAGGAAGATTTCTGCTAAAGAAGCAATTCAATCATCTTGCTTTTTAATCTTTATCTTCAATAAATTTGCATTAAGACTTTTCTCTATCATTACAAAAAGTATATCTTATTGGAGGAAAATAAATACTTCTGGATAATACAGTTATTCCAAGCAACTTCTTTGAAATGAAAGATAGGATGTTCTTCCATTACAAGAGGAGTTGATTTGTAGACAAAGCACTGGACTCAGACTTGGGAGGTTTGAGTTCTATTTCTTCTCTGTCAGAGATTTCCACTCTGATTTGTGGCAAGTCATTCCCCTTGTATTCAACTCCTCACCAGTAAAATGGATAATAACGCTACTCTAAATTGCTGGGGTGTATTGTGGACAACATCACTAGAAGAAAAGATATTTTAGACTTGATTCTGACCAACAGAGAGGAATTGGTAGCAAATTTGAAGGTGGAAAACAATGTGGGTCAGAGTTATCATGAAATGATATATTTCATGATTCTAGGGAAAGGAAGGAGCGAGAGCAGGAGAATAAGGACAAAGGACTTCAAGAAAGCAAACTTTAACAAACTCAGAGAACTCATAAGTAAGGAGAAGAAAATCTAAGGGAGAAAGGAGTTCAGGAGAGCTGGCAGTTTCTCAAGGAGACAATATTAAAAGCACAACTGCAAACTTTCTTGATGCAAAGGAAATATAAGAATAAGGCACAAAATGAGTTACTCCAAGAAAGAGACTTCAAAGTCAATAAAAAGAGGGTCTTTTAATACATTAGGAGCAAGAGAAATACAAAGGAAAGTGAAGATCTTCTACTTAACAGCGAAGGAGGCCTAAAAACTGTTGACATCAAGATGGCTTAGGTATTTAATACCTATTTTGCTTCAGTCTTCACTAAAAAGATTAATGGTGACTGTGATGTTGCACTCCATATGATTTTATGAAAATATGCTAATTAGTGTGAATATAATGTAACTAGAATATGCTTCATGCAAAAGGTCTCTTGTAAGGTATCATTACAACATACTGAATATGGTCATCCTATTTGTATAAATGTATCATTCTTGTATCTGAAACTATAAAGCTGAAATATAACTCTGAGGTCTATTGTAATTATGCAAAGTGTGGGCCATTAATGGTGGTTTGGAATCTTAATGGCTCCCATCAACTAGGACAATTGGTTGTAAATGGCTCTGTTTACTTGCAAGCCTTCCTGTGAGTCAGGCCAGGAAGAATGAAGGCTTGGGGTCTCACAGGACGTGTGACCATGTCACCTGGTACTGGAATCCATCTTAAACCTGGTGTTTTTCCATTTAGAAGGAGGGAGGGGGGGACCCAGAGAGACAAAAGATTCCCGCCTTGTGCCAAAGCTATTTAAGGGGGTGGAACAGAACAAAGGGGGTTCCAGTCATGAGAAATCCCCTAGTTACCACCTGAGCTGGAGCTAACAAGAACTGTACCAGGGAAAGGATTGGGCCCAGACTAGGAAGGAGTCCAGTCTGTGAAAGAAGCTTATTGGAACATCTCTGGGGGTGAGATTTCATCTGTAATCAGTTTCTTAATGTATTAGGCTTAGACTTGCATGTTTTGCTTTATTTTGCTTGGTAACTTACTTTGTTCTGTATGTTATTATTTGGAACCACCTAAATGCTACTTTTTATACTTAATAAAATCACTTTTGCTAATTATTTAACCCAGAGTAAGTAATTAATACCTGGGGGAGCAAACAGCTGTGCATATCTTTCTATCAGTTTTATAGAAGGTGGACAATTTATGAATTTACCCGGTATAAGCTTTATACAGAGTAAAACGGATTTATTTGGGGTTTGGATCCCATTGGGAGCTGGGTGTGTGGGTGCTAGAGACAGAAACACTTCTAAAGCTGTTTTCAGTTAAGTCTGCAGCTTTGGGGCGAGTGGTTCAGACCCTGGGTCTGTGTTGGAGCAGACTGGTGTGTCTGGCTCGACAAGACAGGGTTCTGGAGTCCCAAGCTGGCAGGGAAAACGGGCTCAGAGGTAGTCTCATCACACCAGGTGACAGTCCCAAGGGGGTCTCTGTGATCGAATCCGTTACAGTGACCAGATAATTAATACAATGAATATTAACAAGAGAGAAGATATGATGCTGATAGACCAGGTGCCAGCTCATGCTAAAGTCCCCAGGTCTCAATTAAACACTGAACAATACATACCTAAAATCAATCTGGGTCACCTATGTCTTAGTATTGTTAAAACAGATATTAGAATTATAAGAACATCTTTAGACTTTATTGAATGCTTTTGAGTTACTGCATGCATTAATCTAATTTATAACATCTGTAACACATATTGTAAGGTAATCTTTGAGCAGCTGTAGTGTGAGTCTCTGTGACTGTGTAAATCACCACACAGGAGAGAGACATCATCTAGTCTGAAGGGCTGATATTCAAAAGAAGGTGTTATGCCCTTCCCAGAAGGAAAGATCCATCAGTACCAGATAGACTATTGTGGATCCTTGCAGCTGGAATTTACCTATATTTCATCAACAAGAGGACAAAAGACTTTTGTTGTTTTGGCCTTCTTCCTATGAAGATGAGTCATGTAAGCAGACCCCTCTGTCACATACTGGCAGCGGCGGCTCCAGGCACCAGCGCTCCAAGCGTGTGCCTGGGGTGGCAAGCCGCGGGGGGTGCCCTGCTGGTCCCTGCGAGGGCGGCAGTCAGGCAGCCTTCAGCGGCATGCCTGCGGGAGATCCACCGGTCCCGCGGATTCGGCGGCAATTCAGCGGTGGGTACGCTGAAGCCGTGGGACCGGCAGACCTCCCACAGGCATGCCGCCGAATCCGCGGGACCGGGGACCTCCCGCAGGCATGCCACCAAAGGCAGCCTGCCTGCCGTGCTTGGGGCGGCAAAAAAGCTAGAGCCACCCCTGCATACTGGGGCACAATAAAGACTGGGTGGGGGGCTGTGTCAGCCCTTCCCTGCAACTGTGGGTGCCTTACAGTGCCTTGCCATAGTAGCTCCCACCTGGGCCACTCACAAACAGCTTCCAAGCCACACCCTGAGGTCTCTGTGTAACTGCACCCTGCCAGCTACACCCTGGCTCTCACCAGCCTTGGCTATACTGTCCTGGCTCTCACCACCCTTGGCTATACTGTCCCAGATCTTCATGTCTTATGCTGCCTAGCCCTTTCATAGAAACATAGAATCACAGAATATCAGGGATGGAAGGGACCTCAGGAGGTCATCTATTCCAACCCCCTGCTCAAAGCAGGACCAATCCCCAACTAAATCATCCCAGCCAGGGCTTTGTCAAGCCTGACCTTAAAAACCTCTAAGGAAGGAGATTCCACCACCTCCCTAGGTAACGCATTCCAGTGTTTCACCACCCTCCCAGTGAAAAAGTTTTTCCTAATATCCAACCTAACCCCCCCGCACACACACACACACACACACACACTGCAACTTGAGACCATTACTCCTTGTTCTGTCATCTGGTACCAGTGAGAACAGTCTAGATCAGTGGTCCCCAACCTTTTTGTGGCCAGTAGCACATTCATGTTTTCAGAAGAGTGTGGCGGGCACCAACAATTTTTCAAGGCTTATTTTGTATTTGTACATTAAATAATACGAAAAACATCATATTTAATATTACACAATATATGAATCCATAAGCTAAAAAAGGTAATTTTTCATGTAAAAGGTATTAATTAAATTATTCAGCAATTACTCTTTCACCTTACCATGTGAATTTGCTCTTTTTTATCTACCTGTAAGAAAAATTAAGGAGTTTTTACAAAATAAATATCATAAACATTCGGTCCATTCTGCAGAGGCGGAGCGTTGTTTGTTTGTTTGTTTGTTTGGCGGCAGTTCTGGGCAGTGTAGAGAGAAGCCTGAGAGAAGCTGCGAGGACAGAGAACACCGGCGCCCGCAGCCTGCAGCCCCGGAGTACTCTGTCCCCAGCAGGTGCAGGGCCCTCGCTTCTCTCCCCTGCTGGGCACTAGGCGGGCCCCGCACCTGCCGGGGACAGAGAACACCAGCGCCCGCAGCCTGCAGCCCCAGAGTTCTCTGTCCCCGGCAGGCACGGGGCCGTGGCTGCCGGGGACAGAGAGCACCGACGCCCGCAGCCTGCAGCCCCAGAGAAGCCGGAGAGAAGCCGCAGCCCCGTGCCTGCCAGGGACAGAGAACACCAGCGCCCGCAGCCTGCAGCCCCAGAGTTCTCTGTCCCTGGCAGGCGCGGGGCCGTGGCTTCTCTCCCCGCTGGGCACTAAGCGGGCGCACATAAATGCCCTGGCAGGCGCCATGGCACCTGCGGGCACCATGTTGGGAACCACTGGTCTAGATCCATCCTCTTTGGAACCCCCTTTCAGGTAGTTGAAAGCAGCTATCAAATCCCCCCTCATTCTTCTCTTCTGCAGACTAAACAATCCCAGTTCCCTCAGCCTCTCCTCATAAGTCATGTGCTCCAGCCCCCAATCATTTTTGTTGCCCTCCGCTGGACTCTTTCCAATTTTTCCACATCCTTCTTGTAGTGTGGGGCCCAAAACTGGACACGGTACTCTAGATGAGGCCTCACCAATGTTGAATAGAGGGGAATGATCATGTCCTTCGATCTGCTGGCAATGCTCCTACTTATAAAGCCCCAAAAGCCGTTAGCCTTCTTGGCAACAAGGGCACACTGTTGACTCATATCCAACTACTCGTCCACTGTAATCCCTAGGTACTTTTCTGCAGAACTGCTGCCTAGCAACTCGGTCCCTAGTCTGTAGCAGTGCATGGGATTCTTCCATCCTAAGTGCAGGACTCTGAATTGTCCTTGTTGAACCTCATCAGATTTCTTTTGGCCCAATCCTCCAATTTGTCTAGGTCACTCTGGATTCTATCCCTACCCTCCAGCATATCTACCTCTCCCCCCAGATAAATGTAATCTGTGAACTTGCTGAGAGTGCAATCCATCCCATCATCCAGATCATTAATAATGATGTTGATCAAAACTGGCCCCAGGACCGACATCTGGGGCACTCCGCTTGATACCAGCTGCCAACTAGACATGGAGCCATTGATCACTACCCATTGAGCCCGACGATCTAGCCAGCTTTCTATCCACCTTACAGTGCATTCATCCAGCCCATACTTCTTTAACTTGTCAGCAAGAATACTGTGGGAGACAGTATCAAAAGCTGTGCTAAAGTCAAGGAATAACACATCCACTGCTTTCCCCTCATCCACAGAGCCAGTTATGGCTCATCATAGAAGGCAATTAGGTTAGTCAGGCATGACTTGCCCTTGGTAAATCCATGCTGACTGTTCCTGATCACCTTCCTCTTCTCTAAGTGCTTCAGAATGGATTCCTTGAGGACCTGCTCCATGATTTTTCCAGGGACAGGTGAGGATGACTGACCTGTAGTTTCCCGGATCCTCCTTCTTCCCTTTTTTAAAGATGGGCACTACATTAGCATTTTTCCAGTCATCCGGGACCTTCCCCGATTGCCACGAGTTTTCAAAGAGTTTTCAGAGCCAATGGCTCTGCAATCACATCTGCCAACTCCTTTAGCACCCTTGGATGCAGCGCATCCAGCCCCATGGACTTGTGCTCACCCAGCTTTTCTAAATAGTCCTGAACCACTTCTTTCTCCACAGAGGACTAGTCACCTGCTCCCCATACTGTGCTGCCCAGGTCAGCAGTCTGGGTGCTGACCTTGTTCACAAAGACAGAGGCAAAAAAAGCATTGAGTACATTAGCTTTTTCCACATCCTCTGTCACTAGGTTGTCACCCCCATTCAATAAGGGGCCCACACTTTCCCTGACCTTCTTCTTGTTGCTAACATACCTGTATAAACCCTTTTTGTTACTCTTAACATCTCTTGCTAACTGCAACACCAAGTGTGATTTGGCCTTCCTGATTTCACTCCTGCATGCCTGAGCAATATTTTTATACTCCTCCCTGGTCATTTGTCCAATCTTCCACTTCTTGTAAGCTTCTTTTTTGTGTTTAAGATCAGCAAGGATTTCATTGTTAAGCCAAGCTGGTCACCTGCCATATTTACTATTCTTTCTACACATTGGGATGGTTTGTTCCTGCAACCTCAATAAGGATTCTTTAAAATACAGCCAGCTCTCCTGGACTCCTTTCCCCCTCATGTTATTCTCCCAGGGGATCCTGCCCATCAGTTCCCTGAGGGAGACAAAGTCTGCTTTTCTGAAGTCCAGGGTCCGTATTCTGCTGCTCTCCTTTCTTCCTTGTGTCAAGATCCTAAACTTGACCATCTCATGGTCACTGCCTCCCAGGTTCCCATCCACTTTTGCTTCCCCTACTAATTCTTCCCTGTTTGTGAGCAGCAGGTCAAGAAGAGCTCTGCCCCTAGTTGGTTCCTCCAGCACTTGCACCAGGAAATTGTCCCCTACACTTTCCAAAAACTTCCTGGATTGTCTGTGCACTACTGTATTGCTCTCCCAGAATATATCGGGGTGATTGAAGTCCCCCATGAGAACCAGGGCCTGTAATCTAGTAACTTCTGTTAGTTGCCTGAAGAAAGCCTCATCCACCTCATCCCCCTGGTCTGGTGGTCTATAGCAGACTCCCACCAGTACAAACATATTAAGTCCATAATTCCTTTAAGGAAATAGTATGCAATTTTATTATCTTAAAGGGAGTTACCCAGAGACTTCTATTTCAACACATTAGATTAGATAAAACAGTAAAACAAATATATTAACTACAAAAAGATAGATTTTAAGTGAGAACAAGTATTGCAGCATAAAAGTCAGAAATGGTTACAAGAAAAACAGAGATAAAATGCTTACTAGTATCTATTTAAGAAACTATCTTAGTTGCAAAGCACACTTTTTCACCACATGCTCCAGCAGATTATTGACCAAGGTCAGGACCCCTCCCCCAGAGTCCAATGGCTGTTTCCTTTTGTCTTCTCAGGTGCTGAAAATGATGTGGGCAGCGAGAGAAAGAGGGATCCCTTGGGGTGTCTGTCCCTTCTTTTTATAGTTTCAGTCCCCCCCTTGAAAAATATTTCCAGCTGAGATCCAGGAGACAAAGAGTCCATATGGAAGGATATTCCATGGTGGTTTTTTTACCTGTTTGAACTTCCTTTGTTTTCCCTCACTGCTCGATGACTCTGTTTACTGCTTAAATGCAAATTAAGGCAAGCACACATTCCTTCTTTTGTTTAGGACAGACCTGATTTCTGCTTGGGCAGGGCTGTAGAACATGTGTTCATAACATCATACAGGGGAATTTTATAACTTCACATACAATGTTGCCACACATATTTTACCAGTATATTACTGACCAGCAAATTTTGAGTTTTCATATGAAACCTTACAAGGCTTACGTTGTACAGAGATTATTAGGATAATGTGTAGAGTGTGAATATAGGGGTGTATTCCATCTCACCCTCCCACCAGCGGTTCTTGCAGCTGAGAGTACATGCCAGGAGGGGGATAAAAGGAACTTTATCTCTATGCTGCTTGAACTCTGGGTGCAAAGTGTTTCTAGGCATAAGCAAGAGATCCCTAGCTGCTATGCTTGGATTACCCTCAAGAACATATACTGCTTGCTTATTATGGAAGCTTCCATTAGTTTTTAAAAATAAAGATTGTATCTCATTTGTGTTTCTATGATTACCTGCTTTAACCTTTTAAATAAATCTTGGATTTTCTTTTCTTATTTAATAAATCTTTATATAGTTTATTATAGAATTGGATAGAAGCCAATTGTCTTTGGTGTGATATCTACAGTGCAATTGACCTGGGGTAAACGACTGGTCCTTTGGGACAGGGAGTAACCTGAATATTGCTGTAATTCTTGATGTCAGGGACTATCTATCAAAAAGGTAAGCTCATGTTGGTGGTGAGACAGACTAGTACGTAAGGGGACTATCTGTGACTCCATGTTAAAGCTGTCATAGTGCCTGAGGTGTTTACACTTGATATTTGTTTAGTGAAATCTAAGTATAGAACTCACAGCCAATTTGGGGTTTGTGCTCTGGTTCCTAATAGTCTGGCCTGAGTTTGGTACTTACTCTCTTGAGTCACTACAGGCAGTGATACAGAAGGAACACAACCCAAAATAGGGAAAGAACAGGTGAAAGAATGTTTAAATAAGTTGGTAGGGCCTGACAAAATTCATCCTACAGTACTTAAGAAACTAGGTGAAGCAATCTCAGAACTGTTAGCAATTTTCCTTGCGAACTCCTAGGGGACAGATGAGGTCCCAGAGGACTAGAAAAGGGCAAACATAGTACCTGTTTTTTAAAAGAGGAACAAGAATAACCGGCGGAATTATAAACCTGTCAGCCTAATTTCAATACCAGGATAGATACTGAAACTAATTATTAAACAATCAGTTTGTAAGGTTCTAGAGGACAACAGGATTATAAAGAATAGCCAGCATGGATTTGTCAAGAACAAAACATGCTAACCAACCTATTTGCCTTCTTTGACAGGGTTACTGGCCTTGGGGAATGGGCGGAAGTGGTAGATGTGATATATATTGATTTTAGTAAGGTTTTTGACACACTCCCACATTACATTCTCATAAGCACAATAGGGAAATGCCGTCTAGATGAAATTTGTATAAAATGGATTCACAACTGGTTGAAAGACCTTACTCAAAGAGTAGTTATTAATGGTTCATTCACAAACTGTGAGGATGTATTTATTGGGGTCCTGCAGTGGTCAGCCCTGGGTTCAATATTATTCAATATTTTCATTAATGACTTTGATAATGGAGTGTAGAGTACACTTATAAAATTTGCAGATGACACCAAGATGGGAGGGCTTGCAAGCTCTTTGGAATACAGGATTATAATTCAAAATGACCTCTACAAACTGGAGAATTGGTCTGAATTCAACAAGATGAAATTCAATAAAGACAAGTGTAAAGTACTTAGGAAGGAAAACATCAAACACACAGCTACAAAATGGGGAATAATAACTGGCTAGATGGTAGTACTGCTGAAAAGGATCATGGGGTTATAGCAGATCACAAATTGAATATGAGTCAACAATGTGATGCAGTTATGAAAAAGGCTAATAACATTCTGGTGTGTATTAACAGGACTGTAATATGTAAGACATGGGAGACAATTGTCCCTCTGTATTCAGCACTGTTGAGGTTTCAGCTGCAGTACTGTGTCCAATTCTGGACACCACACTTTAGGAAAAATGTGGACAAACTGGAGAGAGTCCAGAGGAGAGCAACAAAAATGATCAAATGTTTAGAAAACCTGACCTATGCAGAAAGGTTAAACAAACTGGGCATATTTAGTCTTGTGAAAAGAAGACTGAAAGGGGACCTGATAACAGTCTTCAAATATGTTAAGGGCTGTTATAAAGACAATGGTGATTAGTTGTTCTCCGTGTCCACTGAAGGCAGGACAAGAAGTACAGTAATTGGCTTAATCTGCAGCAAGGGAGATTTAGGTTAGACTAGGAGAACCTTTCTAACTATAAGGGCAGCAAAACACTTGACTAGGCTTCCAAGGGAGATTGTGGCATCCCCATCATTGGAGGTTTTTAAGAACAGATTGGACAAACACCTGTTGTGATGCTGGCAAACTAGGTGCCAACTTATGCCAAGATCCCCATGTCTCATTTGAATATTGACAAACAGGTAGCTGGAATCAGTATAGCTCACCTGAGTGTTAGTATTATTAAAACAGGAATCAGAATGATAAAAATGTGATTAGTGTTTAGAATTTATCGAATGCTTGTAAGTTTCTGCATGCATTAATCTCACTTACAAAATCTATATCCCACATTGCAAGGTAACATTTAAGCATTTATATTATAAGCCTCTGTAAGTCACCAGACAGGAGAGAAACATTAACTCCTGTTAAATACTAGTCTCCAACAAAAGATGTTATGTCCTGCCTGGCAAAGAAGGCCCATCAACACCATAACAACTATTGTGGAACATCAGAGGACAAAAGATTCTGTTTATTACTCTTCCCCCATCCCCCATGAATAGGAAACCTTCAAATGAATTCCTTCCAACAGCTGAGTTTGCAACTTAAAGCAGAAGGGAGGAAGGAATCAGAAACCCTAACAAGGAGGAACTGTATATTTATGCTACTTAAACTCTAAGGGGCAAGGATTACTAAACATAAGCAAAAGTTCCCAAGTGCTTAGCCAGTGTTAGCCCCAAGGAACACATAGAACTGGCTTATTAGAGAAGCTTCTACTACCTTTTGAAACTTAAGACTGTAACTCATTTGAGTGTGTATATTTAGCTGTTTTCATCTTTTCCTAGTTAATAAATGCTTAGATACTTTATTATAGATTTGGCTACTAGCCTTGTCTTTGATGTGAGACCTAACGTGCAATGGATCTGGGGTAAGTGACTGATCCTTTGGGACTGAGAGTAACCTGAATATTGCTGTGATCGTTGGTGGAAGGGACCATCTATCACAATGGCAAGCTTACCTTGGTGGTGAGACAGATTGGAGTATCCAAGGGGACTGCCTGTGACGCCATGTTAATGCTGTTAAAGTGTTCAAACTTGATAATTGGTTGGTGAAAACTATATATAGAATTCACAGCCAAAGGGGGGGGGGAGAGAGAGGGGATTGTGCCCTGTTTCCTAACAGTCTGTCCAGGCTCTTGATTCATTGCAGAACAGCTTGACACCTGTCACGGATGGTATAGGTTTCCTTAGTCCTGACACGGTAGAGAGGGCTGGGAGGTCCTTGCCAGTCTTACATTTTTATATTTTCATTATTCTATGATTAATTCATGTTTCAGAGATTCCAGTGATGTGTACCACATAATAGCCAAAACAATTACTCACGTTCAGTTTCACAATGACCTCCTACACTCCTTGAAGAGGTAAACATATAATTTAAAAATCTGCAAACAAAGATGAATATGAAATTGGAAGCTTACCTCCCCAGCAGTCTCCTTCTCAGCATGTAAGATGCTACTTCCATTGCCCAGAAATAGCATCCCAGAGCTGTCACTGCTCAGAATATTCTCTGCTATCTGGACATTAGGATTCTTCTTGCAATTCGAGGATAAACACAGCTGATATGAATAAGGTAAAGTTCCATCATCATAGTTCAGTGCGAACCTATGGCTAGCCTCTGAATAAGAGTCAGGACCAAAACACTGAAGTAATTTAGGTTTCCTTGAACTTCGCAATTTCACCACAATGACGAGTGTAACGGTCAGGAGGAATAAAAATGAGATCAAGGCTAAAGCCAGCACCAAGTAAAACTGTAAATCAGACTGAGGTGCCGAGTCACCCGATTGGTCGCTCATTTCCGGAAGAGCCTCTTGGAAGTTCTCGGCAAACACCAGGTTGAGAGTCACTGTGGCGGAGAGAGGCGGCTGCCCGTTATCCTTCACCAGGGTGACCAGCCTGTGCTTCACAGCATCTCTGTCCGCAAAGGCGCGGGCTGTCCGGATCTCCCCGGTGTGCAGCCCCATGCTGAAGAGCGCCGGTTCCGTGGCCTGGAGCAGATGGTAGGAGAGCCAGGCATTGTGTCCTGAGTCAGCATCCACCGCCACCACCTTAGTCACCAGATAACCTGCCTCGGCCGAGCGAGGGACCATCTCGAACAAGGCGGAGCCATCGGCTCCGAGGGAAGGGTACAGGATGCGAGGGGAGTTATCATTCTGATCCAGAATAAACAGCCTGACGGTGACATTGCTGCTGAGAGGCGGGGACCCGCCGTCTTGGGCCTTCACTTGCACTTCAAACTCCCGGAATTGCTCATAGTCGAAGGAGCGCTGCGCGTAGATAGCTCCGGTCTGGGAGTTAATGGAGATGTAGGAGGAGAGAGGCAGCTCCTGGAGGTTGCTGCTCAGGATGGAGTAAGTGACTCGGGCGTTCCGGTCCAGATCCCGGTCTGAGGCTTTTACACTGAAAATAGAGACCCCCGAGGGATTGTTCTCTGGCACATAGGCGATATAGGAAGGTTTCTCAAAGATAGGGGCGTTGTCATTGATATCCGAGATCTGCAACAGGATGGTTTTCTGGGAGGAGAGGGGGGGAGAGCCTTTGTCTATGGCTGTGATTGTGATATTGTACTCCGGGGTCCTTTCCCTGTCCAGGGTGCTGTCTGTGACAATTTTATAATAATTATTGGAAGACGATATTATCTTAAACGGCAAATCATCCTGCAAATGGCAGGAGACCTTTCCATTATCTTCAGAATCTTGATCCTTAACATTGATCAGAGCTATCACTGTCCTGGGCAGTGAGTCTTCTGGGACTGGATTGGACATGGATGTGAGTGTCATTTCGGGGGCATTGTCGTTCTCGTCAAGAACCTCGATTTCCACTTTGCAGTGTGTTACTAGTCCGCCTCCATCCTTTGCTTCTACTGCCATGCGATAATCGCGTGACTCTTCCAAGTCCAAAGGGTCCTTCACTGTAATTTTCCCGGTTTCTGGGTCCAGACTGAATTTCTGACGGGCTTTTTTTGGAATATTGCTGAAGACGTAGCTGATCTGAGCATTTGAACCTTCATCGTTGTCGGTGGCTTTAACCTGAAGCACTAAGGAGCCCGTCGGTGCATTTTCCCTCAGGCTGACTTTGTAGAGCTCCTGTGTGAAGATGGGGGGGTTGTCATTGGCGTCGGTGACATTAATCCATATCTGGGCGGTCCCAGTTCTCTGCGGCTCTCCCCCATCCACAGCCGTGAGGATCAAGTGAAGGCTGCTCTGGCTCTCCCGATCCAGGGGTTTCTGCAGCACTAAATCTGCATATTTATTGCCATCCTGGCTCTCTTTGACTTCCAGGATGAAATCTTGATTGGGGCTCAGCTGATAACTCTGCAGAGAGTTCATCCCAACGTCAGGATCTTCAGCATTTCCCAGAAGAAAACGGGCACCTAGTAAAGTAGATTCAATAATCTCTAGTTTGATATTATCTTTTAAGAAACGCGGGGCATTATCGTTAATGTCCTGGATCGCGACATTTATGTGGAAAACATTCAAGGGATTTTCCAGCACAGTTTCGAAATTTATGACGCAGAGTTGAGATGTCCCGCATATCTCTTCCCGGTCTATCCTGTCATTCACATAGACGTTGCCACTTTCTCCATTCACGCTGAAGTATTGCTTTTTAGCTGCAGAGACAACACGGAGCTTCCGGTTGGGCAGTTCTCTCACACTCAGCCCCAAATCCTTGGCGAGATTCCCCACAAGGGAACCTTTCGCCATTTCCTCAGGAATCGAATAACGAATCTGCTCCGAGACCGCCCGGCAAAACAAAAACAATAAGAAGGGAAATAACAGTACTTGCCGTGTGACTGCCCGGCCCGGCTCTCGGCGTCTGATTTCCATCCCGGTCCCTGTCAGATCTGCACTATTCTTGCTGTCTTCTTTGTTTTCATTAATCCCTTCCGGTTAAAGAAATGTGCGATCACGTAGTGCAAATAGAGTCCTGATTGTCTTCTTAGCTGTACAGAGCGCTCTGTGGCGGTTCCTTTTTCTCAGCCGGACTGTGAAGGTCTCTCTGTTGTTTCCTCTGCGATCTGCGCTGTGTGACGGAGCAATCGCACTGCAGGAGGCTCGGCTGGATCTCCGGCTCCAGCCCTGGCTCCGCATTGGCCAACAGCGGCACTCTGAGTCTCAGCCCGAGAACTGCAATAGCAGTGATTTTATTATGGGCGACGAAGCAGCTCTAGGACTCTCGTGGGAGATATTTTTTTTCTGTTCAAAACGTATTCTAAGTGTACAGTGTTGTAAAACGATTTATCTTAATTGTAAACAAGTGAATCACAGATGAGATGTAAAAGTCTCGACTATAAATACTGTGTACGTATGTTTGTGTGTAGCCATTCATGGATAGTGCAAACCTCGGACATTCTTGAGTTTTCTGTATCGTTTGTGTGGTGACAGTGATTCTTTCAGTATATTTATATCTGTATATCTGAATATGAATAGGTAGGAGAACTTTCCAACATTCACAACAAGTTCTATTTAAAGAATCACATCTACCATAATCACTAATACCCGTGAGACACAGCCAATACTGTTTGACAGAGTCAGCATTTTTAACACGTGAATGACATGAGCGCACATGAGTAGCCGCGGACTCTAACCCTCAAAGTAAACTTCTGAACTAAGCCATTTTCTGAGTTAGCTTTAGAGTCTTATTGCCCGTTTTAGCTTCTCTTTTTCCTTCAAACTATTTGGTCCACTCACAATACACAGAGTGTTTCTAAAGCAACAAAGGAAAGTTTCCATTCTCAAATTGTACTATAAATACACACTAGGCAGAATTCTCCTACAGAAACAGAACTGCACTAAAAAGCACAGTAAAAGGTTTCCAAACATACCCTGAAGTGTTCCAGATTTGAAGCATCTCTGGAAAGGTAAAATCAGTCCTAGTAAATCCGTATATTAAAAATTGCCATACGATGCAAAGATAAAATAATACTGTCAAATATCCGTACACCACTGACTGATAAGTTATCTATAATTATCGGTCCACTCACCGTGGAAATTTCAGTTAGACATTTTAAAATTATTTTTAATCCATGTGGTGTTGAAAAACATATCTCTTCCTAGATAAACATGACTAAGAAATGTTAGAATATTTCTTCTAATACTAGCTATGTTTAAAAGCATTAGTATAATCTGCCACACATATATGGCAACTTCTCAGGGCCCCAAACTAGGACACAAGAATATTATTATTACAAGAAATGAAAAAAATGTTCAAATAGTATCTTCATCCTAAATAACTATTTATAACTGTTGCTCCCTTTTCACTCCAGCTGCTGGTCAAATTTCTGGGCCCTGGGGAGG
Source organism: Emys orbicularis (assembly GCF_028017835.1). NCBI lineage: Eukaryota > Metazoa > Chordata > Testudines > Emydidae > Emys > Emys orbicularis. The sequence continues at coordinate 75,176,819 of NC_088690.1, forward strand.
TTTCAGCTGGAAGCAGAAGTTGATGGAGTCTGGTATTTTCTTTGATGCAGACTTATTTATTTACAGTGAATGTACAAAGACCTTCTTCTCCAAAGACAGGAGGACCGAAGAAAAAAAGGATCAGACCCAAGACTCTTTAGCCAACACCAGACTCAAAAGTTCTCTCAGTTTAGTGTCTGTGCGTTATGCCTCTCCTCCATCCCCCCACACAAACATTACTCAGCAACAGCCCTCCGCCCACTCACTCCAAACTTCCGGGTGGGTTCACAACCCCCTTTTGTTTTAGGTGAGGGGCTTCCCATTAACTTATACTGACAGCTACGTAACTTGAAAAGTGTATTCACACCCAGTCTCAAAGAGGTTTATGATGGCTGCAGTCACCAATACCTCTCAGAATAACATAACCTTAATTTCCTCATGGATTTTGAGGGCATATAGTTTGCAATAACATCAAATTGGAATTAAAGTAAGCTGATTTGTAAATTAAAATAATATTGACAGCCAAGCAGATACCTATTCACTCTGCTTTAAAACACCGTTCATATTTTCTGCCAATCTTTTCTTAAAATTATGCCTGAATACCTTTATCTTATTTCAGGCAATGAAAAGTATCCGTTATCATAGATAAAGATAGTGCCAGGTTTTAAATGAATTATTATTTCATCAGAACGCGTACAGTGAATTAAGATATGTCTTTTCTGTGACACAAAACAAAATTTATAAGGTCTGACCAAATGCTCCGGGAGTTACAATGGTTTCCAAAACACTTCCAAATGAATTACATGTGCATTATGCTGAATATAACACCCCCCTCCTATACATTTAGAATATTGCTATATATTCAAAAGTCCTTATATCTAAACACAAATAAGAAAGCGCCAAAATATCTGCTCACCTGAACAGAGGTCTCATCCCCGTTATTAATGTATAACTCTTCAGTCATTAGAATAGGATTCTTTATCTCGGAAGTCTGCTGACTAGTCAGAGTATTTGAATAGTTTGATTTGGGAAAGTTGAATTGGCTCTTTCTGGAGTCCGTGGTTAGAGAAACCTCATGTGAGTAGGAGTGAAGAAAAGCTCTGACTCCATCGAGCCCCACAAACTGCGAGACGGGAACTCCACTGAAAGTCACACTCGAGGAGTCAAACAGCTGCGAGTTTCTCCACCGGCGGAGCCTCAGGGCCAGTAACACTATGATAAAGGTAAAGAACAAGCAGGAAACGGAAGCCACAGCGATCACCAAATACAAGGTGAGGCTGGACTGGGGATCTGCAGGCTCTGAGAGACTGCTTAAATCGGAGAGGATTTCGGGGATGCTGTCAGCCACCACCACCGTGACAGTGACCGTGGCAGAGAGAGGGGGCTGTCCGCTGTCCTTCACTAAAACCACCAGACTTTGCTTGAGCGCATCTTTGTCTACAAAGTAGCGCGCTGTCCTGATCTCGCCGCTGTGGAGTCCCACACAGAAGAGCCCCGGCTCTGTAGCCTTCAGCAGCTGGTAGGAGAGCCAGGCGTTCTGCCCGGAGTCTGCATCCACCGCCACCACCTTAGTGACCAGGTAACCCGGCTCGGAGGAGCGAGGGGCCAACTCCACTCCCGTGGAGCCATCGGTGGGAAAGGAGGGGTGTAAGATGTGCGGGCTGTTGTCATTCTGATCCAGTATAAAGAGAGTGACGGAGACATTACTGCTGAGAGGTGGGGAACCCCCATCCTGAGCCTGCACTTGGAACCGAATCTCCCGGAACTGTTCGTAATCGAAGGAGCGCAGAGCGTAGAGAGCCCCAGTCTCGGAGTTAATGGAGATGGAGGAGGAGAGCGGAGCTTCCTGGATCTGACCCTCGGTAACAGAGTAAGTGACTCTGGCGTTCTCCCCTTCGTCGGGGTCATTGGCCTTCAGGGAGAAAACGGAGGCTCCTCTCGGGTTATTCTCCGTGACGTAGGCGGTGTAGGATGTTTTATCGAAGAAGGGGGCATTGTCGTTCGTGTCTAAAATCCGGAGTGGGATCGTGGTGGTTGTAGAAAGAGGAGGAGTCCCATTGTCCGTGGCGGTCACTGTGATGTTGTATGCTGCCACCTGCTCCCTGTCCAGGGCTCGGTCAGTCACCAGACTGTAATAATTATCGAAGGGTTTCTTCAGCTGGAAGGAGAGGTTGCCGGGTACGGAGCACGTGACCTCCCCGTTCTCTCCTGAGTCTGCATCTTGCACATTTAAAAGGGCGATCACAGTCCCGGGGGGAGAGTCCTCGGGGATCGAGCTGATGAAAGACCTGAGAGAGATTTCCGGAGCGTTGTCATTCACATCGCTAATAAGGATTATAATTTTCGATTTGTCGAAAAGACCTCCCACGTCATGCGCTTGCACCTCAGTTTCATACAATGCAGCTTCCTCAAAGTCCAGTTTCCCCACGACTGTTATTTCACCCGTTTTCGGGTCCAAGTGGAACATTTGGGGAGCTTTGTCTGTGATTTTTTGGAAAGAGTATTTCACCTCTTTGTTGACTCCTTCATCCAGGTCAGTGGCTTTTACTGTAACAACCGTGGAACCTTCAGGCACATTTTCCCAAACGCTCACTTTGTAGACAGGCTGGCTAAAAACCGGGGCATTGTCATTAGAATCGAGAACAATAACGCGGATTTGCGCAGTGCCGGATCTGACTGGATCTCCCCCGTCTGTGGCTGTGAGGATTAGATTGTGAACGGCTTGTTCTTCCCGGTCTAGAGACTTTTCCAGCACCAGTTCAGCGTATTTTATTCCATCAGATCGCGTTTCTACATCCAGTAAGAAATGCCTGTTACTGCTGAGTTGGTAGCTCTGGATGGAATTTAGTCCCATATCTGGATCCTCTGCCTGACGCACAGAAAACCGTGACCCTGGCGCTGTTGTTTCACTGATTTTTAACTGGAATTCTTCTGACTGGAAGCTGGGAGCATTATCATTAATATCTGTGATTTCAACTTCGACCGGAAAAAGTTTCATTTTATCCTCCACTATAACTTCACAGTTTAACAAACACTTCTGCACTCGACCACATATCTGCTCTCTGTCTATTCTCTCCGTGATGTATAAATGGCCGCTCTTGAAATCTAAAGCAAAGTACTGAGTCTTACCTCCGGAAACAATACGGACTCCGCGGTCTGAGAGTTGCTGTACATCCAGCGCCAGATCCTTTGCGATGTTCCCCACAAAAGACCCTCTCTCCATTTCCTCCGGAATAAAATAGCGAATCTGCCCAGAAACTGCCTCCCAAACGGTAACCAGTATCATGCAGAACAGGGCTAGCCCTTTGCAGTCCCGGAGCCTTTGTGCATCTGCGGTTCCCATGGTAATGTGGAAATGCCGCCGATTCGTCAGGGAATGTCTGCCAAATGTTTCCGAAAATATCGGGTGTTAAATCATAAGCCTATTTCAGCCGGTATCGTCCATTAATGCTTAGTCCAGAGAAACCCGGTGAGTGAGAGTCTGATCTCTGTGCTCTGTGCTGTCTAACAGCGGTGCTGGGCTGGCTGGATCTCTCTTCGCGTCTCTCTCCCTGATTGGTAAACAGCGGCGCTCAGAGTCTCAACCAATTACTGCAGAAGCTCTGCGCTGGAATTTGTAGATTTGTATTTATATTTGACACCTATTTTTTAAAATATGCTGCGTTCTTTTTATTAGGCAAATATGAGTCTGATATATGCACAGGAAATCCACAAAACTGTCGTCAGTGACGAATCTTTTATTCCTTAAAAGACTTACTGATAATATTTTTGTAATTTTAATCTGACTGCATATGAATTAGACATATCTCCATTTTCCCCTTGAGTTATTATGTATATATGTAGCTTTTAAATATAAGTGATTTTTTTAGACTTTCACTCACATACTGTGCAGTTGTTATATACCAGTTGTTATATACCAGTTGTTATCGTTTAGTAACCTTAGATTTGATATATATTTCTGCAGCATTAAGTCAAATTTTGTTCACATTTCAGATATTTTGACTTGGTCAGATTCGTCATTTAATTCATAACATGAATTACCAAATCAATAGGTGAAATGAAATTTGTAAGTGTTATCTATGGGTGGGCTTTGTCAAATGAGTACTATAAAACAATTCGTACTCTGTGTATTTCCCAGCCTGGTAGTTTTCAAGTTCAGTTTCCTAACATCTAGTCTAATTTTCCTTGATAATGCTACCACAAGAGGAACATATATGCCAATAATGCATGAAGTCAAAATATGAAAGGAACACGTGTGTGTATATATACACACAGCAACATAGTTTTCAAGTTCAGTTTCCTAATATCTAGTCTAATTTTCCTTGATAATGCTACCACAAGAAGAACATATATGCCAATAATGCATTAAGTCAAAATATGAAACGAACACGTGTGTATATATATATACACAGAGCAACATAGACATATACACAGATACATATCACATATGTGGTAGTAATATCCATTTGATAAATTACGGAGCCAGTTTGGCATGCATCTTTGACCACTTCAACTGCACTTTGAGCACTACTGCGTGCCTTTGAGGACAACCTATGTTCTTATGTTCTAACTTCTACGATTTCCAAACCGCGGAGTCCTTCAAAAATGCGACATTCTGAAATATAAGCATTCCAGGGAAATGTTTCCTTCTTCCCCTCAGTTGTGGAGTATGCTCCTCCCCCGCTGAAATATTTAAACTAACCCCAGAGCCATGCTAGTCAATATTTAGTCATGTTCCAGTGACAATTCTAAGGATCGATATATCGAGATTCTGGAGGGCTATTAGTATATCTACGCTATTGAAAAATAAGTGTTTAACATGTCCATTGGATTCAGTATTTGCTCCTAGCTCTGGAAAGTGCAAAGAGGGCCAACTCCAGAACATATCATGTGTATGCATTTTAAGGATTGTTGTGGCTCCTATGATCTGTGAATATTTGGATTCACGGTAGCCAAGAAAACTTGGCTTGACAAGAGCAGATAAAAACAGAAAAATACTCTAAAACATTTTAAAATCTGTGAACTATTTGTAAAATATTTCCACTATATAAACTGTGTGGCATATACAGAATACATTATGACATTTTGTGAGGGTTTTTTTATCATCACGTTTCAGGTGCCCTGCATAATTACGGCATGGCTCTACCACTGATAGGAAATAAAATCATAAACAATTATGCCAATAACACCCTTATATGACACCATATCCCAATATCATGCTATAAAAGTCTCAAGAAAAATATGAAAAGTCGGTCAAAATATTTAAATATTTGTGATTATAACAGCCACCTAAGATCGTAAAGAAGAGGTGCTCAAAAAAGCATATAGAAGAGCATTAAAGAAAATTTACATATTAAAATTAGATTACTTTAATATTTTTGTCTTCTTTGGAAGAAATACATCATATTTGAGATGCATGAATATTTCTACATAATGTACTTATTTCAGTTAGACCTTTTGTAATGAGAGAAACGAGGATCTGATTTGGAAAGTAAGAATGGACGTGCAATTAAGGAAGTGGATAGGGAATTGGGAAGATTGAGTTTTATCTTAGATTCAAATGCAGAATTCCTCTGTTACATACCATTGCGTCTCATTTCGTCATCTATAAACGGAGATAATATTTCTCTGTCATGCAGGAATTTTTGTTTTGAAAACAAATTCATTTATATATGTGATACCTCATCCACTATCGAGATAAAAGCAAGAGATACACCTAATAACATTAAGGCAGTATTTCACAATGACTGCCTACGATGTAAAAATATCAGATTACGCATGAAGAAAGAAGCTCACCTCCCCAGTAGTCTCCGTCTCAGCCTGTAAACTGCTACATCCATTGTCAATAAATGGCATCCCAGAGCTGTCGCTGCACAGAATATTCTCTGCCATTTGGGCATTGGGTTTCAGGAAGGCACATTTATTTCTCGTTAAATCTGAGGACAAACACAGCTGGTAGGTGTAAGGCAAAGTCCCATCTTCATAGCTTGGTGGGAACCTGCGGCCGGTATTTGAATAAGGGTCAGGACCAAAACACTGAAGTAATTTGGGATGTCCTGACCTTCGCAATTTCATCACAATGGCCAGTGTAACTGTCAGGAGGAACAAAAATGAGATCAAGGCTAAAGCCAGCACCAAGTAAAACTGTAAATCAGACTGAGGTGCCGAGTCACCCGATTGGTCGCTCATTTCCGGAAGAGCCTCTTGGAAGTTCTCAGCAAACACCAGGTTGAGCGTCACTGTGGCGGAGAGAGGCGGCTGTCCGTTATCTTTCACCAGGGTGACCAGCCTGTGCTTCACAGCATCTCTGTCCGCAAAGGCGCGGGCTGTCCGGATCTCCCCGGTGTGCAGCCCCATGCTGAAGAGCGCCGGTTCCGTGGCCTGGAGCAGATGGTAGGAGAGCCAGGCATTGTGTCCTGAGTCAGCATCCACCGCCACCACCTTAGTCACCAGATAACCTGCCTCGGCCGAGCGAGGGACCATCTCGAACAAGGCGGAGCCATCGGCTCCGATGGAAGGGTATAGGATGCGAGGGGAGTTATCATTCTGATCCAGAATAAACACCTTGACGGTGACATTGCTGCTGAGAGGCGGGGACCCGCCGTCTTGGGCCTTCACTTGCACTTCAAACTCCCGGAATTGCTCGTAGTCGAAGGAGCGCTGCGCATAGATAGCTCCGGTCTGGGAGTCAATGGAGATGTAGGAGGAGAGAGGCACCTCCTGGAGATTGCTGCTCAGGATGGAGTAAGTGACTCGGGCGTTCCGGTCCAGATCCCGGTCTGAGGCTTTTACACTGAAAATAGAAGCCCCCGAGGGATTGTTCTCTGGCACATAGGCGGTGTAGGAAGGTTTCTCAAAGACAGGGGCGTTGTCATTGATATCCGAAATCTGCAACAGCATGGTTTTCTGGGTGGAGAGAGGGGGAGAGCCTTTATCTGTGGCTGTGATTGTGATATTGTACTCCGGCGTTCTCTCCCTGTCCAGGGTGCTGTCTGTGAGGAGCTTGTAGTAACTGTTTGACGAAACCGCTATTTTAAAAGGCAACTTGTGTTGAATGAGACACGTGACTTCTCCGTTTTCTCCCGTATCTTGGTCACGAACTTTGATCAAAGCTATCACTGTGCCGGATACTGAGTCTTCAGCTACCGGGCTGGACACAGATGTAAACGTCACTTCCGGGGCATTGTCGTTTTCGTCAAGTATTGTTATTTGAACTTTCGAGTGAGCGGACTGGCCACCCCCGTCCCTGGCTTCTACGCCCAACGTGTATTTATGTGTGTCTTCAAAATCTGGAATCCGTGTATTTGTAATTCTTCCTTTCTCAGGATCTAAATAAAATAATGAACGCGCATTATCTGGTATGTTGCTGAATGAGTATGTGATTTGGGCATGTACCCCTTCATCCTGATCCGTGGCTTTCACCTGAAGCACCAAGGAGCCCCGTGGTAGGTTTTCCCTCAGGCTGACTCTGTAGATATCCTCGGTAAATACGGGGGGATTGTCATTGGCGTCAGTGACATTAACCCTAATCTGAGCAGTGCCGGATCTGACTGGATCTCCCCCATCCACGGCCGACAGGATCAAGTGATGAGAGTTTTGCTTTTCGCGATCCAGAGATTTTTCCAGCACTAATTCTGGGTATTTATTTCCATCCGGGCTCTCCTTCACAGCCAGGGTAAAATGCGGGTTCTTGCTGAGTTGGTAATTCTGCACTGAGTTGACCCCAACGTCTGGATCTTGCGCAGATTCTAGTGGAAACCGCGCACCAGGCAATGCTGATTCAATAACTTCTAAATCAATGTTGTTTGTCTTGAACCGCGGGGCGTTATCATTAATGTCCTGGATTGCTACATTCACATGGAAACCATTCAAAGGATTTTCCACCACCGTTTCGAGTGTCAGGACACAAAGGGGTGTCTCCCCGCATATCGCCTCCCGGTCTATCCTGCCATTCACATACAGGTTGCCATTTTCCCCATTCACCCTGAAGTATTGCTTTTCCGAACTAACACGGAGCTTCCGCTGCTGCAGTTCTCTGGTATTTAATCCCAAATCCTTGGCGAGATTCCCCACAAGGGAACCTTTGGCCATTTCCTCAGGTAGGGAATAACGAAAGTGCTCCGAGACCGCCCGGCAGAACAAAGACAGTAAGAAGGGAAACAACAGTACTTGCCGTGTGACTGCCCGGCTCGGCTCTCGGCGCCTGATTTCCATCCCGGTCTGTGCCAGATTTACTCTCTCCTTTCCTTGTTTGTTTTGGTTACATCAGATGTTTACAAATCCCATCAGGGCAAAGGAATCCGCGGCAGAGGGGTAAACGTTCCCGTATTGTGTGTTCTAACGGCCGTTCCCTTTTCTCAGCCGGACTGTGAAGGTCTCTCTGCTGTTTCCTCTGCGATCTGCGCTTTGTGACGGAGCAATCACACTGCAGGAGGCTCGGATGGATCTCCGGCTCCAGCCCTGGCTCCGCATTGGCCAACAGCGGCACTCCGAGTCTCAACGGGAGAACTGCAATAGCAGCGATCTTATCAAGGCGACGGTGCAGCTCTACTCACAATCATGCCTGTTTTGTGTTTTTTTCTTCTAATTTGAATGGAAATGCAAAACATGTAGTAAAGTAAAAGCATTGCCGTGAAGTATAAACAATGGTGTTTCTTAACATAAGTATAAATGTAAAATCTAAATGCTTTTTGAATATATGTGCGTATGTGTGTTTGTGTCTATTTACTGATAGTGTAAAACTTAAAATTCTTGAAATTTTTTGCCTTTGTTTACATATATATATGCGTGTATGTGTGGGTGTACGTCTTGGTGTCTGTCTGTGTAATGAATATGTACAAGAACAACAATTTCCATGTAATAATCACATCCTCTGCAAACACTACTATGGGTAAGATTCAGCTAAGCACAGTTCTAAAGCGTTTGACAGAAAGCAATGGTTTTTTAACCGAATGATTGCGGGATCAAAATATAAATCTAAACTCCCGAGCAAAAATATTTTCGTGGTTAGCCCTTATTGTCACTTTTAGGTTATCTTTCCTTCGAAAGTAATCTGGCCACTCAGAGTACACAGGTTGTTTCTAAAAAGTACTAAGAACATTTCTCTTGAGTTGAAAAATCAGGCGCTTTTCTCTCGTAGAACCGCGTTAAAGAACACTTTAATAGTTTTCCAGAAAGTCCAAAAACTAAACATGAATGGAAAAGTGAACTGAGTCCTAGTGAGCCAATGTATTCAAAAAGTGATGCAAAGACAAAGGAGACCGTCAAATAATGTAAGTATAATCACGTGCCCACTATACAAACATATTTGAGTTAGCCTTTCTTTGATTGCTTTAAACAATGTGTTATGGAAACATATATTACTATTTTAATAAAAAATACAATAAATGTTAGAATCTTCTCTTTTATTGGACCAACTTCTGTTGGCGAGAGAGACAAGCTTTCGAGCTTACACGGAGCTTTTCTTCTGACCTGAATGCTTGTCTTTCTCACCAACAGAAGTTGGTCCAATAAAAGACAATACCTAACCCATCTTGTCTATCTAATATCCAGGAACCAACTCGGCTACAACACCGCATACAGAATATTTTCGGTAATGCTAACTACATGCTATAAAAACATATTACTGTAATGTGTCATCAATTTCTCTCAAATTCTCAAGGCTCAATATAAGACAAAAGAACATTATTATTGCAGGAAATTTAAAAGACTGTCGAAATAGTCTCTTCTTCTTAATCAAACATTTACATAACTTTAGCTTCATGATTATGCATTTTTACCCTGTATTATTTGCAATACGGAAGATCAGATGAAATCATATTTGGAGTTAAATACACTGGTTTATAAAAATAAGTTAATATTGAGAACTGTGCTGTCACTGAAACATTTTGCCCTTCAGTAACATTCTTATTCTCTCCGATCTATGTTTCTATGTTTCTAAAAATATAGGAAAATGTCCTTACTTTGTAATATCTGAAGTAAGGTAATTTATATAGTATCACAGATTAAAAGCAGATTCAAGTTTTGAACAAATCACCGTTTCATGAGAACTGCAAAAGGGAACTTGGAAATCTGTTTTCTAAATGGGTTCACAATGTAAATATTATTACATACAATATATTTATATATACGTATCCGTCCAATACTCTGAGGACAACATTGACTCCAAACTCAATTCCGAATAGCATGCCAGAGTCTGGTTCCGGTGATCAAAGCTTTAAAAGAAAAAACATATAGTATAACCGAGAATTTCTCTCTCTCCCCGCCCCACAACATTCTCTCTAATACAGGCCCCCAAACACTTGATGCACTCAGTAATTCTCTAGCGATTAACAGCTAGCTATATTTACAAATATAAATCACAAGATTAAGCAGATATTAGTTGACCTGAATGGACGTCTGATCCATGTTATTGTCTAACTCTTCAGTAATTAGAATATGATCCTTTATCTCACAAGAGTGCTGACTAGTGAGAGTATTTGCATAGTTTGGGAAAAGTTGAACTGGCTCTTTCTGGAGTCCGTGGTTAGAGAAACCTCATGTGAGAGTAGGGGTGAAGAAAAGCTCTGACTCCATCGAGCCCCACAAACTGCGAGACGGGAACTCCACTGAAAGTCACACTCGAGGAGTCAAACAGCTGCGAGTTTCTCCACCGGCGGAGCCTCAGGGCCAGTAACACTATGATAAAGGTAAAGAACAAGTAGGAAACGGAAGCCACAGCGATCACCAAATACAACGTGAGGCTGGACTGGGGGTCTATAGGAGCTGAGAGGCAGCTTAAATCGGAAAGGATGTCGGGGATGCTGTCAGCCACCACCACCGTGACAGTGACCGTGGCAGAGAGAGGGGGCTGTCCGCTGTCCTTCACTAAAACCACCAGACTTTGCTTGAGCGCATCTTTGTCTACAAAGTAGCGCGCTGTCCTGATCTCGCCGCTGTGGAGTCCTACAGAGAAGAGCTCCGGCTCTGTAGCCTTCAGCAGCTGGTAGGAGAGCCAGGCGTTCTGCCCGGAGTCCGCATCCACCGCCACCACCTTAGTGACCAGGTAACCCGGCTCGGAGGAGCGAGGGGCCAACTCCACTCCCGTGGAGCCATCGGTGGGAAAGGAGGGGTATAAGATGTGCGGGGTATTGTCATTCTGATCCAGTATAGAGAGAGTGACGGAGACATTACTGCTGAGAGGTGGGGAACCCCCATCCTGAGCCTGCACTTGGAACCGAATCTCCCGGAACTGTTCGTAATCGAAGGAGCGCAGAGCGTAGACAGCCCCAGTCTCCGAGTTGATGGAGATGGAGGAGGAGAGCGGAGCTCCCTGGATCTGAGTTCCAGTAATGGAGTAAAAAGCAACAGAGAGTCCGGTGGCACCTTTAAGACTAACAGATGTATTGGAGCATAAGCTTTCGTGGGTGAATGCCCACTTCGTCGGATGCATGTAATGGAAATTTCCAGGGGCAGGTATAAATATGCTGGCAAGAATCAGTCTGGAGATAACGAGGTTAGTTCAATCAGGGACGGTGAGGTCCTCTGCTAGCAGTTGAAGTGTGAACACCAAGGGAGGAGAAACTGCTTCTGTAGTTGGCTAGCCATTCACAGTCTTTGTTTAATCCTGATCTGATGGTGTCAAATTTGCAAATGAACTGAAGCTCAGCAGTTTCTCTTTGGAGTCTGGTTCTGAAGTTTTTTTGCTGTAAGATGGCTACCTTTACAGCTGCTATTGTGTGGCCAGGGAGGTTGAAGTGTTCTCCTACAGGTTTTTGTATATTGCCATTCCTGATATCTGACTTGTGTACATTTATCCTTTTATGTAGTGACTGTCCAGTTTGGCCAATGTACATAGCAGAGGGGCATTGCTGGCACATGATGGCATATATAACATTGGTGGACGTGCAGGTGAATGAACCGGTGATGTTGTAGCTGATCTGGTTAGGTCCTGTGATGGTGTTGTTGGTGTAGATGTGTGGGCAGAGTTGGCATCGAGGTTTGTTGCATGGATTGGTTCCTGAGTTAGAGTTGTTATGGTGTGGTGTGTGGTTGCTGGTGAGAATATGCTTAAGGTTGGCAGGTTGTCTGTGGGAGAGGACTGGCCTGCCTCCCAAGGTCTGTGAAAGAGAGGGATCACTGTCCAGGATGGGTTGTAGATCACTGATGATGCGTTGGAGAGGTTTAAGCTGAGGACTGTAGGTGATGGCCAGTGGAGTTCTGTTGGTTTCATCATAAAGGTTGGGGTGCGGGAGGGAGTGCAGGGTGTGGGAGGGGTGTGAGAGGGGGTGTGGTGTGCAGGAAGGGGCTCAGGGCAAGGGATTGGGGCAGAGGAGCGGTGAGGGGTGTATGAGGGGCCTCAGGGAAGGGGATTGGGGTGCAGGAGGGGTGCAGAGTGCAGGAGGGGGCTCAGGGCAGGGGGTTGAGGTGCAGGAGGGATGCTGAGTGCAGGAAGGGGCTCTGGGCAGGGGATTGGGGTGCAGGAGGGGTGCGGGGTATGATAGGGGGCTCAGGGCTGAGAGTTGGAGTTCATGGGGGTGCCAGGTGCAGCGGGGGGCTCAGGGCAGGGGATTGAGGTGCAGGCAGGGGGCTTAGGGCAGGGAGTTGGGGTGCAGGAGGGGTGCGGGGTGTGGCAGGGCCAGATCCAGCCTGCGGGCATTATGCTGTGTCTGGGCACACCCGGCACACCCCATGCGCTCTCAGGGAGAAAACGGAGGCTCCTCTCGGGTTATTCTCCATGACGTAGGCGGGGTAGGATGTTTTATCAAAGAAAGGGGCGTTGTCGCTCGTGTCTAAAATCCGGAGTGGGATCGTGGTGGCTGTAGAAAGAGGAGGAGTCCCATTGTCTGTGGCGGTCACTGTGATGTTGTATACTGCCACCTGCTCCCTGTCCAGGGCTCGGTCTGTCACCAGACTGTAATAATTATCCAACAATTTCCTCAGCTGGAAGGGGAGGTTGCTGGGTGTGGAGCACGTGACAACCCCGTTCTCTCCGGAATGTAGATCTTGCACAGTCACGGGGGGAGAGTCCTCAGGGATCAAGTCGACAAGAGACGAGAGACGTGATTGGTAATCCTGGTCACAATTTTGGATCTGTCAAAAAGGCCTCCCCCGTCATGGGCTTGCACCTCGATTTCATATAACGCAGCTTCTTCAACGTCCATGTTCCCCACGACTGTTAATTCTCCCGTCCTTGAATCCAAGCGGAATGTCCATGAAGCTTTATTAGTTATCTTTCTGATTTGAGTATTAGAACATAAGAACATAAGAATGTCCCTACTGGGTCAGACTAAGGGCCAGGTACCCCAGAGGGAATGAACAGAACAGGTAATCATCAAGTGATCCACCCTCTGTCGCTCATTCCCAGCTTCTGGCAAACAGAGGTTAGGGACACCATTCCTGACCATCCTGGCTAAAAGCCATTGATGGACCTATCCTCCATGAATTTATCTAGTTCTTTTTTAAACCCTATTATGATCTTGGCCTTCACATCCTCTGGCAAGGAGTTCCACAGGTTGACTGTGTGTTGCGTGAAGAAATACTTCCTTTTATTTGTTTTAAACCTGCTGCCTATTAATTTCATTTGGTGACCCCCTAGTTCTTGTGTTATGAGAAGCAGTAAACAACACTTCCTTATCTACTTTCTCTACACCAGACATGATTTTATAGACCTCAATCATATCTCCCCTTAACCATCTCTTTTCCAAGCTGAAAAGTCCCAGTTTTATTACTCTCTCTGCATACAGAAGCTGTTCCATACCCCAAATCATTTTAGTTGCCCTTTCCTGAACCTTTTCCAATTCCAATATATCTTTTTTGAGATGGGGCAACCACATCTGCACATAGTATTCATGATATCGGCGTACCATGGATTTACATAGAGTCAGCATGATATTTTCTGTCCTATAATCTATCCATTTCTTAATTATTCCCAGCATTCCGTTCACTTTTTTGACTGCTGCTGCACATTGAGTGGATGTTTTCAGAGGACTATCCACAATGACTCCAAGATCTCTTTCTTGAGTGGTAACAGCTAATTTATACCCCATCATTTTATATGTATAGTTGGTATTATGCTTTCCAATGTGCATTACTTTGCATTCATCAACATTAAACTTCATCTGCCATTTTATTGCCCACTCACCCAGTTTTGAGAGATCCTTTCGTAGCTCTTCACAGTCTGCTTTGGACTTAACTATCTTGAGTAGTTTTGTATCATCTGCAAATTTTGCCACCTCACTGTTTACCCCTTTTTCCAGATCATTTATGAACATGTTGAATAGGACTGGTCCTAGAACAGACCCCTGGGGGAACACTACTATTTACCTCTCTCCATTCTGAAAACTGACCATTTATACCTACCCTTTGTTTCCTATCTTTCAACCAGTTACCAATCCATGAGAGCACCTTCCCGCTTATCCCGTGGCAGCTTACTTTGCGTAAGAACCTTTGGTGAGGGACCTTGTCAAAGGCTTTCTGAAAATCTAAGTACACTATATCCACTGGATCCCCTTGGTCCACATGCTTGTTGACCCCCTCAAAGAATTCCAGTAGATTGGTGAGGCATGATTTCCCTTTACTAAAACTGTGTTGACTCTTCCTCAACAAATTATGTTCATCTATAGGTCTGACAGTATTGTTCTTTATTATAGTTTCAATCAGTTTGTCCGGAACTGAAGTCAGACTTACAGGCCTGTAATTGCCAGGATCACCTCTGGAGCCCTTGTTAGAAATTGGCGTCATATTAGCTATCCTCCAGTCATCTGGTCAGAAGCTGATTTAAATGATAGGTTACAGACTACAATTAGTAGTTCTGCAATTTCACATTTGAGTTCCTTCAGAATTCTTGGGTGATTACCACCTGGTCCTGGTGACTTATTGCTGTTTAATTTACCAATTTGTTCCAAAACCTCCTCTAATGATACCTCAATCTGGGACAGTTCCTCAGATCTAAAAAGAATGGCTCAGGTTTGGGAATCTCCCTCATATCCTCAGCTGTGAAGACCAATGCAAAGAATTCATTTAGTTTCTCCGCAATGGCCTTATCATCCTTGAGTGCTCCTTTAGCACCTTGATCGTCCAGTGGCCCCACTGGTTGTTTAGCAGGCTTCCTGCTTCTAATGTACTTAAAAAAAAATTGCTATTACTTTTTGAGTCTTTGGCTAACTGTTCCTCAAATTCTTTTTTGGCCTTCCTAATTGTATTTTTACGCTTCATTTGCCAGTGTTTATGCTCCTTTCTATTTTCCTCATTAGGATTTAACTTCCACTTTTTAATGGAAAAAAGTGGAAGTTTCTGCTTCTTTTACTTTGTTGTTTAGCCATGGTGGCTCTTTTTTGGTTCTTTTACTATGCTTTTCAATTTGGGGTATACATTTAAGTTGAACCTCTATTATGGTGTCTTTAAAAAGTTTCCACACAGCTTGCAGAGATTTCACTTTTGGCACTGTACTCTTTAATTTCTGTTTAACAAACCTCCTCATTTTTGTGTAGCTCCCCTTTCTGAAATTAAATGCTACAGTGTTGGGTCACTGTGGTGTTTTTCCTACCACACGGATATTAAATTTAATTATATTATGGTCACTATTACCAAACAGTCCAGCTATATTCACCTCTTGGACCAGATCCTGTGCTCCACTTAGGACTAAATCAAGAATTGCCTCTCCTCTG
The DNA here is from genome assembly GCF_028017835.1 of Emys orbicularis. Classification (NCBI taxonomy): domain Eukaryota; kingdom Metazoa; phylum Chordata; order Testudines; family Emydidae; genus Emys; species Emys orbicularis. The sequence goes on from NC_088690.1 coordinate 75,192,445, forward strand.
GTGGGTTCCAGGACCAGCTGCTCCAAGAAGCAGTCATTTAAGGTGTCAAGAAACTTTATCTCTGCATCCCGACCTGAGGTGACATGTGACATTTTACCTCTTGGGGTATTCCTTCACCCGGATCAGTCGCTTTCACGGTCACCATCCTGGACCCCGTAGGCATATTTTCTAAAACATTAAATTTGTAGACAGGCTGACTAAAAACTGGTGCATTGTCGTTAGCATCGTTAACAATAACATGGATTTGCGCAGTGCCGGACCTGACTGGATCTCCCCCGTTAGTGGCTATGAGGATTAGATCATGGATCTAGCTTGTTCTTTGCGGTCCAGAGACTTTTCCAGCACCAGTTCTGGAATATTTAACTTCATCTGATCCAGTTTGCACATCCAGAGAGAAATTCCTATTACTGCTGAGGTGGTAGCTCTGGAGAGAATTTATCCCTAAATCTGGGTCTTGCGCCTCCTGAAGGGGAAACCGCGATCCCGGTGCTGTTGTCGCACTGATTTTTACTTCCAATTCTTCTGTCTGGAAGTTGGGAGCATTGTCTTTAATCTCTGTGATTTCCACTTCAACTCTATAAAGCTTCATTTTTTCTTCAACAATAATCTCAGAATCTTGTACGTCTAATACGGCGATCACAGTCCCAGGTGGACAGTCCTCAGGGACTGAATTGAAGAAAGACCTGATAATAATTTCAAGAGCGTTGTCATTCACATAATTGACCACAATGACAACTTTTGATCTGTCAAAATGGCCTCCCTCGTCATGCGCTTGCACCTCAATTTCATATAACGCAGATTCCTCAAAGTTCAGGTTCCCCACGAATGTTATTCCACCCTTTTTTGAGTCCCAGTGGAATATTTTGGAAGCTTTCTCTGTTATTTTCCTGAATTAGTATTTTATCTCTTTGTTGACTCCTTCATCCAGATTGGTGACTTTTACTGTAACCACCCTAGAACCTTTCTGCAAATTTTCCAAAATGTTCACTTTCTAGACAGGCTCATTAAAAACCGGCACATTGTCATTTGCATCAAGAACGATAATTCTAATTTGCGCAGTGCCAGACCTGACTGGATCCCCCCATGTCTAGCTGTGAGGACTAGATCATGAACAGCTTTTTCTTCTCTGTCCAAAGACTTTTCCAGCACCAATTTGGCATATTTTACTCCATTTGATCCATTTTGCACACCGAGAGAAAAGTGCCTATTATTGCTGAGCTGGTAGCTCTGGAGAATATTAGTTCCAAAATCTGTGTCCTGTGCTTCTGGGAGAAGAAATTGCGACCCTGGAGCTGTTGTTTCACTATTTTTTATCTCAATTTCTTCTGCTTGGAAGCTGGGAGCATTGTCATTTATATCTGTGATTTCAATTTCAACTCTATAAAGCTTCATTTTATCCTCCACTATAACCTCACTGTTTAACAGACACTCCCTCCAGCCCGTCACAGATCTGCTCTCTGTCTATCCTTTCCGTGGTGAGTAAATGGCCTCTCAAAATTCAAAGCAAAATACCGAGTCCTACCTTTGGAAACAAAGCGGACGCTGTGGTCTGAGAGCTGCTTTACACCCAGTCCCAGATCCTTTGCCACATTCCCCATGAAAGATCCTTTCTCCGTTTACGCCGGAATCAAATAGCGAATATGCCCAGACACTGCCTTCAAAACGGTAACCAATATAAAGCAGAACAGAGCTCACCCTTTGCAGTGCCAGAGCCTTGTGTATCTGCCATTCCTGCGGAGATGTGGAGAAGCATCTGATTCTCCGTCAGGGAAAAGGTCTCCGTTTAGATTTTATCTTTGGGTAAATGTTTCCAAAACTATCTATAATTAAACCAAATCCAATTTCAGCTAATATTGTTCTTTGCTGTCGTCCAGACCCGGTGTGTGTGTGAATCTGTTCACTCTGTGTTCTGTGCTGAGTAACTGCGGGCTAGGCTGGCTCGATCTCTCATTACATTTCTCCCCTTGTAGGTGAACAGTGCCCCTTAGAGCCTCAACCAATAAATGCAGTATCTCCATGCTGGACATTTTAAAGCGGTATTTATATTTGAGATTTAATATTGTAAATAAGCTACTTTCTGTTTCTTTGGTAAATATACCTGATGCCGAGGGAAGGAACAAAATGTTGGATGCTGGGGGATCTCACTTTATTCCTTTGAAAGAGTTACTGATAATGGTTCGTGTAGTTTAAATATGGTTGTGTATGAATTATACATACTCAGATTTTTCTAGACATATCAGATATATGTCTTTTAATCTAACAGTCCATCTGTTTGAATGTCATTCGTGTGGTCACTTGTCATATTCTAATATCCTCTTTTAGTGACTTTATTCCTAACATATACATATGTCACATGGAGTAATATTTTGTTCACATCTGAGATATTTTGACTTGGTCAAATCTGCCATTTAAGTCACAGTATTCATTACCAGCTCAATGGATGAAACAGGAATACAGAAAACATGAGTGCTCACTATGGATGAGCTCTGTCAAATGGGTGACATAAAATAATCTGTACTCCATAAATTTTCAATTCTTGTAATTTTAACATTCAGTTAACAATTGAGAATAGAATGAGAGGCTTCATTGAAAATTATACCAGAAAAGGGCAATAATGCATAAATGCAAAATATGAATAGACAAATATGTGTATTTATATACAGATGCCCAACACACACATATACAGATATATACCACATATCTGGTAGTAATACCAGTTTGACAAACTGCCTACTCATATATGATACCACAAGATCCATTGTCTACAGCCAAGCTCTAAAATACACCCGCATTTGCTCCAATCCCTCAGACAGAGACAAGCACCTACAAGATCTCTATCAAGCATTCTTAAAACTACAATACCCACCTGGTGAAGTGAAAAAACAGATTGACAGAGTCAGACGAGTATCCAGAAGTCACCTCCTACAAGAGAGGCCCAACAAAGAAAATAACAGAATACCACTAGCTGTCACCTTCAGCCCCCAACTAAAACCTCTCCAGTGCATCATCAAAGATCTACAACCTATCCTGAAAGATGATCCCTCACTCTCACAGATCTTGGGAGACAGACCTGTCCTCGCTTACAGACAACCCCCCAACCTGAAGCAATTACTCACCAGCAACCACACATCACTGAACAAAAACACTAACCCAGGAACCTATCCTTGCAACAAAGCCCGATGCCAACTCTGTCCACATATCTATTCAAGTGACATCATCATAGGACCTAATCACATCAGCCATAACATCAGGGGCTCGTTCACCTGCACATCTACCAATGTGATATATGCCATCATGTGCCAGCAATGCCCCTCTGCCATGTACATTGGCCAAACCGGACAGTCTCTACGCAAAAGAATTAATGGACACAAATCTGACATCAGGAATCATAATACTCAAAAACCAGTGGGAGAACACTTTAACCTGTCTGGTCATTCAATGACAGACCTGCGAGTGGCTATTTTACAACAGAAAAGCTTCAAAAACAGACTCCAACGAGAAACTGCTGAACTCAAATTGATATGCAAATTAGACACAATCAATTTAGGTTTGAATAAAGACTGGGAATGGCTGAGCCATTACAAACATTGAATCTAACTCCCCATGTAAGAACTCTCACACTTCTTATCAACCTGTCTGTACTGGGCTATCTTGATTATCACTTCAAAAGTTTTTTTTCTCTTACTTAATTGGCCTCTCAGAGTTGGTAAGACAACTCCCACCTGTTCATGCTCTCTGTATGTGTGTGTATATATATATCTCCTCAATATATGTTCCATTCTATGCATCCGAAGAAGTGGGATGTAGCCCACGAAAGCTTATGCTCAAGTAAATTTGTTAGTCTCTAAGGTTCCACAAGTACTCCTGTTTTTTTTGCGGATACAAACTAACACGGCTGCTACTCTGAAACCTGAAATAAAATCACATGATTATTTGGTTTATTCTGCACCTTTGGTCACTGAGACTCACAGACTTCAAGGCCAGAAGGCAACGACTGCGATCATCCAGTCTGACCGCCTGCACATTGCAGGCCACAGAACCTCACTCACCCACGCCTGTGATAGACCCATAACTTCTCACTGAGTTACTGAAGTCCTTAAATTCCTCATGATTTAAAGATTTCAAATTGCAGAGAATCTACCATTTACTCTAGTTTAAACAAGTAAGTGCCCCATGCCCCATGATGCAGAAGTAGGCAACCTTCCCCCCTCTCCCCCCAGTCTCTGCCAATCTGACCCCTGGAAAAATTCCTTTCCAACCTCAAATATGGTGATCAGTAGGATCCTGAGCATGTTGGCAAAACCCACCAGCCATACACCTGAGAAAATATTGTCTGTAGTAATTCAGAGCCCTCCCCATCTAGTGTCCCATCTCCAGCCATTGGGGATATTTGCTACTAGCAGTTGCAGATAGGCCACTTCCCATTGTAGGCTATCTCATCATGCCTTCCTTTCCCTAAAATTATCAAGCTCAGTCTTGAAGCCAGTTAGGGTTTTTGCTCCCATTGTTCCCCTTGGAAGGCTATTTTAGAACCTCACTCCTCTGATGGTTAGAAATCTTTATGTAATTTCAAGACTAAACATGTTGAGGGCCAGTTCATATCCATCTGTTCTTGTGTCAATATTGGTGCTTAACTTAAATAACTCCTTTCCCTCCCTGGTATTGATCCTTCTGATGCATTTATAGAGAGCAATCATATCTCCCATCAGTCTTCTTTTGATTAGGCTAAACAAGCTAAACTCCCAGAGTCTCCTGTCAGTGTAGATTTCCACTCCTCTGATAATCCTAGTGGCCCTTTTCTGCACCTGTTCCTGTTTGAATTAATCTTTCTTAAACATGGGAGACCAGAACTGCACACAGTATTCCAGATGAGGTGTCACCAGGGCCTTGTATAATGGTAATAACACTTCTCTATGTCTACTGAAAATACCTTGCCTGATGAATCATAGGATTGCATTAGCTTTTTCATGGCTGCATCACTTTGGAGGCTCATAGTCATCCTGTGATTGACCACTAATAACCTCCCTACTGCCTGACAGTTCTCCTTTCAGTATGGCCTGTTGTAGTCTCCCTTTTAATCAGTTCCTTATCCACCTTTCAATTCTCATATTAATCTCCTTCTTCTCCAATTTAACTAATAATTTCCCATGTGGAACTGTATCAAATGCCTTATTGAAATCCAGGTAGATCTACTGTATTTCCTTTATCTTCTTCAAGAAGGAGATCAGGTTGGTCCGGCATGATCTACCTTTTTTGTAAAACCATGTTGTATTTCATCCGTGTTACCGTTTACCTCTTTGTCCTTACCTACTTTCTCTTTCAAAATTTGTTCCAAGACCTTGAATACAATTTAGGTCAAACTAAAAGGCCTGTAGTTTCCTGGATCACTTTCTCTCCTTTCTTATAAATAGGTACTATATTAGCAATTTTCTAATCATAGGTCATGACCCCCAAGATTCATTCAGTTGCACTCTGTCCGCCACTTAATCTTTCATGACAAGTTGTGAGATCCCAAGTCACTGGACACTTCACAAATTGGAAGGTTTCCAGAGAAATATTTCCTTTTCCCCCTCCAAATGTAGAATATGCTCCCTTGCCACACCTAGAAATATTTAAATGGTCCCAGACCCACCATAGATACTATTCTCTCATGCACCCAGTGACAGTTCTAAGGCTCGCCACCTGGGGATCCTGAAGGGCTGTAAGTAGATCCATGTTACGGAAAAGGAGAGAGTTTCACATTCCCATTGGGAATCAAAGCTTGCTCTTAACTCTGAAAAGTGGCACAAAGAAATTTCCCCAAAATATGACATTTGTATGTATATGAAGGCATTTGGAGGACATTTCTAAATATTTGTATAACTCCTTGTGACCACTGAACATTGGCTCAGTGTAGCTAAGAGAAATCTGGTGTTACAACTGCAAATAAAGAAAAATTGCCCTATAATATTTTTGTAATCTCACCAATATTTGGAGAAGTGTTTTTCCCCTTTAAATAGTATGGCATATCCAGAATAACTAATAGCGTTATGTAAAGATTTTATCATCACTTACTTAGCATGATACATCAAGGCTCTGCCACTGTTGAGTAATAAAATCATAAAAACGTATGCCATTAAAACATCTATATCACACCACTACCCAACACAATGCTATAACAGAAAGACATTACCCAAAGAACAAGAGTATCTTTCTATACTTGCAGCTATAGCAACTACCCAAGATGTTACAGAATCATAGAATTGTAGGACTTGAAGGGACTTCTAGAGGTCATCTAGTGCAATCCCCTGCACTCATGGCAGGACTAAGTATTATCTAGACCATCCCTGTCAGGTGTTTGTGTAACCTGGTCTTAAAAATCTCCAATGGTGGAGATTCCATAACCCTGCTAGGCAATTTTTTAACCACACTTCCAATTAGGAAGTTTTTCCTAATGTCCAATGTAACCTGCCTTTGCTGCAATTTAAGACCATTGCTTCTTGTCCTAGCCTCAGAAGTCAAGGAGAACAATTATTCTCCCTACTCTTTGTAACAAACTTTTATGTACTTGAAAACTGTTATGTCCCCTTTTGTCTCCAGACTAAACAAACCCAATTTTTTCAATCTTCCCTCATAGATCATGTTTTCTAGACCTTTAATAATTTTTGTTGCTCTTCTCTGGACTTTCTCCATTTGTTCACATCTTTCCTGAAATATGGCACCCAGAACTGGACACAATATACCAGTTGAAGCTAATCCATGCCGAGTAAAATGGAAGGATTACTTCTCATGTCTTGTTTACAACACTCCTGCCAATACATCTGCGATGCATGGCTAGAAAGGGTTAAATATCCTGCAAAATAAATAACTGTCAAAAGACATGTGGGGAGATAATGTTTGTGTTTTTGTGTATTTTGTGTATGAGTCGGGTCGACTATGTAATCAACAGTCCCTATCCATTCTGTATTCTGATAATTCAGAGGTCAAAAGAACATCCTATCATTTAAATTAATTGTAAACACGGGATATCTCGGTATTCATCTCTCTTTGAAATGTACTGTGAATGGTGGAGAAACAAGCAAATGGCCTTATGTTAATTCATATAGCTACGTACTGGTGATGGACCTCCTTCAAAGTCATTCTAATTACCTTTTGTTCCCTGAGGAACTCCAATTTGTCAAAAGACGTAAAATTGTATAAAAGATCCTTGGGTCCTGATTCTGTCATCTCAGATCTGCTTAGGCTTCATCAGGGGAAGTTTGAATCGCAAGACTGAGGTCCCAGTTATTCTGGTATACCCTAAATATGAGATTTGGACATTGGACTATAACCTATGAACTATTTCTGAAAGAGCTATTTGCAACTACAAAGCTCACCATCTCTGCTATGAATATGAACCTCAATGAATTGAACTCATGTCTCTATGTATATTGATCTTTTAACCATAATCTCTCTCTCTTTTTTTTAATACATTTTAATTTAGTTAATAAGAACTGGCTGCAGAGTGTATTTGGGTAAGATCTGAAACAGTCATTAACCTGGGAGATAATGTGTCCGATCCTTTGGTATTGGTAGAACCTTTTCTTTTATATGATAAAATAAGATTTACAGAAATTTTCATCATATTTGACGTGGGTACATGGATGGAGGCCTGAGGCTGGATCACTTTAAGGGAACTGTGTTGTTTGGACTTCTGAGTAACAGTAAGGTAATAAAGAAGCTGTTTTATATTGGTTTGGTGAATCTAAGGCCCGGTCTACACTACGAGTTTAGGTCGACTTTAGAAGCATTAAGTCGAATTAAGCCTGGACACGTTCACACGACGAAGCCCTTTCTTTCGACTTAAAGGGCCCTTTAAACCGGTTTCTTTACTCCACCTCCGATGAGGGGATTAGCGATAAAATCGGCCTTAGCGGGTCGGAATTGGGGTAGTGTGGACGGAATTCGACGTTATTGGCCTCCGGGAGCTATCCCACAGTGCTTCATTGTGACCGCTCTGGACAGCACTCTCAACTCAGATGCACTGACCAGGTAGACAGGAAAAGCCCCGCGAACGTTTGAATTTCATTTCCTGTTTGCTCAGCGTGGAGAGCACAGGTGACCACGCAGAGCTCATCAGCACAGGTAACCATGATGGAGTCCCAGGATCGCAAAAGAGCTCCAGCATGGACAGAACGGGAGGTACGGGATCTGCTCGCCATATGGGGAGATGAATCAGTGCTAGCTGAACTCCGTAGCAGTAAACGAAATGGCAAAATATTAGAAAAGGTCTCCAAGGCCATGAAGGACAGAGGCCATAACAGGGATGCACAGCAGTGCCGCGTGAAAATTAAGGAGCTAAGGCAAGCCTACCACAAAGCCAGAGAAGCAAACGGAAGGTCCGGGGCAGAGCCGCAAACATGCCGCTTCTATGCGGAGCTGCATGCCATTCTAGGGGGTGCAGCCACCACTACCCCAACCGTGTGCTATGACTCCCTCACTGGAGAAACACACAGGGAAGCAGGTTTGGGGTATGAGGAAGATGAGGATGGAGATAATGTAGATAGCTCACAGCAGCAAGGAAGCGGAGAAACCGGTTTCCCCAACAGCCAGGATATGTTTATCACCCTGGACCTGGAACCAGTAACCCCCGAACTCACCCAAGGCGTGCTCCCATCCCCTGAGGGCACACAGGGGACCTCTGGTGAGTGTACCTTTGTAAATATTACACATGGTTTAAAAGCAAGCGTGTTTAATGATTAATGATTAATTTGCCCTGGCAATCACGGCCAGTACAGCTACTGGAAAAGTCTGTTAACGTGTATGGGGATGGAGCGGAAATCCTCCAGGGACATCTCCAGAAAACGCTCCTTCATGTACTCCCAAAGCCTTTGCAAAAGGTTTCTGGCGAGGGCTGCCTTATCCCGTCCGCCATGGTAGGACACTTTACCACGCCAGTCCAGTAGCACGTAGTCTGGAATCATTGCATAACAAAGCATGGCAGCGTGTGGTCCCGGTGTTTGCTGACATGCAGACAACATCCATTCCTTATCGCTCTTTGTTATCCTCAGGAGAGTGATATCATTCACGGTCACCTGGTTGAAATGGGGCGATTTTATTAAGGGGACATTCAGAGGTGCCCCTTCCTGCTCTGCTGAACAGAAATATTCCCCGCTGTTAGCCACGCGGTGGGGGGGAGGGGTGAAGTGATCATCCCAGAGAATTGGGTGTGGGGGGGAGGGGAGTTAGTTGGGTATGTGCTGCATGTTAACCCGGAAACCGCAGCCCCTCCTTTTACATTGCAAACCCATTTTAAATGGCCAACCCAACGGGTGCTTGGTTTGGGAAATGAGAGCGCTACTGTTTGAAACCATTCTCACATGTTAAGAAGGTTAAAAAAGCCAAAAGACTGTGTCTTACCATGGCTGCCTGCAAGCCGAAATCTGTGACCTGGCACTGCGTGAGTGATCTCTCACACCAAACCAGCAGGCCCTCAATATAAGAGGAAAAATGCGACCTTGTAACGAAAGCACATGTGCTGTGTAATGTGAACAGAAAAATTTAACGTGAAAGAGTGTACCCATTGTTCTCTAAAATGTGTCTTTTTTAACCACCTCTCCCTTCTCCTCCACCAGCTGCAAATGTTTCTCCTTCACAGAGGCTAGTGAAGATTAGAAAGAGAAAACGGAGGACGCGGGATGATATGTTCACGGAACTCCAGATGTCCTCCCACGCTGACAGAGCACAGCAGAATGCGTGGAGGCAGTCAATGTCAGACTACAGAAAAGCACAATATGAATGAGAGGAGAGGTGGCGGGCTGAATCGCGGGATGAACAGAGCAAGTTGCGGGCAGAAGATGATAGGTGGCGTCAGCTTGCAGACAGAAGGCAAGAGTCGATGCTCCGGCTGCTGGAGCATCAAACTGACATGCTCCAGCGTATGGTTGAGTTGCAGGAAAGGCAGCAGGAGCAGAGACCACCGCTACAGCCCCTGTGTAACCAACAGCCCTCCTCCCCAAGTTCCATAGCCTCCTCACCCAGACGCCCAAGAACACGGTGGGGGGGCCTCCGGCCACCCAGTCACTCCACCCCAGATGATTGCCCTAGCATCAGAAGGCTGGCCTTCAATAAGAGTTAAAGTTTTAAACTGCAGTGTGTCCTTTTCCTTCCCTCCTCCCCCACCCATCCCGGGCTACCTTGGCAATTATCCCCCTAGTTGTGTGATGAATTAATAAAGAATGCATGAATGTGAAGTAACATTCAACAAGCGCCAGCGCGCTTTTAAACGCCCAAATGCACATTCCACCACCATTCGGCACTTGCTCAGCCTGTAGTTGAACAGGTCCTGACTCCTGTCCAGGCTGCCTGTGTATGGCTTCATAAGCCATGGCATTAAGGGGTAGGCTGGGTCCCCAAGGATCACGATAAGCATTTCAACATCTCCAACGGTTACTTTCTGGTCCGGGAAGAAAGTCCCTTCCTCCAGCTTTCAAAACAGAGCAGAGTGCCTGAAGACGCGAGCATCATGTACCTTTCCCGGCCATCCCACGTTGATGTTGGTGAAACGTCCCTTGTGATCCACCAGGGCTTGCAGCAGCATTGAAAAGTACCCCTTGCGGTTTATGTACTCGGTGGCTTGGTGCTCCGGTGACAAGATAGGGATATGGGTTCCGTCTATGGCCCCACCACAGTTTGGGAATCCCACTGCAGCAAAGCCATCCACTATGGCCTGCACGTTTCCCAGAGTCACTACCCTTGATATCACCAGGTCTTTCATTGCCCTGGCAACTTGGATCACAGCAGCCCCCACAGTAGATTTGCCCACTCCAAATTGATTCCCAACTGACCGGTAGCTGTCTGGCGTTGCAAGCTTCCACAGGGCTATCGCCACTCGCTTCTCAACTGTGAGGGCTGCTCTCATCCTGGTATTCTGGCGCTTCAGGGCAGGGGAAAGCAAGTCACAAAGTTCCATGAAAGTGCCCTTACGCATGCAAAAGTTTCGCAGCCACTGGGAATCGTCCCACACCTGCAGCACGATGCGGTCCCACCAGTCTGTGCTTGTTTCCCGGGCCCAGAATCGGCGTTCCACGGCATGAACCTGCCCCAGTAACACCATGATTTCCACATTGCTGGGGCCTGTGCCTTGTGAGAGGTCTATGTCCATGTCAATTTCCTCATCACGCTCGTCGCCGCGCTGCAATCGCCTCCTCGGCTGGTCCTGGTTTTGCTTTGGCAAGTCCTGGCTCTGCATATACTCCAGGACAATGCGCGTGGTGTTCATAGTGCTCATAATTGCCACAGTGATCTGAGCGGGCTCCATGATCCCAGTGCTAGCTATGGCGCCTGGTCTGAAAAAAGGCGCGAAACTAGTATCTGACGGACCAGGGGAAGGAGGGAGGGAGGGGCGAGTGACGACATGGCGTACAGGTACAGGGAATTAAAATCAACAAAGGTGGCTGTGCATCAGGGAGAAACACAAACAACTGTCACACAGAATGCCCCCCCCCAAAGATTGAACTCAAAACCCTGGGTTTAGCAGGCCGTTGATTTCACGGAGGGAGGGGGAAGCTAATGAATACAGAACAAATCTATTTTTTACATCTTAAGCTGGCAGCCGACGGTGCAGCATGACTGATAGCCACTGCAGTACGATGACGATGGATACCAGTCGTAATATACCATCTTCTACCAAAAGGCAAGGGGCTGCTGCTGTGTAGCAATGGAGCCCCACGTCTGCCAGCCCCAAGTCTGCCAGCACCCAGATCGCCCTCGGCCTCTTCTGGGTACTTAGCAGAAAATACTGGGTGCTTGGCAGAAAATAGCATACTACGACTGATAGCCATCATCGTCAAGACAGTTCAATAGGACTGAGCATGTCTGCCCAGGTGCCCATGATTGACAGCCACTGCAGTACGATGACGATGGATGCCAATCGTAATATACCATCTTCTACCAAAAGGCAAGGGGCTGCTGCTGTGTAGCAATGCAGCCCCACGTCTGCCAGCCCCACGTCTGCCAGCACCCAGATCGCCCTCGGCCTCTTCTGGGTACTTAGCAGAAAATACTGGGCGCTTGGCAGAAAATAGCATACTACGACTGATACCCATCATCGTCAAGACAGTTCAATAGGACTGAGCATGTCTGCCCAGGTGCCCATGATTGACAGCCACTGCATTACGATGACGATAGATACCAATCGTAATATACCATCTTCTACCAAAAGGCAAGGGGCTGCTGCTGTGTAGCAATGCAGCCCCACGTCTGCCAGCCCCACGTCTGCCAGCACCCAGATCGCCCTCGGCCTCTTCTGGGTGCTTAGCAGAAAATACTGGGCGCTTGGCAGAAAATAGCATACTACGACTGATAGCCATCATCGTCAAGACAGTTCAATAGGACTGAGCATGTCTGCCCAGGTGCCCATGATCGACAGCCACTGCAGTACGATGACAACGGATACCAGTCATAATATACCATCTTCTACCAAAAGGCAAGGGGCTGGTGCAATGCAGCCCTACGGCTGCCAGCCCCACGGCTACCAGTCATGCTGCACCGTCTACTGCCAAAAGGCAGTTAGCTGCTGCTGCTGTGTAGCAATGCAGTCCCACGTCTGCCGGCACCCAGATGACATATGGTGACGGTGAGCTGAGCTGAGCGGGCTCCATGCTTGCCGTGGTATGTTGTCTGCACAGGTAACCCAGGTAAAAAGGCGCGAATCTATTGTCTGCCGTTGCTCTGACGGAGGGGGAGGGGCCTGACGACATGTACCCAGAACCCCCCGCGACACTGTTTTGCATCATTCGGGCATTGGGATCTCAACCCAGAATTCCAATGGGCGGCGGAGACTGCGGGAACTCTGGGATAGCTACCCATAGTGCAATGCTCCAGAAGTCGACGCTAGCCTCGGTACTGTGGACGCGGTCCGCCGACTAGAGCACTTAGAGCATTTTATGTGGAGACACACACAATCGGCTGTATACAACCGATTTCTATAAAACCGGCTTCTATAAATTCGACCTAATTTCGTAGTGTAGACATACCCTAAGTATTGGAATATCCACCAGCTTTATGGGGATTGTCTGCCCCATTCTTTACAGTTCACCCTAATTGAATGACCATAGCTGGCTCCCCACTAGGACCCTGGTCACAACATCTCAGAATGATGTTCACTTTTTTTTGCCACAGCGTTACACTTTTGACTCATATTTAGCTTAAGATCCACTATGACCCCTAGATCCCTTTCTGCAGTACTCCTTTCTAGACAGTCATTTCCCATTTTGTATGTGTGCAACTGTTTGTTCCTGTTTGTTCCAAAGTGGAGTACTTTGCATTTGTCCTTATTAAATGTCATCCTATTTACTTCAGATCATTTCTCTGGTTTGTCCAGATCCTTTTGAATTTTAATCCTATCCTCCAAAGCACTTGCAACCCCTCCCAGCTTGGTATCATCCACAAACTGTATAAGTATACTCTCTATGCCATTATCTAAATAATTGATGAAGATATTGAACAGAACCAGACCCAGAACTGATTCTTGTGGAAACCCACTTATATGCCCTTCCAGGTTGACTGTGAATGACTGATAACTTCTCTCTGGGAATGGTTTTCCAACCAGTTATGCATCTACATTATAGTAGGTCCATCTAGGTTGTATTTACCTGGTTTGTTTATGAGAAGGTCATGCAACACAGTATCAAAAGCCTTACTAAAGTTAAGATATACCACATGTACCACTTCCCCACTACTCACAAGGCTTGTTACACTGTCAAAGAAAGATATTCGATTGGTTTGACACAATTTGTTCTTGACAAATCCATCCTGACTGTTACTTAGCACCTTATTATCTTCTAAATGTTTGCAAATTGATCACTTAATTATTTGCTCCATTATCTTTCCAGCTACTGAAGTTAAGCTGACTGGTCTGTAATTCCCCAGAATGTCCTTATTTCTCTTTTTTAGATTGGCACTATATTTGCCCTTTTCCAGTCCTCTGGAATCTCTCCCATCTTCCATGACTTTTCAAAGATAATTGCTAATGGATCAGATATCTCTTCAGTCATCTCCTTGAGTATTCTAGGACAGTGTCTCTCAACCTTTCCAGACTACTGTACCCCTTTCAGGAGTCTGATTTGTCTTGTGTCACACCCCACACCCCCCCCAAGTTTCATCTCACTTAAAAACTTACAAAATCAGACATAAAAATACAAAAGTGTCACAGCACACTATCACTGAAAAAATGCTTACTTTCTATTTTTACCATATAATTATAAAATAAATAAATTGGAATATAAATATTGTACTTACATTTCAGTGTATAGTATACAGAGCAGAATAAACAAATAATTGCCTATGAAACTTTAGTTTGTACTGACTTTACTAGTGCTTTTTATGTAGCCTGTTGTAAAACTAGGCAAATGTTGATGTCCCCCCGGAAGACCTCTGAGTACCCCTCATTGAGAGCCACTGTTCTCAGGCCCTGGTGATTTGAAAACATCTAACTTGTCTAAATAATTTTTAATTTGTTCTTTCCCTATTTTAGCCTCTGATTCTTCCTCATTTTTACTGGCATTCACTATATTAGATGTCCAGTCGCTACTAACCTTTTTGGTGAAAACTGAAACAAAAATGTAATTTAGCACTTCTGCCATTTCCACATGTTCTGTTATTGTCCTCCCCCCTCCCCCCCATTGAGTAATGGGCTTATCTTGTCCTTGGTCTTCCTCTTGCTTCTAATGTATTTGTAGAATGATCTCTTGTTATTCTTTATGTCTTTGGCTAATTTAATCTTATTTTGTGCCTTGGCCTTTCTAATTTTATCCCTACATACTTGTGTTATTTGTTTATATTCACCCTTTATAATTTGACCCAGTTTCCACTTTTTGTAGGACTCTTTTTTTTTTTTTTTTTTTTTTTTGAGTTTCAGACTTTTGAAGATCTCCTGCTTAAGCTAGGGTGCTCTCTTGCCATACTTCCTATTTTTCCTACACAGTGGGATAGTTTGCTCTTGTGCCCTTAATAATAATGTCTCTTTGAAAAACTGCCAACTCTCTTGAACTCTTTCCCCCCCTTAGACTTGCTTCCCATGGGATCTTACCTACCAACTCCCTAACTTTGCTACAATCTGCTTTCTTGAAATCCATTATCTTTTTTGTGCTGTTTTTCCTCCTACCATTCCTTAGAATCATGAACTCTACCATTTCATGATCACTTTCACCTAAGCTGCCTTCCACTTTCAAATTCTCAACCAGTTCCTCCCTATTTGTCAAAATCAAATCTAGAATACCTTCTCTCCTAGAAGCTTTGTACACCTTCTGAAAAAAAAAATCTCCAATACGTTCCGAACATGTAGGACAATCTGTGCCCTGCAACGTTAAACGAGGCTCAGTTATT
Organism: Emys orbicularis; assembly: GCF_028017835.1. Classification (NCBI taxonomy): domain Eukaryota; kingdom Metazoa; phylum Chordata; order Testudines; family Emydidae; genus Emys; species Emys orbicularis. The sequence continues at coordinate 75,207,790 of NC_088690.1, forward strand.
CAAAAGAAGCATTTTGAAAAGTATTTCAAAAATACATGTTTCAGTTAGATAGCTTTCATATTTTTCTCTACTATCAGAAAAAAAGCATATCTTAAAGAAGATACTTAAATGTTTCTGGAAAATGCATTTATTCCAAGGAAAGCTTTTGAAATTAGAGGAAAGACGCTATTCCCTTGAAAGTAAGAACTGTCTTTCAGTTAAAGCAATGGAAAGGGATTTAAAAGGTATGACTTTTATCCTCGGCTTACTTAATACTTCATTCCTGACTTGCCACCGCTCAGTTACTCCCATTATACCTCACATACTCGTGTAAAATGGAAATAACTTTCTCTGCCTTGCAGGGATGTTATGACAATACATTCATTCATACTTTGAGACCACGGATAATATGAGGATGACGGAAAGACACCTACTCTTTCACAATAAAAACCTGTTCTGCAAAGATATTATGTAAACAATGAAAACAGAAGCTCACCTCCCCAGTAGTCTCCGTCTCAGCCTGTAAACTGCTACATCCATTGCCAATAAATGGCATCCCAGAGCTGTCACTGCACAGAATATTCTCTGCCATTTGGGCATTGGGTTTCAGGAAGGCACATTTATTCCTCGTTAAATCTGAGGACAAACACAGCTGGTAGGTGTAAGGCAAAGTCCCATCTTCATAGCTTGGTGGGAACCTGCGGCCGGTATTTGAATAAGGGTCAGGACCAAAACACTGAAGTAATTTGGGATTTCCTGACCTTCGCAATTTCATCACAAAGGCCAGTGTAACCGTCAGAAGGAACAAAAATGAGATCAAGGCTAAAGCCAGCACCAAGTAAAACTGTAAATCAGACTGAGGTGCCGAGTCACCCGATTGGTCGCTCATTTCCGGAAGAGCCTCTTGGAAGTTCTCAGCAAACACCAGGTTGAGAGTCACTGTGGCGGAGAGAGGCGGCTGTCCGTTATCTTTCACCAGGGTGACAAGCCTGTGCTTCACAGCATCTCTGTCCGCAAAGGCGCGGGCTGTCCGGATCTCCCCGGTGTGCAGCCCCATGCTGAAGAGCGTCGGTTCCGTGGCCTGGAGCAGATGGTAGGAGAGCCAGGCATTGTGTCCTGAGTCAGCATCCACCGCCACCACCTTAGTCACCAGATAACCTGCCTCGGCCGAGCGAGGGACCATCTCGAACAAGGCGGAGCCATCGGCTCCCAGGGAAGGGTACAGGATGCGAGGGGCGTTATCATTCTGATCCAGAATAAACACCCTGACGGTGACATTGCTGCTGAGTGGTGGGGACCCGCCGTCTTGGGCCTTCACTTGCACTTCAAATTCCCGGAATTGCTCGTAGTCGAAGGAGCGCTGGGCATAGATAGCTCCGGTCTGGGAGTTAATGGAGATGTAGGAGGAGAGAGGCACCTCCTGTAGGTTGCTGCTCAGGATGGAGTAAGTGACTCGGGCGTTCCGGTCCAGATCCCGGTCTGAGGCTTTTACACTGAAAATCGAGCCCCCCGAGGGATTGTTCTCTGGCACATAGGCGGTGTAGGAAGGTTTCTCAAAGACAGGGGCGTTGTCATTGATATCCGAGATCTGCAACAGGATGTTTTTCTGGGTGGAGAGGGGGGGGGAGCCTTTATCTGTGGCTGTGATTGTGATATTGTACTCCGGGGTTCTCTCCCTGTCCAGGGTGCTGTCTGTGAGGAGCTTGTAGTAACTGTTTGACGAAACCGCTATTTTAAAAGGCAACTTGTGTTGAATGTGACACGTGACTTCTCCGTTTTCTCCCGTATCTTGGTCACGAACTTTGATCAAAGCTATCACTGTGCCGGGTACTGAGTCTTCAGCTACCGGGCTGGACACAGATGTAAACGTCACTTCCGGGGCATTGTCGTTTTCGTCAAGTATTGTTATTTGAACTTTCGAGTGAGCGGACTGGCCACCCCCGTCCCTGGCTTCTACCCCCAACATGTATTTATGTGTGTCTTCAAAATCCAAATTCCCTATACTTGTAATGCTTCCGTTCTCAGGATCTAAATGATATACTTTACGAGCATTTTCCGGAGTGTTGCTGAATGAGTATGTGATTTGGGCATGTACCCCTTCATCCTGATCCGTGGCTTTCACCTGAAGCACCAAGGAGCCCCGTGGTAGGTTTTCCCTCAGGCTGACTCTGTAGATCTCCTCGGTAAATACGGGGGGATTGTCATTGGCGTCAGTGACATTAACCCTAATCTGAGCAGTGCCGGATCTGACTGGATCTCCCCCATCCACGGCCGACAGGATCAAGTGATGAGAGTTTTGCTTTTCGCGATCCAGAGATTTTTCCAGCACTAATTCTGGGTATTTATTTCCATCCGGGCTCTCCTTCACAGCCAGGGTAAAATGCGGGTTCTTGCTGAGTTGGTAATTCTGCACTGAGTTGATCCCCGTATCTGGATCTTGAGCAGATTCCAGTTGAAATCGCGTACCCGGTAGTGCTAACTCATTGATTTCTAAACCAATGTTACTCTTCATGAACTGAGGGGCGTTATCATTAATGTCCTGGATTGCTACATTCACATGGAAAACATTCAAAGGATTTTCCACCACCGTTTCGAGTGTCAGGACACAAAGGGGTGTCTCCCCGCATATCGCCTCCCGGTCTATCCTGCCATTCACATACAGGTTGCCATTTTCCCCATTCACACTGAAGTATTGCTTTTCCGAATTGACACGGAGCTTCCGCTGCTGCAGTTCTCTGATATTTAATCCCAAATCCTTGGCGAGATTCCCCACAAGGGAACCTTTGGCCATTTCCTCAGGTAGGGAATAACGAAAGTGCTCCGAGACCGCCCGGCAGAACAAAGACAATAAGAAGGGAAACAACAGTACTTGCCGTGTGACTGCCCGGCTCGGCTCTCGGCGCCTGATGTCCATCCCGGTCTCTGTCAGATTTGCTCTCTCCTTTCCTTGTTTTGGTTACATCAGATGTTTACAAATCCCATCAGGGCAAAGGAATCCGCGGCAGAGGGGTAAGCGTTCCCGTATTGTGTGTTCTAACGGCCGTTCCCTTTTCTCAGCCGGACTGTGAAGGTCTCTCTGCTGTTTCCTCTGCGATCTGCGCTTTGTGACGGAGCAATCACACTGCAGGAGGCTCGGATGGATCTCCGGCTCCAGCCCTGGCTCCGCATTGGTCAACAGCGGCACTCCGAGTCTCAACGGGAGAACTGCAATAGCAGCGATCTTATCAAGGCGCCGGTGCAGCTTAGTCGCTTTATTTATTAATTATTAATATTATTATCATCTAAAGAATATACTCAAATTGTAAAGCACTGTACATTTCTTGTTAACTGTAAACAACTGCATCCCAGAGCAAAACTATACATATATTCTCCAATTTTTTTGTAGATATATCTCTCTATATATGGAAGCTATAGTATGAAATCTTGTCCTTTTCTACAAACTAATCCTTTTGATTTACTATAGAAAAAATAGCTGTCTGGTGAATCTAAAAAATGAATACGGATAATTTATAGTTCTAATTATTTTTAAACTATATCAAACGAGTAGATAGAAGAACTTTCCAACACTTGCAAAAAGTTCTCGTTCATAAACCACAGTCCTCAAATATCCACGTTCACACATATGCGTAGAATCCAGCAAGTGATAATTGTGAAATATTTGACAGAAAGAATTATTTTCTTAATTGAGAAGAGCAGGAACGATTGCGGGTTTATATATCCGATTTAGCATCATAAGTAAAACCCATTTCACATTCACATATATGTCCATTTTAAGCTTCTCTTTTTTCCCCGAAATAAATCTGCCCATTAAAAATGTACAACTACAAAAAGAAGATGAAGAAGGCGGCTCCACTCTCCTAAGTGATACTGTACTTAAAAGCTAGGTTCTCTCATAAATCCTAATAAACAAAATAAAATGAGTCCGGAAGAACCCTTAAGCGTTCCATATATAATGCATACCTAAAATCGTGGGAATGTTCTCTGGCAAGCCCTGCATACAAAAGCTTTTCCGTGATGCAAATCTAAACTAGGACAATCAATCATGAAAGCACAAATCAGACGTAAATCTAGTACTATAGCCCATTATACCAACATATTTCAAGTCAGTTAAGAATTTATCTATATTAATATACAGTGCTATAGAAGCACGTAGTTCTTTAAAAGCATAACAAAGAAGAAGTAAAATATTCTGTCTGAAATGTTGAAGTAATTAGTTAGTCATAAATAAAGGATTCTATAACGTTAGTTTCTGGATTATGTATTTCTAGTCTCTCTCTGTATATAAAGAATATTAGTAAAACCTAAAACTTCAAAACCAACTCCCCCCCCCCCCCAAAGAACAGTGTTTACTCCGAAAAGGGAGGGAAGCCAGACAACAGGAAGTCCAGTTGGGACTTCGCTATTAATTTTATGTGGAAGGTATTCATATAATAGGATGCTATGTGGCAGCAGAGCAGCGATAGATAGATAGATAGATATTGCAATAAAGAAAGTGATCTAACTGCAGGCTTCCAGATTTTGATGCACATTTCAATGTAAACCATATTATTATTCAGAGCTATGATAACTTTCCCACAAATTGGGAGACGGGAACTCTCGAGGAGTCAAACAGCTGCTAGTTTCTTCATCTGCGGAGCCTTAGGGCCAGTAACACTATGAAAAGGTAAAGAACAAGCAGGAAACGGAAGCCACAGCGATCACCAAATACAAGGTGAGGCTGGACTGGGGGTCTACAGGAGCTAAGAGGCTGCTTAAATCGGAGAGGATTTCGGGGATGCTGTCAGCCACCACCACCGTGACAGAGGTCCGTGGCAGAGAGAGGGGGCTGCCCGTTGTCCTTCACTAAAACCACCAGATTTTGCTTGAGCGCATCTTTGTCTACAAAGTAGCGCGCTGTCCTGATCTCGCCGCTGTGGAGTCCCACAGAGAAGAGTCCCGGCTCTGTAGCCTTCAGCAGCTGGTAGGAGAGCCAGGCGTTCTGCCCGGAGTCTGCATCCACCGCCACCACCTTAGCGACCAGGTAACCCGGCTCGGAGGAGTAAGGGGCCAACTCCACTCCCGTGGAGCCATCGGTGGGAAAGGAGGGATGTAAGATGTGCGGGGTATTGTCATTCTGATCCATTATAAAGAGAGTGACGGAGACATTACCGCTGGGAGGTGGGGAACCCCCATCCTGAGCCTGCACTTGGAACCGAATCTCCCGGAACTGTTCGTAATCGAAGGAGCGCAGAGCGTAGAGAGCCCCAGTCTCAGAGTTAATGGAGATGGAGGAGCCGAGAGGAGCTTCCCGGATCTGACCCACGGTAACCGAGTAAGTGACTGGCGTTTTCTCTCTTCCCCCACCGCCGCCCGTCCGGGTCATGCGCCCTCAGGGATAAAACGGAGGGTTCTCTCGGGTTATTCTCCGTGATGTAGGCTGTGTAGGATGTTTTATCGAAGAGGGGAGCGTTGTCGTTCGTGTCTAAAATCCGAAGTTGGATCGTGGTGGCTGTAGAAAGAGGAGTCCCATTGTCCGTGGCGGTCACTGTGATGTTGTATGTTGCCACCTGCTTCCGGTCCAGGGCTCGGTCTGTCACCAGACTGTAATAATTATCGAAGGGTTTCTTCAGCTGGAAGGGGAGGTTGCTGGATAGGGAGCACGTGACCTCCCCGGTCTCTCCTGAATCCGGATCTTGCACAGTTAAAAGGGCGATCATAGTCCCGTGGGGAGAGTTCTCGAGCATCGAGCTGATAAGAGACCTGAGAGCGATTTCCGGAGCGTTGTCATTCACATCACGGACCACAACGACAACTTTTGATCTTTCAAAAAGAACTTCCCGTCATGCGCTTCCACTTCAATTTCATATCACGCAGATTCCTCAAAGTCCAGGTTCCCCACAAGTGTTACATCTGCCGTCTTCGAGTCCAAGTGGAAGCTTTATCAGTTATCTTTCTAACTGAATATTGCATTTCTTTATTGATTCCTTCATCAGGATCAGGCGCTTTCACTGTCACCGCCCTGAACCCTATAAGGCACATTTTCCAGAACACTCAGGTTGTAGACCGACTGGCGTATTGTCATTTGCAGCCTCAACAATAACTCTGATAATGCGAAGTGCCAGACCTAACGGGATCTCCTCCGTCAGTGGTTGTAGAGGTTAGATTGTAAAGTTCGTTCTTCTCCGTCCAGCCACTTTCCCAGCACCAATTCGGCATATTTAACTCCATCGGATCCACTTTGCACAACCAGAGAGAAACGCCTATTCGTGCTCAGTTGATAGCCCTGGAGAGAAATAATGCCCATATGTGGGTCCTGCGCCTCCTGAATTGGGAATCGGGTCCTCGCCACTGTTAACTCTCTGACTTTTAACTCCAGTTCCTTCGTTTGGAAGCTGGGAGCATTATCGTTAATACATTTTATTTCAATGTCAGTTTCATAAAGTTTCATTTTATCCTTCACTTTAGCCTCAAATTTAACAAACAGTTCTCCATCCGGCCAGCAGATCTGCTCTCTGAGTATCCTTTCCGTGCAGATTAAACGACCACTCTTATAATTCAAAACAAATACTGAGTCCTACTTCTTCGCACAATGCCTACTCCGCGGTCTGAGAGCTCTTTTATATCCGTGCCCCGCAGATCATTTGTGATGTTCCTCACGAAAGAGCCTTTCTCCATTTCCTCCGGAATCGAATAGCGAATCTCCCCAGAAATTGATTCCCAAACAGTAACCAATATAACGCAAAACAGGGCTCACCCTTCGCAGTGTCGTTCCTTATATGTATCTATTCTGTCACTCTCATGTTGATGTGGCGATGCCGCCCATTCTCCGTCTGGGAATGTCTCTGTCTGATTTTATATTTGGCCGAATGTTTCCGACAGTATCACTTGTTAAATCATAAACTGTTTCCATCGAATATCGCCCTTTACGATTCCACCCAGACCCGCTGAGTGACAGGACCGGCTCCAGGGTTTTTGCCACCACAAGCAAAAAAAAAAAAAAAAAAAAAAAAAAAAAAGCCGCGATCGCGATCTGCGGCGGCAATTCGACGGGAGGTCCTTCGCTCGGAGCGGGACCCTCCGCTGAATTGCCACGGAATGGCTGGACGTGCCGCCCCTCTCCGGAGAGGCCGCCCCAAGCACCTGCTTGGCAAGCTGGTGCCTGGAGCCGGCCCTGCTGAGTGAAAGAGTCTGACCTGTGTTCTGGGCTGCGACACATGGGGCGGAGCTGGCCGGATCTCTCCTGGCGTTAGTCTGCCTGATTGGTGAACAGCAGAGTTCAGAGTCTCAACCAGTAACTGCAGAAGTTCTGTGCTGGAGTTTTTCGATTGGTATTTATATCAAACAATAACAACATACGCTCCCTGCAAGTTTTCAATTTGATATTTTAAAATGTAAATATGCTACTTTTCACTTTTATATAAACAGGAGAGTCTACTGGCACATAAGGAATGAACAAAAGTATTGCTGGTGCAGAATCTCTTTTATTTTACACACAAATATTGTAATAATATGTTGTATAATTTTAATATGGTTGTGCATGAATTTTACACACACACATTTGTTTATAATGATCATGCGTATGTCACCTTGACGGATTGGTCCTTCAGCCCTCATCTAGATTACACCGATCACAACACATCTTCCAGTCTTCTCTTATCCTGGCCTTGCTGCTCCATGTTCAGCAATACCTTTTCACCATAAAATCTTCCCATCTCTTTGAAGACTGTCCTCGTGGTCATTTCAGTTCCCAGGGGTACCATTTGGCAACAGCTGCAGTCCACTGATTGTCACTGAGCCCAGTTACATGCCCGACCCATCACATTTTATTGTACCTGCTTTCAGCAACGACTTCCTGAACTCCGCTCTGCTGTCTGATCACTTCATTGGGGAGTTGGTCATGGATTGAAATCCCCCAAATTCCATGTATATGCAAATATCTTTTACCTGGATATGATATTCTTCCACCTTACTGTCATCTGTGCCTTTCATTTGGGCACTGTGCAATTGTTAAACAGTGCTGCCCAATTTTAGCAACCTTCTTTCTGGTTTGTACATCTGCAGCTGTAAATACTATTTATTTTAAGATAGTATTTATTTGTTCAAATGTTATTCATAAAATTAATTAGCAGTTCAATTGATGATAATGATAGGAGCTCAGCAACAAACAAGAGGCAGGGATGCTGGAACAATTTGTATAGTGGGGGTGCTGAGAACCATTGAACCAAACTGTAAACCCTGTATATGATGGAAACCACTTCAAGCCAGGGAAGACGCCCATCTACACTGAATGGATTGTCCTGTGAATGTTCTGTCTGGGGTATAGGTAATGGCTTCCTGCTATGACTAAGTGAAGTCATGCATGGACATGTGACTTGCCCATGTGACTCCAAACAATATCTTGTCACCTGTGATTTTCCACTAGCTGTCCTGAGGGCTTTGTTTGAAACAATGGGTTTCCCTCCACATGGCAAAAGCTATGAAAGGCCCTGGAAACATCTCCATTTTGCCTCTACCCTGCTCCAGCCCCTTTCCTGCTCAAGCCTCTGGACTATGAACTTATACTAATGGGAGTATTATAACCAAGGGACTGAGGACCTTCCGATGATTTGAAAGCAAACAGAGACTTATGAAGCCAGCAGTTTATTCCATCACTGCTACAAGCCTGAACCAAGAACTTTGCAATTACTGTATGTACTTGATTCCTTTAACCAATTTTAACTCTCACCTTTCTTTCTTTTTTATAAATAAACTTTTAGATACTAAAGGTTTGGCAACAGTGTGATTTTTGAGTAAGTTCTGAGTTGTATATTGACCTGGATGTGTGGCTGGTCCTTTGGGATCAGAAGAACCTTTTATTTGAGGAGATTGGTTTTAAAGAACCACTCATCTTTAAATCCAGTGGTTTTGGTGGTGATATAAACACTGGAATGCCTAAGGAAACTGCTTTTATGACTTCTTCCTAGCTAGTGTGGTGAAACAGAAGTTTACTTTTGTTGCTGGTTTGGTCTATCTCATGGCAGAATAACCTCCAGTTTTGGGGTGTGTCTGCCCTATTTCTCAGCAGTTTGTCCTGAATTTGGTATTCTCAGTTGTGACCCACAAAGACACAGTTACAGTGGTAAAACTGGCAGACCCAGAGAAGGAAGGAAGAGCCAAAAGAGTAGAAAAGGGCTCAGGGAAATGCAGCAAGGTACGGGGTGAAACAGATCTTGACTGTTGACTAGAGGGTTCCTGAGCTGGAACCTGGGGTAGGAGGCAGGCCTGGGTTCCCCAGCTAGCCTCTGGGACAGTGGCACTGGAGGGGCAGTGCATAGGAAGACTGCCTGAGCCTGTTTGGGAGAATAGACTCCCCCCTGACTGTGACTTAGCCAGAGGGCTGAGTCATGAAGAGACTGCAGCAGCTCCTAGAGGGAGAGAGGGGCTGCAGACAAAGAGCTAGAGGTGGAGGGATGGCTTGCAACCATAGGGAGAGGTGTCAACCTGGTGAGCTATTCCCCAGAATGGCCAGGAGGAGGCACCATACCTGTGATATGTAGACTACCCGTCATACTTCCCTTGTTGCAATTTAAGACCATTGCTTCTTGTCCTGTTCTTGGAGGTTAAGGAGAACAATTTTTCACCCTCCTCTTTGTAACAACCTGAAAACTGTTATCATGTCCCACCTCAGTCTCCTCTTCTCCAGACTAAACAAACCCATTTTTTTCCCAATCTTTCCTCCTAGGCCATGTTTTCTTGACCTTGAACCATTTTTGTTGCTCTCCTCTGGATTTTCTCCAATTTGTCCACATTTTTAAGGTACAATTGACCTGGGGTAAGTGACTGGTCCTTTGGGACTGGGAGTAACCTGAATATTATTGTCATTTTTGGTGAAAGGGACCATCTATCATGAAGGAAGGCTTTCCTGGGTGGCATGATAGACCGGAGTGCCCAAGGGACTGTCTGTGACTCCATGTTAAGACTGCTATAGTGCTTGAGGAGTTCACACTTAGTATTTGGTTGGTGAAAATTATTATCAAACACACAACCAGTTTGGGGTTTGTGCCCTGGTTTGTAACAGTCTGCCCTGAGTTTGGCGCCCATGTTCATCAGTCACTCCAGACAAAATGACTATATGGTAATATTGAGGGGTTGTATTGTATTGTCCTCTGGTGTCTGTGCCTTGTCGTGCTGGGACAGCTTGTGTGCTCTAACGATCCCCAGAGTCTGTGTCGGCAGGGGATTTTTGCTTCTGGTAGGTTCAACCATGCTGTATTGGTCTGTGAGGGAGGGGCCAGACAAAACAGAAACCCTGGTCCTTCAGGTTAGGGGTTAGGCACACCGCTAACAACCCTGTCTCATAAAAGACAAAATATGTTATGGAAACAGCAATGGAGAAATCGACCATTACTGTGTGTGATGGCCTTCAGGAGTCAATGACCCATATGACTGCCAGTGGTGAAAGCCAAAAGAAAGCCACTGGCATGAAGACTGAAGTGCTCAACACCAAGACAAAACCCAAACTTGTTTTTTGGAATGTACGGATAATGTATGAAACAGGGAAGCTAGCTCAGGTCACAGCAGAGATGAGATGCTACAGCTTACACATCCTGGGTGTCAGCAAGAGCAGATGGATGGGATCAGGAAGATTAACAACAGCCTCAGGAAAAAGTTTGCTGTTTTCTGGACGGGATGATGGATAACACCATGAGGGTGTAATAATATCACCCTGATTCAGTGCTATGCTCTGACAAATAACAGTGATGAAGAAGTAAAGGACAAATTCTACCTTACACTACAGGTGGAGTTAGAGAGAGTATCATGCCACAACCTAACTATCATCATGGGAGACCTGAATGCCAAGGTCCGTAAGGACAACACAAACAATGACAGAGCAATGGGAAGACATGGGTGTGGCACCATGAATGAAAATGGAGAAAGGCTTGTTGATTTCTGTAATATGAATGGCCTAGTCATCAGTGGAATCCTATCTGAACATTGTGAAATTCACAAGCTGACATGGTGTTCTCCAAATGGCAGAAATAAGAACCAGATTGACCATATCATGATCAATGGCAAATGGCGATGCTCATTGACAGATGTGAAAGTGAGAAGGGGTGCAGATGTTGGCAGCGACCATCACCTCATGACAGCCTCTATCAAGCTAAAACTGAGAAGTGAGAGTCCACCAATCAAGGGACCTAGGTGTTATGATATTGACAAGCTAAAGTCCCTTGAAATACAGAAAGCCTTCGTTCTGCAGTTAAAGAACAGGTTTCAAGCACTTGCAGACCTTGATGAAGAGGAGGGGAATGCAGATGAGGAGATCAACAAGAAGTGGGACAAAGAAACAGTAATTTATAAACAGAGCCATGAAGCCTGTCTAGGCTACAAGTAGAAGAGAAGGAAGGAGTGAATTACACCCAGCACATGGAATGCCATAGAAACCAGATGAGCCCTGAAGAAAAAAGTTTTAGACACAAAATCCCAGAAGCTAAAGGACAAATACCACGAGCAGTATAGCAAGGCACACCAGGAGGTCAAACACCTTGTGAGAGTGGACAAACGGCATAATATTGATAATCTGGCAACACAAGCAGAGGATGCAGCTGCTCGTGGTGAACAAGGAATCATCTACAAAATGATGCAGCTTATCAGTGGTAAATGGCAGACACCAACAAATACTCTCATCAGGAGCAAACAAGGACACCTACTAAAAACTGAAAAAGGACAAGAAATGTGCTGGACAGAGCATTTTAAAGAATTGCTGAACAGGGAGCCACCTAAAGAGGAAGCAAACATCCAGGAGGCAGAAGAAGATCTTGATATCAACATAGACACCTCAACTAAGGAAGAGATCAAGTGCCAGATGAGTGGACCAATGGGGTTATAGTGAAGATACTAAAGAAAGGAATCCTCAGTGATTGTAATAACTGGCGTGGTATCACACTTTTATCTGTGCCAAGCAAAGTATTGTGTAAGATCATAGTCCAGCATATATCAAAGGCGGTCTATAACGTTCTCAGAAAAGAGCAAGCTGTTTTTTGGAAAGGGCGTGGATGCACAGACCAGATCTTCACTCTACGAAACATAATAGAACCGTGCTTAGAATGGCAACAGCAACTCTACATACATTTCATAGACTATGAGAAGGCTTTTGATAGCATTCACAGGACCAGATTATGGAGCATTCTGTGGGTGTATGGAATTCCTTTCCGTATAATCAACATAATCAAAAGCTTCTATTTCAACTTTACATGCAGTGTTGATCAGAGTGAGCTCAGTTTTGAAGTCAAAACAGGAGTATGCCAGGGGTATGTCATGTCTGCAATCCTCTTCAACATTGCCTTCGACTGGGTAATCCGGCTGTCACGGAGTTTGGGGGAGACAAGGCCCTGCACCCCCGGCTTCCTGCGATTCACCGTGACTTTTAGCCAAGCAGTAGAACAGAAGGTTTATTAGCTGACAAGAACACAGTCCACACCAGAGCTTGTAGGCATAAACAGGACCCCCTTAGTCAGGTCCTTCTGGGTAGTAGCGAACTTAGCCCCCAACCTCAAAGTTCTCTACGATTCCCCAGCCAGCTCAAGACTGAACCTCTCCCACCCCTCTTTCTTGCCTTTTCCTCTTTCCCGGGCCAGGAGGTCACCTGATCTCTTTATTCTCCAACACCTTTAGCTATCCCCTGGCAGGGGGGAAGGGCCCCAGCCATTAGTTGCCAGAAGACAAAGTGCTGGCCATTTATGCACACTGGCCCTTTGCTCTGCAACAATCTCACCCCCTAAAAACTTAAAAAATGCATAGGGGAAACTAAGGTACCCACACAGTATTAAAAAACAACATTAAAAACAGTCCCACTTCGTCACATCAGCATACAAAAGAAGACATGCCAAGAAGCATTAAATGGACACTCTTCTCATCCCTTGAAGACCTGGACTTCCCGGATAATGTCGGTCTCCTATCATACCCAACACCATATACAAGAAAAAAACAACTCGACTCAATGCATTCAGGCAGCAAATTGGACTGAAAACCAGCTGCAATAAGACAGATATCATAGAATATCAGGGTTGGAAGGGACCTCAGGAGGTCATCTAGTCCAACGCCCTGCTCAAAGCAGGACCAATCCCCAGACAGGTTTTTGCCCCAGATCCCTAAATGGCCCTCTCAAGGATTGAATTTACAATCCTGGGTTTAGCAGGCCAATGCTCAAACCACTGAGCTATTCCTCCCCTCCTTTAATATTGCATCACCAGTACGGATAGAGGATTATGTTTCCACCAATGTAGAAGCATTCACATACTTGGGCAGGATGGTGGAACAAGCCAGGACATCCAGAACAAAATCAATAAAGTCAGTAAAACCTTCAGGAGCTTAAATACAGTCTGGAAATCATCAAAATACAACACCAAAACTCAAGATTTATAAGAGCTGCATACTTTCAACACTATTTTATAGTGCATAATGCTGGGGAATGAGAAAGTATGGCATGTCCAAACTGTCTTCATTCCATACAACCTGCCTCAGAAAAATCCTCCATATCTTTTGGCCCAGAACAATCTCAAACCAAGATCTATTGACACAATGCAGCCAAGAGGATCTGAGCACCATCATTGCCAGCAGGTGTTGGAGATGGATCGGTCATGTGCTTCGGATGAAAACTGATTTCATCAGTAGAGTAGCAATAAGATGGACACCTGAAGGCAAGGGAAAATGAGGCTGCCCCAAAACAACATGGCAAAGAGCTGTGGAAGCTGATCTGAAAAACCTGGGGCACAGCTGGGGAACCATTGAAAGACTTGCCAGAAACAGACAGGATTGGAGGAGCTTCATCACTGCCCTAAACGCCAGAGGCGTAATAAGAACATGATGATGATGATGATGATGATGATGTATTGTGAGCCTCTGTGACTGTGTAAATCACCAGGCAGAACAGAGACATGAATTAGTGTGAGGGGGTGATCTTCAACAAAAAGTGTTATGCCCTTCCCAAAAGGAAAGGCTATCAATATCAGATGGACTATTGTGGATGTTGCAACTGAAAGTTATCTATGTACTGTCAACAAGAGGACCAAAGACTGTTGTTGTTCTGCCTCCTCAGTGAAGATGAGTCATTCAAGGAACTCCTCATATCAGCTGACCTTTGCAGCTGAAACCATGTGAGAAGGAGAGAATATAACCCCTAACAAGAAGGAATTGATCATCTCTATGCTGCTTGGGCTCTGGGGAGCCAGGTGTGTTTCCAGGCATAAGCACAAGATCCCCAGTTGTCTAGCCTGGGTTAGTCCTAAAGGACATATACAGCTTTCTTATTATAGAAGTTTCTATTACCTTTTGAAACTTAAGATTGTAACCCATTTGTGTATCTGTTTAGCCACTTCAACCTTGTAAATAACTCTCCTGTTTCCTTTTCCTATTTAATAAATATTTATATAGTTTATTATAGGATTGACTACAAGTGTCTCTTGTAGTGTCTCTGGAGGATCTTAACAGAAGCTACAAAGTTAGACATCTTAAATCAGCAGGTCCAGATAACTTGCATCCAGGAGTTTTAAAAGATATGCCTGAGGAGTGCATTGAACCATTAATATTGATTTTCAATAAGTCTTGGAGCTCTTGGAAAGTTCCAGAAGACTGGAAGAAAGCTACTGTTGTGACATTTTTTCAAAAGAGCTAACAGAATGACCTGGGTAATTATAGGCCTGTTAGCCTGACATTGATCCCAGGCAAGATTATGGATCAGCTGATATGGGACTCCATTAATAAACAACTAAAGGAGGGTAACATAATTAATGCCAATCAGGATGGATTTATGGAAAATAGATCCTGTCAAACTAACTTATCTTTTTTTGATGAGATTACAACTTTGGTTGATAAAGGTAATAGTGATAATGTAATATATTTAGACTACTGTAAGGTGTTTGATTAGTTACCACACAACATTTTCATTAAAAAACTAGAATGATATAAAATTAACATGGCAAACATTAAATGGATAAAAACTGGATAACTCATAGGTCTCAAAATGTAACTGTAAATGGGGAATTGTCATCAAATGGGTCTGTTTCCAATGGAGTCCTTCAGAGGATCCGTTCTTTGCCCTATGCTTTTTAACATCTTTATCAATGACCCAGAAGAAAACATAAGATCATAAATGATAAGGTTTACAGATGACACAAAAATTGGGGAAGTGATAAACAATGAAGTGGGGCAGGTCACTGATTCAGAGTGATCTAGATTGTTTGGTAAACTGGGCAAAAGCAAACAATATCCATTTTAATATTGCTAAATTTAAATGTATACATCTGTAAATAAAAAATGGAGACCATAAATACAGGATGGGAGATGCTATCCTGGGAAGTCGTGACTTTGAAAAGATTTGGGGTGGGGATGGATAATCAGTCGAACATGAGGTCCCGATGTGATGCTATAGCCAAAAGAACTAATGTGATCCTGGGACACATAAATAGGGGAATCTCAAGTAAGAGTGGAGAGGTTATTTTACCTCTGTGTTTGGTACTGGTGTGACCATTGCTGGAACTCTATGTCCAGTTCTGGTGCTCACAATTCAAGAAGGGGAACTACAGGCCAGTCAGCCTCACCTCAGTCCCTGGAAAAATCATGGAGCAGGTCCTCAAGGAATCAATTATGAAACATTTAGAGGAGAGGAAAGTGATCAGGAACAGTCAGCATGGATTCACCAAGGGGAAGTCGTGCCTGACTAACCTAATTGCCTTCTATGATGAGATAACTGGCTCTGTGGATGAGGGGAAAGCAGTGGATGTGTTATTCCTTGACTTTAGCAAAGCTTTTGATACGGTCTCCCACAGTATTCTTGCTGCCAAGTTAAAGAAGTATGGGCTGGATGAATGGACTGTAAGGTGGATAGAAAGCTGGCTAGATCGTCGGGCTCAACGGGTAGTGATCAATGGCTCCATGTCTAGTTGGCAGCCAGTTTCAAGCGGAGTGCCCCAAGGGTCGGTCCTGGGGCCGGTTTTGTTTAATATCTTTATTAATGATCTGGAGGATGGAGTGGACTGCACTCTCAGCAAGTTTGCCGATGACACTAAACTAGGAGGCGTGGTAGATACACTAGAGGGTAGGGATCGGATACAGAGGGACCTAGACAAATTAGAGGATTGGGCCAAAAGAAACCTGATGAGGTTCAACAAGGACAAGTGCAGAGTCCTGCACTTAGGACGGAAGAATCCCATGCACAGCTACAGACTAGGGACCGAATGGCTAGGTAGCAGTTCTGCAGAAAAGGACCTAGGGGTCACAGTGGACGAGAAGCTGGATATGAGTCAACAGTGTGCTCTTGTTGCCAAGAAGGCTAACGGCATTTTGGGCTGTATAAGTAGGGGCATTGCCAGCAGATCGAGGGACGTGATCGTTCCCCTTTATTCGACATTGGTGAGGCCTCATCTGGAGTACTGTGTCCAGTTTTGGGCCCCACACTACAAGAAGGATGTGGAAAAATTGGAAAGAGTCCAGCGGAGGGCAACAAAAATGATTAGGGGTCTGGAGTGCATGACTTATGAGGAGAGGCTGAGGGAACTGGGATTGTTTAGTCTCCAGAAGAGAAGAATGAGGGGGGATTTGATAGCAGCCCACAACTACCTGAAGGGGGGTTCCAAAGAGGATGGAACTCGGCTGTTCTCAATGGTGGAAGATGACAGAACAAGGAGCAATGGTCTCAAGTTGCAGTGGGGGAGGTCTAGGTTGGATATTAGGAAACACTATTTCACTAGGAGGGTGGTGAAGCACTGGAATGCGTTACCTAGGGAGGTGGTGGAGTCTCCTTCCTTGGAGGTTTTTGAGGCCCGGCTTGACAAAGCCCTGGCTGGGATGATTTAGTTGGGAATTGGTCCTGCTTTGAGCAGGGGGTTGGACTAGATGACCTCCTGAGGTCCCTTCCAACCCTGATATTCTATGATTCTATGATTCTATGAAGGATGTTGATAAATTAGAGATGGTTCACAGAAGAGCCATGAGAATGTTTAAAAGATCAGAAAACATGCCTTATAGTGCTAGATAGACTCAAGGAGCTCACTCTAATTTAACAAAAAGAAAGTTAAGGTAATAGACTTGATTACAGTACCTAGAGCGGGAACAAATATTTAATATTGGGCTTCAATCTAGCAGAAAGGTATAATACAAGCCAACGGCTGGAAGTTGAAGCTAGACAACTTGAGCCCAGAAATAAGGTGTAAATTTTTAATGGAACAATTTACCAAGGGTCTTGGTAGATGCTCCATCATTGACAATTTTAAAATCGAGATTGAATGTTTTTTCTAGATGATATGCTTTAGTAATTATTTTGGAGAAGTTCCACGGCCTGTGTTATAGGGGAGGTCAGACCATATGATTACAATGATCCCTTCTGGCCTCAGAATCTATTAATGGATGAAATATGAGTGTTAAAGAGATGCTGGGAAAGCTGTCTGTTTGTATGTACTGTGCCTAATGGGTAATATTAAATATTGTATTCGGTATTTTTATCTGGCAATATCCACATTCAATTTTAGAAGATCTAGTATTATGAGAAGCTATGGGCTCCTTTGTACTGCAAGAGCATTATATATGCCCAAACCAGGCAGAGACATTTGGAACCACACACAATCGCCGACAAACCATCACCATCACTCTGCCCACTAACTGATCTCCTTCACGACAATAATCAGCATTCCAATCCATAGATCAGGTTCAAAGAACTGACATAACAGCAACTCACAAAAGAATACACCTCCCATTCCCTAAATATGGAATGTCCACTTCTAATTATAGGGGCCCAAGGCCCAGGTCAGGCATTATTTAATCATACAACACTCACCCTGCAGAAATAGAATCCCTACATTATTAAGAAGAAGAAGTTTATAGCTTTGCCATGGGACCCAAACTGACTTTAGGCACTGAAAAATTACAAGCTATCGAATCTTAAATACTTTCAATTTTTATTCAAAGACTTCAAAAAGTAGTTCTATAATATATATGATACACAGAGATTATAGGAAGGTTTGGCATAAAGGTTTTATTTTATCATCTGGTTAGGAGGACCTGAATAATTGACTGAAGATTTTGCCACAGATGAATAATGCAGCCTCTACAAAGCCATGTCAATGAAATCTTTACACTATATTAGTGTATTTTACAGATATGTAATTGTGTATCTGTAAAATGAAAGAGATGTGACACTTAAAATGAATAACAATCTTTTTCTATCTGGGAATAATTATTCAATTTCCCATGGAATAGAAAAAAAGGAATACTTCCAAAGAAGCAATTTAAAAGTTTTTTAAAAAAAGAACATTGTTAATGTATAGGAATAATTATTTTTTCCTACTCACAAGAAGCAGTACAACCCACTTAAATTATAAAAAGGCTCCTAGAAATGTAGTTATTGTAAAGAAATCCACTGAAATGAGAGGAAGGATATTCTTCCTTGGAGATGCAGGAGGGAGTGGTTGTTAAGGCAATGGTGGGGACTTAAGAAATCTGAGTTTATTCTATTATACTTCTTTCTGACCTTACAAAATTTATTTTACTTCTTCATGCCCTGTAACATGGGAATAACACTGATCCCCCCCCCCCCCCGAACGGGGTACAGTGAAAACAAATTCATGCAATTTTGAGTGCCAGTAAATCCTACAAAAATAACAACAGTTTAACAAAAGTCTCCTATACTATTTAAGGAAGATTAGCCTTGTACAATTATGAAAACAAGTAATACATCTAAAAATCATATAAACCACGGAACTAGAAACTTACCACTTCAGCAGTTTCAGTTGTTAAGACGCTACATCCGTTGTTCATAAGTAAGGTCCCAGAGTTCTCACTGCACAGAACATTCTCTGATATCTGGGCATTAGATTTCAGGAAAGAAAATTCATTTTTCTTAGATTCTGAGGATAAACATAGCTGATAAGAATAAGGCAAAGTACCCTCATCAAAATTTGGTGGGAATGTAGGGACAGTCTTGGAAAAAGGGTCAGGACCAAAACACTGAAGTAATTTAGGTTTCCTTGATCTTCGCAATTTCATCACAATGGCCAGTGCCATTGTCAGGAGGAACAAAAATGAGATCAAGGCTAAAGCCAGCACCAAGTAAAACTGTAAATCAGACTGAGGTGCCGAGTCACCCGATTGGTCGCTCATTTCCGGAAGAGCCTCTTGGAAGTTCTCGGCAAACACCAGGTTGAGAGTCACTGTGGCGGAGAGAGGCGGCTGCCCGTTATCCTTCACCAGGGTGACCAGCCTGTGCTTCACAGCATCTCTGTCCGCAAAGGCGCGGGCTGTCCGGATCTCCCCGGTGTGCAGCCCCATGCTGAAAAGCGCCGGTTCAGTGGCCTGGAGCAGATGGTAGGAGAGCCAGGCATTGTGTCCTGAGTCAGCATCCACCGCCACCACCTTAGTCACCAGATAACCTGCCTCGGCCGAGCGAGGGACCATCTCGAACAAGGCGGAGCCATCGGCTTCGAGGGAAGGGTACAGGATGCGAGGGGCGTTATCATTCTGATCCAGAATAAACACCCTGACGGTGACATTGCTGCTGAGAGGCGGGGATCCGCCGTCTTGGGCCTTCACTTGCACTTCAAACTCCCGGAATTGCTCGTAGTCGAAGGAGCGCTGCGCATAGATAGCTCCGGTCTGGGAGTTAATGGAGATGTAGGAGGAGAGAGGCAGCTCCTGGAGGTTGCTGCTCAGGATGGAGTAAGTGAGTCGGGCGTTCCGGTCCAGATCCCGGTCTGAGGCTTTTACACTGAAAATAGAGGCCCCCGAGGGATTGTTCTCTGGCACATAGGCGGTGTAGGGAGGTTTTTGAAAGACAGGGGCGTTGTCATTGATATCCGAGATCTGCAACAGGATGGTTTTCTGGGTGGAGAGGGGGGGAGAGCCGTTGTCTGTGGCTATGATTGTGATATTGTACTCCGGGGTCCTTTCCCTGTCCAGGGTGCTGTCTGTGAGGAACTTGTAGTAATTATTAGTAGATGAAATTATTTTAAATGGCAAATTATATTGAATGCGACAGGTGACGTCTCCATTTCCTCCACCATCGCGGTCTCGGGCTTTGATGAGAGCTATCACTGTTCCGGGAAGTGAGTCTTCGGGAATGGGACTGGATACAGATGTCAATGTCACTTCGGGGGCGTTGTCGTTCTCATCGAGAATTTCTATTTGAACTTTAGAGTGGGCAGTCAGACTTCCCTCATCCCTGGCTTCCACGTCAATCGTGTAGCTATTTTTTTCTTCAAAGTCCAAAATACCTTTTGCTGTAATCTTTCCATTACTAGCATCCAAACCGAACAGTTGCTGCGCGCTCTGCGGTATGTTGCTGAAAGAATATGTTATTTTGGCATTTGTACCTTCATCCGCATCAGTCGCTTTCACCTGAAGCACTAACGTTCCCTTTGGTAGGTTTTCTCTCATGCTGACTTTGTAGATTTTTTCAGTGAATATAGGGGGGTTGTCATTGGCATCAATAATGTTAATCTTAATAGGAACTGTCCCCGTTTTGACTGGCTCTCCCCCATCCACAGAGGACAAGATTAAATGAAGAGACCTTTCTTTTTCTCGATCCAAAGGTTTCTCTAATACTAATTCTGCATATTTGTTGCCGTCCGGATTTTCCTTCAGTTCCAAAACAAAATATGGATTTGGACTTAGATGGTAACTCTGCAGTGAGTTGATTCCAACATCGGGATCTTGCGCAGGTTCTAGCGGAAATCGCGCACCAGGTTGTGCTAATTCATTAATTTCTAAATCGATATTATTTTTAAGGAACCGCGGTGTATTATCATTAATGTCCTGGATTGCCACGTTCACGTGGAAAACATTTAAAGGGTTTTCAACCACAACTTCTAAATTTAAGACACAAAGGGGTTTCTCGCCGCATAGTTTCTCCCGGTCTAACCTGTAATTTACATACAGGTTGCCATGTTCCTCATTTACAGTGAAATATTTATTTTCCGAATTCACACGGATCTTTCGCAGAGGCAGTTCTCTCACATTCAGCCCCAAATCCTTGGCGAGGTTCCCTACTAGGGACCCTTTGGCCATTTCCTCAGGAATCGAATAGCGAATCTGCTCCGAGACCGCCCGGCAGAACAAAGAGAATAAGAAGGGAAACAACAGTATTTGCAGTCTCACTGCTCCGGCTGTCTGTCTGTGTCTGGTTTCCATCTCAGTCACTCTCAGCGCCTTTGTTTCCTTTCCCGGTGTATTTTGAATAGATATTCCGGACCAAATTCCCCTCAGATTGTAAGAATCCTCCGTAATAAAACATAAATAAAATCCATTCCCGTGCTTAATTTTACCTCGGAAATCCGATACCGCGGAAGGACTTCTTTTGGCAGAAACACTGTCCCTCTGCTCTCCTTCATCCGAGATCTGCACTGTGTAACAGTATAATGGCTTTGCAGTGGGCTCCGGTGGATCTCCGGCTCCGCATTGGCCAACAGCGGCACTCTGAGTCTTAGTGAGGGAATTGCAACGCTAAATGAATTGCATCGTGAGAGGGGAAATCACAGGAGCCCAAAATAGGAGGAAGTGTAAATTCTTTCTTCCACATTACTAATTTTGGACGGTAAAAGATTATAAAGCGGCAGACAACAAGACAGTCCTCAAGACAGGTGTTTTGAGAAAGATGTAAAACTGAATGAGTTAGATTCATTCTGAAAAGGTGCAAAGTTACACTTTGATTTTGGATTACAATATATCTGCCTCAGTGAAATCAACGAGTTGATTCAATATAATAGAAGTAATTGACTGGAGGATTAATATGATATTAAATAGATTGTCCGTATTATAATTAATTTTATATAAGACATCACAGTTCCCTAACAACCAAGTTCGGAGAGATCTTGTGTGGATAGTCTCTTGTTTACAAAAGAGATAACATTATATTTCATCTATAAAGAACAAAGAAAGTCAACCATTTTCGATGCTGAAAATGTATGGCACGCTTCCATGATAAGAATAAACACTTTTCAACTCCCTTTTCAGGATTAAAACATAGGTGCAAAACTCTTGCCCATTTTGGATTTTTGTTTAAAATAATCTATGAATGGTTTTATGATTTAAGCATTGGGCCTTGAGTCTGGAGATCTGGGTTCTCTTCTCAGCTCTGCCACAAATTTCCTGTGCATGACATTTGGAAAGTCACTTAGGCCAATTTTTTCAACGTTGTGTGCTTCAGGTAAGGTAATTAAATGCATAATTATAAATATACGTAAGTGACTTGATGTTCAGGGATGTGGAATATGTTTTCCAATTGATTTTACTGGGATTTTTATCTACCACCAATTCTTGAAACAGACCACTTATTTAAATGTTTAAAATGTAGGTGCCTAATTTTAAGCATGCAGATTTGAAAAAAGAAATTGGCCTAAATCTCTCTGTGCTTGACCTTCCCCATATTTAAAATTGTGATAATAATTTTTTATTAAATATTATTGGGAAACTAATATTCATTGTAATTTTAATGTCCTTGGGGGCTGATCTAAAGCCAACTGATGGCAGAGGAGAAACACTCCTGTTGATTTCTGTAAGCAAAGATCAAACCCTTGGTTGGACAGCATTATATAATTGTGAAGCATAACCATGATGTTCCAATGAGAGCAATCCATCATAAAGAGAATAAAGCATTAGGATCATTTAAGGTAAGGACTTTTTATTCTCAAGTAATTGAATAGTTATAATCCACGTCAGGTTCCCAATATCTCATCTCCTGAGGAACAAATGGAATGATCCACAGGAGAATAATTCATAACCTCATGAGTGGTGAAGCACCCAGTATAGCCCACATCATTGAGACCTGGCTGGATGACACCTGTTCTAGCCCACTTCATCCTCCTAGGATGGTCAGTGTATCACAGACCTAGACAAGACAAGACAGCAGGCAGCACTGCATTCATCTTCTCATCAAACATCAAATCCAAAAAAGTAAGACAACATTCAAATTAATTCATCTGACAATAGAAATCAGAGCCAAAGCTAACGTAGTTTTGATGCTTATTTAAACACCATGACTGACTAAAGGATTCATAAAGGAGCTCACTGATACCTTTTCAGTTATGGTGGTGACATACCCCAGCTTGTCATCCTGGAAGATTTCAACATACATATTTAAAAGGCTGCAAATGCAAAAGCCCCCAAATTCATCTCCTCTCTTGCCTCTTTAGGACTTTCACTGGTAATCACGTGTCCAGCCTATGCTGCTGGTCATACCCTGGACCTGACCTTCAGCCTAGATGTCCAGATCAAGGACATCAAAACCCAGCCACTGTCTTGGATAGACCATCACCTCATTACAGCAGTGGTCAGAGATCTTCCAGTTCTCAAGTAACGAGACCAGTGATCCTGATTTGGCCATGAGGACACACGGACACCAAGAAATCCCAAAGGCTGCTAAAAGACAACAGCATTCCCCCCCATAGAATGAGAAGAGGAGGACGTGGTGAACCATTATCACTGTACATGAGCCTTGATCATTAACTGAATGGTCCCCAAATGGCCACTTCCTCTCCATAGCCCACACAGAATTCCTGGGTTTTCTGACATTCTGCACTGAATAAAGAAAGAGGGATGGCAAATTAAGTGCTAATGGTGGAAAACAAAAGCTGATACACAGAGGATGAAATGTAATAAGTTCCTCAAACCCTGTACTGAGGCTTTATTACAGGCCAAAATAACCCTCCTATTAACCTCCACTGAGGATGCCAAATCCTACCATAAGGAGCTACCCAGAGTGGAAAACCAGTTCCTTAATCCTTAATTACAACAACCTGCATCAGAACTGAGTACCAAGCCCTGCAAAGAGCTATCATCCTACTTCACTAAGAAGATCATGCACATTCAGAAAACCTTTTCAAGTAGCCTGGATCCACTCTACCTGTACTCACCAATCAATAGACCATATGCATTCCCGGAATTCAGTGCATTCACTCATCAAGAAGTTAAGGACAATCTTAAAAAGTCCCAACCCAAGACTTGTGAATCAGATACATGCCCTTCCTGACTTGTGAAAGAGTCATGAGCACCTGGTGCCACTCATGACAGAAATAGCCAATGTCACATTCAGAGAAGGAATGTATACAGGTGTCTTCCTTCAAACATGCGGTCATCTAACCAACATCAAAGAAACCCACCCTGGATACATCAGCTCTAGCCATCTACCACCCAAAGTAAAACCTCACATTCCTGAATAAACTCACAGAATAGCTACACAAAGGCCAACTACAATCTTACCTAACTAACATTAATATTCTAGACCTGGCACAATCTGGATTCAGACCAGGAGATGGAACTGAAATGGATTGAGTGGCACTGATGGATAATTTCCTTTAGTCAATGGATAAAAGGCAGACATCCATTCTCATCCTCTTGGACAAGTAGTACTTTCTATCATCTCTGGTTAGCTAGGAGACTCCCCATCCTGGCAGAGGATGACCTGACCTCAATTATTCTCTTGACTGGTCTATAGCTATGTGATATGACTGGCATAAATCCTTCAGTGTTAAGGAAATTCCATATAGTATAGAGCACTGTAGTGCATCTTTTCAACAACACAGGATACCAGTAGCACTTCAAACCTGTCCTCTACTCTCTACCTTGGCTTCCCATACAAGAATTGAATAAAGTTCAAGATATCAGTCATATTCAAAGCGCTGTATGGCCTCGGGCCTAGGATATCAAAAAGATTGCCTAAAGATGCAGGATGAACATCTTGGTGGACAATTTTGCTCCTCTGGCAAAAAGGAACTCTTTACCATAAGGGCAAAGCTTGTCTGTATGGGAGACAGAACTTTCTTGGGGCTAGTCCAAGACTTTAGGAGTAACCCCCCCCCCCCTCCACTAAGGATAATAACAAACCGCACCACCTTCCACTCCAAGTGTAAGGCACATTTCTTTAACCTTGCCTTCTTTAACAGAGAACAAAGATAGATATAAGTCATGTCACTTAATACACTACTGGAAAGAGCTCAGATACTATGGTGATGAGTGCAGTATAAGAGCCTATATAAAATAGAATAGAATAGAACTATTTATTAATGGAGATATCCCATCTCCTAGAACTGGAAGGGACCTTGAAAGGTCATCAAGTCCAGCCCCCTGCCTTCACTAGCAGGACCAAGTACTGATTTTGCCCCAGATCCCCAAGTGGCCCCCTCAAGAATTGAACTCACAACCCTGGGTTTAGCAGGCCAATGCTCAAACCACTGAGCTATCCCTCCCCCCCAATTAAGTGTTCTAAATAGGAAACATCACAAGGAATTTTGAAAATTTCACTTATAAACCCAATCGTCAAAGAACGCCACCAGGATCCAACATAAGGCTCTGATAAATTGCTTTTGTATATGAGTCAGAGTTCACTGCATTACCACCGACCAAGGGGGATTTAATATAGTGACTAGTTAGCTCTAATTTCAAATATATAATTGTGACTATGTAGGAGAATGTTTTCTCTAATAATAAAATTATTACAAAGTCATGCTATAACCTCCTTTATAAACGTTGAATCAAACCATTAAATGTTTCAAGGCCCAACGGTAATACACAAACAACAAAAAATATAGACATTATCACATATTATAATGATGCCATATATCATAGTTTCATAATTCTGCATTTCTGACATTTACATAATAATAATAATAGATACGAGTGGAATTTAAATGAGTTTGGTTTAAAAATTGGATTAATCCTCTTAAAGCTGAGAGGTATATCTTCACCAGACAAGTCAATAATCTACAAATAATTATAAAGTAATGATTATGACCCGACTCAGCAAAGTATCTGTATCAATAAGGTTATTGACTTGTTTACATGTATACAGGTGTCTTAAGGAGCGTGCTGAATGAGTGCTTATATAACGTGCTGTATAAAAAAATGTCCATAACTTTCAAACGTGAAAGGCCAGACTATTGGGAACATGTATATCAACAGGGAAACAAAATTAAAAGAACATGAGATAAATTATAGGACAAAACTATGATTTTACACGTGATTAAATTATATTATAGAAAAAATAAGGTAGTTCTTTTACTACGTTAAATTTAAGAGGTTCACGGTCTTCAAATCAAACTGTCTTCCAATAAAATTGAAGTACTATATACACTGAAATTTCTGTACTATCCCAAGTAGGTAACAGATATATGAAGATACAGGAAGAGAATCTACTTTCAAACAAACATTAAAAGGGTGTAATTTCACTGAAAAAAGAGAAACATATATTGTGCCATTTAAAAAGAAAAGGTAGATGATTGAAAATATATCAAAAGTCACACATATCCTAATGCCCCGAGAGCCAACCCTTGCAACACAGAAAACACAGTTCACTATTGACTTCAGTGGGGCCTGGAATTACCTCCTTTCCTTATCTCACAAACAAACATAAAGCATCATTTCCCTCTCATTAGACATTGCCCGAGAAATTAACATTATATACTTTCGACCCACAGAACGAAGACACAATAACCTTAGCTCACCTGAACAGAGGTCCGATCCCCGTTACTAATGCTTACATCCTCAATAACTAGAATAGGATCCTTTATCTCACAAGTTTGCTCACTACTCAGAGTATTTGAATAGTTTGATTTGGGAAAGTTGAACTGGCTCTTTCTGGAGTCCGTGGTTAGAGAAACCTCATGTGAGTAGGAGTGAAGAAAAGCTCTGACTCCATCGAGCCCCACAAACTGCGAGACGGGAACTCCACTGAAAGTCACACTCGAGGAGTCAAACAGCTGCGAGTTTTTCCACCTGCGGAGCCTCAGGGCCAGTAACACTATGATAAAGGTAAAGAACAAGCAGGAAACGGAAGCCACAGCGATCACCAAATACAAGGTGAGGCTGGACTGGGGGTCTGCAGGAGCTGAGAGGCTGCTTAAATCGGAGAGGATTTCGGGGATGCTGTCAGCCACCACCACCGTGACAGTGGCCGTGGCAGTGAGAGGGGGCTGCCCGTTGTCCTTCACTAAAACCACCAGACTTTGCTTGAGCGCATCTTTGTCGAGAAAGTAGCGCGCTGTCCTGATCTCGCCGCTGTGGAGTCCCACACAGAAGAGCCCCGGCTCTGTAGCCTTCAGCAGCTGGTAGGAGAGCCAGGCGTTCTGCCCGGAGTCTGCATCCACCGCCACCACCTTAGTGACCAGGTAACCCGGCTCGGAGGAGCGAGGGGCCAGCTCCACTCCCGTGGAGCCATCGGTGGGAAAGGAGGGGTGTAAGATGTGCGGGGTGTTGTCATTCTGATCCAGTATAAAGAGAGTGATGGAGACATTACTGCTGAGAGGTGGGGAACCCCCATCCTGAGCCTGCACTTGGAACCGAATCTCCCGGAACTGTTCGTAATCGAAGGAGCG
Organism: Emys orbicularis; assembly: GCF_028017835.1. Classification (NCBI taxonomy): domain Eukaryota; kingdom Metazoa; phylum Chordata; order Testudines; family Emydidae; genus Emys; species Emys orbicularis. The sequence continues at coordinate 75,235,080 of NC_088690.1, forward strand.
CAGAGCGTAGACAGCCCCAGTCTCGGAGTTAATGGAGATGGAGGAGGAGAGCGGAGCTTCCTGGATCTGAGTTCCAGGAATGGAGTAAGTGATTCGGGAGTTGTCCTCCAAGTCGTAGTCACGCGCCGTCAGGGAGAAAACGGAGGCTCCTTTCGGGTTATTCTCCGTGAGGTAGGCGGTGTAGGATGTTTTATCGAAGAAGGGGGCATTGTCGTTCGTGTCTAAAATCCGGAGTGGGATCGTGGTGGCTGTAGAAAGAGGAGGAGTCCCACTGTCCGTGGCGGTCACTGTGATGTTGTATGCTGCCACCTGCTCCCTGTCCAGAGCTCGGTCTGTCACCAGACTGTAATAATTATCCAACGATTTCCTCAGCTGAAAGGGGAGGTTGCCGGGTGTGGAGCACGTGACTTCCCCGTTCTCTCCGGAATCTAGATCTTGCACATTTAAAAGGGCGATCACAGTCCCGGGAGGAGAGTCCTCAGGGATCGAGTTGACCAGAGATGTGATTGTTAATTCTGGAGCGTTGTCATTCACATCACTAACAACGATCAGTATTTTCGATCTGTCGAAAAGGCCTCCCCCGTCATGGGCTTGCACCTCCATTTCATATAATGCGGATTCCTCAAAGTCCAAGTTCCCCATGACTGTTACTTCTCCCGTCCTAGAATCCAAGTGGAATATTTGGGAAGCTTTCTCCACGATTGTTCTGAATGAGTATTTTAATTCGTTGTTGACTCCTTCATCCGGATCAGTGGCTTTTACTGATACCACCGTGGAACCTTTCGGCACATTTTCCAAAACCCTCGCTGTATAGATAGCCTCAGTGAAAACTGGGGCGTTGTCATTTGCATCAAGAACAATAATGCGAATTTGCGCAGTGCCGGACTTGACTGGTTCTCCCCCGTCAGTGGCTGTGAGGATTAGATCGTGAACAGCTTGTTCTTCCCGGTCTAGAGACTTTTCCAGCACCAGTTCGGCATATTTCACAGCATCGGTTATAGTTTGCACATCCAGAGAGAAATGCCTATTATTGCTCAGTTGATATATCTGGATAGAATTAATTCCCACATCTGGATCCTGCGACTGCTGCAGGGAAATCCGGGTCCCCACAGCTGTTGTCTCGCTGATTTTTAACTCTAATTTCTCTGATTGGAAGCCTGGAGCATTGTCATTAATATCTGTGATTTCAACTTCAACTGGAAAAAGCTTCGCTTTATCCTCACGAAGAACCTCAAACTTTATCAAACATATCTCTATCCGGCCACAGATCTCCTCTCTGTCTATTCTGTCTGTGGTGTATAAATGGCCACTCTTAAAATTCAAAGCAAAATACTGACTCCTACCTCTGGCAACAATGCGGACACCGCGGTCTGAGAGCTCTTTTAGATCCAGTCCCAAATCCTTTGCTATATTCCCCACGAAAGAGCCTTTGTGCGTTTCCTCCGGGATCGAATAGCGAATCTGCCCAGAAACCGCCTCCCAAACGGTAACCAATAAAAAACAAAACAGGGCTCGCCGTTTGCAGTCCCGGAGACTTTGTATATCCTCCATTTTTCTCCGGATGTATATAGTGCTCTGATTCCCAGTCAGGTATGTATTTTCTTTTAGCCGCAGTCCTTTGTTTTCGCAATCACTGATGTTAAAATTAAGACTGTTTCATAGATATTTCTCAGTAAAATCCCTCTGAGTAAGTGTGACTCTGATCTCTGAGTTCTGTGCTGTGTAGCTGCGGGCGGGGCTGGCTGGATCTCTCTTCCCATTTCTCTGCCTGATTGGTGAACAGCGGCGCTCAGAGTCACAACCAATAACTGCATTAAAAAAAAAATCCAACACCTTCCTATCTGTTTGTTAATTAATCTTTTCTCACGACTATTTATGTACAGTTACTTCCTCTATTTAAAATGTATACACTTACCAATACGCCTATTTGAGTTTTACATGGAATTACGTTAAGTAAATAGTCCTTGATAAGCAATGATTTAAGTAGAGTTCGTTGTGCTAAAGGAACACAGATGTATTATTTATTTCCCAGACAAGAGGGTGATATCACAGTTGTATTTGCCTGAATAAAATACAGCTCCGTGTATAAATTTGTCAGGAGCTCACAAAGATATTCTAAAATTGGCTCCGCGTTCTGTTACACACTTTGCTTTGAAACTATATTGAAGTTCCCTGCCAACTATGGACTGTAGCATATTGGTAAATGGAATTTTTAAAATGTCAAATGTTATAATCCTTCAAATAGTCCATCACTGACTGACGCCTTTCCTTCAAAACTTCTAACAGGATGATGAGAGTATAATTTTCACATTCCATAAATCTCAGGTAAGACAGTTACTGCTACAAAATGTATATCAGCAACGCGCAATAGTATCAGAACTTTGGACATAGTGCTGCGCAATTCAATAGGCACTAACCACAGGTTGGTACCAAACATTTACAGTACTACACCGAAGAGAAATAACGCAAACATATAAAAATAGAATTAATCTAACAACCTTTTAGTTCACATGATTATACATGATTATACATATTCATGAATATCATTTTTCATTGTCTGAATAATTTAATTAAAAATAAGAGAACACTGCCAACTTAATAAATTTGTTAGTCTCTAAGGTGCCACAAGTACTCCTGTTATTTTTGCGGATACAGACTAACACGGCTGCTACTCTGAAACTGCCAACTTAAGTGCAAGAGTGTAATAAGAAAAGCCAAAGAGGAGTTTGAAGAACGGCTAGCCAAAAACTCCAAAGGTAATAACAAAATGTTTTATAAGTACATCAGAAGCAGGAAGCCTGCTAAACAACCAGTGGGGCCCCTTGACGATGAAAATACAAAAGGAGCGCTTAAAGATGATAAAGTCATTGCGGAGAAACTAAATGGATTCTTTGCTTCAGTCTTCACGGCTGAGGATGTTAGGGAGATTCCCAAACCTGAGCTGGCTTTTGTAGGTGACAAATCTGAGGAACTGTCACAGATTGAAGTATCACTAGAGGAGGTTTTGGAATTAATTGATAAACTCAACATTAACAAGTCACCGGGACCAGATGGCATTCACCCAAGAGTTCTGAAAGAACTCAAATGTGAAGTTGCGGAACTATTAACTAAGGTTTGTAACCTGTCCTTTAAATCGGCTTCGGTACCCAATGACTGGAAGTTAGCTAATGTAACGCCAATATTTAAAAAGGGCTTAAGGGGTGATCCCGGCAATTACAGACCGGTAAGTCTAACGTCGGTACCGGGCAAATTAGTTGAAACAATAGTAAAGAACAAAATTGTCAGACACATAGAAAAACATAAACTCTTGAGCAATAGTCAACATGGTTTCTGTAAAGGGAAATCGTGTCTTACTAATCTATTAGAGTTCTTTGAAGGGGTCAACAAACATGTGGACAAGGGGGATCCGGTGGACATAGTGTACTTAGATTTCCAGAAAGCCTTTGACAAGGTCCCTCACCAAAGGCTCTTACGTAAATTAAGCTGTCATGGGATAAAAGGGAAGGTCCTTTCATGGATTGAGAACTGGTTAAAGGACAGGGAACAAAGGGTAGGAATTAATGGTAAATTCTCAGAATGGAGAGGGGTAACTAGTGGTGTTCCCCAAGGGTCAGTCCTAGGACCAATCCTATTCAATTTATTCATAAATGATCTGGAGAAAGGGGTAAACAGTGAGGTGGCAAAGTTTGCAGATGATACTAAACTACTCAAGATAGTTAAGACCAAAGCAGATTGTGAAGAACTTCAAAAAGATCTCACAAAACTAAGTGATAGGGCAGCAAAATGGCAAATGAAATTTAATGTGGATAAATGTAAAGTAATGCACATTGGAAAAAATAACCCCAACTATACATACAACATGATGGGGGCTAATTTAGCTACAACGAGTCAGGAAAAAGATCTTGGCGTCATCGTGGATAGTTCTCTAAAGATGTCCAGGCAGTGTGCTGAGGCGGTCAAAAAAGCAAACAGGATGTTAGGAATCATTAAAAAGGGGATAGAGAATAAGACTGAGAATATATTATTGCCCTTATATAAATCCATGGTACGCCCACATCTCGAATACTGTGTACAGATGTGGTCTCCTCACCTCAAAAAAGATATTCTAGCACTAGAAAAGGTTCAGAAAAGAGCAACTAAAATGATTAAGGGTTTAGAGAGGGTCCCATATGAGGAAAGATTAAAGAGGCTAGGACTCTTCAGTTTGGAAAAGAGAAGACTAAGGGGGGACATGATAGAGGTATATAAAATCATGAGTGATGTTGAGAAAGTGGATAAGGAAAAGTTATTTACTTATTCCCATAATACAAGAACTAGGGGTCACCAAATGAAATTAATAGGCAGCAGGTTTAAAACAAATAAAAGGAAGTTCTTCTTCACGCAGCGCACAGTCAACTTGTGGAACTCCTTACCTGAGGAGGTTGTGAAGGCTAGGACTATAACAATGTTTAAAAGGGGACTGGATAAATTCATGGTGGCTAAGTCCATAAATGGCTATTAGCCAGGATGGGTAAGAATGGTGTCCCTAGCCTCTGTTCGTCAGAGGATGGAGATGGATGGCAGGAGAGAGATCACTTGATCATTGCCTGTTAGGTTCACTCCCTCTGGGGCACCTGGCATTGGCCACGGTCGGTAGACAGATACTGGGCTAGATGGACCTTTGGTCTGACCCAGTACGGCCTTTCTTATGTTCTTATGTTCTTAAGAGAAGAGACACCATAACTAACGTGATAATGCAAAAACTCACCTTGAGAAGAGTTTCGGACCCAGATTTGGGTGCTTCAGAACCACAATTATTCATAACTAAAATCCCAGAGTTGTCATTGCAAAGGATATTCTCAGCTGTAACGTTCTGGTCACTACTTTTAAGCAAGTTAAATCCATTTTGCCCGCAGTCTGTAGCCAAACACAAATTATAGGAATACGGCAAGGTCCCGTCTTTGTAATCTGGTAGGAATCTGGGATCAGCCTTGGAATAAAGAGCAGGCCTGACATACTGAAGAATAGAGGAGCCTTTTGAACTTCTAACTTTCATGGCTATCACCACTGTAATTGTAATTAGAAATAAAAATGAGATCAAGGCTAAAGCTAACACCAAGTAAAACTGTAAATCAGACTGAGGTGCCGAGTCACCGGATTGGTCGCTCATTTCCGGAAGAGCCTCTTGGAAGTTCTCAGCAAACACCAGGTTGAGAGTCACTGTGACGGAGAGAGGCGGCTGCCCGTTATCTTTCACCAGGGTGACCAGCCTGTGCTTCACAGCATCTCTGTCCGCAAAGGCGCGGGCTGTCCGGATCTCCCCGGTGTGCAGCCCCATTCTGAAGAGCTTCGGTTCCGTGACCTGGAGCAGATGGTAGGAGAGCCAGGCATTGTGTCCTGAATCAGAATCCACCGCCACCACCTTAGTCACCAAATAACCTGCCTCGGCCGAGCGAGGGACCATCTCGAACGAGGCGGAGCCATCGGCTCCGAGGGAAGGGTACAGGATGCGAGGGGCGTTATCATTCTGATCCAGAATAAACACCCTGACGGTGACATTGCTGCTGAGAGGCGGGGACCCGCCGTCTTGGGCCTTCACTTGCACTTCAAACTCCCGGAATTGCTCGTAGTCGAAGGAGCGCTGGGCATAGATAGCTCCGGTCTGGGAGTTAATGGAGATGTAGGAGGAGAGAGGCACCTCTTCGAGGCTGCTGCTCAAGATGGAGTAAGTGACTCGGGCGTTCCGGTCCAGATCCCGGTCTGAGGCTTCTACACTGAAAATAAAGCCCCTCGAGGGATTGTTCTCTGGCACATAGGCGGTGTAGGAAGGTTTCTCAAAGACAGGAGCGTTGTCATTGATATCCGAGATCTGCAACAGGATGGTTTTCTGGGTGGAGAGGGGGGGAGAGCCTTTGTCTGTGGCTGTGATTGTGATATTGTACTCCGGGGTTCTCTCCCTGTCTAGGGTGCTGTCTGTGAGGAGCTTGTAGTAATTATTAGAGGAAGATATTATTTTAAACGGCAAATTATCTTGAATGCGACAGGTGACTTCTCCATTTCCTCCATCGTCTCGGTCACGGGCTTTCATCAGAGCTATCACTGTCCCGGGCACTGAGTCTTCGGGAATTGGACTCGACACGGATGTGAGTGTCATTTCGGGTGTATTGTCGTTCTCATCCAGAATTTCTATATGAACTTTGCAGTGGTCAGTGAGACCTCCCCCATCCCTCGCTTCTACACCCATTATATAATTATTTGCTTCTTCAAAATCCAGAAATCCTTTTGTTGTGATTATTCCGTTACCAGAATCTAAACTAAACAGATGTCGTGAACTCTGCGGTATGTTGCTGAAATAATATGTTATTTTGGCATATGAACCTTCATCTGCATCAATGGCTTTAATCTGGAGCACTAAAGAGCCCTTTGGTAGATTTTCCTTCAGGTTGACTTTGTAGATCTCTTCAGTGAATACAGGGGGGTTGTCATTAGCGTCAGTAACAGTTATTTTAATCTGAGCTGTTCCAGTTCTGACTGGATCTCCCCCATCCACAGCCGTCAGGATCAAGTGATGGGAACTCTGCTTCTCTCGATCCAAAGGTTTCTCTAACACCAATTCTGCCTCCTTTTTTCCATCTGGATTTTCCTTCAGTTTCAATATAAAATACCGATTTGGACTGAGCTGGTAACCCCGCAGTGAATTGGCTCCAACATCGGGATCTTGCGCAGGTTCTAGAGGAAATCGCGCACCAGGTTGTGCTAATTCATTAATTTCTAAATCCATATTATTTTTAGTAAACCGCGGTGCATTGTCATTCATGTCCTGGATTGCGACATTCACGTGGAAAACATTCAAAGGGTTTTCAACCACAGCTTCTAAATTTAGGAAACAAATCGGTGATTTCCCACATATCTCCTCCCGGTCTATCCTGTTGTTCACATAGAGATTGCCATTTTCCCCATTCACACTGAAGTATGGCTTTTCCGAATTGACACGCAGCTTTCGCTGAGGCAGCTCTCTGCCATTTAACCCCAAATCCTTAGCGAGATTCCCCACAAGGGAACCTTTGGCCATTTCCTCGGGAATGGAGTAACGAATCTGCTCGGAGACCGCCCGGCAGAACAAAGAGAATAAAAAGGGAAAGAACAGTACTTGCCCTGTGACTGCCCGGCCCGGCTCTCTGTGTCTGGTTTCCATATCAGCCACTCTCGGCTCTGTTTTCCTTGCCTCTTTTATTCTGAATCGATTCTCCGTTCCAAATTTCCCTCGGCTTGTAAGAATCCTCGGGGTCGGCAATGAAATATAAATGAAATATATTCCCCTGCTAGATTATAGCAATCCGGGAGGATTTGGTTTTTCCGCGACACTGTGTCTTTCTGCTGCGTTTCTTCAGAGATCTGCACAGTATAATAATGTAATAGCTCTGCAAGAGGCTCCGTCCAATAGGTCCCTGGCTGCAGCCCTGACTCCGCATTGGCCAACAGCGGCACTCTGAGTCTTAGTGAGGGAACTGCAGGCGAAATGCTCACATCGGAGACGGAAATACGCAAGACCCCGCAATATCACTAAGCATAAATTCTTTCATAAACTAATTTTTTGAGAGTTAAAAAATCATCAAGATCTGAGAAGTGGAGACTCCGCAGACCAGGTCAATTTATAATAAACCAACTCCGAAGGTAAGATTCTCATCGGAATGTTGCAAATTTAGTTTTCCTTTCAAGAGTACAACCGACTTCTTTACCCTCTTGATTTAAAATACAACATGTAAGTGTCTGTTGGTGTAAAAAAATGCCATTGCATGCATTTTCAGCGTTATAAGTAATTTCAGGTGAGGCAGTTTAGTTCCGTCATATCCTCATTCGGTTAGATTATTTGTAAATTTCTGTTGTTGCCATGGGCGATAACATGATTTTCCTCGCTAGAGAGCAGAGAACGTTAATTATGTTGGAGGCTGAATGTGGAATTTATTAAGTACATTCACAGTATGCTTCTCTGAAGATGGAACTATCTTACTTAAAACCCTTTGTTCACGGCTAGATGTACCCATTCTTATTTTATTTCTAAAATAATCTCCCGGTATGTGTATGAACGAGGCCTGGGACGTAAGGTATAATTCTGTTCTCGCAGAGGTCAACAGCAAATATTTTATTGCTTCAGTGGTGTCAGGATTTCTCCCTTGAGAAACAGTTCCCTTCCCAGCTCCGACACAAAACTCCTAGGCAGGGGCTGAGTTTTCGTAAAGGCGGGGAGGGGGCACAAGGCCCCGCCCCCTCCTTTGCCCACGAGGCCCCGCCCACTCCTTTGCCCACGAGGCCCCGTCCCTGGCCAAGCCGGATCACGGAGCTCTGGCCTCTCCACCTGCTGAGGGTGGGAGGTCCGAGAGCATCCCCCGGTGCTCTGTCTCCGTCTCTCTCGCGGGACCCCTGCCCACTGCAGGTGGAAGGTCCGCGCTGGCTCCCCACAGCAGCTCGCGCGGTTCTTACCCCTACCCGGCTCCGGCTTCCCGCCTGGCCTAAGGTGCCGAAGAGCCACCCGGGCAGCTGTGGGGAGCCGCGGACCATCCATCTGTCCTGGGCGGGGACATGGGTCGGGGGCTGCTCTCGGCTCCCCCGGACAGGGCAGGTGGAGGATCCCCGGCTCCGGTTCCCAAGGCCGCTGTTGTCTGGGCCAGATCCAGCTTCTGTTCCGGGCAGCCTGACGGGGGGCGGAACCTCAGGGGGAAGAGGAGGGGCAGGGGGCCGGGCCCTAGCGAAAAAAGTGGACGGACCTGGAGGGCCATGGTCCATTGGTCTCTGCTGTTCCAGCACCCCTGCTAAGTGCAATATTTGGAAAGTTAATTAGTCAAATTTTTCAAATTTGGAGCCTTCAAGTTAGGTACCTAAATCCATACTGAAGATCCTAAATAAATGTCTTGATTGTCAGCGACACTGAGCAGCTTCAGCTGCCGCTCACTTCATTTGGGATCTGTGAGTCCCCGCCTACTGGAATATGAGGCCTTTTATATAATTGACTAAATATTGATTCACACGCCTAATAACAACGTTTGAACACTTTGATTTAACCTATCTGTGCCTGAGCTTTCTCGTAGTTAATTTGGGAATAATATAACTTTCCTAATTCACAGGATTGTTGTTAGACTATATTAATCATTGTTTGTAGTTTACTGTGAGCCTGATCCAAGGCCCACTGAAATCAATAAAAATAAGAATCCCACTGACTTCAATAGGTTTTTGGATCAGGCCCCTTAAAATGCTTGCATGGAAGGGAGTATATAAGTGTGAAGTATCACAGAGATGTTCTGATGAGAACAGACCAATAGAGTACAAAAATTATGAGAGAACTAAAAATAAGAGATTTTACTTTTTTTTTCTTATAGGCATTCCATATTATAATCCAAGTCAGATACCAAAGAGGACATTTCCTTATGAACAAAACAAACAGTTATCAATAGAAATATTAGGTACTCCACATATGAAACATTTTATGGAATAGTGAAAATATTGACATAAAATTATTCTTTTAAAAATATCAGTAGGTGAAGGGACACAATGCAGGTCTTCAATACATTTCTTTAGTTAGTTGTCAGAATCCATTGCAATATCTCACACCAAAGCATTTCATCTAGTGACTAAACACATATGTGATGTCAGAGAATGACTGTCCCTAAAGAAACTACTAGAAAGATGTGTGAGAAACTTTTCTGTATTAATTATTATAAAGTAATTATATAGCCCGCTGAAGAAACTTTTAATCAAACATTAAAATGTGTTTAGGCCCAACAGGAAGACACAAACAAAAACATATAGCAATTAATCTGACATGTTAAAATGATAGGATTTATTTATGCTAGCTCCATAATTCTGTATTTATTACATTTACAATATATATATCAGTACGGGCTAGATAATGCCATGTATGTATGGGACTGAATTAAATTTGTAGATTGAATATTAAAGTAGATTCTTTCTTTTAAAGTTGAGAGGTCCTCTAATCAGTGAGTCTTCTTTAAACATCCACATTTTATTTGAAAATGTAGAATTTTAAACATGGTAAAAGCATTGATGTGTGTTCAAAATTCAAATAAGCAGGGACAATTTCACAAGAGAGGAAAAAATATTCTCCTAATCCAAACAAATAACAAACATTTTTCCATAAATCCACAAAATTGATAGATACTTGTGTAATTTCCAGCTGAAGAATACATATTTTAAAATACATATAAACTGGAGGAGATGATAACCTCACACAGTCTTCTCTATTATGTGTGAAAGCACAAAGAATGTTATCAAATCAATGACCAGAGGTCCTTAAATGACCTGCCAGTCAGAAACAGAATGGCAATAATGGCCCACGTCAGGGCCAAACCTTCAAATAGGCCCATTGCTTCAAATTGTGCAGCTCGACATTGAGGGACTATCTAATGCAAAGTGTGATTACCTCACAATGATCCCGCAGATTCAAAATATCTATGCCCTTGAGGTACAAGAAACACACCTGGAGAGTGAAGGCCAGTGATAGAAGATCAATAGAGTCCACATGTCTGCAAGCCATCACCCTACATATGGACTTGTGACGTACATAAAATATGACCTTAAAGATTCCATCGAAGTCCTACCTATTATGAACCCCTACTCAATCACCATCAAGAATGACTATCTAACAGTCATTAACTTATACAAGCCACTGTCAATGAAATGGTCATGTCCAGTTTTACCAACACCAAGCCATCCTACCATCTATGTAGGAGCACATCCTGGGCTTTCACTGAAGACCAGCACCTCCTCTCCAATGCCAAATACTGTGGCATGTTCAGATCAGCCGGATGGAGGCAATGCTATACTCCTGACATTTGTTTTGTGTCACGTGACATCTGTGGTCACACAATACCATTGAAAAGGCCAATTCTCAATGACTTTGCCAAGAGCAAACACAGCCCGGTCATGGTTTGCACAAGCCTACAATTTTCACTCATTCAATCCTTCCTGCAACTGCCCTGGAAAATACAGTCTGCTGACTGGCCCAGCTATGTGGTGATTGTAGACGGCTCGATAAACCAGATTCCATTATATTCAGCTAATTACCACCACTTTGTAGGCCTACTAATATTGGCCACCAAATGAGCATTGCATGGGGCTTCATAAAATCATTAACTCCTTGTTGGACAGAAGAGAGCGAGGCACTCTTCCAGAAATATCAAGCTCACAAAAGCCCCAGGAGGAAGGTTACTAGTGGAGTTCCTCAGGGATTGGTCTTGGGACCAATCCTATTTAACATTTTTATTACTGACCTTGGCACAAAAAGTGGGAATGTGCTAATAAAATTTGTGGATGACACAAAGTTGGGAGGTATTGCCAACACAGAGGAGGACCGGAATATCATACAAGAAGTTCTGGACAACCTTGAAAACTGGAGTAATAAAAAAATAGGATGAAATTTAATACTGTGAAGTGCAAGATAGGGACTTAGGGACTAACATCAAGAATTTTTGCTATAAGCTGGGGACTTATCAGTTGGAAGTAACAGACGAGGAGAAAGACCAGGATGTACTGGTTGATCACAGGATGTGTATGAGCCAGCCACATGATGCAGCCATGAAAAAGGTTAATGCAGTCCTAGAGTGCATCAGGCAAGATATTTTGAGTAGAGATAGGGAAGTGTTAGTATCATTATACAAGGCACTGGTGAGACCTCATCTGGAATACTGGGTGCAATCCTGATATCCCATGTTTAAGAACAGTTTGAATTCATCTGTCTCCCATGTTTAAGAAAGATGAATTCAAACTGGAACAGGTGCAGAGAAGGGCTACTAGGATGATACAATAAATGGAAAACCTACCTTATGAAAGGAGACTGAAAGAGCTTGGCTTGTTTAGGCTAACCAAAAGAAGGCTGAGGGGAGATATGATTGCGCTCTATAAATACATCAGGGAGCGAGAGGAGTTATTTAAGTTAAGCAGCAGTGTGAACACAAAATTCTTCTGTGTGTGTGACACTGGCAGACCAGGTACCATCTCATTCCAAGGCCCCTAGGTCTCAACTGAACACTGAGCAATACATAGTTGAAAACCAGACTGGCTCACCTGTGTGTTAGCCTTGTTAAAATAGAAGTTAAATTTATAAGAATGTGTTTAGAGCTTAGACTTTATGAAATGCTTGTAGGATGCTGCACGTATTAATCTCACTTATAACATCTGTACCCCATGTTATAAGGTTATATAGAGTGTTTGCACTGTAATCCTCTGTAACTGTAACTCACCAAACAGGAAAGAAGCATTAACTAATGTGAAATGCTGACTTCCACAGAAGGTGTTAGGTCCTGCCCTCAAGAAGGCCCACTGAAACCAAATGAGGCATTGTAAAACATCAAATACTTCATTAATTGCACTCCTCTCCCCACTCCCCCATGAAGAGGAGACATGAGCATGAACTCATCCCATCAGCTTGAACTCTGAGGGGAAGAGAATAAAAATCCCAGACAAAAAGAAAATGGATCTCTATGCTGCTTGCACTTTGGAGAGGTCAGAATTTCTAAGCATAAGCAAGGGACCCCCAGTTGCTTAGCCTGAGTTAGCCCTAGAGAAAATATAGGGTTTGCATATTACAGCAGCTTGTACTACCTTTTGGAACCCAATTGTAATGCTCTTGATTCACTACAGACAGCTTGACAGTGTGACATTTGGAAAGATGCTTAGGCCAAAATTTTCTAACTTAGATGTAAATCCATCATTATAAATATAAATAAGTGATGCTGGCAAACCATGTGCCAATTGATGCGAAGGTCCCCAAGTCTCACACTGACAAATACATAACTGGAATCAGTGTGGCTCATGTGTGTGTCAGTATGGTTAAAAAAAAAGTATTAGAACGATAGGAATGTGTTTAGTTTTTAGAATTTCTTCTTCTTCTTTCGTATGGCTGGTGTAGAGCAGCAACTACAATTTCACCTGAAGTTGATTGAGCCAAATGGCTACATTAGGAGTAGCAGAATTTATTGAATGCTTGTGAGTTGCTGCATGCGTTAATCTCACTTATAACATCTGTATCCCATATTGTAAGGTAATATTTAAGTGGTTGTAGTGTGAGCCTCTGTGCCTGTGTAAATCATCATTCAGGAAAGAGACATTAATTAATGTGAATGGCTGATCTTACCAGAAGGTGTTACACCCTTCCTAAAAGAAAAGGTCTATCAATATCAAACAGACTATACTGAGATATTGCAACTGGAATTTTCCTACCTACCATCAACAAGAGGATGCTGTTGTTCTGCCTCCTTCCCCTGAAGATGTGCCATGAAGTGGCCTCCTCCCATCGCTGAGTTTGCAGTTTAGAGCACATGTCAGGAAGTGGACAAAAACCCCAAACAAAAGGAACTAGCTGCTTGGAGTGTGGGGAGGAAGTATTTCTATGCATAAGCAAGAGACTCCTAAGCTGCTTAGCATGGATTAGCCCTAAAGGACATATAGAGGTTGCTTATTATATAAGATTCATTTACCTTTTGAAATTTAAGATTATAACTCATCTTGTATATATATTTACCTGCTTTAACTTTGTAAATAAACTAATTTCCTTTTCCGAACAGTCTGCCCTGAGGTTGGTACTCACACTCTTGAATCACTACAGGCAGCGTTACAGCTTAATTTTGAGAGATTTTGAGCATCTGTAGCTCCCATTGATGTCATTAGGATTTGTGGAGCTCAGAACCTACCAAATGTGGCCCCCCACTTGATGCCTAAATATAGGTTTATGTGTTTAGAAGTTTGAAAAGCTCAATCTCCGTCCGTGTCTCAGCTTCCTCATCTGTCAAATATGTAGAATATACATTTCCTACCTCACAGGATTGTTGGGAATCTTAATTAAATAATTATTATCTGTAATGCACGGTGAGATCCCTGGTTAGAAGGCACTATATAAGCTGTAATGTGATGTATATGATGATGTTCTTATTCACATATTATGATGTTCTTAATGACAGCAGTTCAACATACAAAGAATCAAAAGCTTTAAGGTAACTCAAGATTAAGATAACACATGTAATTCCATAATTGAAATTTAGGCCATGTCCCAAGAAGACACTGTCTTCGGGACAAAACTAAAATGTTCCAGAGGAGTTCCAAATATGAGACATGGAATGCTGAAATTATTCATTGTAAACACATTCATTAGAAGATATCACCAGATGCAAGGATACAACATATGCCTCTGATAAATTTCTTTTGTAATATCCCTCAGCCCGCGCCTCTTCCTGCAGCCCCCATTGGCCTGGAGCAGCAAACCGCGGCCAGTGGGAGCCGCGATTGGCCGAACCTGCGGATGTGGCAGGTAAACAAACCGGCCTGGCCCACCAGGGGCTTTCCCTGAGCAAGCGGCGGACCGGCTTTGAGAACCACTGCTCTACAATATTGCATACATAAAGTTAAATTGTCATTTTCAAATGAAAGATACCTACATTGAAATATACAAAAATATAACTACATCTATATAACTGTTTATAAACAGACAAACACAACTTTATTTCCTTTTACTTCCACATAAATCCTTCATTTTTCTTCTCATTTGATATGATTCTAGAGACAATCAGTATATCTTCATTCCAAGTACAAAGATCTAAAGATGCTAGGTCAGCTGAATCAGTGCCTCTATATGGAAATTTAAAAAATTGTCTTTTCTAAACATTAAAAACAGGTGCCGGAATTTATCTCTAATTAAAATAAAAGCAACGACAATAAAACCTGATGAGTAAATCTTCACCCACAACATTTAACTCGCAAAGGCCAGACTATTGGAAACAAGAAAATCAATGCTGCAGACAACTGCAAAGAATTTCAGATTAATTAATCAGCATAATTCTGCACTAACATAATTCTAGATTACAACAATAAAAACAAATTGAAGTCATATGACAGTGGGATTAAATTAACTGTGTGAGAAAAATTATTGTTGTCCCTGCAGTGGGGTAGATTTGAAGCTCATCAACATCTCATCAATGTGCCTTCCACTAACCTTAGTATTTCACATACTCAGAAATATCTGTATATTTGTAACTTCCCAAACTGGGTCTCAAGAAATCTTAAAAAGATAATGTTGTTTAAAACAAATATTCAATAAAGAGTAATTTCATTTAAAATAATAAAGGAAAAGGATGTTTGTGCCAAATTCATGGCTATGAAAAACACGTCATGGACCGTGAAATCTGGTCTCCCCCTGTGAAATCTGGTCTTTTGTGTGCTTTCACCCTATATACTGATTTCATGGGGGAGAAATTGTGGGTCCTGACCCAAAAGGGAGTTGTAGGGAGAGTTGCAGTATTGTTGTTCTTACTTCTGTGCTGCCTTCAGAGCTGGGACACTGGAGAGCGGCGGCTGTTGGCCGGACACCCAGCTCTGAAGGCAGTGCCCTGCCAGCAGCAGCACAGAAGTAAGGGTGGCAATAACATACCATGCCACCCTTATTTCTGCACTGCTGCCTTCAGAGCTGGGCGGCCAGAGAGTGGCAGCTACTGACTGAGGGCCCAACTCTGCAGACAGCAGTGCAGAAGTAAGGGTAGCAATACCACACCATGACATCCTTACTTCTGTGCTGCTGCTGGTGGCTGCTCTGCCTTCAGAGCTGGGCTGCTGGCCAGCAGCCACCATTCTCCAGCTGCGCAGCACTGAAGGCAGCACTGCCAGCAGCAGCACAGAAGTAAGGGTAGCAGTACCACAACCCCCCCCCCCCACAATAATCTTGTGACCCCTCAGCCCCACAACTCCTTTTTTGGTCAGGACCCCTACTATTACAACACCATGACATTTCAGTTTTAAATAGCTGAAATCATGACATTTACTATTTTAAAAATCCTATGACCCTGAAATTAACCAAAATGGACCCTGAATTTGGTACATTCATAAGTAATCAAGACACAATAATACCCTCCTCCCCTAGAGCAAGCCATATGTACACTGTATTTTCTCAGTCACAGAGGGCTTGATGCTACACTTATTGAAGTCAATGGCAGAACTCTCACTAACCTCAATAATGCAAATTCAGTCCTCTTTAATCCGTACTTTTCAACTAATTGCACAGTCCATGAGGAAGACTAAACTTATATACTATAAACTAATAGCAAAAAGACCGATTATGTTAGCTCACCTGAATGGAGGTCTGATCCCCGTTACTAATGTTTAAATTTTCAGTAACTAGAATAGGATCCTTTATCTCACAAGTTTGCTCACTACTCAGAGTATTTGAATAGTTTGATTTGGGAAAGTTGAATTGGCTCTTTCTGGAGTCCGTGGTGAGAGAAACCTCATGTGAGTAGGAGTGAAGAAAAGCTCTGACTCCATCGAGCCCCACAAACTGCGAGACTGGAACTCCACTGAAAGTCACACTCGAGGAGTCAAACAGATGCGAGTTTCTCCACCGGCGGAGCCTCAGGGCCAGTAACACTATGATAAAGGTAAAGAACAAGCAGGAAACGGAAGCCACAGCGATCACCAAATACAAGGTGAGGCTGGACTGGGGGTCTGTAGGAGCTGAGAGGCTGTTTAAATTGGAGAGGATGTCGGGGATGCTGTCAGCCACCACCACCGTGACAGTGGCCGTGGCAGAGAGAGGGGGCTGCCCGTTGTCCTTCACTAAAACCACCAGACTTTGCTTGAGCGCATCTTTGTCGAGAAAGTAGCGCGCTGTCCTGATCTCGCCGCTGTGGAGTCCCACACAGAAGAGCCCCGGCTCTGTAGCCTTCAGCAGCTGGTAGGAGAGCCAGGCGTTCTGCCCGGAGTCTGCATCCACCGCCACCACCTTAGTGACCAGGTAACCCGGCTCGGAGGAGCGAGGGGCCAACTCCACTCCCGTGGAGCCATCTGTGGGAAAGGAGGGGTGTAAGATTTGCGGGGTATTGTCATTCTGATCCAGTATAAAGAGAGTGATGGAGACATTACTGCTGAGAGGTGGGGAACCCCCATCCTGAGCCTGCACTTGGAACCGAATCTCCCGGAACTGTTCGTAATCGAAGGAGCGCAGAGCGTAGACAGCCCCAGTCTCCGAGTCGATGGAGATGGAGGAGAGCGGAGCTTCATTTATATGTCCTTCATTAATAGAGTAGGTGACTCGGGCGTTCTCCTCCAAGTCGGAATCATTCGCTTTCAGGGAACAAACGGAAGCTCCTCTGGGATTGTTCTCTGTGATGTACAAAGTGTAGGATGGCTGGTTGAAGATAGGAGCGTTGTCGTTTATGTCTGAAAGCTGTACTAAAATAGTTGTTGTTGATGATAAAGGAGGAGTCCCTCGGTCTGTGGCTGTGATAGTTACACTGTAATTCGAGACCCGCTCCCTGTCCAGTGATGTGTCAGTCACCAAACTGTAGTAATTGCCAAATGACTTCTGTAACCGGAATGGAAGGTTGGCTGGTATGGAGCACGTGACCTCACCATTCTGGCCGGAATCTCCGTCTTGCAAATTTAATATCGAGATTACTGTTCCGGGGGGAGAATCTTCAGAGACTGAGTTGAACAGGGAAGTGATTGCAATTTTCGGGGTATTATCATTGACATCAATAACCGTTATCAGAACTTTGCACCTGGCGGAGAGATCTCCAATATCCTTTGCCTCCACTTCCATTTCATATAATGAAGCTTCCTCGTAGTCCAGGTCACCTATCGTTGATATTTCTCCTGTCCTAGGGTGAAGCTGGAATATCTGAGACGCCTTTTCTGTAATTTTTCTAAATGAAAAGGTCACCTCAGAATTCTGTCCCTCATCCCGGTCAGTGGCGTGTATTGTAATTATCAAGGACCCTCGAGGCGCGTTTTCCAAAACACCCACTTTATAGACCGGCTGAGTAAAAAGCGGTGCATTGTCATTGGCATCCACAACCACAACACGGATCTGAGCAATGGCAGATCTGACTGGATCTCCCCCGTCAGCTGCTGTGAGAGTTAATTTATGGACAGTCTGCGTTTCCCGGTCCAGAGACTTTTCCAGCACTAGTTCCGCATATTTAACACCATCAGATCCAGTTTGCACATCCAGAGAAAAGTGTTTGTTATTGCTCAGTTGATAGCTCTGGATGGAATTAATTCCCACATCTGGATCCTGCGCCTCCTGCAGGGAAATCCGGGTCCCCACAGCTGTAATCTCACTAATTTTTAACTCTAGCTCATTCGCTTGGAAGGTGGGAGAATTGTCATTAATATCTGTGATTTCAATTTCAACTGCGAAAAGCTTCACTTTATCCTCAATAAGAACCTCAAAAATTAAGAGACACTTCTCGATCCGGCCACAGATCTGTTCTCTGTCTATCCTTTCTGTGGTGATTAAATGGCCGCTCTTAAGATTCAAAGCAAAATACTGAGTCCTACCTGTGGAAACAATGCGGACTCCGTGGTGTGTTAGCTCCTTTATATCCAGTCCCAGATCCTTTGCGATATTCCCCACAATGGAGCCTTTCTGCATTTCCTCGGGAATCGAATAGCGAATTTGCCCAGAAACCGCCTCCCAAACGGTAGCCAACATAAAATAGAACTGGACTCTCTTTTTGCAGACTCGGAACCTTTGTGTATCCGCCATTTCTCTTCCGATGGGTATGGAACTCCGATTCCCGGGTCACGGCTGAGAGTATTTTCTCTTATCTTTAATCCTTTGTTTCCGCAGCCACTGATGTTTTAACCAAGACTGTTTTATATAAAATTCCTGCAGCCATGTTCCCTTTACAATCCCTCTGAGTGAGTGTAATCTCTCATTGTTTTGCGCTGTGTAACTGCGGGGCTGGGCTGGCTGGATCTCTCATCGCGTTTCTCCACCTGATAGGTCAACAGCGGCGCTCAGAGTCTCAACCAATAACTGCAGGCAATGATTTAAAAATCCGCCTTTTAATCTGTTAGTTTAAATCTCTAGCGCTATGTATACCGAATGATGTTTATATTAGAAATAAACTCATATGAGTTTTCGATTACGTTGTTTTAATGCGGACAGTTCCTTATCCGTTTTACATAAAGATCACGGTGCTATTGAAATACTGATGTGCCATTTAGCTATATAACTAGAGTGCGCAGTCACAGTTTTCTTTGTCAGAATGAAGCAAGTCTATTGGTGTCAAGGACTCACAAAGATATACAAATATGAAAACACCAAGTGGTGTACACATTTCCTGTGAATTATTCAGAGCCTCCTTTAGTTTCCTTACTCCCCTTCAAATAGAGATTTGAAGAACCATGATATCATAGGCACGTTAAGGGATATTTGTAATTGTAACATTGTATTTCCATCTTATTATCAATAAAACCTGTTATTTTCAACCCGTGAGACCAGAATACCTGAGATATATAATTGTGTATAATGGGAATAGCTGACGGTCCCTTTCAAATTAATATATCTTACATGATGTATTATACCACTAAGCAAAGAGAAATGGTATTCCCAATGTTTGTTCCTTTTCGGTGACCTAACAGATATCCCGAGCGGTTTTGTTTTCTACGTGTTAATGCAGAATTGCGCTTTGATTTGATTTGGTATTGATGTTCCCTAATGATTAAGGACGTTAACTTATTGTGAATTTGAATGGAAAAATGATTCATTTAATAATTATTTGAATAAGTATCTCCTTAAATGTCCGAAAAGTCTCATTAGAAGATGATATTAGAAGAATTGGAATATATTTACAGCATGCCATAAATTCCAGGCAGGTAAATTATGGCTGGAAAATTTAACTCATTGATGCACAGTCACATCGCAGCCAAAATCAAAACCCTGCCAAAACACAAACACGCAATTCTCCCCCTGGAAAGATGATAAGAAAGAGGTGACAGATACTTAATGCACTATTGGAAGGTGGTCTGATACTGCACAGATCAGGGAAAGATACGAATCTATATAGCATAGAATAGAACAAACAATTTTTGCTTCTACAAATCTGCCACTAAACAGCAGGTGCCGACAATCCTTTGGTACTAAAACTTGGAGCACCTGATAACAACAATTGCACACAAGGAAACACAGGGAAAAAAGAATTACTCTGAAAAGATCGCAATATAAACGACTCTATAAATTTCATAAATATCACACGACAATGTGCTCACTTAAAAATCAAAGTGTAGACTTCACCTCGAATATGTCAGTGAAAAAATTCACCAGTGGAAGCGTTCGGGTGTCAGATTTTGAACTCTCTAAACCAAAATTACTGCTTAAAATTAAAATCGCAGCGTTGTCATTACAAAAGATATTCTCGGCTGTATTACTCTGCCCATTAGTTATCAGAAAATTTAATTCATTCTTCCCAGCGTCCTTAGCACAACACAGTTTATAAGAATATGGCAAAGTCCCATCATCGCAGTTTGGTAGAAATCGGGGATCTGCCATGATGGAATAAAGATTAGAACTGATTTATTGAAGAACAGGGGAATTCTTTGATCTTCGGAATTTCATGATTAAAACCACTGAAACTGTTACTAGGGGGTGAAAGCAGATTAGCGCTACAGCCAGGACCCAGTAAATTAATTAACGCATTAATGCAAAAACTCACCTTGAGAAGAGTTTCGGACGCGGATTTGGGTGCTTCAGAACCAGAATTATTCACAACTAAAATCCCAGAGTTGTCATTGCAAAGGATATTCTCAGCTGTAATGTTCTGGTCGCTACTTTTAAGCAAGTTAAATCCATTTTGCCCGCAGTCTGCAGCCAAACACAAATTATAAGAATACGGTAAGGTCCCTTTTTCGTAATCTGGTAGGAATCTGGGATCAGCCTTGGAATAAAGAGCAGGCCTGACATACTGAAGAATAGAGGAGCTTTTTGAACTTCTAACTTTCATGGCTATCACCACTATAATTGTAATTAGAAATAAAAATGAGATGAAGGCTAAAGCCAACACCAAGTAGAACTGTAAATCAGACTGAGGTGCCGAGTCACCCGATTGGTCGCTCATTTCCGGAAGAGCCTCTTGGAAGTTCTCAGCAAACACCAGGTTGAGAGTCACTGTGGCGGAGAGAGGCGGCTGCCCGTTATCCTTCACCAGGGTGACCAGCCTGTGCTTCACAGCATCTCTGTCCGCAAAGGCGCGGGCTGTCCGGATCTCCCCGGTGTGCAGCCCCATGCTGAAGAGCGCCGGTTCCGTGGCCTGGAGCAGATGGTAGGAGAGCCAGGCATTGTGTCCTGAGTCAGCATCCACCGCCACCACCTTAGTCACCAGATAACCTGCCTCGGCCGAGCGAGGGACCATCTCGAACAAGGCGGAGCCATCGGCTCCCAGGGAAGGGTACAGGATGCGAGGGGCGTTATCATTCTGATCCAGAATAAACACCCTGACGGTGACATTGCTGCTGAGAGGCGGGGACCCGCCGTCTTGGGCCTTCACTTGCACTTCAAACTCCCGGAATTGCTCGTAGTCGAAGGAGCGCTGCGCATAGATAGCTCCGGTCTGGGAGTTAATGGAGATGTAGGAGGAGAGAGGCAGCTCCTGGAGGTTGCTGCTCAGGATGGAGTAAGTGACTCGGGCGTTCCGGTCCAGATCCCGGTCTGAGGCTGCTACACTGAAAATAGAGGCCCCCGAGGGATTGTTCTCTGGCACATAGGCGGTGTAGGAAGGTTTTTGAAAGACAGGGGCGTTGTCATTGATATCTGAGATCTGCAACAGGATGGTTTTCTGGGTGGAGAGAGGGGGAGAGCCTTTGTCTGTGGCTGTGATTGTGATATTGTACTCCGGAGTTCTCTCCCTGTCCAGGGTGCTGTCTGTGAGGAGCTTATAGTAGTTAATAGAATATGATATTATTTTAAAAGGCAAGTTGTGTTGAATACTACAACTAAGTTCTCCATTTTGTCCGGCATCTGGATCAAGAGCTTTGATCAGAACTATCACTGTTCCTGGCGGTGAGTCTTCGGGAAAAGGACTGGATAATGATAAAATCGTCACTTCCGGGGCGTTGTCGTTCTCATCCAGTACTTCTATATAAACTTTGCAGTGATCGGTCAGCCCACCCCCATCCCTGGCTTCCAATTCCATGGTGTATTCATTTTTCTCTTCAAAATCCAGGATCGCTGTATTTGTAATTTCTCCATTCTCAGGGTCTAAATGGAATAATTTGCGGGTGTTTTCCGGTATGCTGTCGAAAAAGTATGATATATGGCCATTTAAACCTTCGTCTTTGTCACTGGCTTTCACTTGAAACACTAAGGAGCCCTTTGGTAGATTTTCCCTCAGGCTGACTTTGTAGATCTGTTCAGTGAATACAGGGGGGTTGTCGTTGGCGTCAGTAATTTTAATCCTAACCTTAGCTGTCCCAGATCTGACTGGATCTCCCCCATCCAGAGCCGTCAGGATTAACTGGTGGGAACTTTCCTCCTCCCGATCCAAAGACTTTTCTAAGACTAATTCTGCTTGCTTTTTGCCATCTGGGCTCTCTTTCACTGCCAGGGTAAAGGAGGGGTTTTTATTGAGTTGGTAATTCTGCAGTGAGTTGATCCCAGAATCCGGATCTTGCGCAGATTCTAGTCGAAATCTCGCACCCGGCAGCGCTGATTCGCTGATTTCTAGATCAATGTCACTCTTTATGAACCACGGGGCATTATCATTAATGTCCTGGATTGCGACATTCACGAGATAAATATTTAAAGGATTTTTAACCACCGTTTCGAATGTCAGGACACAAAGGGGTGTCTCCCCGCATATCTCCTCCCGGTCTATCCTGTCATTCACATACAGGTTGCCATTTTCCACATTCACACTGAAGTATTGCTTTTCAGAACTGACACGGAGGTTCCGCTGCGGCAGTTCTCTGACATCCAACCCCAAATCCTTGGCGAGATTCCCCACAAGAGAACCTTTGGACATTTCCTCAGGAATCGAATAACGAATCTGCTCCGAGACCGCCCGGCAGAACCAAGAGAATAAGAAAGGAAACAACAGTACCTGCCGTGTTACTGCCCATCCGGTCTGTATGTGTCCGGTTTCCATCTCACTCGCTTGCACTTATGCTCTTTTCCTTTCTCTTTTATTCCGTTTAGATCCTGTAGTTGAAATCCAGCCTGTATTGTAAATATTCCCAGCGATGAAAATAAAATAAAATCCCTTTATTACTCCAGTTGTGCATCCGAGTCCCGATGGAAGGTTTCTCTGAGCATCAAGGCTGTGTGCGCTTTTGTCTCTGCTCTGCACTATGTGATTGAGCAATCACCCTGCAGCCGGCTCCAATGGATCTCCGGCTGCAGCTCCGCGCCGTATTGGCCAACAGCGGCACTCTGAGTCTCTGCCGGAGAACTGCATCTCGAATGATATGATAAAAGCCAGGACGTAGGTACAGAGAGGGCAATGGAAATTCGTTTGGATCAATGCATTCCCTCGTCCATCCTT
The DNA here is from genome assembly GCF_028017835.1 of Emys orbicularis. Classification (NCBI taxonomy): domain Eukaryota; kingdom Metazoa; phylum Chordata; order Testudines; family Emydidae; genus Emys; species Emys orbicularis. The sequence continues at coordinate 75,258,377 of NC_088690.1, forward strand.
AGGTAGAAGAATATATAACGAACACACAAAAAGAATTTAGGAAAGCTGAATGGTATGGGTTTCCATTTTGTCTGCTTTTTGTGTAGTTTGTATGTTCTGTCACCAAAGTGGCTTGATTTTAACAAAAAGCGCAATGAAATTGTTATTATTACAAAATTTCCCTATCCAGAATCAGGGCCCTGGCACAACAAAATTATTTCTCTTCAGAACTTCCTTCAAAAATAAAATACCTTTTCAGTCATCTTTCCGTGTAAACGGCCTAATTCTGGTCTGGTGGATTTCGTGGGATTTATGGTACTTTGATGTAAAGAGAGCACAGGATTGTCAAGATCTAATAACACCTATCGGAAACTAAACAAGTAAACATAATATATACGTAACCGAGGAGATTGAAGCTTCATTCAAAAAGGTTTCTCGGAGTTGTTATAAGACCCTCTGTAAACTGATCCTTCCTTCCAACAAACAATTGTAGTTCCCTTTAAAAATACTGTATATGTTACGCTACACTGGTATTCCTGTTTGAATTGTAGTAACGTCGAAAAGCTGCAATGAAGATCGAGATCTAATTGTGTGTAAACAAAAAAGTACACATCACGCTTGCCTGGAAGATTTGCTATGTTACTTGAACCTGAGTCATGAATTAAGGCTCAAACAAACAAACAAACAAACAACAAAAAACCTACCCTAATGAAGACGGAAAGGAAGTAGAGGGTCATAAGGAAAGTGGGATCACTCTAATACAAGGTAATAATGCGTGATGGATCAAAAAAGGCGATGGGTTTTACAATAAATAAATAAATAATATTTCCGGCTCCTAAAACACATCAACGTGGTTAAAAAGAAAAATAAGAAAAGAAGCAAACTCACTTGAACAAATTTATGCTCGCCATCGCCATTCTTTAAATCTCCCGATATTGACACAGGATCCTTTATCTCACAGGTATGCTGACTGGTCAGAGTATTTGAATAGTTTGATCTGGGAAAGTTGAATTGGCTCTTTCTGGAGTCCGTGGTGAGAGAAACCTCATGTGAGTAGGAGTGGAGAAAAGCTCTGACTCCATCGAGCCCCACAAACTGCGAGACGGGAACTCCACTGAAAGTCACACTCGAGGAGTCAAACAGATGCGAGTTTCTCCACCGGCGGAGCCTCAGGGCCAGTAACACTATGATAAAGGTAAAGAACAAGCAGGAAACGGAAGCCACAGCGATCACCAAATACAAGGTGAGGCTGGACTGGGGGTCTGCAGGAGCTGAGAGGCTGCTTAAATCGGAGAGGAATTCGGGGATGCTGTCAGCCACCACCACCGTGACAGTGGCCGTGGCAGAGAGAGGGGGCTGCCCGTTGTCCTTCACTAAAACCACCAGACTTTGCTTGAGCGCATCTTTGTCGAGAAAGTAGCGCGCTGTCCTGATCTCGCCGCTGTGGAGTCCCACACAGAAGAGCCCCGGCTCTGTAGCCTTCAGCAGCTGGTAGGAGAGCCAGGCGTTCTGCCCGGAGTCTGCATCCACCGCCACCACCTTAGTGACCAGGTAACCCGGCTCGGAGGAGCGAGGGGCCAACTCCACTCCCGTGGAGCCATCTGTGGGAAAGGAGGGGTGTAAGATTTGCGGGGTATTGTCATTCTGATCCAGTATAAAGAGAGTGACGGAGACATTACTGCTGAGAGGTGGGGAACCCCCATCCTGAGCCTGCACTTGGAACCGAATCTCCCGGAACTGTTCGTAATCGAAGGAGCGCAGAGCGTAGAGAGCCCCAGTCTCGGAGTTAATGGAGATGGAGGAGGACAAGGGCACTTCGCTTCTGTCTTCTTCAATAATTGAGTAAGTGACTCGGGCGTTCTCCCTCCAGTCAGGATCATTCGCTTTCAGGGAACAAAGGGAAGCTCCTCTGGGATTGTTCTCTGTGCTGTATAAAGTGTAGGATGTCTGGTTGAAAATAGGAGCGTTGTCGTTTATGTCTGAAAGATGTACTAAAATAGTTGTTGTTGATGATAAAGGAGGAGTCCCTCGGTCTGTGGCTGTGATACTTACATTGTAATCGGAGACCCGCTCCCTGTCCAATGCTCTGTCACTCACCAAGCTGTAATAATTGTCAAATGATTTCTGTAACCTGAATGGCAGGTTGGGTGGTATAGAACATATGACAACACCATTCTCTCCAGAATCCAGATCATGTAAATTTATAAAGGCGATTACAGTTCCCGGTGGGCTATCTTCGCTCACAGAGTTGGTGAGTGAGGTGACTGTAATTTGAGGCTCATTATCATTAACATCAATCACAGTAACCAGGACTTTAGACCTAGCCGAGAGGTCTCCAACGTCTTTGGCTTGAATCTCCATTTCATATAATGCAGCTTCCTCATAGTCCAGGTGTCCCACAGTTGATATTTCTCCCGTTTTAGAATCCACCTGGAATATCTGAGACGCTTTGTCTTTCATCTTCCGGAGTGAATATGTGACCTCCGAATTTATCGCTTCGTCGGGATCTGTGGCGTTTACTGCCAGCAGCAGAGACCCGATGGGCACATTTTCCAAAACATTCACTTTATAGACAGGCTGACTGAAAACTGGTGCATTGTCATTTGCGTCAAGGACGATAACGCGGATCTGCGCAGTGCCGGACCTGACTGGATCTCCCCCGTCAGTGGCTGTGAGGATTAGATCGTGAACAGCTTGTTCTTCCCGGTCTAGAGACTTTTCCAGCACCAGTTCCGCATATTTGTCTCCGTCAGCTCCCGTTTGCACATCCAAAGAGAAGTGTTTGTTACTGCTGAGATAATAGCCCTGCACAGAATTGGTTCCCACATCTGCATCCTGCGCCCCCTCAAGATAATATCGGGTTCCCACAGCGGCTAACTCACTGATTCTAAATTCCAATTCATCTTCTTGGAAGCGGGGCGCATTGTCATTAATATCTGTGATTTCAACTTCAACTGGGAAAAGTTTAGCTTTATCCTTAACGAGAACCTCAAAATGTAACAGACATTTCTCCATTTGGTCACAGATCTGCTCTCTGTCAATCCTTTCCGTGGGGCATAAATAACCGCTTTTAACATTCAAAGCAAAATACTGAGTCCTACCTCTGGAAACAATGCGGACACCGCGGTCTGAAAACTCCTTTTTATCGAGTCCCAGATCCTGAACGATATTCCCCACGAAAGAGCCTTTCTGCATTTCCTCCGGAATGGAATAGCGAATGTGCCCAGAAACTGCCTCCCAAACGGTAAAAAATACAAAGCAGAACAGGACTCGCCAGTTGCAGTCCCGGAGCCTTTTTATATCCGTCATGTCTAGCACTGGAAATAGATGCCTTAGAGTCCGAGTGTCAGAACAGTATATAAAAAATAGTAAAAATAAAAATCCCGCTCTTCAATCAGTAGTTCGTGGATCAAGAGCTTTCCCAGGGGGGTTAGTGCAGCTATGCTGTACTGTGTATTCTGGCTTTTACAAAGAGTGTCTGGTCTGCCTGTTGTGCGATCTGTTACAGCGGGGCGGGTGCTGGCTGGATCTCTCTTCGCTTTTGTCTCCCTGACTGGTGAACAGCGACGCTCAGAGTCTCAACCAATAACTGCAGCAGTTTAGGTACATAATTTTAAACGCATTTCCCCCCAATATATGTGTTAGCTAATTTATCCAGCATCTTTAGTCTCCTAATGTATATTATATATTAATTAGGGCTGTCATTAATCACAGTTAACTGAGGTGATTAACCCCCCAAAATTAATCACGATTAATAGCAGTTTTAATTGCACTGTTAAACAATAGAGTACCAATTGACATTTATTAAATATTTTGGATGTTTTTCTACATTTTCATATATATTCTGTGTTGTAATTGAAATCAAAGTGTATATTATTTTTATTACAAATATTTGCACTGTAAAATGATAAACAAAAATAGTATTTTTAAATTCACCTCATACAAGTAGTGTTGTGCAATGTCTGTTGTGGAAGTGCAATTTACAAATGTAGATTTTTTTGTTACATATCTGCACTCAAAACCAAAACAATGTAAAACTTCAGAGCCTACAAGTCCACTCAGTCCTACTTCTTGTTCAGCCAATGCCTAAGAGAAACAAGTTTGTTTACATTTATGGGAGATAATGCTGCCCGCTTCTTATTTACAATGTCACCTGAAAGTGAGAACAGGCAATGTTATTTGTTTTCGTATGCCCCATCATGCTTAGGCAGAGGACATGCTTCCATGCTGATGACACTTGTTACAAAATGCATTATTTAAATTTGTGACTGAACTCCTTGGGGCAGAATTGTATGTCCCCTGCTCTGTTTTACCGGCATTCTGCCATATATTTAATGTTATAGCAGTTTCAAATGATGACCCAGCATATGCTGTTCATTTTAAGAACACTTTCACTGCAGATTTCACAAAAGGCAAAGAAGGTACCAACCTGAGATTTCTAAAGATAGCTATGGCACTGGACCCAAGGTTTAAGAATCTGAAGTGCCTTTCGAAATCTGAGAGGGGTGGGGTGTGGAGCATTCTTTCAGAAGTCTTAAAAGAGCAACACTCCAATGCAAAAAATACCCCAAACCACCAAAAATGAAAATCAATCTTCTGCTGGTGGCATCTGACTCAGATAATGAAAATGAACATGCTTCAGTCTGTACTGCTTTGGATTCTTATGGAGCAGAACCCGTCCTCAGCATGGATGCATGTCCCATGGAATGGTGGTTGAAGCATGAAGGGACATATGAATCTTTAGCACATCTGGGATGTAAATATCTACAAGAATGCCACGAGAATGCCTGTTCTCACTTTCAGGTGACATTATAAACAAGAAGAGGGCAGCATTATCTCCTGCAAATGTAAACAAACGTCTTTGTCTGAGTGACTGGCTGAACAAGAAGTAGGACTGAGTGGACTTGTAGGCTCTAAAGTTTTACATTATTTTATTTTTGAATGCAGAGTTTTTTTACATAATTCTATGTTTGTAAATTCAACTTTCACGATAAAAAGGTGATTTGAAAAATACTATTTCTTTTGTTTTTTACAGTGCAAACACTTGTATTCAAAAATAAATATAAAGCGAGCACTGTACACGTTGTATTCTGTTTTGTAATTGAAATCAATATATTTGAAAATGTAGAAAACATCCAAAAATATTTAAATAGTATTCTATTATTGTTTAACAGTTCAATTAATTACACAATTAATCACAATTAGTTTTTTATATCACATGATTAATCACGATTATTTTTTTAATTGCTTGACAGCCCTAATATTAATGAAACAAATCTAGTTGCAAAATGCATATTATCTTATGCTAGATATATTGTAAAGCTTAACTCTTCCCTTTAATCCACTAGTCACATAATCTGTGGCAAATGGAACACAACCTCTCTGCTTAATTTCCTCATTTTAAAATGACACACAGATTTATTTTTTGCATAATAAATTAAAGTAATCCTGTATTTATATCACATTGTAATAAACAAGAAGACTAATTTTAGTTTACACATTATTGTGTGAAGTCACACAGTCCCATGCACTTTCCCTTCCAATGAACAATTTGTTCGCCTTTCTGTTTAGAATTTAGCATCTATTTATTTGTTTACTTATATATTAATTTAGGCATTCATTATAGGGCAAAAGTGCCTATCCAGTGCCTTAGAGACTTTTGCACAGCATAATAATATCCGTGAACTTTATCAAATCCAGTAGCCTACTCTAATTGCAAGGTTAAGACTCATACATCCAGAAAACTAAAATATAAATTATCCTGCACACCAGCACAAATTACAATTAGTCTCCCTTGGCTCCAAGAGCCCATGAAATCAGATTGGCTTTGCAGCATGCTCTAAAGGTCAACCTCTAAAGGTCAACAGTATTTGGCTAATTTGGCCCAGGTGGACTAGCAATCATTTCCAAAGCAGAGGAGAGAGAAAGCCCTGTCAGCAGATGGAGCTCCAGTTCTGGTGCTGCAGTGTAATGCATTTACCGCAGTATGTGAGACAGGGAGAGACGATCTCTCAAATAGACGGGCCCCACCCATTCAGGAGTTTATAGTCCAAAACCAGAATACTGAACACCCCTTGGAAACAAACATGCAGCCATTGCTGATCATGGAGCACTGATTCTCACTTCAGAGGAGAAATCGAAAATACATTTAAGGAAATAATGCAAGAATATCTCATAGGTGTTTTGCACGTGTTTCATCAATATATAAAGTAGGATATTTAAAAATATTACACCTTTTGGGTAACCCAGTATATGTTCTTTGTTGCTTTGTTTTCGATATGGCAACCCTGAACAGTGAGGTCATTCACATAGGCCTGGTCTACACTACGAGTTTAGGTCGACTTTAGCCGTGTTAAATCGAATTAAGCCTGGACACGTTCACACGACGAAGCCCTTTCTTTCGACTTAAAGGGCCCTTTAAACCGGTTTCTTTACTCCACCTCCGACGAGGGGATTAGCGATAAAATCGGCCTTAGGGGGTCGGAATTGGGGTAGTGTGGACGGAATTCGACGTTATTGGCCTCCGGGAGCTATCCCACAGTGCTTCATTGTGACCGCTCTGGACAGCACTCTCAACTCAGATGCACTGGCCAGGTAGACAGGAAAAGCCCCGCGAACGTTTGAATTTCATTTCCTGTTTGCTCAGCGTGGAGAGCACAGGTGACCATGCAGAGCTCTAAAAATCTATTTTTTACATCTTAAGACGACGGTGCAGCATGACTGATAGCCCTCGGCATCTTCTGGGTGCTTGGCAGCAAATACTGGGCGCTTGGCAGTTATAGCCACATTTTTCCTGTATGATGACGATGGCCTTCAGGTCTATTCCATGATCTGCTACTCAGGGAAGACTCTGCTAATGTGCGATGGGCGCTTGGCAGAAAATGGCATACTACGACTGATAGCCATCATTGTCATTGTGAAGGCAGCAGAATATGACTGGGGGGATGGGGGACTGGGGGACATATGGAGTTCCAGCTACTGCTGTACGACGATGACGGTTACCAGTCGTAATAAACCATCTACTGCCAAAAGGCAAAAGGCAAGGGCTGGTGCAATGCAGCCCTACGGCTGCCAGCCCCACGGCTGCCAGCACCCAGATCGCCAATGAAGGATACCAGTCAGCTGCACCGTCTACTGCCAAAAGGCAGTTAGCTGCTGCTGCTGTGTAGCAATGCAGTCCCACGTCTGCCGGCACCCAGATGACATATGGTGACGGTGAGCTGAGCTGAGCGGGCTCCATGCTTGCCGTGGTATGTTGTCTGCACAGGTAACCCAGGTAAAAAGGCGCGAATCTATTGTCTGCCGTTGCTCTGACGGAGGGGGAGGGGCCTGACGACATGTACCCAGAACCCCCCGCGACACTGTTTTGCATCATTCGGGCATTGGGATCTCAACCCAGAATTCCAATGGGCGGCGGAGACTGCGGGAACTCTGGGATAGCTACCCATAGTGCAATGCTCCAGAAGTCGACGCTAGCCTCGGTACTGTGGACACAGTCCGCCGACTAGAGCACTTAGAGCATTTTATGTGGGGACACACACAATCGGCTGTATACAACCGATTTCTATAAAACCGGCTTCTATTAATTCGACCTAATTTCGTAGTGTAGACATACCCATAGACTGATGAACAGAAAGGAGAAGGGAGATAGAAAGCTAGACAGGAAATCTGACTAGCATATCAAATTTCGAACTGTGTATCTTTAGTTAACTGCTTCTATTTTGGCTTTAATTTTTATGTTTATTTTGGAGGCATTTCTGTTGATGTTATGCGTTATTTACTTATCTGCTAATTTATTCCATTATTTTATAAAGTTAATATATTTTAATGGTTTTGTCATTCTTAAAATTGATGGAAAATCAAAAAGAAAAAGATCATGAATTTAAAAGGCTTATCTACATAAGGCTTATCTGCTGGGTTATCTACATAGCCATAAATGGAAAACTGCTGATATACAGTTTATTTTCTCATTGCAATATATGTCGAAAACTTTCTGCCGTATCACCTTGATACCACTTAAATAATGTCAAGACCCCGAACAAATATAAACAAATAAAAGCTGATATAAAAATTGGTTGTTCAGAGGATTACTATTTTTAATTCATCAAGTTTAACGTTAAATGATATATAACCCCTTGATTTGCCACTACTAAAATATATAAAGATACAAGCACGTGCAAGCGCATGAGCACAGAAACTCACCTTCCCAACGCTGTCAGGTTCAGACTTTTGGTCTACAGAAGCGGAGGTGCTGTTGCTCATTATAAACATCCGAGAGTTGTCATTGGAAAGGATAATCTCTCCTACATCGTTCTGGCCATTTGGTTTTAGAATATTAGAGTTATTCCTTCCGGAGTCTACTGCTAAACACAGATTATAGCTATACGGTAAAGTCGCATCGCAGTAGCTGGGTGGGAATCTGGGACCCGCCTTGGAATAATCAGAACTGAAACATCTCAGAACTTGGGGATTCCTTGCTCTATAAAATTTCATCACAATGGCCAGTGTAACTGTCAGGAGGAACAAAAATGAGATCAAGGCTAAAGCCAGCACCAAGTAAAACTGTAAATCAGACGGAGGTGCCGAGTCACCCGATTGGTCGGTCATTTCCGGAAGAGCCTCTTGGAAGTTCTCGGCAAACACCAGGTTGAGAGTCACTGTGGCTGACAGAGGCGGCTGCCCGTTATCCTTCACGAGGGTGACCAGCCTGTGCTTCACAGCATCGCTGTCCGCAAGGGCGCGGGCTGTCCGGATCTCCCCGGTGTGCAGCTCCATGCTGAAGAGCGCCGGTTCCGTGGCCTGGAGCAGATGGTAGGAGAGCCAGGCATTGTGTCCTGAATCAGCATCCACCGCCACCACCTTAGTCACCAGATAACCTGCTTCGGCCGAGCGAGGGACCATCTCGAACAAGGCGGAGCCATCGGCTCCCAGGGAAGGGTACAGGATGCGAGGGGCGTTATCATTCTGATCCAGAATAAACACCCTGACGGTGACATTGCTGCTGAGAGGCGGGGACCCGCCGTCTTGGGCCTTCACTTGCACTTCAAACTCCCGAAATTGCTCGTAGTCGAAGGAGCGCTGCTCATAGATAGCTCCGGTCTGGGAGTTAATGGAGATGTAGGAGGAGAGAGGCAGCTCCTGAAGGTTGCTGCTCAGGATGGAGTAAGTGAGTCGGGCGTTCCGGTCCAGATCCCGGTCTGAGGCTTTTACACTGAAAATAGAGGCCCCCGCGAGATTGTTCTCTGGCACATAGGCGGTGTAGGAAGGTTTCTCAAAGACAGGGGCATTGTCATTGATATCCGAGATGTGCAACAGGATGGTTTTCTGGGCGGAGAGAGGGGGGGTGCCTTTGTCTGCGGCAATTACTGTAATATTATACTCTGGGATCTTTTCTCTGTCCAGGGTGCTGTCTGTGATTATTTTGTAGTAATTACGAGAGGAGGACAGTATTTTAAAAGGTAAGTTGTGTTGAAGGTGACAGGTGATTTTTCCATTTTCTCCTGCATCTCGGTCACGAGCTCTTATAAGAGCTATCACTGTCCCGGGCACAGAGTCTTCGGGGATAGGACTGGACACGGATGTGAGGGTTACTTCGGGGGCGTTGTCATTCTCGTCAATAATTTCTATTTGAACTTGGCAGTGACCAGTCAGGTCACCCCCATCCCTGGCTTCAATTCCCATTGTATATTTATTCGTCTCTTCAAAATCCAGAATATCTGTATTTGTTATTACTCCATTTTCGGGATCTATTTTGAATAATTGCAGGACATTTTGGGGGGCATTACTGAAGGAATAACTGATTTCTCCATATAATCCTTCATCCTTATCCATGGCTTTCACCTGTACCACTATGGAGCCTTTGGCTAGATTTTCACTTACTCTGACTTCGTAGATCTCTTCGGTGAATATTGGGGGATTGTCATTGGCATCAGTGATTTTAATGTTAATCTGAGCGGTCCCGGTTCTCACAGGGTCCCCCCCATCCACAGCCGTCAAGATCAAGATATGAGAAGTTTGGTGCTCCCGATCCAAAGGTCTGTCTAAAACTAATTCTGCGTATTTATTGCCATCTGCATTCTCCTTCACCGCCAGGATAAAATACTGATTTGGGCTGAGCCGGTAATTCTGCAGTGAATTCAATCCAACATCTGGATCTTGCGCTGATTCGAGTGGAAAGCGCGCCCCTGGCAGTGTAAATTCATTGATTTCTAACACAACGTTATTTTTGTCGAAGCTCGGGGCGTTATCATTAATGTCCTGAATTGCTACATCCATGTTGTAAATGTTTAAAGGAGTTTCAACCACCGTTTCGAATGCCAGGATACAAAGGGGTGTCTCCCCGCATATCTGCTCCCGGTCTATCCTGCCATTCACATACAGGTTGCCATTTTCCCCATTCACACTGAAATATTGCTTTTCCGAACTGACACGGAGCTTCCGCTGCGCCAGTTCTTTGACATCCAACCCCAAATCCTTGGCGAGATTCCCCACAAGAGAACCTTTGGCCATTTCCTCAGGAATGGAGTAACGAATCTGCTCCGATACCACCCGGCAGAACAAAGAGAATAAGAAGGGAAACCAAAGTACTTGCCGTGTGACTGCTTGGTCGCTCGGTCTCTGCCTGTTTTCCATCCCACTCAGGCTTGCTTTTATTTTCTTATTTATTCTACTTCGATTTTGTGCTTTAAATCCCCGTTAGAATGTCAAAATCCACGGTTTTGGAGAGTAAATAAAATTACCATCTCAATCTAATTTTCCACGAGAGTTTCGAGACAGGGTGTCTCTCAGCAGCGAACTGCATGTATCTGTGCGCAATCGCTGACTGAGCAATCTCAGTGCAGGAGGCTTTAGTGGATATCCGGCTGAAGCTTCAGCTCTGCATTGGTCAACAGCGGCACTCTGAGTCTGAGTTACAGAACTGCAACTGGTTGGTCTCATCAAAACGCTCATGTCTAAAGAGCATAATGAAAGGCTAACCCATTCTGTCTCGAAAGTCCTAAAACAGATGACTAGAGTAAAACATCCTATGTATCGGAAAAAGTTAAAAGAATCGGCAAAAATGTGTAGTAAGATACACGCCCACTCCACTCTGTTTTCTGAGAGTTTTGTATGTTCAGTAACAAGTCTGTTTAATTACGAATAAAAGCGTCATTACTTATATTTCTAAGAACGAAAAATTTCTATCTGGAAACCCAAACCCACACAGCAAAGCTTCCCTGAATTCCTGTAATATGTGACAGATTTGCCGTTCTTTCATACACAGAGCCAGATTTTAATCTCAGTTACGGCAATGTAAAGGCAGAGGAATTCGTCTAAAGTGAAGGGGGCAGTCTGGTCCAATAGATAATACACAGTAGTAGGAATCATGAGACCTAAGCTATACTATGCCCTGGCCATTTTCGGGTGTTGTCTAGCAATTTATGTTCCCTGTATTTTAGTTGATCTGTTGGTAAAGGAGGATATCACCCTGGTTATCTACTTTTGCAGACATTTTAGATTTACGGATGAAAATGGTTATTTACGTGCTAAATGTTATTATTACTCCAAATTCACATCTATGTAAATGAACGCAAAATATGCCCCAGTATGAGATGATAAAATATAAACAACTGAGAATTCTGAACCAGAAACTAAAAAAAGCAAATTCTATGGCTACTTAATTTATGTGTCTGAACTCTCATGCTTTGAAGTCCAGACTACTGTACCCCTTTCAGGAGTCTGATTTGTCTTTTGTACCCCCAAGTTTCACCTCACTTAAAAACTACTTGCTTACAAATTGATTACTTTCTCATTTTTACCATATAATTATAAAATTAGTTGCAATATAAATATTGTACTTATATTTCAGTAGAACAGTATAAACAAGTCATTGTCTGTATGAAATTTTAGTTTGTGCTAATGCTTTTTATGTAACCTGTTGTAAAACTAGGCAAATATCTAGATGAGTTGATGTATCCCCTGGAAGATCTCTGGGTACCCCCAGGGATACACATACCTCTGATTGAGAACCACTGATGTAGTCTATCTAATATGACATCCTCTATAATGCAGGCAATGTCACCCAATGATTCCTACAGTAGAGGAAATTGATATTCCCTACTGTGTCATTGACACAATTTAGAACAATAATTTATCATTTAACTAGATCATATCTTTTAGAAAAATATCCAAATTCAATTTAAAGACTTATTATGAATTTACCACTTCCAATGCTAATGTGTTTCAATCATTAATTACCTTAACTGTAAAACAAATGCATCTTGTTTTCAATTTGAAGTTTTCATGATCCCAGACATTGTCTCCTATGGCTTTGTCTGTGAGCTTAAAGATAGCCTAAAATCAATTATAGTCTCACTGAATAAACCCTTTCTTATTCTTTCCTTTGATAAAACTCTGTAAGCATCTCACCATAAGGTGCCTTTTCCAGAGCTTAAACCAATCCTGTAGCTCTCTCAAGACTGTCCAATTTTTCAACATCTTTTAAAAAATATGGAAACCAGAACTGAACACAGTATTCTAGTGGTGGTCTCACCGATACCCAATTTAGATGCATCATCACTTCCCTTGATATTACTGAGATGCTGGCAGACCAGGTTGCATCTCATGCCAAGGTCCCCATATCTCAATTGAACATTGGCAAATATATAGCCGGAATCAGTCTGACTCACCCCTGTGTTAGTATTGTTAAAACAGCTATTAGAATTATAAGAATGTATTTAATGTTTAGACTTTATTGAATGCTTGTGAGTTGCTGCATGCATTTATCTCACTTATAATATCTGCACCCCATATTGTAAAGCAATATTTGAGTCGTTGTATTGTGAGCTTCTGTGACTGTGTAAATCACCAGACAAGGGGGAGACATCATTTAATGTGAAGGGCTGACCTTCAACAAAAAATGTTATATCCTTCCCAAAAGGAAAGGTCCATCTATACCAGATTGACAGTTGTGGACACTGCAACTGGAAGATCCCTACACACTGTCAACAAGAGGACAAAAGACTTTTGTTATTCTGTCCTCCTCCTTGTGAAGATGAGTCATGCAAGTGGACTTCTCCCATTAGTTATGTTTGCCATTCAGAGATATGGCAGGAGGGGCATAAAAACCCAAAACAAAAGGAAATTATTATCTCTATGCTGCTTGGACTTGGGGGGTGGGGGGGAGGACTAACTTTTCTAGACATAAGCAGGAGATCCCTAGTTGCTTAGCCTGGATTAGTCCTAAATCATACATAGAGCTTGCCAATTTTAGCTGTTATTGCCTTTTGAAAGTTGATTGTATGTCTTTTGTGTATATGTTTACCTGTTTTAACCTTGTAAATAACTGTTTTGTATCATTTTCCTATTTAATAACTCTTTATAGAGTTTGTTATATGATTAGTTACAGTGTTGTCTTTGGTGTGAGATCTAAGGTACAATTGACCTGGGGACTGGGAATAACATAAACATTGCTGTGATTCTTGGTTTAAGGAACCAGCTATGACAAAGGTTCATGCACCTGGGTGGTGATAGATCAACGAACTCAAGGGCACTGTAACTCCATGTTAAGGCTGTCATAGTGCCTGAGGAGTTTCCACTTGATAACTGCATGGTGAAATTTAAGTATAGAAATCATAAAAAAATTGGGGTTTGTGACTTGCTTCATAACTGTCTTCCTTGAGGTTGGTACTCATGCTGTTGAATCACTGCAGGCAGTGTTACACTAGCAGAGTCGACATGTTTCACATACCACAGGTCAATTAGGCTTTGTCTACACTACCGAACTTTTAGTGACATGGCCGTGTGGACATAGCTGTGTCACTAAAGTCAGGCAGTGTAGCTGCTGTTTGTCGGCTCTTTTGTCGACAAAATACTTCCACCCCCAACGAGTGGCATTCACGTTGTCGGCAGGAGAGTGTTAATGTTTAAACTTGATATTGAGAGTTTTAAAGATTAAAGAATAGACATACTGTGTGAACTACAGTAATATGATAGTCTTAAGGGAGAAGACTTTGAACATTTATGTTTGCAGAATGGAATGTCCTTTAAAAGAAAATCCCCAGGTCAGGAGTTAAGAGTTTTGCTCATAAATTTTGACCACATACCCAGGGAAGTAGAGGAGATGGAGACTGATCAACAGGGTGAGAACCATCCTATCCCACATGCTCTAGAGGCAACCACAACCATGGAACTAGCTGGATTGCAGCGCCTGACAGCCAAAGAAGAACCAGAGAATGATGGCAGAATTGTGGATCAGAGAGACGGAAGCAACCAAGGCAGTTTAGGTAAAGGCATGCCAAAGACACATGGAAGAAATAGCAGCAGTCAAATGCAATGAAGAAGCTGAAGAGAGGGTGTGATGTTATCTGATTAAAATATGACCATGCAGATCATTGTTGCTACCACTGTTATATAATTGCAACTAATCTTGTACAAAGTACGTCTAGTAAGATGTCTATGGAAAGGTTATGATTGGCTGAATATGATTATGCTATTTGGATGTATGTATCATTTTTGTATTTGCAGTTATGAGAATTGGCTCTATACCTGTATTTCAAATATGTTTGCTCCTGTGCTAATGCCCACAAGGTATTTAGCCTGCACATCTTGAAGGGACTATTCAACTTAAGTGGCCCATCAAGGGACACTTAACTCACAATGGACTATGGAAGATGCCCATCCACACCTGATGGACTTTCATGTGAACAACTAGAGTTTAGGTAATGGCCTCTACTGTGATTAAGCAAAATCATGCATGGACATGTGACTTGCCCATGTGACTTCAAACACCATCTTGCTACCTGTAATTTTCTACTAGCTGTGCTGAAACAATGGAACAACGGATTTCCCTCCACATGGCAGAAACTATAAAAGGTCCTGGAAACCCCTCCATTTTGGCCTGGTCTACACTACGAGTTTAGGTCGACTTTAGCAGCATTAAATTGAATTAAGCCTGGACACGTTCACACGACGAAGCCCTTTCTTTCGACTTAAAGGGCCCTTTAAACCGGTTTCTTTACTCCACCTCCGACGAGGGGATTAGCGATAAAATCGGCCTTAGCGGGTTGGAATTGGGGTAGTGTGGACGGAATTCGACGTTATTGGCCTCCGGGAGCTATCCCACAGTGCTTCATTGTGACCGCTCTGGACAGCACTCTCAACTCAGATGCACTGACCAGGTAGACAGGAAAAGCCCCGCGAACGTTTGAATTTCATTTCCTGTTTGCTCAGCGTGGAGAGCACAGGTGACCACGCAGAGCTCATCAGCACAGGTAACCGTGATGGAGACCCAGGATCGCAAAAGAGCTCCATCATGGACCGAACGGGAGGTACGGGATCTGCTCGCCATATGGGGAGATGAATCAGTGCTGGCTGAACTCCGTAGCAGTAAACGAAATGGCAAAATATTAGAAAAGGTCTCCAAGGCCATGAAGGACAGAGGCCATAACAGGGACGCACAGCAGTGCCGCGTGAAAATTAAGGAGCTAAGGCAAGCCTACCACAAAGCCAGAGAGGCAAATGGAAGGTCCGGGGCAGAGCCGCAAACATGCCGCTTCTACGCAGAGCTGCATGCCATGCTAGGGGGTGCAGCCACCACTACCCCAACCGTGTGCTATGACTCCTTCACTGGAGAAACACACAGGGAAGCGGGTTCAGGGTACGAGGAAGATGAGGATGAAGATAATGTAGATAGCTCACAGCAGCAAGGAAGCGGAGAAACCGGTTTCCCCAACAGCCAGGATATGTTTATCACCCTGGACCTGGAACCAGTAACCCCCGAACTCACCCAAGGCGTGCTCCCAGACCCTGAGGGCACACAGGGGACCTCTGGTGAGTGTACCTTTGTAAATATTACACATGGTTTAAAAGCAAGCGTGTTTAATGATTAATGATTAATTTGCCCTGGCAATCGCGGCCAGTACAGCTACTGGAAAAGTCTGTTAATGTGTATGGGGATGGAGCGGAAATCCTCCAGGGACATCTCCAGAAAGCTCTCCTTCATGTACTCCCAAAGCCTTTGCAAAAGGTTTCTGGGGAGGGCTGCCTTATCCCGTCCGCCATAGTAGGACACTTTACCACGCCAGTCCAGTAGCACGTAGTCTGGAATCATTGCATAACAAAGCATGGCAGCGTATGGTCCCGGTGTTTGCTGGCATGCAGACAACATCCATTCCTTATCGCTCTTTGTTATCCTCAGGAGAGTGACATAATTCACGGTCACCTGGTTGAAATGGGGCAATTTTATTAAGGGGAAGGGACATTCAGAGGTGCCTGTTCCTGCTCTGCTGAACAGAAATATTCCCGGCTGTTAGCCACGCGGTGGGGGGGAGGGGTGAAGTGATCATCGCAGAGAATTGGGTGTGTGTGTGGGGGGGAGTTAGTTGGGTTTGTGCTGCATGTTAACCCGGAAACCGCAGCCCCTCCTTTTACATTGCAAACCCATTTTAAATGGCCAACCCAACGGGTGCTTGGTATGGGAAATGAGGGCGCTACTGTTTGAAACCATTCCCACATGTTAAGAAGGTTAAAAAAGCCAAAAGACTGTGTCTTACAATGGCTGCCTGCAAGCCGAAATTTGTTGCCTGGCACTGCGTGAGTGATCTCTCACACCAAACCGGCAGGCCCTCAATATAAGAGGAAAAATGCGACCTTGTAACGAAAGCACATGTGCTGTGTAATGTGAACAGCAAAATTTAACGTGAAAGAGTGTACCCATTGTTCTCTAAAATGTGTCTTTTTTAACCACCTCTCCCTTCTCCTCTACTAGCTGCAAATGTTTCTCCTTCACAGAGGCTAGTGAAGATTAGAAAGAGAAAGCGTAGGACGCGTGATGACATGTTTACAGAACTACAGATGTCCTCCCACGCTGACAGAGCACAGCAGAATGCGTGGAGGCAGTCAATGACTGATTTCAGAAAAGCACAATATGAATGAGAGGAGAGGTGGCGGGCTGAATCGCGGGATGAACAGAGCAAGTGGCGGGCTGAAGATGATAGGTGGCGTCATCTTGCAGACAGAAGGCAAGAGTCGATGCTCCGGCTGCTGGAGCATCCAACTGATATGCTTCAGCGTATGGTTGAGCTGCAGGACAGGCAGCAGGAGCAGAGACCGCCGCTAGAGCCCCTGTGTAACCAACAGCCCTCCTCCCCAAGTTCCATAGCCTCCTCACCCAGACGCCCAAGAACACGGTGGGGGGGCCTCCGGCCACCCAGTCACTCCACCCCAGATGATTGCCCGAGCATCAGAAGGCTGGCCTTCAATAAGAGTTAAAGTTTTAAACTGCAGTGTGTCCTTTTCCTTCCCTCCTCCCCCACCCATCCCGGGCTACCTTTGCAATTATCCCCCTAGTTGTGTGATGAATTAATAAAGAATGCATGAATGTGAAGTAACAATGACTTTATTGCCTCTGCAAGCGGTGCTCAAAGGGGGGAGGGGAGGGTGGGGTGGTTGGTTTACAGGGAAGTAGAGTGAACCGGGTGGGAGGGGGGCGGAGGGTTCATCAAGGAGAAACAAACAGAAGTTTCACACCGTAGCCTGGCCAGTCACAAAACTTGTTTTCAAAGCTTCTCTGATGCGCACCGCGCCCTGCTGTGCTCTTCTAACCGCCCTGGTGTCTGGCTGCGCGTAATCAGCGGCCAGGCGATTTGCCTCAACCTCCCACCCCGCCATAAATGTCTCCCCCTTACTTTCACAGATATTGTGGAGCGCACAGCAAGCAGCAATAACAATGGGGATATTCTTTTCGCTGAGGTCTGAGTGAGTCAGTAAGCTGCGCCAGCGCACTTTTAAACGTCCAAATGCACATTCCACCACCATTCGGCACTTGCTCAGCCTGTAGTTGAACAGGTCCTGACTACTGTCCAGGCTGCCTGTGTACGGCTTCATGAGCCATGGCATTAAGGGGTAGGCTGGGTCCCCAAGGATCACGATAGGCATTTCAACATCCCCAACGGTTATTTTCTGGTCCGGGAAGAAAGTCCCTTCCTCCAGCTTTCGAAACAGACCAGAGTGCCTGAAGACGCGAGCATCATGTACCTTTCCCGGCCATCCCACGTTGATGTTGGTGAAACGTCCCTTGCAGCAGCATTGAAAAGTACCCCGTGCGGTTTATGTACTCGGTGGCTTGGTGCTCCGGTGCCAAGATAGGGATATGGGTTCCGTCTATCGCCCCACCACAGTTTGGGAATCCCATTGCAGCAAAGCCATCCACTATGGCCTGCACATTTCCCAGAGTAACTACCCTTGATATCACCAGGTCTTTGATTGCCCTGGCAACTTGGATCACAGCAGCCCCCACAGTAGATTTGTCCACTCCAAATTGATTCCCGACTGACCGGTAGCTGTCTGGCGTTGCAAGCTTCCACAGGGCTATCGCCACTCGCTTCTCAACTGTGAGGGCTGCTCTCATCCTGGTATGCTGGCGCTTCAGGGCAGGGGAAAGCAAGTCACAAAGTTCCATGAAAGTGCCCTTACGCATGCAAAAGTTTCGCAGCCACTGGGAATCATCCCACACCTGCAGCACGATGCGGTCCCACCAGTCTGTGCTTGTTTCCTGGGCCCAGAATCGGCATTCCACGGCATGAACCTGCCCCAGTAACACCATGATTTGCACATTGCTGGGGCCTGTGGCTTGTGAGAGGTCTATGTCCATGTCAATTTCCTCATCACTCTCATCGCCGCACTGCAATCGCCTCCTCGGCTGGTCCTGGTTTTGCTTTGGCATGTCCTGGCTCTGCATATACTCCAGGACAATGCGCATGGTGTTCATAGTGCTCATAATTGCCGCGGTGATCTGAGCGGGCTCCATGATCCCAGTGCTAGCTATGGCGTCTGGTCTGAAAAAAGGCGCGAAACTAGTATCTGACGGACGGAGGGAGGGAGAGAGGGGCGAGTGACGACATAGTGTACAGGTACAGGGAATTAAAATCAACAAAGGTGGCTGTGCATCAGGGAGAAACACAAACAACTGTCACACAGAATGGCCCCCCCGCAAAGATTGAACTCAAAACCCTGGGTTTAGCAGGCCGTTGATTTCACGGAGGGAGGGGGAAGCAAATGAATACAGAACAAATCTATTTTTTACATCTTAAGCTGGCAGACGATGGTGCAGCATGACTGATAGCCCTCGGCATCTTCTGGGTGCTTGGCAGAAAATACTGGGCGCTTGGCAGAAAATAGCATACTACGACTGATAGCCATCATCGTCAAGACAGTTCGATAGGACTGAGCATGTCTGCCCAGGTGCCCATGATTGACAGCCACTGCAGTATGATGATGATGGATACCAGTCGTAATATACCATCTTCTACCAAAAGGCAAGGGGCTGCTGCTGTGTGCAATGCAGCCCCACGTCTGCCAGCCCCACGTCTGCCAGCACCCAGATCGCCGATGAAGGCTACCAGTCATACTGCACCGTCTACTGCCAAAAGGCAATTAGCTGCTGCTGTGTAGCAATGCAGTACCACGTCTGCCGGCACCCAGAGGACATATGGTGACGGTGAGCTGAGCTGAGCTGAGCAGGCTCCATGCTTGGCGTAGTATGTTGTCTGCACAGGTAACCCAGGTAAAAAGGCGCGAATCGATTGTCTGCCGTTGCTCTGACGGAGGGGGAGGTGCCTGACGACATGTACCCAGAACCCCCTGCGACACTGTTTTGCATCATTCAGGCATTGGGATCTCAACCCAGAATTCCAATGGGCGGCGGAGACTGCGGGAACTGTGGGATAGCTACCCACGGTGCAACGCTCCGGAAGTCGACGCTAGCCTCGGTACTGTGGACGCGGTCCGCCGACTTAATGCACTTAGAGCATTTTATGTGGGGACACACACAATCAGCTGTATACAACCAATTTCTATCAAACCGGCTTCTATAAATTCGACCTAATTTCATAGTGTAGACATACCCTGAGTCTCTTTCCTGCTCAAACATCTGGACTATGAACTTATACTAATGGGAGCATTCTAACAAAAGTACCGAGGACCTTCCAATTATTTGGAAGCAACCAGAGACTTGTCTTAAGCCAGCAGTTTATTCCATCACTGCTACAAGCCTGAACCAAGAACTGTGCAATTATTGTATGTATTTGATTCCTTAACCAATTTTAACTCTCAGCTTTCTTTCTTTTTATAAATAAACCTTTAGATTTTAGATACTAAAGGATTGGCAACATCATGATTGGGTAAGATCTAAGTTATATATTGACCTAGGTGTGTGGCTGGTCCTTTGGGATCAGAAGAACCTTTTATTTGATTAAATTAGTTTTAAAGAACCACTAAGCTTTAAGTCTAGTGTTTTTGGTGGTGATACAAGGACTGGAATGCCTAAGGAAACTGCTTTTCTGACTTCTTGTTAGCCAGTGCGGTGAAACAGAAATTTATTTTTGTTGCTGGTTTGGTATATCTTATGGGAGAATAACCTCCAGTTTTGGGGTGTGTCTGCCCTATTTCTCAGCAGTTTGTCCTGAATTTGATATTCTCAGTTGTGACCCACGGAGGCACAGTAATAGAGGGTACATGGGAAGCTGATAAAAACTCAAGCAATGCTACTCAAAATACTGGAGCAGCAAAATGGGCTACCCCATCCAGTGAGTATACCCACCCACAACACAAGTGAGTGGGAGAAAGTTTGCCCAGTTTATAAAGACTGACTGTATAGAAGCTTTCCTGTCCACCTTTGAGAGATTAGGCAGGATGCACAATATTCCAGAGGATAAACAGATGCCTATCCTCTTAACCAGATTAACTGGGAAAGTGAGACAAGTTTTAATGATATGGAGGAGGTGATGCTGAGGTGTACAAGAAATTTAAACAAAATGTATTGAAAAGATTTAAGATTACCCCTCAGTCCTATCAATTGAAATATAGAAATCTCAGAATGTTTCACAATGTCATTCATGTTGAATGTGTACATAAAATGTGTAATTTTATGAAAAAATGGGTAATGGGGGCAGGGGCTGAAGGTGATGATGGAAAACTGTTTGATCTGATGGTCCAGGAGCAATTGTTATGAGTATCTAAGGAAGAGGTAAAGGAAACCATCTGTGACCAAAAAAAATCCACAGTTTTAGAGACCGCAGAAATTGCTGAAGAACATGTTGAATCAAGGACACATGGAGGGGCAGGGTGCAAATCCAAGGGGAAGGAAAACCCCCATGTTACCCAGGTTAAGAGAGAAGAGGATACTGGAAATAAACCTAACCCCAACTTTGATTTAAAAAGCTCCAAGGGAGCAAAGGGTTTAAATCCCCCTACCTAGAGGGAAGGCAAGTAATCTAACATCACTGTGGGGCTCCTGGCTATATGAAACCAAACTGCTCAAAACTTAAGGTAACCTCATAACTCACACCCTCACCTGCCGTGGTGAATGACACTACCATTGCTCCAGAGGCAGCAGTGGAGCAGGAAGAAACCCTAATGAACTATATTAGGACTGAATCTTGGTTGGGTAGTGAGGAATTTATTAAAAATGCTAAGATAAATGGCATAGATTGTAAGGACTGGAGGGACACAGCATCCCAAAATACTTTGGTCAAGCAAAGTTTGGTAAGGGAGAAAGACAGACTTCCTGGTAAAAGCCTAACTATATCAGCTTTGGCTGAATTCCCTATAACTCTGCCTTTGGCTAAGGTCTACCTCAAGTGCAAGGATTTTAACAGAGACATTGTGGCGGGCATTAGGAATCTACTTCCCACTGATGTTTTAATAGATAATGATATTTTATTCATGTCTAAGCAGTTTAATATAACTCTTAGCCACAAAGAGCATGGGTCTGCCTCTCCTGGCTTGTCTATGGACAGCAAGGAGGGCCGTGAGGGCAGGGAGAAATGCACTCAGTCCTTTGTCAGTTTGAGAGGGACAGCTCAGAGTAACCTGAGGAGGGTTTGGGGATTCCACTGCTTTGCCAGAGTCTCATTTTAACTTAAGTGATATGCAAATGCAATTTATTGAGGCTCAACAGGCAGATCCTTCTCTGCACAAGGAGAGAAATGTGGCTCAGAATAATACACCTGCTGGAGAAGGAAAGGGTAACTTTTTCTTAGAAGGAAGTTTGTTGTACAGGGATGCTCCTACAGGAAAAAAGAGATGCCCGGGTGATATTTACAGGCATGTAATCATGCCTGATAAGTACAGGACAGAACTGCTGCAGGTAGCTCATTATTGTCCCTTTGCTGTACACTTAGGAGTGGAGAGAACCTGTGGGAGGCTCAAACAGAATTTCTATTGATCTCACATATTTGAGATAGTTCAAAATTACTGTAAGGGTTGTGTCTTATGTCAAAAGCATAAGAGGTTAAAGGGATGCTGTTGCCCATCATTAAGAAGGTGTTTGGCAGAATGTCTGTAGATATTATGGGACCCCTATCCAGACATGGAGATATATAGAAGCTGAAACTATGGCTATTGCCCTAATTACCATTTTTAGCCGAGTGGGGAAATCTTATCAGACCATGGTGCAAATATCATCCAGAAACTAATGGTCCAGTAGAAAGATTCAATGGAACTCTGAAGTCTACACTGAGGATGTGTGCTGACTTGTGAGAGAATGACTAGGATGTGTTGCTCTCTTATTTGTTATTCATGTACAGTGTGTACCCCAACAGTCTACAGGGTTTGCCCCCTTTGATCTCGTTTATGGAATATAGATGAGGCGACCCTTAGATTTAATTCAAGGTGTTGGGGAGGGTAGTACAGAAGAGTCAAGACAACCTATAGCAGAGTATGTCACTCATTTTAAAGAGAACTTAAGGTCTGTGAAGGACTTACTGCATCAAAACCTTGAAATGAATCAGGTGTCTCAGAAAGCATGGTATGACAGACATGCTTGAGAAAAGTCTTTTTATATAGGTGACTTTGTGTTAGTGTTGATTCCTGTAAGGAAAAAAAAAGGATACAAGATTGTTGTGAGGGACCTTTCTATATGATAGAGATAGTGAATGAGATGACTTATGATGCAATGAAACTGCAAGGCAGTGGAGCTGTGTAAAACGGTACATGTCAATACAGGTCTGTCACATCTTAGGCGCATTTAATATGTGCAATTTCAGCCTTACACGGTTGGCAAAAACAAAAACAAAAACCCAAAAAAGAGAAAAATAACAATTTAAATACTGTTTCTGTAGTGTGGGCGATTCTGCCCGCCATTACACTCAATGTAATTTTGACTATACGCGATTTTCGCTTTAGGCGCTGACTGCGGAACGTAACCCCAGCATAAGATGAGACAGACCTGTAGATTGAAAACTTAACACAAAAGTGAGATGGCAGTGAATATGATTTGTTGGGCTGATGAGGGACCATTTACTGCCCCATTAAATTATTTGGTCAGCTAGAGTAAGGAACAGACTCCTCTGGAGAGCATTCAGATTTGGAAAGGTTTGGACCCAACCCAAAAGCGGGAGATATTGGTCCTCTTGAAATACCTCAGGCAGGTATTTTCAAACCTTCCAGGTTTAACTAACAGCACTGTGCATTCCATAGAAACTACAGGGCCACTCTATGCCCCTTTCAGAGCATACCATGCTAAAGTAGAAATGCAAAGACAAATTCAGGAGGAGGTGGAGAGCATTCTAGACATGGGAGTGACTACTAAATCAAAAATCCCCTGGGCGTCTCCTATTGTAATGGTATCCAAGCGGAATAAAATGATGAGAGTTTGTGTGGATTTTAGAAGGGTAAATGCCATCACCCAACCTGATCCTTACCCCATACACGAGATAGAGGACCTACTGGATCTATGAAGGGGTACTCTGGATTTAACTCAAGGGTATTCAGAAATTCCAAATTCTGATGCCCAGGAAAAGTCAGTTTTCATAGAGAAGTCTGGCCTATATCAGTGTAAGAGGTTATACCTTTCAGATTAATTAATTCAGGGGTTTCCTTTCAGATGCTTGTCAATGAGATCCTGCAGGGTTTACAGACCATGGCCCAGGCCTATGTAGGTGACTTGGCTATTTTAAGTGACACCTAGAAAGACTACCTGAACCATGTGGGAATTGCATTGGAGAGGCTTAGAGAAGCCAAGCTCACTGTCAAGGTGTCCAAATGCAAGATGGGGGCAGCAGACCTACCTAATTTAGGATACAGGATGGGCAGTGGGTTTGTTCGCCCTGCTCCTCTAAAAGTAAAAGCCATTGGGAATTGGCCTGCCCCGTGAACCAGGAAGTAGGTCCAAGATCCAAGCCTAGCCCATGAGCAAAGAAACAGGTTTATTGTTCTGGCGAGTTATTACCAGAGGTTTCTAAAGGGGTTTAGCAACATTGTGGCCTCGTAGCCAGACCTTATAAAAAGGGAAAACTATACTGGGTGATATGGACTGAGGCCTGTGAGAAAGGCTTCAAGGGCATAAAAGAGGCTTTGCCAGTTTAAGTTATCCCTGATTTCAGCAAACCTTGTGCTGTGCACTGATGCTTCTGATATTGGGTTATGTGCACTGCTAATGCAGGCTGGGTTGGGGACAACAGTGACCCCATTGCCTTTTTAAGTAAAAAACTGACCCACATGTAACAGAACTATGATGTCATCAAGAAGGAATGTTGTGCCATAGTCTGGGCTGCTAAACCTGCCTGAGGTATTTCAAGAGGACCAATATCTCCTGCTTTTGGGTTGGGTCCAAACCTTTCCAAATCTAGGACTTAGGTTGGTCATTAGGAAAAACTTCCTAACTGTCAGGGTAGATAAGCACTAGAATAAATTGCATAGGGAGATTGTGAAATCTCTGTCACTGGAAATTTTTAAGAATAGGTTAGACAAACACCATTAAGGGATAGTCTAGATAATACTTAATCCTGCCTTGAGTTCAAGGGACTTGAGTTCAAGACCTCTTGAGGTTACTTCCAGTCCTATACTTCTATGATTCTATAATTTAATAAGGTAATATTTGACCAGCTGTATTGTGAGCCTCTGAGACTGTGTAAATCACCAGACAAGAGAGAGAGATCATTTAGTGTGAAGGGCTGACCTTCAACTGAAATTCTTAAGCCCTTCTCAAAAAAAAAGGTTCATCAATACCAGACAGACTATTGTGGACATTGCAACTGGAATTTCACTATGTACCATCAACAAGAGGACAAAAAACATTTGTTGCTCTGTCCTCCTTCCTGTGAATATGAGTCATACAAGTGGACTCCTCCCATGAGTTGAGTTTGCAGCTCAGAATACCATTCAGGAGGGGAATAAAAACCCCAAACAAAAGGAAATGATTATCTCTGTGCTGCTTGGCCTCTGGTGTGCAAGGCTTTTCTAGATATAAGCAAGAGATCCCCAGTTCTTAGCCTCGGCTAGCCCTAAATGACACATAGGATTTGATTATTATAGAACTGTCTATTAACTTTTGAAATGTAGGACTGTAATTAATTTATCTGCTTTAATCTTGTAAATAACTCCTTTGTTTCCTTTTCCTATGTAATAAATCTTCATATAATTTATTATAGGCTTAGCTACAAGTGTTGCCTTTGATGTGAAATGTAAGGCAGCAGTTCTCAACCAGGGGTCTGGGCATAGGCATCGATCCAGGGGTGCTCCAGGGCTCAAGCACACACAGAAAAAAAACAGTCGGTGCTCAGGAGCCAGAGCTTGAGTGTGGAATGTGATGAGTTCTGTGCTGCTAACAGCTTCTGCCTTTGGGGCAGGAAGATTGTTTATAAACAGAGGCAGGGTGATTAAGATAACAAAAGGCTTGTCATTAAATTAAATTAAGGATTGTTAGATGATCCTGAATGCATTCCCAGGCACTCCAGTTAAAAGATAGGAAACAAAGGGTAGGAATAAATGGTCCATTTTCATAATGGAGACAAGTAAATAGTGGTGTCCCCATGGCTTGTACTGGGACCAGTGCTGTTCAACATATTCATAAATGATCTGCAAAAAGGGGTAAACAGTGATGTGGCAAGTTTGCATGTGATACAAAAGTACTCAATATAGTTAAGTCCAAAACAGACTGCAAAGAATTACAAAGGGATCTCACAAAACTGTGAGACAGGGCAACAAAATGGCAGATGAAATTCAATGGTAAATGCAAAGTAATGCACATGGCAAAATATATTCCCAACCATACATACAAAATGATGAGGCCTAAATTAGCTGTTACCCATCAAAAAAGAGATCTTGGAGTCATTTGCAGTACTCTGGAAGCACTATGTTTCCAGAAAAAATAACAGGAGTACTTGTGGCACCTTAGAGACTAACAAATTTATTAGAGCATAAGCTTTCGTGGGCTACAACCCACTTCTTCGGATGCATATAGAGTGAACCATATATTGAGGAGATATATATACACACACATACAGAGAGCATGAACAGGTGGGAGTTGTCTTACCAACTCTGAGATGCCAATTAAGTAAGAGAAAAAAATCTTTTGAAGTGATAATCAAGATGGCTCAGTACAGACAGTTTGATAAGAAGCAAGTGTGAAAATACTTACAAGGGGAGATAGATTCAATGTTTGTAATGGCTCAGCCATTCCCAATCCCTATTTAGCCCTGAGTTGATTGTGTCTAGTTTGCATATCAATTCCAGCTCAGCAGTCTCTCGTTGGAGTCTGTTTTTGAAGTTTTTCTGTTTTAAGATAGCCACCCGCAGGTCTGTCAAAGAATGGCCAGACAGGTTAAAGTGTTCTCCCACTGGTTTTTGAGTATTATGATTCCTGATGTCAGATTTGTGTCCATTAATTCTTTTGCGTAGAGTTCCAGAGAACTGCACATTTACAAAAATCCTTCTCACTGTGCCTGTATCATCCTGAATTCATTCTCCAGCTTCAGAAGACTTAAAAATTATCTCCTGTCATCAATGGGACAGATGCAACTGAATAATATAGCTGTCCTTAATGAGCATCAAGACAATACCAGGGAACTAGATGTGAATAAGATTGCTGACAGCCGATCCAGAAAGCCAGGGTGAGACATAGGGCACGTCTTCACTACCCGCCGGATCGGCGGGTAGCAATCGGTCTATCGGGGATCGACTTATCGCGTCTAGTGAAGACGCGATAAAATCGATCCCTGATGGCTCTACCGTCGACTCCGGAAATCCACCGCGGCAAGAGGCGGTAGCGGAGTCGACGGCGGCGCGGCAGCGGTCGACTTGCCGCCGTCCTCACAGCCAGGTAAGTCGACCTAAAATACGCCACTGCTGAAGTTGCGTATCTTAGGTCGACCCCCCGCTGTAGTGTAGACCTAGCCATAATGTCTTTAAACTGGGACATTAGTGAAGACAGCTTGTAGGTGATTGCAATGATTTTAATATACTGTAATTCATGGTAATGTAATTATGTAGTTCATAACAATTTAATAATTATTAAAACAGTAAAGATCCAATGATAGACACATTCAGTAACTAGAATATGAAAGAAGTGTATAAATATGCTGGAAATAGCCTTCCTCCCAAAACTGGCAGAGTGCCCCCCCCCCAAACACACATACCTCTTCAAAAGCACCCAGCAGCAAAAAACAAAGTCAGCGCCTATGAGTCTGGGGCCCCCTGGGGTGTCATGAGCAAGTTTTAGGGGGCCATCAAGCAGAGCCAGCATTAGACTCACTGGGGCCCAGAGCAGAAAGCCAAAGCCCCACGAAGCAGGGTTGAAGCCCGTGGCCCCGCAACCCGGGGCTGAAGCCAAAGCCTGAGGAACTTAACTTTGTGGGGCCCCCTCTGGTGTGGATGTGACATTATCTAATTAAAATATGACCATGTAGATCATTGTTGCTACCGCTGTTATATAATTGCCACAAATCTTGTACAAAGTATGTCAAGTGAGGTGTCTATGGAAAGGTTATGATTTGCTGAATATGATTATGCTATTTGTATGTATGTATAATTTTTGTATTTGAATTTATGAGCATTGGCTCTATACCTGTATTTCAAATATGTTTTCTCCCACAAGGTATTTAACCTGCATATCTTGAAGGGAGTATTCAAGTTAAATGGCTCATCAAGGAACACTTAACTCACAATGAACCATGGGAGATGCCTATCTACACTTAATGGACTTTCCTGTGAACTTTCCATCTACTAGTATAGATAATAGCTTCTGCTATGACTAAGCGAAACCATGCATGGACATGTGACCTGCCCATATAACTCCAGACACCATCTTGTTACCTGTAATTTTCCACAGTGAGAACAATGGGATTCCCTTCAATTGGCAGAAGCTATAAAAGGTGCTGGAAACATCTCCATTTTGCCTCTTTCCTGCTCAAGCCTCTGGACTATCATAAAAATCAACAGAGAGTCCTGTGGCATCTTTAAGACTAACAGATGTATTGGAGCATAAGCTTTCGTGGGTGAATACCCACTTCGTCAGACGCAGTATTGCCTACTTCGTCAGACTATCATAGAATCATAGAATATCACAGTTGGAAGGGACCTCAGGAGGTCATCTAGTCCAATCCCCTGCTCAAAGCAGGACCAATCCCCAACTAAATCATCCCAGCCAGGAGTGGAGAGAACCTGTGGGAGACTCAAACATAAATTTATACTAATGGGGACATTCTAACCAAAGGACTGAGGACCTTCCAATGATTTGAAAGCAACCAGAGCCAGCAGTTTATTTCATCCCTTCTACAAGCCTGATCCAAGAATTTTGCAATTATTGTATGCATTTAATTCCGTAACCAATTTTAATTCTCACCTTTCTTTCTTTCTTTCTTTCTTTCTTTCTTTCTTTCTTTCTTTCTTTCTTTCTTTCTTTCTTTCTTTCTTTCTTTCTTTCTTTCTTTCTTTCTTTCTAAATAAACCTTTAGATATTAGATGCTAAAGGATTGGCAACAGCATGATTATTGGTTAAGATCTGAGATATATATTGACCTGGGTATGTGGCTGGTCCTTTGGGATCAGAAGAACCTTTTGTTTGATGAAATTGGTTTGAAATAACCACTCATCTTTAAGTTTAGTGTCTGGGTGTTGAATTCAGGGCTGGAATGCCTAAGAAGACTGCTTTTCTGACTTCCTGTTAGCCAGTGTGGTGAAACAGAAGTTTACTTTTGTTGCTGGTTTGGTATATCTTATGGGAGGAAAACCACCAGTTTTGGGGTGTGTCTGCTCAATTTCTCAGCAGTTTGCCCTGAATTTGGTATTCTCAGTTGTGACCCACGGAGGCACAGTGACAGTGGGGCCCCAAGCAATTGCCTTGCTTGCTACCTCCTAACACTGGCTCTGGCTTTTATATGCAGAAAAACAATTGTGGCACAGGTGGGCTGTGAAGTTTTTATAGCATGTTGGGGGGGGGGGGGTGTCTCAGAAAGAAAAAGGTTGAAAACCACTGATCTAAGGTACAATTAGACCAGGGGTAAGAGATTGATTCTTTGGAACAGGGAGTAACCTGAATATTGCTGTGATTCTTGGTGTAAGGGCCCAGCTATCACAAAGGGATACTTCCTTGGGTAGCAAGATTGATTGGAGTATCCAAGAGGACTGTCTGAGACACCATATTAAGGCCTGTTATAATGCCCGAGGAATTTCCACTTGACAATTGTTGGTGAAGTCTAAGTACAGACCTCACAATTAATTTGGGATTTGGGTCCTGCTTTCAAACAGTCTGCCCTGAGGTTGGTACTCATGCTCTTGTGTCACTGCAGGTAATGTTACAATTGCGTGAGCCCTTTTGTTATAGATTCATACTGGGAGCTGTTGTTCAGTTAATTATCTACAATGAGGCATAAGTACTTTTCAGAGTCACTGTTTTCCAGGGTACTATTCACTATGCTGTCAGAATGGCCTATATTCTTTGTTCCTAGAAAGCTGATTTTGTATTTGACTGTATTAAAATACATTCTATTCAATAACATCTATCTTACAGTCTACATGCCTCTGTATCAATGGTCTGGCTTCGTCATTATTTACCATTCTACCAATCTTTGAGTTATCTGCACAGTTCATCAGCAAACGTGTACTTTCTTCAAGGTCACTGGTAATTTTTGAAAAGCATTAGACTGTGAAGTAATCCTTGCTGCACCCCACCAGAAACATTGCCATAATTGGTAATTTCTCCTTTAAATTTTGAGATCTATCACTCAATAGAACTTAAAGCCATTAATTATGGATCATATTGTCATCCATTTGCCAACTGGTAACAGATTTTGGTGTCTTGCAGGATGGTTTTCTGTTGGTGGAGACCATACTTGAACAAACTCAAGCAAACCCCTTTTTCAGAAATCTCAGTTGAAACACTAATATCCGGTTTCCAAGAAGCAACTTTGCACCAGTAACTGACTCTAGTCAGAGACATTAAGGTGAACAAGAAACTTTCTTGTTGTTTGCAGTTCCCTCCCAGAAGAGAGCCTGCTTTACAAAAATGAATAACAATGTGCCATCTGGTGACTCCAAGCACAATAATATCTAATTTGGATAGTGCTAAAAATTTAATCAGTTGGTCCTGCAGTTTTAGATCAAACTTCTGACAAAAATCTAAATATATTACATCAACACAATTACCTGTTTCAATCATACATAAAGTCTAGCCAAGGGATGGCATAAAGTTTGTCTGAAAAGACATATTTCTCAGGAGATGATATTGATTGGCAATACTTATATTTCTGTCCTCTAATTTCTTACTTATAGATCCCTGCATCTACAATTTCATTATTTTTCTCCAAAATAACTTCAGGCTAACTAGACTACAATTACATGGGCCATTCCCTTTTGTGTTTTTAAAGTATCTTATTAAACTATGTTAAAACATTCTTCTTTTATTCTTTTTTTGGTTCTAAGAATTACAGCCTTCTTACAAAAGACAGAAAAATGTCACAAAATGAAGGATGTGCTCTTTCATTCTGAAAAGTTTACATATAAAACACACATTAGGCTTCTGATAGGACTGTTAATATAGGATGGTGTTTATCTTTTTTAGGACAAATACTAGGTTTTGGAAATAAAGAACATCCCAAGAACTAAGAGCATATTCCTAATAAAATAATGTCTTCAAAAGACTTTAGCCCATGCAAACCGAACACTTATACCTACATGTTATACTTAAAAAAATATTAAATAAATTCATTGTACTATCTTTACCACAGAGAGAGTGTTTCCTCCCATAACACATTAGTCAGTGATATCAAAGCAGGCAAGTGAAACAATAAACAGAGGTGTCTGAACTTTTCCACTTATAAAAATAGCAAAATTCTGCTAATATTAAACCATATGCAACCATGATAAAATCCTTGGGGAGGCACAGAGACAGAGTATAAATCAGAGGAGAATTTGGCCTGAAGTCATGATGCAACATGCAACAATTTCAGTCTGTCAAGGCCCAGATGTGGGGCACCTAGAAATCCCTGTCCCTCTCTATGTATCCCAGTATGCTGACCCAGCCTACATTGCTCCCTGAATACTCTGCTCTTCTCTTCCTTATGCCTAGCACCCTATAATTACTTCATTCTCCTTCCATTTTCTGTCAATATCCTGCCTCATTCATGCACCTCCTCTTTCTTCCTATCCAAGACTCTCACTTTCCAAGACCAATAATACAGCTCCTTGCTACCCACACCCCTAACCCCAGTCCAAGTCCCTCCCAACCCATTGTCTGTCCTTCATATCTCCTTCCAGAATCCACCCAGCATAAAGTGCATGGTGTTAGACCAATTTTTTTTTATCTTGATCCAAACTCCACCCTCCCCTCCACCCACCTTCCACCCATAGCTAGCAACAGATAGCTGAACTTTGCTCTAGCCAATACAAAACACAAACATTTATTCACTTAAAAATTCTCTTTTAAGTAGGACATAATTTTTCAGTTCTAAGTTTCTCTAAATTTCCTGATATAGTGACATAGTTAGTCAAACACTTCCTCTTCCTATTTCCATCTGAATCCCTCCCACAGCAGTTCTTTGGCTTCTTTCTATAACTCTGCTTTAATTAATCCCAATGAACTTCCTTCCTTCCTAGATTGTGTGATATAGAACAAGCTGTTTCAAGTTTTTATTGTATATCTTTGTAAGTTTTCTACTATGTCCCTGAAAATATCAAAAGACACTTCTACTCAACAACGGAAACAAAACAAAGCAAATCAGGAGTTTCTGGGCCTAATTATTCTGAAGATCTTATGATTCAAACAAGTTAGAAACATTTTCACAAGTGAACTACTGTTATATTTGTCAGGTTTCTGGGTGCAGTCCAGACCAGTGAGAGGTTGCGTTACCACCTGCCCTATAACTCTGGGTGCCTTAAATGCTTTGCTACTGTGGTTCACAGTTGGGTCATCAACAGTCAGCAGATGAGCATGCAGTTCCCTGAGTGTCTGTATGCCATGCAGCCCTGGTTCAGCACTTCTGAACACAGAGGTCTACTCACAACACAACATCCCCACTGAGGTCTCCAGAAGCCTTTGTTATACCTGCAGGGTGACCCCAACACACACCCTGTCCTGAATTTCCCCCAAACCATCTGCCCAGAAGTGTCCAGCCCTTTCCTGGAACACTCAGAGAATTAATAAGGTTGTTCCTCATCTAAAGAGACAAAAGCTCAACTTATTACTTTAACTGGAGTTACCAATCACTTCAAATAAGAGTAATATGCTTTCTAGTGGCTAAGACTTAACTTAACAAGCTACTGACTTGGTTCAAGATAGATTTCTTATCAATCTTTCTTCTTTCTAGCCATGGCTGACTTTCTCTCAGTCAGGTCTTTCCACAGAAGTACAAGGTGCTGGTTTTCTTTGTTTTCTTAGGTGAAAGGTCTTTGCCTAAGCAAGTTTTACATACATTCAGTTCCCAGAGACTTCAACCTCCATGACTGAAGGACCCATTGTTCTCAGCTTGCAAGAGGTCTGGCCCCTTGTGCCTGTCAGTTTTGTTCCCAGACTCTGGATGACCTCATGATGTTCTTCCCTTCCTGTGGACTTCCCGTGCCACTGAGGATTCATATGTAAATGGGAATTCAATTGTTTTTGGTCACACCTTGCTTAATTTCACTGAAGACAGGTAGTCAGCTGCCTTCCCGCCTGTCTGGGAGAAAACCTGTTTCTCCTTTTGTTGGACACACAATTTAAAGCATAATATCAGTGAATATTCATAATTCCTCATATAGTGTTAATACCTGCATTTTACAATGATATTAATCACCTGTGTGTCATTAGCTTCCATAAAACACCTTATCGGATACACTTTTATAATACAGTAATATTGTATACTATCAGATGATTCAATTTTTTGTCATCTGAGGTTAAGACCCCTATCTTTATAGTCCAGCAAACCATTTTCTCCTTCTGGGAAGAGACTCCATGCAGTCTGGTGAAGACTATGCTTGTTCCTCCCCTGCTGGTGATAGCTGAGTTTCTTCTTCCACTCCTTATTAGCTTGATGGCTTTGTTTACCTTCTATGTAAATGCGCCTTTATTGTCTCTGTATGAGGACCTAGATAGTCAGCCAAGCAAATACACATCCCATTGTCTAGGGCAGACTGGTCTTATGCATTTGTTGCCTGTGAAGGGACATGCCTTCTCACTGGCTGGGAGGAGGCTAAGGAGCTCCTCTGGGCCTGTACTGTACTAACAAGGTACACCTGCACAGCTTGTTCCTCCTCGAGGAGGAGGGTCTTATAAGGGGAAGCCTACCATAGGAAGGGGTGGTGACCAGGAAGAAAGCTGCTTCATGCAGAGACTGTGAGTTACAGAAGCAGGCCAGGTGAGGACAAGAAAGCCATGTGGACCACACTGCTTCCAGATTTCAGAGTAGCAGCCGTGTTAGTCTGTATCCGCAAAAAGAACAGGAGTACTTGTGGCACCTTAGAGACTAACAAATTTATTAGAGCATAAGCTTTCGTGAGCTACAACCCACTTCTTCAGATGCATATAGAGTGAAACATATATTGAGGAGATATATTATATAATATATATATAATATATATATATATATTGGCTGCTTCCAGAGCCACCCCAGCTAACAGCCAAGTAACACACCCCAGGAAGAGGGGTAGGAGGTAAACACCACAAAGGAGCAATAGACTTTCAGAGACTGAGCCTGTAAAGCCCTATCCAGGGGGCTTTCTGAGACACTGACTTCTGTTCCAGCCAGACCCTCCTCTCTAACAAGGGACAGGGAGAAAGAAGAACCAAGCCTCTGCCAAGAGGCAATTTCCCCAGGAAACTCCCCTGATTGCAGCCACTGGGGGAGTAGAGAAGGTGAATTAAGGACAGTGGGACCTGGGTGGGAGGGTTTAGGGAGTCCCACTACCTCCTACATTGCCCACATTTTAAGAACATAACACTAGCACATACCCATAACTCTTTGTACATACATCACATAAGAATATTGATAATTGAGTTATTAGTTTTCCAGTCATATATAACACACCACCTTTTGGGTATATATCATGACAACAGTGTGCTAGGTGTACTGAGTATGCCAGAGTTGCTGACACAGAACTGTGAACCACCAATAGGCCTCTGTGTCACAATATTGTAAAAACAAGATAACATTAAAATTAATTTTCTTATTTTTGCCACACTACACAGACATGCTTTACTATGGGGTGACATGTTTCATGGTATTTCAGGGAAATGGGTTTTCTTTTGAGGGAAGTGTAAGTGGGGTTCAATAATATGGTGTAAAAATAAAGCTATATTCAACTTTTAATATAAATTAGTTCCCACTATTCCATAAAAAATAACTCTTCACTTCAGTGACACATTCTACAACCTATTTTATCTTTCAGATAGTTAAAACTAGTCAAAATAAACCACTATATATTTGGTATATTTCAATAGACTTGTCTATTAAATGAGGGACATAAGTAACAATGATTACAAATTAAGAGGTATTCTTTGGGCTAAACAATGCCTTCCACCATGTTACCAATTTATTAATGTACACATTTCAATATATTTGTAACTTTCCAAGTCATGTAAAGGTGCATATGGGTGCAAAAATGAAGTGCCCACTTTAAAACTACAGCTGAGTAAATGCTTTGCATTGATAAAATGTGAAATGATATATATTACATTTCCACATGAAGGATGCAGAGAACTGTACAAATATATACATTTATATATTAGCCAAGGACAAACACTCTCACCTTCGTCTCTATTTCTCAGATGGAAAAGCAATACAGGGCATACAAAGCCCAAACCACACTATGTAAAGTGGCAGACTCACCTGAAAAAGTGGCTGATCCCCATTGCTCAAACTCAAATCCTCCGACATGAGGACGGATTCCTTTTTTTTATCAATTGACTGACATGTTAGGGTACTTGAATAGTTCAGTTTTGGTAGGGTAAATTGGCTCTTTCTGGAGTCCGTGGTTAGAGAAACCTCATGTGAGTAGGAGTGAAGAAAAGCTCTGACTCCATCGAGCCCCACAAACTGCGAGGCCGGAACCCCACTGAAAGTCACACTCGAGGAGTCAAACAGCTGCGAGTTTCTCCACCGGCGGAGCCTCAAGGCCAGTAACACTATGATAAAGGTAAAGAACAAGCAGGAAACGGAAGCCACAGCGATCACCAAATACAAGGTGAGGCTGGACTGGGGGTCTGCAGGAGCTGAGAGGCTGCTTAAATCGGAGAGGATTTCGGGGATGCTGTCAGCCACCACCACCGTGACAGTGGCCGTGGCAGAGAGAGGGGGCTGCCCGTTGTCCTTCACTAAAACCACCAGACTTTGCTTGAACGCATCTTTGTCGAGAAAGTAGCGCGCTGTCCTGATCTCGCCGCTGTGGAGTCCCACACAGAAGAGCCCCGGCTCTGTAGCCTTCAGCAGCTGGTAGGAGAGCCAGGCGTTCTGCCCGGAGTCTGCATCCACCGCCACCACCTTAGTGACCAGGTAACCCGGCTCGGAGGAGCGAGGGGCCAACTCCACTCCCGTGGAGCCATCGGTGGGAAAGGAGGGGTGTAAGATGTGCGGAGTGTTGTCATTCTGATCCAGTATAAAGAGAGTGACGGAGACATTCCTGCTGAGAGGTGGGGAACCCCCATCCTGAGCCTGCACTTGGAAACGAATCTCCCGGAACTGTTCGTAATCGAAGGAGCGCAGAGCGTAGAGGGCCCCAGTCTCGGAGTTAATGGAGATGGAGGAAGAGAGTGGAGCTTCCTGGATCTGAGTTCCAGTAATGGAGTAAGTGACTCTGGAGTTCTCCCCCCAGTCGGGGTCATTCGCTTTCAGGGAACAAAGGGAAGCTCCTCTAGGATTGTTCTCTGTGATGTACAAAGTGTAGGATGTCTGGTTGAAGATGGGAGCGTTGTCGTTTATGTCTGAAAGTTGCACTAAAATTGTTATTTTGGAAGCCAGATTTGGAGTCCCTCGGTCTGTGGCTGTGATCGTCACATTGTAATCCGAGACCCGCTCCCGGTCCAGGGGTCTGTCAGTCACCAAGCTGTAATAATTGTCAAATGATTTCTGTAACCGGAATGGCAGGTTGCCGGGTATGGAGCATGTGACCTCTCCATTCTCTCCAGAATCTTTATCTCTGATGTTTAATAGAGCAATCAGAGTCTCTGGAGGGCTGTCTTCGCTGACTGAGCTGAAGAGAGAAGCGATTGTTATTCTGGGAGCATTATCATTAACATCAATCACAGTAACCAGGACTTTAGACCTGGCCGAGAGGTCTCCAACGTCCTTTGCTTGAACCTCCATTTCATATGATGCGGCTTCCTCATAGTCCAGGTTTCCCACAGTTGATATTTCTCCCGTTTTAGAATCCACCTGGAATATCTGGGACGCTTTGTCTTTCATCTTCCGGAGTGAATATGTGACCTCCGAATGTATCGCTTCGTCCGGATCTGTGGCGTTTACTGTCAGCAGCAGAGACCCGACGGGCACATTTTCCAAAACACTCACTTTATAGACAGGCTGACTGAAAACTGGTGCATTGTCATTTGCGTCAAGGACGATAACGCGGATCTGCGCAGTGCCGGACCTGACTGGATCTCCCCCGTCAGTGGCTGTGAGGATTAGATCATGAACAGCTTGTTCTTCCCGGTCTAGAGATTTTTCCAGCACCAGTTCCGCATATTTGTCCCCGTCAGTTCCCGTTTGCACATCCAGAGAGAAGTGTTTGTTACTGCTGAGATAATAGCCCTGCACAGAATTGGCTCGCACATCTGCATCCTGCGCCTCCTCAAGAGAGTATCGGGTTCCCACAGCGGCTAACTCACTGATTCTAAATTCCAATTCATCTTCCTGGAAGCGGGGCGCATTGTCATTAATATCTGTGATTTCAAGTTCAACTATGAAAAGCTTCACTTTATCCTCAACAAGAACCTCAAGATGTAACAGACATGTCACTAGCTGGCCACAGATTTGCTCTCTGTCAATTCTTTCTGTGTTGATTAAATGACCGCTCTTAAGATTCAGAGCAAAATACGGAGTCCTACCTGTGGAAACAATGCGGACTCCCCGGTCTGAGAGTTCCTTTAGATCCAGCCCCAGATCCTTTAAGATATTCCCCACGAAAGAGCCTTTCTGCATTTCCTCAGGAATCGAATAGCGAATTTCCCCAGAAACTGTCTCCCAAGCGGAAACCAATGTAAAGCAGAAGAGAGCTAGTCCTTTGCAGCCGCGGAGCCTTGCTTTATCCGCCATTTCCAGATCTTTGAAGTAGAGGTGCAGGATCCTAATCTCGGGACGCTGTAGTTTAGTGTAATATTTATTGTTTTCTTTCCTGGGATACTAGTTTATATAATAATTATACTGCGGATATCATTCATGCAACCGTTTGTATGAAGGCTGAGTTACAGACTGTTTGAGCTCTCTGTGTTTTGTGCTGTGAAACAGACGGCTGGGCTGCCTGAATCTCTGATTGCATTTCTCTGCCTCACTGGTGAACAGCGGCACCCAGAGTCTCAACCGATAACTGCAACAGCTCCGATAAATACTTTTTAAATTGGCTTTCAATATGTTCTGGGTTTTTTCGGCACCATGTGCTTTATCGAGTCTTAAAACTACGTAATAAATCTACAAATTAAACAAATATTGCTGTGATGGCGTACTTACTGTTAGCTAGACTCCTCATCTTGATGCAATAATTTTATAAAAATGTGTCAAACGAACAAAACCATTCCGTTCTCTCTCTCTCCCCAAATTGGGGATAATTCACGACTATGTTTCATACTGGGACAAATCGACCTTGAATATAAATCATACTCGAATAGGACGAATCATTCCTATTTTTGTTGTTTTCTTAGACATTACTGCACATACGAATGCGTAGAGTACATTCTTTCATTCTCGCTCCATAAATATTTTTCTCCGACCTTCTTTTCAGAATGCAACATGCATTTATTTACTTTTTATTTGTATTTTATTTTTTCACGAGAACAAAAATGTCTATGCATCGCTCTAAGGAATTTTGCACATGTAAAATTCAGTATAAATAAAATCAAATCCAGCAGCCTGTCTCCTATCCCCAAGAGGAAGACTCGTACTCTCGGGAAATTAAAATATTGATAACGCTCCACATTCGTCAACAACAACAAGGTTCTTTCCTAAGAGCTCCTGAAAACAGATGTTTTTTGCAGCATGCCCTAAAGATCATCAGAGTTGGAGATTGATACTAGTTTCCAAAGTTAAGGACACTCACAGTAAAATACCCTGCCATCAGTTTCCCCCCTTCTCTAATTTACCCCGTTGTGGCTCCAGTTCCGGTGTTTCCGCCTATTCCAATTAGGCCAGTATATCACATGAACATAGGGGGAGAAAAGATTTCTCAGGTAGACTGGTCTCAAGTAATATAGGAATTTATAGTTGATTTTGAGCACCTTAAACTTCACTTAGAAATCAAAAGACAGCCAATGTAGATCATGGGGCACTGCTGATCCCATCTGAGACGAGACAAAAAATATGATCATATAGACTATTGTTGCAACCACTGTTATACATTTGCAGCAAATATTATAGGAAGGTAGTCCAGTGAGGTGTCTATGAAAAGGTTATGATTTGCTGGTTATAATTATGCTATCTGTATGCATGTATCATTTTTGTATTTAAAGTTATAAGTATTGGCTCTATACTTAGATTTCAAATGTTTGCTCCTGGGGTAATGCCCACAAGGTAACGCCCAGCACATCTTGGAGGGACTATTCAAATTAAGTGGCTCATCAAGAAACACTTGGTTGACAATGAACCATGGGAGATGCCCATCTAAACTGAGTGGACTATCATGAAAATGTGCTGTCTGTAGTGTAGGTAATAGCTTCCTGCAATAACTGAGGGAAATCGGGCATAAACATGTGACTTGCGCATGTGACTCCAAACTTCATCTTGTTGCTGTAATTTTCCACAGTAAGAACAATGGGATGTCCTCCACATGGCAAAAACTATAAAAGGCCCTTGAAACACCCCCATTTGGTCTTCAATTCTACTTCTTACCTCTGAAGGAATTTTGCTACAAACTGAAGTTCTGAACAAAGGATTGAATGACCCATCCAAGCTGTGGATGTATTCCAGAGCCTTTACCTAAGTCAGCAGTTTATTCGATAGCTGCTACAAGCCTGAACCAAGAACTTTGCCATTACTGTATGTAACTGATTCCTTTAACCAATTTTAACTTTCACCTTTCTTTCTTTTTATAAATAAACCTTTAGATTTTACATACTAAGGGATTGGCATCAGCATGATTTTTGGGTAAGATCTAATTTATATATTGACCTGGCTGTGTGGTTGGTCCTTCGGGATCAGAAGAACCTATTATTTGATGAGACTGGTTGTAAAGAACCACTCACTTCTGAATCCAGTGTTTTTGGTGGTGATAGAAATACTAAAATGCCTGAGGAAACTGCCTTTATGTTTTCTTGTTAGCCAGTGTGGTAAAACAGGAGTGTACTTTTGTGGCTGGTTTGGTATATCTTATAAAAGAATAACCACCAGTTTTGGGTTGTGTTTGCCCTATTTCTCAGCAGTTCATTGTGAATTTGACATCCTCAGTTGTGACCCACTGAGGCATGGTTACACTCCAGTTCTGGTGTTTCCGCCTATTCCAGTTAGGCCAGTATATCACACGCACATAGGGGGAGAAAAGATCTCTCAGGTAGACTGGTCTCAAGTAATATAGGAATTTATAGTTGATTTTGAGCACCTTAAACTTCACTTAGAAATCAAAAGACAGCCAATGCAGATCATGGGGCACTGGTGCTCCCTCCTGAGACAAGACCAAAAGTACCTTATTTATACAGGTGGGGATATTTAGTTATTGTAACTTAGCATTTCAATTTACTTATAAATCAAATAGTTTTTAATGATGTGTGAAAATGAAATACCTGTGAAATCATGTTATTGCATGGAAAAGGAGATACAGAAAATGTCTCCTAAAGGACTATAAAATAATATCTCATAGGTTCT
Organism: Emys orbicularis; assembly: GCF_028017835.1. Classification (NCBI taxonomy): domain Eukaryota; kingdom Metazoa; phylum Chordata; order Testudines; family Emydidae; genus Emys; species Emys orbicularis. The sequence continues at coordinate 75,298,588 of NC_088690.1, forward strand.
GTTTACATCTCTTACCTCTATATGCAAAATTTGTGTCTTATTCCTTTGGGGTGACCAAGCATTTATCCCTAGTTGCTTTGTGTTAGATATGCTATTAATGCTTCAATCCTCAGAGACTGATGAACAGAAGGAAGAAGGGCAAAAGAAAGACAGGAATGAGAGGGAGAGCAAACTGTGTATCAGCCGAGAAATTAAAATGTTACCCTAGAATAATTTTTAATGTTTAGGGAATAATTTAATCATATTATCAGGAAATTTTCTATTTATGTAACTATTTTTATTTCTGTGCCACTTTATTCTCCCATGCTATGGATGAGGCACATTAAAAATATCTTTATGTTTATATTTATATTAATACCCATTCCATGTCAAAGGGAGAGAAAGATATAATAATGTGGAAATAAAGTAATGTCTTAACATGACAATTATTATAATACATTGAAACTACTTAGTGCTAGTCTATATCTCTTTTCGTATTTGTGCATCATGACATATTCCACACTTATCAGAAAACTATTGCTTTTCAACTTGTCTCATCAATGAACTTGGCACCAGAACATGAAACCACTTAAAAAAAAAGTTCTTTACGGAAAGCAAGCTGCATTATAGAAAATAAAATAAAAATGTACTCATAAGATAATTAGTCAAGCAACGCTTATAGCAAATAGTGTATTACTAAAAAGGTCCAAGAGCTCTAATTTTGACTAGAATTTAAACTGTTTCAAAACGCAGATACACTAGCGCTTCACGACAGAATCTCACCTCATGCAGTGTGTCGGCCTCGGACTTTGGGTCTCCAGGCGCAGATTTACTGCTCATAGGTAGCATTACAGAGTTGTCTCTGCAAAGAATGTTCTCTTCTATGAAATTCTGACCATTTGATTTTAGGAGACTAAACGCCATTATGCCAGAGTCTGCGGCTGAACGTTGATTATAGCTATACGGTAAAGTCCCATCGCAGTAGCTGGGGGTCAATCCGGGACCCGACTTGGAATAATCAGAACCGAGACATCGCAAAACTGGGGGATTCATCGACCTTCCACATTTCATCACAATGGCCAGTGCAACTGTCAGTAGGAACAAAAATGAGATCAAGGCTAAAGCCAACATCAAGTAAAACTGTAAATCAGACGGAGGTGCCGAGTCACCGGATTGGTCGCTCATTTCCGGAAGAGCCTCTTGGAAGTTCTCGGCAAACACCAGGTTGAGAGTCACTGTGGCTGACAGAGGCGGCTGCCCGTTATCCTTCACCAGGGTGACCAGCCTGTGCTTCACAGCATCTCTGTCCGCAAAGGCGCGGGCTGTCCGGATCTCCCCGGTGTGCAGCCCCATGCTGAAGAGCGCCGGTTCCGTGGCCCGGAGCAGATGGTAGGAGAGCCAGGCATTGTGTCCTGAGTCAGCATCCACCGCCACCACCTTAGTCACCAGATAACCTGCCTCGGCCGAGCGAGGGACCATCTCGAACAAGGCGGAGCCATCGGCTCCGAGGGAAGGGTACAGGATGCGAGGGGCGTTATCATTCTGATCCAGAATAAACAGCCTGACGGTGACATTGCTGCTGAGAGGCGGGAACCCGCCGTCTTGGGCCTTCACTTGCACTTCAAACTCCCGGAATTGCTCGTAGTCGAAGGAGCGCTGCGCATAGATAGCTCCGGTCTGGGAGTTAATGGAGATGTAGGAGGAGACAGGCAGCTCCCGGAGGTTGCTGCTCAGGATGGAGTAAGTGAGTCGGGCGTTCCGGTCCAGATCCCGGTCTGAGGCTTTTACACTGAAAATAGAGGCCCCCGAGGGATTGTTCTCTGGCACATAGGCGGTGTAGGAAGGTTTTTGAAAGACAGGGGCGTTGTCATTGATATCCGAGATCTGCAACAGGATGGTTTTCTGGGTGGAGAGAGGGGGAGAGCCTTTGTCTGTTGCTGTGATTGTGATATTGTACTCCGGGGTTCTCTCCCTGTCCAGGGTGCTGTCTGTGAGAATTTTGTGATAATTATTAGAGGACGACACTATTTTAAAAGGCAAGTTGTGTTGAAGATGACAGGTGACGTCTCCATTTTCACCGGCATCTCGGTCATAGACTTTGATCAGAGCTATCACTGTCCTGGGCACTGAGTCTTCGGAGATAGGACTGGACATGGATGTTACAGTCACTTCTGGGGCGTTGTCGTTCTCGTCAATAATTTCGATCTCTACTTTGCAGTGACCTATCAGATCACCGCCATCTCTGGCTTCTATCCCCAACATGTATTTATTTTTCTTTTCAAAATCCAGAAGCTCTGTACTTGTAATGTCTCCTTTCTCTGGGTCTAGGCTGAATAATTGGCGCCCTGTGTCTTGTATGTCGCTGAAGGTGTAGGTGATCTTTGCATTCAACCCTTCATCCTTATCCATGGCTTTCACCTGAAGAACAAAGGAGCCTTTTGGTAGATTTTCCCTCAGTCTGACCTTGTAGATCTCTTCAGTGAATATTGGAGGATTGTCATTGGCGTCAGAAATTTTAAAGTTAATTGTAACTGTCCCCGTTCTAAATGGATCTCCCCCATCCACAGCCGTCAGAATCAAGTGATGAGAACGTTGTTGCTCTCGATCTAAAGGTTTTTCTAAAATTATTTCCGCATGCTTACTGCCATCTGGGGTCTCCTTCACGGATAGGATAAAATGGGGGTTTTTACTGAGCTGGTAACTCTGCAGCGAGTTGATTCCAACGTCTGGATCTTGTGCAGATTCTACTGGGAATCGCGCGCCTGACAGTGTCGATTCACTGATTTCTAAATCAACGCTGTTTCTTTTGAACCGCGGGGCGTTATCATTAATGTCCCGTATTTCGATGTTCACATGATAAATATTTAAAGGATTTTCAACCACCGTTTCGAATGTCAGGACACAAAGGGGTGTCTCCCCGCATATTTCCTCCCGGTCTATCCTGCCATTCACATACAGGTTGCCGTTTTCCCCATTCACACTGAAATATTGCTTTTCCGAACTGACACGGAGCTTCCGCTGCTGCAATTCTCTGACATCCAACCCCAAATCCTTGGCGAGATTCCCCACAAGGGAACCTTTGGCCATTTCCTCCGGAATCGAATAACGAATCTGCTCCGAGACCGCCCGACAGAACAAAGAGAATACAAAGGGAAACAACAGTACCTGCCTTGTGACTGCCCGGCTCAGATCTCTGTGCCCGATTTCCATCTCAGTCACTTTCCGATACGATTTCCTGGCCTGTCTGGTCTGAATAGATTCTTTGTCTTAAATTCCCGTTACATTGAAAGGTTTTCCAGACTAGTCACTTTAAGGTAAACAAAATGAACTTCTCTGCCTAGTAACACACCACAAGTCCCGGAGAGGATTTATTTTCTCAGCAAGTGTGTGAGAGCTTTGCCCTGCTTTGTTTTCTCTCGGATCTGTGCTGTGTTACTGAGCAATCGCACTGCAGGAGACTCCTATGGATCTCCAGCAGCGGCTCCCGCACCGCGTTGGCCAACAGCGGCACTTTCAGTCTCGGCCGCAGAACTACAGCTAAATTGATCTCGTGTAAGAGAAAGTAGAATCGTAACTCATTTGGCAAATATAAACTGCATAATCTATACGAAAATGTAGAAACTGCTTGGCGTCAATTTTAATTTCGTTTTCTTTTGTTTTCTGTGAAGTTTTGTATGTTCAGGTTCCACAACTGTTTGATTCATTTTTTTAAACGACATTGTGTAGGATTAGATAGTCTCTCGTCAGGAAGAAAAAGTTTCCCTGAATTCCTAGATTTTGTGACCTATAGTAGCTGTATAGAGGGAGCCAGATTCTGATCTCAGTTACTGCAATGTAAATCTGGACACAGCTTGATCCAGTAAAACACGGTAGCGAGAATCATTAAACTGCGATTATATTCCACCTCGCCGTTGATTTGCTCCAGCCTTTGTCCAGTCACTTAAGCCCTCTGTGTTTCAGTTTTCCATTTTTGAAAGTGGTAGATAATATTGGCAACGTTACCTTTGCAAACTATTTGAAATGTCTGAATAAAAAGTGCTATTTAAATTATAAGTATTATTACTCTAAATTCGTATCTGTATAAATAAGAGCAGATTCTGGCCCAAAGAACATTATTTTTTATGTACAAAATGCAAAATATCAACAATTGAATGTGTTGGAACTGAAATTAAATAAGCAACTGTAAGTTTTGTTTAATGTATATGACCAATCAGTCACAGGCCTGGTCTACACTAGGCGTTTATGTCGAATTTAGCGCCGTTACATCGAATTAACCCTGCACCCGTCCACACCACGAGGCTATTTAGTTCGACATAGAGGTCTCTTAAATTCGACTTCTGTACTCCTCCCCAACGAGGGGAGTAGCGCTAAATTCGACATGGCCATATCGAATTAGGCTTGGTGTGGATGGAAATCGACGCTAATAGCTCCGGGAGCTATCCCACAGTGCACCACTCTGTTGACGCTCTGGACAGCAGTCCGAGCTCGGATGCTCTGACCAGCCACACAGGAAAAGCCCCGGGAAAATTTGAATTCCTTTTCCTGTCTGGGCAGTTTGAATCTCATTTCCTGTTTGGACATCGTGGCGAGCTCAGCAGCACTGGCAACGATGCAGAACTCTCCAGCAGAGATGGCCGTGCAATCCCAGAATAGAAAGAGGGCCCCAGCATGGACTGATCGGGAAGTCTTGGATCTGATCTCTGTGTGGGGCGATGAGTCCGTGCTTTCCGAGCTGCGCTCCAAAAGACGGAACGCAAAGATCTATGAGAAGATCTCTAAAGCCATGGTAGAGAGAGGATACAGCCGGGATGCAACGCAGTGCCGCGTGAAAATCAAGGAGCTGAGACAAGGCTACCAGAAGATCAAAGAGGCAAACGGACGATCCGGATCCCAGCCCCACACATCCCGTTTCTACGAGGCACTGCATTCCATCTTAGGTGCGGCCGCCACCACTACCCCACCACTGACCGTGGACTCTGAGGATGGGATATTGTCCACGGCCGGTTCCTCGGACATGGTAGCGGACGGGGAAGATGAGGAAGGAGATGAGGAGGACGAGGCAGTCGACAGCGCTTACCAAGCTGATTTCCCCGACAGCCAGGAGCTCTTCATCACCCTTACAGAGATCCCCTACCAACCCTCCTCAGCATTTAACCCGGACACAGAGTCAGGGGAAGGATCAAGCAGTAAGTGTTTTAAACATCTAAACATTTATTTTTAACAAAACTGGAATATTAAGAATAATAACAATGTGTTCTTCATGATTTCTTTACCCTGGGCGCTTAAGTATTCAGTTCCAACTATTTAAAAAAATCTAACAGTGTCCGGTTGTGCATGATTCTGCTGCCCAAGCTGCTCCACTCTTTAGTCCCTGCCACTGCAGCTATATTAAAATGCGGTCTATATGTCCGGGGATAGAGCTGAAATCCTCCACGGACATCTCGAGGAAGCTCTCCTGGAGGTAATGGGAAAGCCTGTTCATCAGGTTCCTGGGGAGAGCGGCCTTACTGGGTCCTCCGAAGTAGGAGACGTTCCCGCGCCAGGAGATCCTCAAGTACTCCGGGATCATTGCCTTGCACAGCATGGCGGCATAGGGCCCTGGTCTTTGCAGGCTTTCCCGAAGCATCCTTTCCTTATCGCTGTCCGAGATCCTCATTATTGTTATGTCGCTCATGATGACCTGCTTTAAATTAGGTAGGGGACTGTTAGTATTGGGACTGCTTGCAAGTTCCTTTACAGAACTGTAACTGCTGGTTTACAGCCACGCGGTGGAGGCGGGAGAGGGGCAGCATACAGGGATCTTTCCCTGGGACATCCGCGAGGGGGTGGGACAGGGCCAGAGTTCATGCTTGGCTGATTGCTGGCAGCAGAGACTGGCATTGCTTTCAATGTGAAAGGAGGCCAGTGGTACTACTAAAGTTTTAAGCAGCCACAAGTCTATGGCTTACCATGTTTGCCTGCTACAGAAATTCCGGTGTCCCGCTTCCCAGATCGGCAGTGCAAGACCCCAGGCACTGAAGGCGAGGTCCGAAAATTCGACCTTGTCCTGAGTGCGCATGTGATAGGTGCGGTGCATGGTCTTGTTCACAGAGAAAGACTATGTTCTTTGTTCACAACTACATTTCTGTTTCGGAGGAATTCACTACCTTTTTCTCATTCCCACAGCCACATCTGCAACTGTCTCCCAACCCAGCCTGGCATCACACTCCCAGAGGGTAGCGCACATTAGGCGGAGGAAGAAGAAGACGCGAGAGGAAATGTTCTCAGAACTAATGGGCTGCTCCCGAGCCCAGGCAGCACAGCAGAACCATTGGAGGGAGAATTTGTCCCAAATGCACTGGACACACATGGAACGTGAGGAGAGGTGGCGGCAGGAAGACCAGCAGGCGACTCAAACGCTGCTTGGACTTCTGAGGGAGCAAACGGACACGCTCCGGTGCCTTGTTGATGTTTTGCAGGAACGGAGGCAGGAGGACAGAGCCCCGCTGCAGTCTATCAGTAACCACACTCCCCGGCCACCAAGTCCCATACCCCCCTCACCCAAAGTCCAAAGAAGGAGGGGCAGCAGAGTCCGTGAAAACTCTCACTCGACCCCTGCAGACTGCTCAAGCACCGGAAGGCTGTCATTCCCCAAAATTTGAAAAGTCCTTTCCTGCCCGCCTCACCCAAGCCCCCGTCCAAGTTTCACCCCCCAGTTTCATGTGTGGTTGTTAATAAAAAATACGTTTCTGTTCATTACTGTTTCAATCATGTTCTTTTGTGGTAGAGTCTGTCTCAAGGGGGGGAAGGGGCTTCGTAATTGGACAGGACAGTCACCTTTAGCAGGGTACAGAGGCGGGGGCAGGTCCAGAAGCAGGGCACATACACAGTGCAGTGACTAGTTACCCTGGTCAGTCTGGGAGGTGGTTTTCATGTTCTGTGCGTGGGGGGGGGGGGGGTTGCTCTGTGACTTTGTGGCGGGGGAGGGCAGTTACAGATCTTATGCAGCGGTCCTTGTCCTGGATCACAGAGCCACGCAGCAGGGGATCTGTAACCCTCCTCCCCCTGCCATAAAGTCACATAGCCCCCACATACACACAGTCCTGCTCAGGAGGGCTGGCAGGCTCCGTTGAAACAACCAGTCCGCCACTGCGAATCCTGTCATTCCTGGAGTTTAGAAGGATCATTTGCATCAGTACACTACACCCTCTCCCCACCACAGTCTGCGTCCCAGGTTTAAAACATTCCCGCGAAAACAGTAATAAAGACAACGGTGTTCATTAACAAAATAAAACTGATTTTATTTTTTTGGAAGGGGGTGGAGGGGGTCTGTAACTGGAGAGGATAGTCAACATTAACTGGGTAAAGAAATGGGGGCAGGTTCAGCTTCTCTGTACAGAAACTTAAAAGTCACTGGTTACCCTGCTCACTGTGGAACCTAGCTTTCAAAGCCTCCCGGATGCACAGCGCGTCCCGCTGGGCTCTTCTAATCGCCCGGCTGTCTGGCTGGGCGTAAGCAGATGCCAGGCTATTTGCCTCAACCTCCCACCCCGCCATAAAGGTCTCCCCCTTGCTCTCACAGAGATTGTGGAGCACACAGCAAGCTGCTATAACAATGGGGATATTGGTTTCGCTGAGATCACAGCGAGTCAGTAAGCTTCTCCATCTCCCCTTGAGACGGCCAAAAGCACACTCCACCACCATTCTGCACTTGCTCAGCCGGTAGTTGAACAGTTCTTTTTCAGTGTCCAGGGCGCCAGTATAGGGCTTCATGAGCCAGGGCATTAGCGGGTAGGCTGGGTCCCCAAGGATCACTGTAGGCATCTCCACATCCCCAAGACTTATTTTGTGGTCCGGGAAGTAAATACCTTCCTGCAGCCGTCTAAACAGACCAGAGTTCCTGAAGACGCGAGCGTCATGAACCTTGCCCGGCCATCCGACGTTGATGTTTGTAAAACGTCCCCGATGGTCCACCAGGGCTTGCAGCACCATTGAAAAGTAGCCCTTTCTGTTAATGTACTGGCTGGCCTGGTGCTCCGGTCCCAGGATAGGGATGTGAGTTCCATCTATAGCCCCACCGCAGTTTGGGAATCCCATCGCGGCGAAGCCATCTATGATGACCTCCACGTTTCCCAGGGTCACTACCTTTGAGAGCAGTACCTTAACGATTGCGTTGGCTACTTGCATCACAACAACCCCCACGGTAGATTTGCCCACGCCAAAGTGGTTCGCGACAGACCGGTAGCTGTCCGGCGTTGCAAGCTTCCAGAGGGCTATGGCCACTCGCTTCTGGACAGTCAGGGCTGCTCGCATCCGGGTGTCATTGCGCTTCAGGGCAGGGGACAGCAACTCACAAAGTTCAAGGAAAGTCCCCTTCCGCATGCGAAAGTTTCGCAGCCACTGGGATTCGTCCCAGACCTGCAGCACTATGCAGTCCCACCAGTCCGTGCTTGTTTCCCGTGCCCAGAATCGCCGTTCCACAACATCCACATGACCCATTGTCACCGTGATGTCCTCGGCGCTGGGTCCCATGCTTTCTGACAGGCCTGTGCTACTCTCAGACTTCAGGCCCTCACCGCGGTGCCGTAGCCTCCTCGCCTGGTTTATCTGCATCTGCCTCTGGGAAAGGTGGATGATAACCTGCGAGGCGTTGACAACGGCCACAACTGCAGCGATGGTCACAGCGGGATCCATGCTCGCAGTGCTGTGGCGTCCGCGCTGGCACTGACCGGAAAATTGCTCGAACTGATTTCCCGCCGGCGCTTTCAGGGAGGGAGGGAGGGCGGTAGTGACGGACGGATGACGACAATTACCCAAAAGCACCCTCGACCCTTTTTTTTTACCCAGAAGGCATTGGCGGCTCGACCCAGAATTCCAATGGGCAGCGGGGACTGCGGGAACTGTGGGATAGCTGCCCACAGTGCACCGCTTCCAATGTCGACGCTTTCCCCATTAGTGTGGACTCACAAAGTTGAATTACTGTCCTTAGTGTGGACACACACGTTCGACTTTGCAATATCGATTCTACATTTTCGATTTAAGAGAAATCGAACTACCCTCGTAGTGTAGACATACCCACAGATTTACAATTTTTAAGGCCGTCAAGAACTTCTAATAGCATCTAGTCCAACCTACCACACAACACCGGGCAGATAATTTCACCCAATAATGCCTGCAGTGGGGAAACTATTTCCCCCTAATGTGTAAGTGGCATTATTAAAGCATTACAAGTGGTGGTTCAATCATATTTTTTAGAAAGACAGCCAAACGTTTTTTAAAGACTCCAAGTGATGATGAATTAGCTACTTCTCTTATCAAAGCTTTTCTAGTAGTTAATTACTATCACTGTCAAAAAGTTGCCTAATTTCCAATTTGAGTTTTTCTAACTTTAGGATCCAGTTATTGCCTCGTCATATCTGTCTGCTATATTAAAGTTCTCTTAAATCAAGTATGTTTTCCCAGTGTAGCTACTTATATTCCATGATCAAGTTGCATGTTAATCTGCTCTTTAATAAACTGGATAAATTGAGCTCACTAAGTCTCTCACTATAAGGTATGTTGTCCAGTCTTCTAATCATTTTTGTAGCTATTCTCTGAACCCTTTCCATTTTGAACATCTCTTTCAAAGTGTGGACACCACAAATGGACACACCATTCCAGGAACAATCTCACCAGTATAGTATACTGAGATAATACCATCTCTCTATTCCTATTCCATATCCCCATAGGTGCTGAAAATAGCTGTGCTGAGTGTGCTGCTACACTCCCTGTCTTGAAGTGGTTTCCATCATATACAGTGTTTACAGTTTGGTTCAATGGCTATATACAAATTGTTCCAGTGCCAATGCCCACTCCTGTTCCATATCCCCCAGATTATACATCCAGTGATGCTGCTATCCCTTTTGCAGCAACATCACATCGAGAGCTCATTCAAATGTTTATACACCCTGACGGTACAACTCTCTCTTCCCCTGTCAAATACACAAAAGTTTCTCATCGTTTCTCCTCCTCTAACATAGGAACATAAGAAGGGCCATAATGGGTCAGACCAAAGGTCCATCTAGCCCAGTATCCTGTCTTCCAACAGAGGCCAATGCCAGGTGCCCCAGAGGGAATGAACAGAACAGGTATGATCAAGTGATCCATTCCCTGTCATTCATTCCCAGCTTCTGGCAAACAGGCTAGGGACACCATCTTGGCTTATAGCCATTGATGGACCTATCCTCTATGAATTTATCTAGTTCTTTTTTTAACCCTGTTATAGTCATGGTCTTCACACAATCCTCTGGCAAAGAGTTCCACAGTAACCCCTCCATATGTCCCAGTGACCCCATCTCCTGATAGCCCTTGTGTCCACTCTCATCCTCTCCCTCCCTCCCTCTCCTCTGGCTCTTTCCCCTCACACAAGCATGTTTTACTCTCTACCATTAAATAAACAAACAAACCACTCCACCCTTGTCCCTACTTGCCTCTCCAATCACCACCCCATTTCACGTCCCCCTTTAATCTCTGAGCTTGTTGAATGGACCATTTAAAATCACTGTATGGAGCCTCTCTCCTCCAATTCTACCCTAGACCCTCTCCAATATGGGTTCCTTCCCGTGGACTCCACTGAAAGTATTCCCACCAAAGCCTCTAATGAATTTTGCTAGTCAAATGTTAGAATCAGTATTCAGTCCTCAGCTTGTCAACTGCCTTTGAGACTGTCAGCCATACTCTTCTTCTTACAACATTGTCCTACCTTGCATTCTATGACTCTATCCTCTCATGGTTTTCCTCCCACCTCTCTAATGGTTCCTTCAGAGTATCCTTCAGAGACCCCTTCTCATCCACCTTCCATCTTTCAGTTGGGATTCCACATGGTTTTGTCGTTTGTCCTCTTCTCTTCACCCTTCCCAGCTTATCTCTGGGTAATCTCACCCATAAATAAAAATTAAACTATTATCTCTGTGCTGGTGACTCACAGATCTACCTCTCTACTCCAAACCTGTCTTCATCTGTCTAAACTAAAATCTGAGCTTGTCTCTTGCACATCTCATGAATATCTAGCTATCAGCCCAAGCTGAGAATGACTAAAACAAAGCTTTTCATCTTCCTTCCAACCTGTGCTCTCTGCCTACTTTTTATCATTCTGGACAATACCACCATCCTGTCTGTAGCTCACACCCATAATCTGGGTGTCATCTTTAATTCACACCACTCTCTAGGTCCTCACTTCCAGGTTATGACTAAATTTTGCTGATTCTTGCTGCATAATATCTCTAACATACGGTATTTGCTAACCATCCAAACAGGTATAACTCTCATCCAGGCTCTCATTGTCTCATGTGTTGAGTACTGCAACATCTGTTTCTCTGGCTTTGGCAAATGAAATCTTGTCCTGCTAATATTCATTTTCTTCTGCTGAAAATATCATTGTTCTAGGCCATTTCTTTGGCTACACCACTGTTCTTTTTGCATCCCTCCACTAGCACCTCTTCTCTGTAACATCAAACATTAGCTGCTTGTCTTCAATTTCAAGCCCTTCCTGTCCTATCCCCTATCTATCATCTCTCATTCACTATTTAGATCTCACCTACCACCTCCAATCAGCTAATGATACCAGCCTGCTCTACCCACTTTTTAAATTTTCATACAAGCACCTACATGCTTTTTCCCATGCTGCCCCAACACTTGGGGTGAGCTACCATACACATCAAATTACTGCTTAAACTGTCTTTGCCAAGGTGTCTACAAAAGACTTAATAATACAGGTTTTAATGCTGCAGGATTTAATCATTTTCTATCATGCTGACCAACATTGTTTCATTGTTTCCTAATACTCCCCCATCTACCTGTCTATATCTATCTGTGTCTCCTGTTTTATAGTTAGATTACTAGCTGCCTTTGGGGCAGGAACTGTCTTTTTTCTGTATTTGTACATCACTCAGCACAATGGACTTCTGGGCCACGGCTATGACTCCTAGACACTATGGTAATACAAGTAAATAAATAATAGAGCCCTGACCAGTACTTCCATATATGAAATTTGTAGACCAGCAAAGACTAGATGATATCATGTATGTATTGAATGTAGCGCTCCTGGAAGCTTTAAGTACAATAAATATTAGACAATTGAAAGATATAATTGATGCTACAGCAACAGTAGCAGCTCATCAGTTTAACGTCAAGCCAACTCAGAAAGTGAACCACCAGAAAGCTCCCTATATTAAAGAACCTCTATGGAAATGAAGGTTAGACCAGAAGATTAAGATTTTACACCAAGATATTTTCCCATTGGATAATTGGAGAAAAAATCATTTGAAGAGAAAAAGGAAGTGAATGGCCCTGCAGATGAAATATCAGCTGCATAAAAGGGATGTGAGAGTTGTGAAGGAGCAGTGTAAACAGAAGCTGATTGCAGTAACTCATAGATTTGAAAGCTGTTCAGTACGAAGCTGTCAGTATCAAGAGACCAGGTTCTTCATGAGAGACGCTAAAAGATTATTTGACCAGACTGAGAGTAAAAGCAGAATAGGGGGAAAAAATAGAGCCAATAAATAATGTGGAATAGTTCCAGTGCTAGTGGAAAGACATTGTGGTCTGAGAATAAACAGCATAACCAACAAGAGACTGGATTAAAAATGTGTGAGAGAAATTTAGAAATCACAAATACACAGGAATATCAAAGAAAGAAACAGGTGAGATACTGACAGGAATGAAAAATAGGAAAGCCCCTGATCTAGATGGGGTGTGTGGATTCTGACCGAAACACCTCTCTCCGTTGTTTACTTGAAAAAATAAATACATGTTTGAAGAAAGGGTGTTCAAGATGGACAGAGACAGGAAGGACCATCCTCGTGCAAAAAAAAAAAAAAAAAAAAGAAAGAAAGAAAGAAAGAAGGCCACAGTGATCTTATGAATTATGGCTGATCACTTTTGCCAGCTATGTGGGAACTTCTAACGGCAATTCTGGCGAAGAAGATCCAAATAGTGCTAGCTCACAATGGAATGCTTCCTCCTGAGCAAAAAGACTGCACAGTAAACATGAAAAGGGACAAAGGACCGTCTCTGGCTGAACAAAAGGATCAAAGAAGATTCAAAACACAAAAAGAGAGAGAAAATGAGAGATGGTGTGGACAGACAATCAGAAAGCATGTAACATCATCCCACATGTATGGACCACTAGGACAATGAAAATGCACAAGGTTTATCCAAATATTATTTTCTTTTTGTGGCAATCTCTGATTAACTGGAACATTCAACTCTACCTGGAATGGACTCTCACTGATGAGATCTAAATTAGAAGAGGAATCTTTCAAGCAGATTCCTTTTCACCAATGCTGTTCATGGTAGCAATGGTTCCAGTGTCATAGATGCTTCGTGAGATAAATTGTGGTTATCATAAGAGCAGCAACCAGTTAACCATTGTTACACATGGATGAGCTGAAGCTATATGGACAGTCACAAAAGGCAATACTGAGATTGGTTACATGTAGAAAAGTTTGGTGAAGATATAAAGTTATGGGTTGGCCTGGCATCTGTAAAGACAGGCAAACTGGTACACTCAGAGTGCATACAAGTTAACAAAGATGCTATCGAACATATCTCTCACCATGGCCCCTGCAAATACCTTCGAATCAGAGAACTGTCTGAGTTGCAACCTAATAAAGTTAATGAAGAGTGCGGAAATAATATTACAAATGAATAAGAGCTACTATAATGAGAAAACTCAAATAATTTGATGCAAACCATTACTATGTGGGTAATGCCTGTAGTACGGTACACCGCCAGTGTGCCCAAGTGGAATCAAGAGAGAAGAAAGAAATCGACAACCAAACAAGAAAGCTCTGGAGATGCATAAAGTATGAATATCAATCAAGATGTGGACTGGATGTACATCTGATGATGCGATGGAGGAAAAGGTTCGCTATCTGTGGAAGAAGCAATTAACAATGAAGAATATAACATGAAAATATAAGAGGAGGCAACCAGAGTAAAATATCATCTGGTCGTTATAACACGTGATGGCTGAGCATGCATCCCAGCCCAAGAAAGTAAAAATGAAAGGAGAAAACAAATTGCCGAAGAAATATTCAAAAGATTTACACAGAAATCAGTGCGCAGACAGTGGTGGAGAGATAAAACCCACAACTGATTGAAGATTAAGAAACTCATGGTTTGCAGAAGGATACTTCAAGAGAGCGAGCGAGACAGAGAGAGAGAGAGAGAGACTCAGCAGTGCACAAGAGCAGTACTTAAGGCTTTATTATGTTCTAAACAAAAGTGACCAACAGAACTGTTCCCCAAACTGCAGCATGTTTTCTGAAAAGAGAGAGAGGTGGTGTAGCATGTGTTGAGCATCTCTAGGAGCCTAGCTGGGAAAGAATATATGAACACACACAATTAGGTCACCAAGTGTATGAACTGGAGCCCCTATCTCAAGTACGGATTTCAGCTAACCATGTTGTGTTATGACTACCAAATTGAAAACACTCTAGAGAATGGAGAGGCTAAGATTTCATGGGATCTGGCAATTGTCACAGACCAAATGGTGCAGGCAAACAGGCTGAACATAGTTGTAGAAAAGAAGACCAATAAGAATGCTAATAGATATTACCATACCAGCAGACAGAAACATTAAAAAGAAACAAGAGAAGATAATGAAGTATGAAGAACTCTGCCATGTCGTGGAATAATAATGGAAAACTAGAACAAAGACAATGTCACAGATATTTGGAGCGATCCCTAAGGGTATGCATGAGTAATTCAAGAACGCATAAAGCGTGCAAGACATTATAATCAGTGACCTCCAGAAAACAGCGCTCCTAGGCACTGTGAGAATTTTAAGGAAAGTCGAAGAACAGGTGCATTTGAGCACCTAAAATGCAGGAATTCTGGTGAGGTTTCAATCAAACCTATGGTGACAAGGTGGGTGAGGTAATATCTTCTATCGGACCAACTTCTTGAAGTTGGTTCTTATTACCTCACCCACCTTGTCCCTCTAATATCCTTGCACTAACATGACTACGACAGGGCTACACTGCATAAACCTATGGAATCCGTTCATGGTCAGGATTTATTGGTGACTCACGGGGATAAATTTTAGAAAGTAGTTTCCCCCTTTTTATGCTTAAAGATTTTGTACGTTGTGAAGGCTAATTGTTTTTGTTAGTTTGTTTTTTAATTCTCATGATGTAATACTCAGGGATGCTGCTGCTGATGATATAACAACCCTTAAATCTTTTTTTCAGATTCACTGCTTCCAAGATTACAGTCCCATACTCCCCCAAAACAAAAGTATGGCCGATAATGTTTGTCTGTAAAGGTATGACATTGCATTTGTCTTATTAAAACACATGGCGTTTGACTGGTCTCATATTATACAGCGATCCAGATTACTCGGTGTCAATGACCCGCATTTACAATTATTTACCTTTCCATCAATCTCTCTGTCATCTGCAAATTTTTATCAGCACCTATTTTGTATTTTCTTCCACATCAATTACAAAAATATGGAATAGCACCAGAATGAGATCTGATTCCCGTGAGATTCCAAAATAATCACACAGTCATTGGTGAGTCAAATTTGTAATCTTATAAAAAAAAGATGTCAAAGCTATTTAATAACAGTTGTTTTCCATGAAAACATATTGATTTATACTAGCAACTGGACCTATAAATGTTATTGATAAAGTCCTGTATCAGGTACTACGACTGTTTTCTCTTGGATTTATGTCAGGCTAACTGGCTAATTTCCTGGGTCATTCCCATTTACACTATAAAATGTCCCTTTGAGTAAGGTTTCACAGGGTGATGGGAATCTTTCTTTCTTTCTTTCTTTCTTTCTTTCTTTCTTTCTTTCTTTCTTTCTTTCTTTCTTAAATGAAGTCTTCCGACAGAGACTAGAAAATGCTTAACATATTTAAGAATATCCTTTTTTATTTTGAAAAACCAATGTGTAAAAACCACATGAGGTTCCCTCCTAGGATTCTTACTATTGATCAGTGATAAAAGATCTCTTGAACAATTATTAGGTGTTGAAAATGAAAAGCATCTCACAGGACCATGGACAAATTCCTCTAAATATACTTTCTACATAAGAATTCAACATATGCAAATCAATCTATTTTATAATTTTTTAAAAAATTGAAGTAAATTTCGTTACCTCCTGCACACACGGGTGCACACATACACATGCACGCACGCATACACATACAGAGTCACTCCCAGTTTAATTTCATGACACTTCAATCACTTTCAGTACATAAGATATCAAAAAGTTAAGTTAAACATTAACTATAAGCATGCGAATTTGTCTACTTATACAAAAGGGCCAAATTCGGACATGATTTTAAACTCATGCAGCCCTATTAAAATCTATATTGTGGCCCAGGTGCTCTTGGCTCACCTATCCTTCACTACATAAGACCACACCACTACCACCAAGATGGCAGTGCTTAGATGAAATCAGCTCCTGGACGAAGAATAGCTCGCTGAAGCTGGAACTGAACAAAACAGAGGTGATGCTGGTGGGAAGAGGAAAGTATTTTGAGGAGTTTGTAGTCACAGTGAAGTCTCCTTTACCTGAAATTTCACATCTACACTTGATAAATTCAATCTGTAGTCTAGGTGTACTATTGGATTTCTTGCTGATGCTGAGGTCTTACAAACAACAGCTGTGATTAATGATTTATTTCACCTCCACCAGTCTATGAGACTCCATCCCATCCTGGTAATGAAGACCTGGCCTCAGTTATTCATGCCTGTATCACCTCTTGACTGGATTACAGCAATGCAATATATTTTGTCATGAAACCTTCAGCACTTTGAAAATTCCAACTAGTACAAAATACTGCAGCTCATCTCCTCAACAACATAGGTTGCCTGTCCTCTACTGTCTACACTGGCTTCCAATACAATTTCAAATTTTGTTCAAGGTGATGGTCCTTATTGTCCAAGTGCTCACTTCCTTGGGCCCAGAACACCAAAAAGACTGTAATGCTTTGGGACAAAGACCGTGGTCAACCACTTTGCTCCTTTGGCAAAATGGAATTCTGAACAATAAGATTAAAACCATTTGTTTGGGGAAAGAACTCTCTCTGGGAGCAGAGACTGTGGAATGAACTCTCTCAGGAACTAAGGACCATCACAAACATCACCACTTTCTGTTCCAAATGCAAAGCACACTTATTTGACCTTGGCTTCTCTAATCTAGATGGCAGATGTGTACTCACATTGCTTAATGCACTACTGGGAGGAGCTCAGACATTATGGTGAAGAACGAGGTATAAAAACCTACATAGCATAGAACAGACTAGGAACAGAGAAAACTCTCAAGGCAGTATATGCATTGTAGATGCAAGCATGTATTTGAGTTTTAGCTGTTTTCATATATATAAATGTATAATTTTGTTTTATACCTAAATTATTATAAATTTAAGTATACCTATATAATACCTGTGCGTATAAATTTTATGTGTATACACACAAACTGACAATATATGCTCATTTTCAAATGCTACAAGGAAGCTACTCCTAAAGAAAATTATGTTTCACAATGTATCTCATAATTTAAAAACAAAACAAAACGCTGATTCATTTTACTTTGACACACCGAAGAAAATTCAGACACTCTACTGAAAAAAAATCTATGTATTAGACCCCCTACCCTAAAGCGATAAAAGTTGATGATACTAGAAATAACTAATCCAAATAACAATATTTTTAACTATTAAGAACTCTAATTTTGAGTTAAAAGAAATGGATTTTAAAAAGCCCTGATATACGAGCGAATCTATACAAAGACTCACGTCTCCAAGTGCTTCAGCTTCAGACTTTGGGTCTCCAGGCGCAGATTTACTGCTCATAGGTAGCATTCCAGAGTTATCCCTGCAAAGAATGTTCTCTTCTATGAAGTTCTGACCATTTGATTTTAGGAGACTAAACGCCGTTTTACCAGAGTCTGCGGCTAAACACAGATTATAGCTATACGATAAAGTCCCATCGCAGTAGCTCGGGGGCAATCCTGGACCCGACTTGGAAAAACGATCAGAACCAAAACATCGCAAAACTGGGAGATTCATCGACCTTCCACATTTCATCACAATGGCCAGTGCAACTGTCAGGAGGAACAAAAATGAGATCAAGGCTAAAGCCAACATCAAGTAAAACTGTAAATCAGACTGAGGTGCCGAGTCACCCGATTGGTCGCTCATTTCCGGAAGAGCCTCTTGGAAGTTCTCAGCAAACACCAGGTTGAGAGTCACTGTGGCGGAGAGAGGCGGCTGCCCGTTATCCTTCACCAGGGTGACCAGCCTGTGCTTCACAGCATCGCTGTCCGCAAAGGCGCGGGCTGTCCGGATCTCCCCGGTGTGCAGCCCCATGCTGAAGAGCCTCGGTTCCGTGGCCCGGAGCAGATGGTAGGAGAGCCAGGCATTGTGTCCTGAGTCAGCATCCACCGCCACCACCTTAGTCACCAGATAACCTGCCTCGGCCGAGCGAGGGACCATCTCGAACAAGGCGGAGCCATCGGCTCCGAGGGAAGGGTACAGGATGCGAGGGGCGTTATCATTCTGATCCAGAATAAACAGCCTGACGGTGACATTGCTGCTGAGAGGCGGGGACCCGCCGTCTTGGGCCTTCACTTGCACTTCAAACTCCCGGAATTGCTCGTAGTCGAAGGAGCGCTGCGCATAGATAGCTCCGGTCTGGGAGTTAATGGAGAGAGGCAGCTCCTGGAGGTTGCTGCTCAAGATGGAGTAAGTGACTCGGGCGTTCCGGTCCAGATCCCGGTCTGAGGCTTTTACACTGAAAATAGAGGCCCCCGAGGGATTGTTTTCTGGCACATAGGCGGTGTAGGAAGGTTTCTCAAAGACAGGGGCGTTGTCATTGATATCCGAGATTTGTAACAAGATTGTTTTCTGGGTGGAGAGGGGGGGAGAGCCGTTGTCGGTGGCTGTGATTGTGATATTGTACTCCGGGGTTCTCTCCCTGTCCAGGGTGCTGTCTGTGAGAATTTTGTAATAATTATTAGAGGACCACACTATTTTAAAAGGCAAGTTGTGTTGAAGATGACAGGTGACGTCTCCATTTTCACCGGCATCTCGGTCATAGGCTTTGATCAGAGCCGCCACTGTGCCGGCTACTGAGTTTTCTGGAATGGGACTGGATATAGATGTGAACGTCACTTCCGGGACGTTGTCGTTCTCATCAAGAATTTCTATTTGAACTTTGCAATGAGCAGATTGTCCTCCCCCATCTCTGGCCTCTATACGTATTGTGTATGTATTTGTTTTCTCAAAATCCAGAATCCCCGTATTTGTAATTCTTCCATTCACAGGATCTAAATGAAATAATTTACGAGCATTTTCTTTAATGTTGCTAAACATGTATGTGATTTGGCCATTTAACCCTTCATCCTGATCCGTGGCTTTCACCTGAACCACTAAGGAGCCATTTGGTAGATTTTCTCTCAGGCTTACTTTGTAGATCTCTTCAGTAAATTCGGGGCGATTGTCATTGGTATCAGTGACATTAATCCTAATCTGAACCGTCCCAGTTCTGACTGGATCTCCCCCATCCACAGCCGTCAGGATCAAGTGATGAGAGTTTTGCTTTTCCCGATCCAAAGATTTTTCCAAAATTAACTCAGCATATTTGTTTTCATCTGGACTCTCGTTTACTGACAGGATAAAATGCGGGTTCTTGCTGAGTTGGTAACTCTTCAGTGAGTTGACCCCAACGTCTGGATCTTGAGCAGATTCTAGTGGAAATCGCACACCAGGCAGTGTGGATTCTATAATTGCTAAATCAATGTTGTTTGTCTTGAACCGCGGGGCGTTATCATTAATGTCCTGGATTGCTACATTCACATGGAAAACATTCAGAGGATTTTCCACCACCGTTTCGAGTGTCAGGACACAAAGGGGTGTTTCCCCGCATATCTCCTCCCGGTCTATCCTGCCATTCACATACAGGTTGCCATTTCCCCCATTCACACTGAAGTATTGCTTTTCCGAATTGACACGGAGCTTTCGCTGCGGAAGCTCTCGGATACTCAACCCCAAATCGTTGGCGAGCTTCCCCACAAGGGAACCTTTGGCCATTTCCTCCGGAATCGAATAACGAATCTGCTCCGGGACCGCCCGGCAGAACAAAGAGAATAAGAAGGGAAACAACAGTACCTGCTGTCTGACTGCCGGGCCGCTCAGTCTGTGCCTGGTTTCCATCCCATGCATTTTCACGTACGCTCTCTTCTTTATTCTGTACAAAAAGTGCTTATAAGTCCAGATATATGGTAAATATCCCAGGTAATGAAGAGAAAATGGATTCAATTGCTCAGGCTAATTGAACATCAGAGTCCGGAGGGAGGCTTTCTCTGAGCAGCAAGGCTGTGTGCGCGTTTCTCGGGTTGTTTTCTCTGCGATCTGCACTGTGTGATTGAGAAATCAGGCTGCAGTCGGCTGTAATGGATCTCTGGCTGTAGCTCCGCACCGCATTGGCCAACAGCGGCACTCTGAGCTCAGCCGGAGAACTGCAGCACACAAAACTAATGAAGTCACCGATAGAGATCTAGACACGAGGAAAGGTATTCTAATACATTTAATATAAATGTTTTTAAATTATTCTCAATCCAGTCTGCTCTAGCCTTAATTAAATTTTAAAAGGTTCCTCCAAACACCCACGGACATCTCTATAGTTTACAGTAGTACTTTCTTTATCCTTTATCAAAGTTGTTTGCTTCAAAATAAAGTGTAATTGTATTTTTATTACTATTATTGCATTTTCCTCCTAAGAGCCAGAGCCCTGATGGAAGACATGGGGATTCTGTTTATGCTTTAATTCAGGTATCATTTTGAAAATAAAATACTTATTCTTAGATTTTGTGAAGTTTATATATTCTGGAGAGAGAAGATGGGTTTTGCATTCATTATTTCAAGAAATAGAGTTGTGCTTGTGACCTGGTGTGCCTGGGGTAGCCCTCACTGAAAATGCTAAGGTCAGGGCAGGCTGCAAAAGGGAGATCAGATACTCCCAAAACTGGTGGGCAACACTGAAGTTAAATTTACCAACCAGTCACAAACCATGCTTCTGATCCTCCACACTGGTTATCAAGAAACTAAAAAGAGAAACCACACGGCCCCCTTTATTGCATTTAAGTTCCCTGGCTCCCAATCAGCACATAGATCCAGTACAGTGAGAAGTTATTTACAAACTGCTCACTATACAAAATGTTCTTCTGACCCCAAAGGGCCAGTCATCTTACCAGGTCAATATTATTTTGGATCTTACCCAAAATATCACACTGCCAGCCAATCCTTTAGTGTCTAAAACTAAAGGTTTATTATAAAGAAAAAAGAAAGAACAAGAAGAGAGTTGTTAAATGATAAAGCACTCAGATACATACAGAGACTTCAAAGTCCATATATCAGATTCTGAGCAGTATTGGTGAGTTTTCTGGCTTGAAAGTCCCTCTGGAATACATCCACAGCTTGGATGGGTCATTCAGTCCTTTGTTCAGAGTTTTATTTGTGGAAAAAGTTACTCCAGACGTAAGAAACAGGAATGAAGACAAAATGAAGAAGATGCAGCTGCCTTTCATATTCTTTTGCCTTGTGGCTAGTACTTCCTTTGTCCCAAACACAAGTTTCACAGCACATGGCATGGAAAAGCTCTAGAGTTCTCTGTCCGCAGGCATGCCCTACATGTCTTGCTGACTCATAAGGTGTAGCCCCTACCTTCTCTCAATGGGTTCATTGTACAGCTGATGTCCCTTGATGGGCCACCAAGCAGGCTTAGTGCTGATGCCATTCTATCTGGGGGTGTCACCCAGAAACACAGCACAAGTTTTGAAATACAGATATATCATACATATCTATAACTCACAATACAAAGGTGATACAAACATATAAACAAGATCATCATTCCTGGCAAATCATAACATTTTCACAGACACCTTACATGGCCTATCTGGTCAGATTCCTTGCAATTTTATAATATTGATATAAATATAATAAAGCGTCTCCCATATTCCATACAGTGTCACAGTGCTTTCCCTCACCTCTCAAGAATGAGTTCTCTAGCTGTGAGTCAGTTGTTACAAAACTCTGCCCCCTTCCCCCATTTTGGAGCCTGACTTTTTTGTGTGTGGAGATAATGTCACAATTACTGGATAATTTTATTGTTATGAATAACCATAGCCAGAGTGAGTGAAACTGAAACGGATCCTCTAACTTAGGTTTATCCTACAGAGAGCCTTGAAAGTGAGTACAAGTACTATGAATTTGATTTTCCATTGAATAGGTATCCAGTATGTCATTGGGATGATGGGTTCAGGTTGATGTGAGCTGCTTAAACATGTTAGAGTATCTGTGTTAACTAGTCTTATCTTTTTTAAATGGCACATGGTTCTTAAATATAGAGAATTGCAGCAGTTGATCCTGGAGCTTACAAATGCATGCATCCCTGTGGCTAAGTCTTGGTACTATCTGTTGGATGCAGCAATCGGGCTAGCTATAGGTGGCAAGAAAGTATTTTTAGCGTCCACTGCTATTTGGAAACCTCCTAGACGTATTGAGAAGTCTTGCAGGACCTTGAGACTACATAGTGTCTTTACAATCGTAAGGCAGGGCGTGAAGTATTGATGCTAACCAAGCCTCCCAAGTGCTTCCCTTTCCCTACTACCAATATTTTTATTCTGACCAGATGTAACGTCACTTAACATAAATGAGCCAAATTATGAGAAAACGGGTGTAATCGTTTATGTCCTGAAACAAAACTGAACGTCTAGGCACGGAATTAAATAAATAATGTAAAATAAATTTAACTGTCCTAAGTAATTTCTTATTCAAAGATATTTTTCAAAGTTGGATTTAAAGATATTTTCCCTCTTCCATTCTAATTTTGTAATAAAAAGAGAAATTTACCTTACACAGAATATACAAACTTTACTAGATCGAAGGATATTTTATTTTATTCTCACAAACACTGTAATGCAAAACTTAAAAACCTGAACAGGTTCCCTATGGAAGCCTTCCTTAAGGAGAATATTCGGTGTTAGAAATATAGAGATTCCTAAGCAGTTCCGGTGAATTCTTGATAAAAACCCATTCTAGAAAGGTATAATAATTTATTTTTCTTCGGCTCATGCCCTAATAAATTCGGTTTTAAAAATGTGAACTAGAGTTTGTCAGACTTGAATAACAACAACAAATTGTTTCATCTCCTATTAATGCATGAGTGTAGACGATTTGATTCTAATCCTGCCTTCTCCGACTGTTTACGAGATTCTGAACCAAGATCGCAGGAAGAGAGACAAGCAGGGGTTCCCCGCATGTTTGCTCTGCACAAGAGCTGCTTCCAATATCCACTGAATAAAACTATATAATTACACGTCAAAGCATTTAAAAAAGGAACTAAAGAAAACTTACCTGACCAAACACATCATTCCCGTCATTATTCTTCGAGTTTTCAATCGGCCCATTAGTGAGAGTATTTGAATAGTTTAATTCTGACTGGATACACTGGCTCTTTCTGGAGTCCGTGGTGAGAGAAACCTCATGTGAGTAGGAGTGAAGAAAAGCTCTGACTCCATCGAGCCCCACAAACTGCGAGACGGGAACTCCACTGAAAGTCACACTCGAGGAGTCAAACAGCTGCGAGTTTCTCCACCGGCGGAGCCTCAGGGCCAGTAACACTATGATAAAGGTAAAGAACAAGCAGGAAACGGAAGCCACAGCGATCACCAAATACAAGGTGTGGCTGGACTGGGGGTCTGCAGGCGCTGAGAGGCTGCTTAAATCGGAGAGGATTTCGGGGATGCTGTCAGCCACCACCACCGTGACAGTGGCCGTGGCAGAGAGGGAGGGCTGCCCGTTGTCCTTCACCAAAACCACCAGACTTTGCTTGAGCGCATCTTTGTCGAGAAAGTAGCGCGCTGTCCTGATCTCTCCGCTGTGGAGTCCCACAGAGAAGAGCCCCGGCTCTGTAGCCTTCAGCAGCTGGTAGGAGAGCCAGGCGTTCTGCCCGGAGTCTGCATCCACCGCCACCACCTTAGTGACCAGGTAACCCGGCTCGGAGGAGCGAGGGGCCAACTCCACTCCCGTGGAGCCATCGGTGGGAAAGGAGGGGTGTAAGATTTGCGGGCTGTTGTCATTCTGATCCAGTATAAAGAGAGTGATGGAGACATTACTGCTGAGAGGTGGGGAACCCCCATCCTGAGCCTGCACTTGGAACCGAATCTCCCGGAATTGTTCGTAATCGAAGGAGCGCAGAGCGTAGAGAGCCCCAGTCTCGGAGTTAATGGAGATGGAGGAGGACAAGGGCACTTCGCTTCTGTCTTCTTCAAGAATTGAGTAAGTGACTCGGGCGTTCTCCCTCCAGTCAGGATCATTCGCTTTCAGGGAACAAAGGGAAGCTCCTCTGGGATTGTTCTCTGTGATGTACAAAGTGTAGGATGTCTGGTTGAAGACAGGAGCGTTGTCGTTTATGTCTAAAAGCTGTACTAAAATTGTTGCTGTTGAGGATAAAGGAGGAGTCCCTCGGTCTGTGGCTGTTACAGTTACATTGTAATCCAAGACCTGCTCCCTGTCTAGGGGTTTGTCAGTCACCAAACTGTAATAATTATCGAATGATTTCTGTAACCAAAATGGGATGTTTCTGGGGATGGAGCACGTGACCTCGCCATTCTCCGCTGAATCTCGATCGTGTAAATTTATTAGAGCGATCACAGTCCCTGGAGGGCTGTCTTCACTCACCGATTTGATTGCAGACGTGACTGTAATTTCAGGAGCATTATCATTGACATCAATAACAACTATCAGAACTTTAGACCTGGCCGAGAGGTCTCCAACGTCCTTTGCTTGAATCTCCATTTCATATAATGCAGCTTCCTCATAGTCCAGGTTTCCCAAAGTTGATATTTTCCCCGTTTTAGAATCCACCTGGAATATCTGAGACGCTTTGTCTTTCATTTTCCGGAGTGAATATGTGACCGCCGAATTTATCGCTTCATCGGGATCTGTGGCGTTTACTGTCAGCAGCAGAGACCCGACGGGCACATTTTCCAAAACACTCACTTTATAGACAGGCTGACTGAAAACTGGTGCATTGTCATTTGCGTCAAGGACAATAACGCGGATCTGCGCAGTGCCGGACCTGACTGGATCTCCCCCGTCAGTGGCTGTGAGGATTAGATCGTGAACAGCTTGTTCTTCCCGGTCTAGAGACTTTTCCAGCACCAGTTCGGCATATTTGTCCCCGTCAGCTCCCGTTTGCACATCCAGAGAGAAGTGTTTGTTACTGCTGAGATAATAGCCCTGCACAGAATTGGCTCCGACATCTGCATCCTGCGCCCCGTCAAGAGAATATCGGGTTCCCACAGCGGCTAACTCACTGATTCTAAATTCCAATTCATCTTCCTGGAAGCGGGGCGCATTGTCATTAATATCTGTGATTTCAAGTTCAACTCCGAAAACCTTCATTTTGTCCTCTACTATAATTTCAAAATTTAACAGACACGTCTCTAGCTGGCCACAGATTTGCTCTCTGTCTACTCTTTCCGTGGGGTATAAATGGCCGCTTTTAATATTCAAAGTAAAATACTGAGTCCTACCTCTGCCAACAATGCGGACTCCGCGGTCTGAGAGGTCCTTTATATCCAGCCCCAGATCCTTTGCAATATTCCCCACATAAGAGCCTTTCTGCATTTCCTCAGGAATCGAATAGCGAATCTGCCCAGAAACTGCCTCCCAAACATTAACCAATATGAGGCAGAACAGGGCTTGTCCTTTGTTTCCCAGCAGCATGTGTGCATTCGCCATTTCCAGCTCTCTAAAGAGACATCTGAGACGGAACCAGCACACAGAGTTCGGAGACAGGCTTTCTTCTATTGGGTTTATAATCCAAGCCGAGTGCAGAGTATTTATTCAGCGATGCTGCCGTTTGAAGAGGATTTGATCTCTGTTCTGTGCTGTGAAACACTGGTCCGTCTGCTCCATTTCTCATGGCGTCTCTCTCCCCGAGTGGTAAACAGCGGCACTCAGAGTCTCAACTAATAATTACAACTGCTCAGATAAATAAAGCGGTATCTGTTTTTCTGTGTGACAGCTTACTTTTTCAGCACTGTATATAATCGTGATGTCCTAATTAAGGTATGTTTTAAAACTGAACACACAAAGCAAAACTATATACTTTTTGAAGTCATTATCAAAACACAGGATGGTTTTCTGGGTGGAGATGAGGATGTCTTTGTCTCTGGCTATAACTGTAATTCATAGATTCATAGATTCTAGGACTGGAAGGGACCTCGAGAGGTCATCGAGTCCAGTCCCCTGCCCGCATGGCAGGACCAAATACTGTCTAGACCATCCCTGATAGACATTTATCTAACCTACTCTTAAATATCTCCAGAGATGGAGATTCCACAACCTCCCTAGGCAATTTATTCCAGTGTTTAACCACCCTGACAGTTAGGAACTTTTTCCTAATGTCCAACCTAGACCTCCCTTGCTGCAGTTTAAGCCCATTGCTTCTTGTTCTATCCTCAGAGGCTAAGGTGAACAAGTTTTCTCCCTCCTCCTTATGACACCCTTTTAGATACCTGAAAACTGCTATCATGTCCCCTCTCAGTCTTCTCTTTTCCAAACTAAACAAACCCAATTCTTTCAGCCTTCCTTCATAGGTCATGTTCTCAAGACCTTTAATCATTCTTGTTGCTCTTCTCTGGACCCTTTCCAATTTCTCCACATCTTTCTTGAAATGCGGTGCCCAGAACTGGACACAATACTCCAGCTGAGGCCTAACCAGAGCAGAGTAGAGCGGAAGAATGACTTCTCGTGTCTTGCTCACAACACACCTGTTAATACATCCCAGAATCATGTTTGCTTTTTTTGCAACAGCATCACACTGTTGACTCATATTTAGCTTGTGGTCCACTATAACCCCTAGATCCCTTTCTGCCGTACTCCTTCCTAGACAGTCTCTTCCCATTCTGTATGTGTGAAACTGATTTTTTCTTCCTAAGTGGAGCACTTTGCATTTGTCTTTGTTAAACTTCATCCTGTTTAACTTAGACCATTTCTCCAATTTGTCCAGATCATTTTGAATTATGACCCTGTCCTCCAAAGCAGTTGCAATCCCTCCCAGTTTGGTATCATCCGCAAACTTAATAAGCGTACTTTCTATGCCAATATCTAAGTCGTTAATGAAGATATTGAACAGAGCCGGTCCCAAAACAGACCCCTGCGGAACCCCACTCGTTATGCCTTTCCAGCAGGATTGGGAACCATTAATAACAACTCTCTGAGTATGGTTATCCAGCCAGTTATGCACCCACCTTATAGTAGCCCCATCTAAATTGTATTTGCCTAGTTTGTCGATAAGAATATCATGCGAGACCGTATCAAATGCCTTACTAAAGTCTAGGTATACCACATCCACAGCTTCTCCCTTATCCACAAGACTCGTTATCCTATCGAAGAAAGCTATCAGATTGGTTTAACATGATTTGTTCTTTACAAATCCATGCTGGCTGTTCCCTATCACCTTACCACCTTCCAAATGTTTGCAGATGATTTCCTTAATTACTTGCTCCATTATCTTCCCTGGCACAGAAGTTAAACTAACTGGTCTGTAGTTTCCTGGGTTGTTTTTATTTCCCTTTTTATAGATGGGCACTATATTTGCCCTTTTCCAGTCTTCTGGAATCTCTCCCGTCTCCCATGATTTTCCAAAGATAATAGCTAGAGGCTCAGATACCTCCTCTATTAGCTCCTTGAGTATTCTAGGATGCATTTCATCAGGCCCTGGTGACTTGCAGGCATATAACTTTTCTAAGTGATTTTTAACTTGTTCTTTTTTTATTTTATCTGCTAAACCTATCCCCTTCCCATTAGCATTCACTATGTTAGGCATTCCTTCAGACTTCTCGGTGAAGACCGAAACAAAGAAGTCATTAAGCATCTCTGCCATTTCCAAGTTTCCTGTTACTGTTTCTCCCTCTTCACTAAGCAGTGGGCCTACCCTGTCTTTGGTCTTCCTCTTGCTTCTAATGTATTGATAAAAAGTCTTCTTGTTCCCCTTTATTCCCGTAGCTAGTTTGAGCTACTTAATATTATACTCCGGTGTCCTTTCTCTGTCCTGAGTGTTCTCCGGGACCAGCTTATGATAATTATTAGGAAAGGATATTATCTGAAACAGAAAGCTACCCTTTATATGACATTTGACCTTGCCATTTTCTCCTGCATCTCAGACGGATACACAGATCAGAGCTGTCACTGTTCAAGGGAGACAGTCTTCGAGAATTGGGCTAGACACTGCTGGGGGGCGTTGTCCTTCCAATCAACAATATCCACTTCTACCTTGCTGTAGGCAGCTATTTCCCTCCATCTTTGGCTTCCACTCCGAAGATGTATTTATCTGCTCTTCAAAGTCCAAAATTCCTTTAGTTGTAATTTTACCGTTTTCGGGATCCCGTGTTAACATTTGCAGACCATTTTCTAGTATGATGCTGAATGTATGATGCTCAATGTGAATCGTTCGTTAAGACCTTCCTCATTATTCCTGGCTTTCACCTGCAGTACAAATAATTATTTTGGTAGATTTTCTCTCAGGCTGACTTTGTAGATCTGTTCAGTGAATACAGGGGGATTCTCATTGGCGTCAAATTAATCCTAATTTGAGCGGTCCAGGTTCTGACTGGATCTCCCACTTCCACAGCCATCAGGATCAAGTGATGAGTTACTTGCCATTCCCCATCCAAGTGTTTCGCTAGGAATAGTTCTGAGTATTTACTGCCATCCTGTCTACCCTTCACTGCTAGAGAGAAACGTTGGTTCGGGCTTAACTGGTAATTTTGTAATGAATTCATCCCAACATCAGTATCTTGTGCAGAATCCAGTGGAAATTCGGCACCCGACAATGTTTATTAATCATTTCTAGATCAGTGTTATTTCCTTTGAACTGCGGTGCATTACCATTTAAATCCTGGATTTCAACATTCACATGGGGAACTTTCAAAGGGTTTTCAACTACAGTTTCCAGTTTTATAAGACAGACTGGAGATTTCCTGCATGTTCCCTCCCGGTCTATTCTGTCATTTACATACAAGTTTCCATTTTCTACACTGATAACGAAATATTGCTTTTTAGCCATAGCAAGAACAAAGAGCTTTCGCTGAGGCAGCTCTCTGACATTCAATCTCAAATACTTGTCGAAATTCCTCACAAGGAGCCTTTTGCCATTTCCTCAGGAATCGAATCTGCTCAGAGAGCACTCGGCAAAGCAAAGAGAATAAAGTATTGGGAAAACAGTACTTGCGGTCTGAGTCCCCAGCCTGTGCCTGTCCCACTGTGTTTGAGTCCCATCCCTTTTGCTTTCATTTTAGCTGAGGCCTGGTCTACACTACAGAGTTGGGTTGAAGGAAGCCGCCTTAAGATGACCTGTTAATGTATGTGTCTACACTACCGGGTCCTTTATGCCGACCTAAGTCACCTCTAATGTCAACTTCTGTAATTCACCTCTGCGAGAGGCATAGCACTTAATTTGATTTTCCTGGGTCGACTGCAAGGTAGTGCAGATGTAGCATTGTGTAATTCAACTTAATTGGCCTCCAGTAGTGTCCCACAATGCTCATCTGTGACAGCTCTGGAGATCATTCTCAACTCTGCTGCAGTGTAGCCAGGTACAACGGAAACAGCCCCTCCCCTGCTAAAGCCCCGGGAATTTTTGATTTCCCATTTCCTGTTTGATCAGCATTGGGAGCATGCCAGCTTGAGCACAGCTGATCAAGGAGACTACACGCCCCAAATGCGCTCCAGCCTGGTCTGCACAGGAGGTGATGGAGCTCATTGCTGTGTGGGGAGAAAAGTCTGTGCAGGCAGAGCTCTGACCCAGCAGAAGAAATGCTGACATCTATGCAAAGATCACTTGTGGAATGGGGGAGAAGGGCTACACAAGGGACACACAGCAGTGCCATATGAAAATAAAAAACAGTCGCCAAGCATACCAGAAGGCAAGGGAGGTGAACAGTCGTTCTGGTGATGAACCCCACACATGCCGGTTCTACAATGAGCTGCATGCAATTCTTTGGGGTGACCCTACCAGTACCCCCCAAGCAATGTGGACATCTCACAGGTGTGTGAGTCTAGGGACAACAAGGAGGATGATATGGTGGATGAGGAAGAGGAGGAGGAGGAGGAGGAGAATGGGAGACAGGAGAGTGGTAGATCCATTCTCCCTGAGAGCCAGGAAATATTTTTAACCCTGGAGCCCTATGGGTTGCAGGACATCGTAGTGGCTGACTGTGATGCTGGGGAAGGCACCTCTGGTGAGTGTACAGTTACAATCAAAGTCCAGTTAAACTTTAGCGGGCACATACATTCGGTGATATTGCATGTTTATTGTGAAGAAAAAGCGAGGTGCTGTGGTTCTCTGCTTACAAGAGGCCGCTCCACCTATGCAGATGGAGACCCCTGGAAAAGAATGTTTACGTGGACTGGGATAGCACAGGAATCCTCCATGGATATCTCTAGGAAACTTTCATGGAGGTACTCTGCAATCCTTTGCAGAAGGTTTCTGGGCAGGGCAGTCTTATTTCCTCCACCATGGTAGGGCACTTTCCCACACAACTCCTGAATTAATTCTGTTGTCATCATTGTGATACACAGCATAGCAGCATAAGGATCAGGTCTATACCCAGACACTTGCAGCATCTCCTTCCTTTCCGCCTCTGTTACTCTCAGGAGACTGATATCACATAGGGTCGCCTAGGGGAAATGGGGGAAGTTCTCATTAAAAGTGCTCTTACAAGAAAAAAAAGAGCATGTAGACCCATCCCACACTCCCACATTCCAGATTGCCAAACCACGCGGCCGCTAATGTGCCTTTACTGTGCTTGGCATGGGTCAGCAACTAATTTAAGTGGCTGATAGGGGACTGTGGCCCCACATGTGAGATTCTGTACTTTGGGAGTGAAAACGTTCCCCTCACCCCCGCCCTGTTCATAAACTGCTTCCTGTGGTGCTATGGGGGAGGGCCATTGTTCAACTAGCTATCTCTGCTCCCGACATAAGCCTGCCATAAACTTCATTAAAAGTGGGCCTATCCACCATGGTTGGAGCAGCAAAATAGTGCAGTGAACGGTTACAGATTCTGATTATGTTATGGCTTGCATGTAGTGTAATAAGTTTTTTTTTTTAATGAAAACAGCCTTGCTATGAAAACATTTTATTCATGTACAATGGCTCCTTTATTTTTTCCCATGACTGACAGCTGGAAATGTGTCCTTCAGAGTATCATCAACACCTGAAAGCAGACTTTCGCTGATTAGAAGGAGGAGAAAGAGAACATGGGAGGACATGTTCTCCGAGATAATGAACGCCTCTGGGACAGCTGACACAGAGCTGAGAGCATGGAGGATTTCACTGTCTGAGAAGTTAGACATGGACATGGATAGCAGGAAAGCCTCCCATGAGCAAGAGTGTGCAGCACAGGATGCAATGCTTCAGATTATGAGGGACCAAGCAAACATGTTGAGGCATCTGGTTGAACTGCTGGAACAGAAGCAGGAGGATAGAGTTCCTTTGAAGACCCTGGTGGACCGCCAGCCAGCATTGCCTGGTGCAGAATCACCCTCCCTCAAGAGTTCCATGAGGCGTGGATGAAAAGTCCATTATCCCTTTCACTTAACTCGGTGGGAGGGTACAAGGAATAGAAGGCTCCCATTCACAGACCTTTGATGGTTTAGAATGCGGTGTTATGTTACACAGCTGAAAATATTTCTCCCGTTCTAACTTTACAACCCCCTTTCCCCAAGGTTATCTTTTTTTTCTGTTCTCCCTCTTTACTTATGTTTGTTAAATAAAGTAAATGGATTGGAGAAATAAATGTTCTTTATTGAGTAAAAGCAGTGGGCTTGGGCAGGGGGTTGGCTTTACAGGGACAGTGATACAAGCCAGATGAAGGTTTGGGAAATCACAATGCAGACAAGCAGCTCACATTACTGTGACTCATTACTGAAATGGCTTTTCAAAGCCTCGCAGATATGCAGTGCCTCTTGTTGTGCTCTTATTGCCCTGGTGTCTGGCTGCTCAAAAATGGCTGTCATGCGATCTGTCTCAACTGCCCACACCTGCAGAAAAATTTCCCCCTTTTTTCACAGATATAATGGAGCACACAGCAGGCAGCAATAACCATGGGGATGTTCTCTTCACTAAGGTCCCACCCTGTTAGTAAACTTCTCCAGCGCCTTTTTAAATGACCAAAGGCACATTCAACCACCATTCTGCACTTGTTGAGCCTACAGTTGAATGGCTCCTTACTGCTGTCCAGACGGACGGTGTATGGCTTCATGAGCCATGGGAGCAAAGGGTAGGCTGGATCCCCCAGGATAACTATAGGCATCTAAACATCGTCAATGTTCATTTTGTCGTCTGGAAAGAAAGTTCCTGATTGCAGCTTTTTGAACAGACCCGGGTTCCTAAAGATGTGCATGTCATGAACCTTTCCCAATCATCCTACACTGATGTCAGTGAACCGCCCCCTGTGATTCACCTGCACTTGCAACACCATTGAAAAGTATCCCTTTTGGTTTATGTACTCTTTGGAAAGGTGGTCTGGTGCCAAGATGGGGATATGCATGCCATCTATCGCCCCACTGCAATTAGGGAACCCCATTGTGGCAAAACCATTCACTATGTCCTGCACATTTCCCAGACTCACTACCCTTCGTAGTAGAAGTCAATTAATAGCCCTGTACAATTAGAACACAGCAGCTTCCATGGTTGATTTACCTACTCCAAATTGATTCCACAATGACTGGTAACTGACTGGCATTGCAAGCTTCCAAAGAGTGATTGCCACTCGCTTCTCCACTGTCAGAGCAGCTCTCATTTTTGTGTTGCTGAACTGCAGGGCAGGGGAAAGCTCTGTACAAAGTTCCTGGAGGGTGGCTTTCCACATTTGAAAGTTCTGCAGCCACTACTTGTCATCCTATACCTGCAAAACGATGCGGTCCCACCAGTCACGAGACCAAAAACGGCACTCAATAGAGTGCAGTTGCTCTGTGACTGCCAGCAGCAACTGTGAATTGTTTTTTTCAATGGCTTGCAGGAGGGCTGCTTGCAGGACATCGCTATGTTCCACACAGCGAACCTAACTTCGGCTCTGGAAATACTGCAGGAGAAGGCGTGAGGTGTTTGAGATGCTCACAGCAAGAGTGCACAACTGAGCAGGCTCCATGCTTCTGTGGTTATGGTGTATGCATGGCGGTTTTAAGGCGTGAAAACCACTGGGTTGTTTGCCATTGATATGAGGGAGGGAGCACAGTGCATCATGGGATGTCGACGCAATGTCCGCATTCTCCCCTGCGACAATGTTTTGATCCCATGCGGCATTGCACAAACGTCTGAAAACACACTGCAGCAAGTTGCACTTTGGGATAGCTACCCACAAAGCACTGCTTTGTGCATATCGATGCAGGCACTGTTAGTGAGGACGCACTCCATCAAGACAATAGGCATGGTGTGGCCACCCACAATCAATTTAATTAATTTGGAGGCTCGAGGTCAAATTAGATAAAGTCAACTTAATTTTGTAGTGTAGACAAGCCCTGTCTAGTATATTCAACTGCTGAATCTCCCACACAATTAGAAATATCACAGCCAAAACACTGAAGCATTTGCTCCTTAATGATCCATTTTCTCCTGTAATGAGGATTTATGGTAGTGAATGTGTGTGCTTGTTCCTCTGCTCTGTTTCCTCTCTGATCTGCACTCTGAGTAGAATATGTGACTTTAGCGTTCTCTTCCCAGTCGGGATCATTTGCTTTTAAAGTGACAATGGAAGCCCCTTTGGGATTGTTCTCTGTGATACAGGAAGTATAGGATGATTGGTTGAGGACCGGCAAGTTGTATTTTTTGTCCAACATAATCAGTGGAAGGAAGGTGGTTGCAGAGAGGAGTCCCTCGGTCTGTGCCTGTGATATTTACATTGTAATCTGACTCGAGACCTACTCCCTTTCCAGGGCTCTGTCAGTCACCAAACTATAGTAATTGTCAAATGATTACTTTAGTATAAAAAGAAGGCTGTCTGTGATGGAGCACCAGACCTCCCCATTCTGTCTGTAATCTCTAGATAGCCCAGTATCCTGTCTTCCAACAGTGGCCAATGCCAGGTGCCCCAGAGGGAATGAACAGGCTTATGTTTGTTTTAAACCTGCTGCCTATTAATTTCATTTGGTGATCTCTAGTTCTTCTGTTACGAGAAGAAGTAAATAGCACTTCCTTATTTACTTTCTCTACACCAATCATGATTTTATAGACCTCAGTCATATCCCCCCTTAATTGCCTCTTTTCCAAGCTGAAAAGTCCCAGGCTTATTAATCTCTCCTCATACAGAAGCCATTCCATACCCCTAATAATTTCTGTTGCCCGTTTCTGAACCTTTTCCAATTCCAATATATCTTTTTTGAGATAGGGTGACCACATCTGCACCCAGTATTCAAGATATGGGTGTACCATGGATTTATATAGTGGCAATATGTCTTATTATCTCTCTCTTTCTTAATGAGAAACATTTGAAAAAATCTCCAAGGCCATGATGGACAGAGGCCACAACAGGGACTCAACACAGTGCTGCGTGAAACTTAAGGAGCTGAGACAAGCATACCAGAAAGCCAAAGAATCAAATGGACGCTCACGGAGGGAGGGGCGACTGACAACTGTAGCTATCCCACAGTTCCCGCACTCTCCGAAAACCATTTGAATTCTGGGTTGAGCTCCCAATGCCTGAAGGGTCAAAAACATTGTCACGGGTGGTTCAGGGTATATGTCGTCAGGCACACCCCCCCTGTGAAAGCAAAGGGAAAAAAATCGTTTCTCGCCTTTTTTCACTGTCACCGTATGTCTACTGGATGATGCTGGCAGACACAGTGCTGCAGCGCTACACAGCAGCATCCCCTTGCCTTGCCTTGCGGATGGCAGATGGTGCAGTATGACTGGTAACTGTCATCGTCGTCCAGTGGGTGCTCCTGGCTGGCCTCGGTGAGGTCAGTCAGGGGCGCCTGGGCAGACATGGGTCCTCCTGGCTGGCCTTGGTGAGGTTGGTCAGGGGCGCCTGGACAAAAAAGGGAATGACTCCAGGTCATTCTCTTCTTTAAGTTTTGTGTCATGGAGATTCAGTCCTGCCTAGAATATCATCCCAGCTGGAGGCTTCTGCCTCAGGCTGCTCTCCCAGTCGGCAGCACCGCACGGTCGCACCTACCCAGCCTACCCCTTGCTCCCATGGCTCACAATCAGATACTTAGACCTCTACATTTTGCTGCAAATAAAAAAATAAAGCTGCCGTTTAGAACTGTCCCCCAACATACATATCCTGGGACATTTTGTATTTTACCAGTGTCAACCAAAGGCCCACACACAAATGGAGATTCAGTCCTGCAAGTGCTTCTATCCTAGTGCTTATCACAGATTCCCATTTTCAGCTATAGGCTGAGCAAGTGCAGAATGGTGGTTCACTCTACTTCGCTGTAAGCCAACCGCCCTCCCCTCCCCCCTTTGATCTCTGCTTGCAGAGGCAATAAAGTCAGTGTTGTTTCAAATTCATGCATTCTTTATTACTTCATCACACAAATGGGAGGGATAACTGCCAAGGTAGCCCGGGAGGGATGGGGGAGAAGGGAAGCAACGGGTGGGGTTGTTGTAGGGGCACCCCCTAGAATGGCATGCAGCTCATCATTTCTGTGGGATGTCTGGGGCTATGACCCGGAGCGGCCGTTTGCCTCTCTGGTTCTTTAGTAGATTTGTCAGATATTCTAGGCAGGACTGACTCTCCATTAGACAAAACTTAAAGAAGAGAATGACCTGGGGATTCATTCCCATTTTTGTCCGAGGCCAGCCAGGAGCACCCATGACAGCAGCAGACGGTACAGTATGACTGGTAACCGTCTTTGCCAACTTGCAAAGCAGCAGACGGTACAGTATGGCTGGTAACCGTCTTTGCTAACGTGCAAAGGCAAGGGGATGCTGCTGTGTAGCGCTGCAGTACCGCGTCTATCAGCAGCATCCAGTAGACCTACTGTGACAGTGAAAAAAGGCTGAACGGGCTCCATGGTTGCCGTGCTATGGGGTCTTCCTGGGCAATCCAGGGAAAAGGGTGCGAAATGATTGCTGCCGTTGCTTTCACGGAGGGAGGATTGACTGACGACATTTACCCATAACCACCCGCGACAAATTTTTGGCCCCATCAGGCATTGGGATCTCAACCCAGAATTCCAATGGGCGGGGAAGACTGCGGGAACTATGGGATAGCTATGGGATAGCTACCCACAGTGCAACGCTCCGGAAGTCGACGCTAGTCTCGATACATGGACGCACACCGCCGAATTAATGTGCTTAGTGTGGCCGCATGCACTCGACTTTATACAATTGGTTGCCAAAAATCGAATTCTGTAAATTCGGAGTAATCCCATAGTGTAGACATACCCTTATAATCCAGTCATTATAAGTCGGAAATGCTTAAAATGTCGAGTTCTGTCTTTTTGCTTGTCTGTTTCTCTCTTACTCTCTGTTTATCTATCATTCAAGTCTCAACTACAACGTTTTTCTTCATGATGCAAATTAAAGAATTATTGTTCTTTGGCTTACTGCTCTTTGACTTTTTTGTATAATTTAATAATAATACTCTTGAGTACCAGCCCAGTAAACTTGGCCATGTGAGAAGTTCATACATCTCAATAATCTCAGTGACTTTATAAACACAAGCATAAGTGATCTAATGGCCAGAGCCATTGCTGTTTAGGATTTAGATTCATATGTTCTGCAAACACATTAGCCGTTAAATTAGTAATCAGTTTTGCTATATTCTTTTATTACAATATATTTATTATCTTTGATAGTCAGAATCCATACAAAATCTATTTTAACAGAATGTTAAGGTTGCAAATCTAAGCACTCACCTTTCAGTAAATCCCAAAAATAAGATTGTGCATACAACTTTAATTACGCCTCTTTGTGGTTACACATGATAATACAGTTTTAAATAACATATTCAGCTACTTGTGTTTCTACAGGAATTCTGTCTCATTCTGGGGCTGATTCAACAGCCAGTTTAGTCAGTGGAGACATTCATATGGGTGAAACTAGTATTCATTCACTCATTCAGAAATTGGCTAATGTTCGGTGAACATATAAAGGGTATGAAACTTATCTTTAAACAACTTATTAAGCAAAAAAGAAGAAGGCTAAATATTGTGTATACACAATAATGTAATTAATTCTATGAAATTAGAGCTGGTAGCAATGCCTATTTGGGAGTGCTTAACTTTTGCCATTATAAAACTCTCTTTTCAGTTGCTTAAACGTTGTCAAATTTAAGTCTTTGGACTCACATTTTCCATGCTGCCTCAGGCTGAATGTTTTTCAACCTTCAGCTAAAACAGTTCATCCATTTCTGAGAATGGAATTAGGGGAAAACATATTGTTTTTCTCATATTGAAAAAATTCTTAGAACCATTTAATTGAGACGCTCTCCTGACCCGATGCTTTTGATCAGGTATATGAAAATTTACTGGGTAGGCACTGTAGTATTAAGATTGTGCCTTTTGCAGTTCCTCTGAAGATTTGCAAGCATTTAACTGAGTTATAAACTTATGAAAAATCAGAGTTTGCACATTCTCAGTAGAGGTTTAGAATCAGGCGGCTCTATTCTCTAAAGATTCTGTCTGAATGGAGAACGATCTATCCCCACAGATATTCTACATGCAATGGGACTGCACATGTGCCACCACCACAGCTTGACTATGATAGAGTGCTAGGTATGAAACCCTGAGTCATCACTCTGTTCACAGCAGCTCCAATCAGGCATAGCAGATTGGAGTTGAGGAGACAGACCTGTGCTTCATTTATGGTTGGGACAGGGCAGAAAGGCTAATAAAGCCATTAGCCAGGGCCCACGAATAGGCACAGGAAGGAAATGAAAAGGGGGAAAGCAGGCAGTGAGAAGGAGAGAGATATTGCTCTCCCCTATGCTTGGAAAGGTGCCATGTATGTGGTGAAGGTGGTGGGACTCATATATAAATAAACTGCACAAGGTGTTGGACCAGCACAAGGGTCTCCGCTGTGCAGATGGAGATAGAAGTGGGACTGAGGAGGCCCTGTTACAGTGACTAAGCATGCTTCTCTGCAGGGCTGCTGGTGCTCATCAGACCTTTCCTTCCTCCTGTTAGTTAGGGGATGTTTGGAACCTTACACTAGAACTGAGAGAAAGGAGACTGTCTCTGTTGTGATCTTATGGCCCCTCTTACAAGCACCCACACAGATTGAAGAAGGGATAGCCTCACTTGAATACACAGGGATTGTGGGAGACTGAGATGAGAACAGGGCTTTGAGAATGACTGGGAGAAGTACAGGCTGGAGGCGAAAAGCTCAGAAAGGGTTTGCTTGGGGAAAAACAGGGAGGAAGGGTCTGTAATCACTACAGCATACTTTTCTTCAGAAGTTGGAACCAAACACAGAATTTCTGAGTCTCAGCAGTCCTCTGCTGTCTAGCAAATAGCTGTGAAACCCACTGGGGAAATGTTTGTCTCTTCCCTCTTTAGTGGTTGGTCCACAGAGAGGATAACATTGTGGCTTTGAAGGTCCCAACCCTGCTGATGACCCATGTGGCAGGGTAATATGGTTCCACACAACAGAATTTCTGATTTTCCCCCAAAATTAGTTTTTTAAAAACCTAGGAATATACACTGAGAAATGGAAACACCAAAAGCTGAACCCTACATTAAAGGAATGTTAAAGTTGTGAAATCAAGCACTCAGAAGACCTCCCCCACTGCAACTTGAGACCATTGCTCCTTGTTCTGTCATCTGCCACCACTGAGAGCAGCCTAGATCCATCATCTTTGGAACCCTCCTTCAGGTAGTTGAAGGCTGCTATCAAATCCCCCCTCACTCTTCTCTTCTGCAGACTAGATAAGACCAGTTCCCTCAGGCTCTCCTCATAAGACATGTGCCCCAGACCCCTAATAATTTTTGTTGTCCTCTGTTGGACTCTCTCCAATTTGTCCACATCCTTTCTGTACTGGAGGGGGGGGGAACTGGATGCAATACCCCAGATGTGGCCTCACCAATGCCAAATAGAGGGGAATAATCACTTCCCTCAATCTGCTGGCAATGTTCCTACTAATGCAGCCCAATATGCTGTTAGCCTTCTTGGCAACAAGGGCACACTGTTGGCTCATATCTAGCTTCTCGTCCACTGTAATCCCCAGGTTTTTTTCTGCAGAACTGCCACTTAGCCAGTCAGTCCCCAGCCTGTAGCAGTGCATGGAAGTCTTCCATCCTAAGTGCAGGACTTTGCACTTGTCCTTGTTGAACCTCATCAGATTTCTTTTGGCCCAATCCTCCAATTTGTATAAGTCACTCTGGACCCTATCCCTACCCTCCAGCAAATCTACCTCTTCCCCCAGCTCAGTGTCATCCACGAACTTGTTGAGGGTGCAATCCATCCCATCATCCAGATCATTAATAAAGATGCTGAACAAAACTGGCCCCAGGACCAACCCCTGGGGCATTCCCCTTGATACCGGTTGCCAGCTAGACATGGAGCCATTCATCACTACCCATTAAGCCCGACGGTCTAGCCAGCTTTCTATCCACCTTATAGTCCATTCATCCAATCCACACTTCTTTAACTTGCTGGCAAGAATACTCTGGGAGACTGTATCAAAAGCTCTGATAAAGTCTAGATATATCATGTCCACCACTTTCCCCATACCCACAGAGCCAGTTATCTCATCATAGAAGGCAATCAGGTTGGTGAGGCATGACTTGCCCTTGGTGAATCCATGTTGATTGTTCCTGATCACCTTCCTCTCCTCCAAGTGCTTCAAAATGGATTCCTTGAGGACCTGCTCCATGATTTTTCTGGGGACAGAGGTGAGGCTGACCGGTCTGTAGTTACCGGATTCTCCTTCTTTTCTTTTTTAAAGATAGTCACTATATTTGCCTTTTTCCAATCATCCGGGACCTCCCCCATTCACCACGAGTTTTCAAAGATAATGGCCAATGGCTCTGCAATCATATGAGTCAACTCCCTCAGCACCCTCGGATGCATTCCATCTGGCCCCATGGACTTGTGCATGTCCAGTTTTTCTAAATAGTCCTTAACCTGTTCTTTCATGACTGAGGGCTGCTCACCTCCTCCCCATACTGTGCTGCCCAGTGCAGCAAACTGGGAGTGGACCTTGTCTGTGAAGACCAAGGCAAAAAAAGCATTGAGTTCTTCAGCTTTTTCCACATCATTTTTCCCTAGGTTGCCTCCCCCATTCAGTAAGGGTCTCACACTTTCCCTGACCTTCTTCTTGTTGCTAACATACCTGTAGAAACCCTTCTTGTTACCCTTCACATCCCTTGCTAGCTGCAACTCCAATTTTGCCTTCCTGATTACATCCCTGCATGCTTGAGCAATATTTTTATACTCCTCCCTAGTCATCTGTCCAAGTTTCCACTTCTTGTAAGCTTTCTTTTTTTGTTTAAGTTCACCAAAGATTTCACTGTTAAGCCAATCTGGTCGCCTGCCATATTTGCTATTCTTTCTGCACATCGGGATGGTTTGTTCCTGTGCCCTCAATAAGGCTTCTTTAAAATACAGCCAGCTCTCCTGGACTCCTTTCCCTCTCATATTAGCCTCCCAGGGATCCTGCCCAGTAGTTCCCCGAGGAAGTCAAAGTCTGCTTTTCTGAAGTCCAGAGTCCGTATTCTGCTGCTCGCCTTTCTTCCTTTTGTCATGATCCTGATCTTGACCATCTCATGGTCACTGCTGCCCAGGTTGACAACCACTTCTACTTCCCCTACCAATTCTTCCCTGTTTGTGAGCAACAGATCAAGAGGAGCACGGCCCCTAGTTGGTTCCTCCAGCACTTGCACCAGGAAGTTGTCCCCAACACTCCCCAAAAACTTACTGGATTGTCTGTGCACTGCAACATTGCTCTCTTGGCAGATGTCAGGGTGATGGAAGTCCCCCATGAGAACCAGGGCCTGTGATCTGGAAAATTCTGTTAGTTGTTCAAAGAAAGTCTCGTCTACCTCACCTCCTGGTCTGGTGATTTATTGCAGACGCCCACCACGACACCACCCTTGTTGCTCTCGCCTCTAAATTTAACCTAAAGACTCTCAACAGGCTTTTCTCCAGTTTCATACTGGAGCTCTGAGCAATCATACTGCTCTCTTACATACAATGCAACTCCTCCACCTTTTCTCCCCGGCCTGTGCTTTCTGAACAGTTTATACACATCCACGACAGTGCTCCAGTCATATGAGTTACCCCAGCAAGTCTCTGTTATTCCAATCACATCATAGTTCCTTGACTGTGCCAGGACTTCCAATTCTTCCTGCTTTTTTCCCAGGCTTCTTGAGTTTGGGTACAGGCACCTAAGGTAACTAGCTGATTGCCCTACTTTCTCAGTATGAATCAGGAGGCCTCCCCTGTTCCTGCATGATCCCACCATATCATTGCCACCTTCACTGCACATTGTTCAACTTCTGCACTCAGTGAGTCCTTGCTTAGTTCACTGCAGAATTCTGACTCATTCACTGTTCAGTTTACAGGTTCTGACTGAGGCATGGTCTCTTAATAAAATGTAGCATATGACCATGAAATAAAATGCTGTACCATACTATATTTTCACAACAGGGTTGCTTTGGCAACCTTAACTTTGACATTTCCAGGCTATAAAATGTGTCACTTGGCAACCTAATTTATTTTTAATATATTCTTTTGTATGACAAAACAGATTTTTGAATTTCCTTTTTTATGAGAGAACAAAGAAATTAGAGCTATTTCTGAGGGAGAAGTGGAATGCTCTGCCCAGAAAATACTGTGACATAATTGAGGGAATGGTCTTATAAATATATTTTCTCCCATTTAATGTACTGTCCATATCACACAAAGTGCAAAAAGATAGATCAAATAGAATGAGCCAGGGCTCCTCTGGATCC
This sequence comes from Emys orbicularis, assembly GCF_028017835.1. Taxonomy (NCBI): domain Eukaryota; kingdom Metazoa; phylum Chordata; order Testudines; family Emydidae; genus Emys; species Emys orbicularis. The sequence goes on from NC_088690.1 coordinate 75,340,517, forward strand.
AAGTTTCACTCCATAATCATATTTACATATGATATGGAACGAGGAACACCTCATCCACAAACATGCCAGTTCCATATGTAACATCACTTACCATGGAATGAAGCACCTGCTACAATTAATGAACAACTTTATAGATAGTATTCCTCATGTAAATACATATAAAATGATATTCCACGCATTCTGAGAGCTAATCAAATGCTGCTAGGGAACATTGAAAGCGAATATCAGGTTATGTGTGCACATGTGCAGAGCCACTGGAACACTGGTACATCATGAATAATCATCTGTTATCATGCAACAAATACCAGTGCAAATGCGTTAAGTAATAAACCTTTAGAACAAAAGAGATATCCACTAGACTACTTAAAGCCACAGTCCAGCACATTTCTATATTATGGCACTTCTTGCTGAGATACTAGGATACTAACAAATAAAGGACACAATTGTATAAAGGCCAAAAGTACATTTTTAAAAGATCTATTTTTCTATAAAAAGGATAAAACACTTTAGCTTAAACTTTAAAAAAGTACTAATTAAAGAATAAATAGGAACATGTACGTCCAAAAGGCGGAGGTTTCACACAGTAACAGAGCTCCTTAAAATGACCCCTTAGAATGTCTGATATCCCTGGGTCTCCTCTTTAAAGATGGGCATAATTACTGTACAAGAGACCCTCTTCACACTAACTGATGTCCCTCTTCCACGTGGCAATTCATACCGTAACAGAGGCTCACGATACAACGGCTCAAATATTACCTTATAATATGGAACATAGATATAACAAGTAAGATTAATGCAGACAACAACTCACAAGCAGTCAATACAGTCTAAACACTTTCTTTTAATTCTAATACCTACTTTATCAATATTAACCCACAGATTCCAGCTCTGTATCTGTCAGGTCTCAGTTAAAACATGGAACCTTGGCATGAGCTGGAACTTGGCATGCCAATATCATATCAAAATACACTTCTCAAAAAATCACAACCTCCAACTAAATGCTACGTCAACATAAATCAAAAACACAAAACTAAAAATACTTCTTTGGGATTAACACACGATCTTTTAGATACTAAACATTTTAATTAAGATAATTAATAATCAGGTTTCCTTTAAAAATACCGAGACATGGCAAATATTAAGAAGAACACTAATGGATCAGTTCATTCGCTCACCTTCGGTAGAGTTTCGGACTGAGAATTTGGGTCGTTACTGTTGCTGCTCAGATACAACATTCCAGAGTTATTACTGCAAAGAATATTACCTGGTGCATCATTCTGACCATCGGTTTTCAAGAACATAAGGCCACTATCACTGGTAGTTGTGGCTAAACAGAGATTGTAGGAATAAGGTAAAGTACCATCGCAGTAGTTCGGTGCATAACTGGGATGGGCCTTGGAATAAATGTCAGAATTCAAACATCGAAGAACAGTGGGTTTTCCTGACCTTCGCAATTTCATCACAATTGCCAGTGTAACTGTCAGGAGGAACAAAAATGAGATCGAGGCTAAAGCCAACACCAAGTAAAACTGTAAATCAGACGGAGGTGCCGAGTCACCCGATTGGTCGCTCATTTCCGGAAGAGCCTCTTGGAAGTTCTCGGCAAACACCAGGTTGAGAATCACTGTGGCGGAGAGAGGCGGCTGCCCGTTATCCTTCACCAGGGTGACCAGCCTGTGCTTCACAGCATCTCTGTCCGCAAAGGCGCGGGCTGTCCGGATCTCCCCGCTGTGCAGCCCCATGCTGAAGAGCGTCGGTTCCGTGGCCTGGAGTAGATGGTAGGAGAGCCAAGCATTGTGTCCTAAGTCAGCATCCACCGCCACCACCTTAGTCACCAGATAACCTGCCTCGGCCGAGCGAGGGACCATCTCGAACAAGGCGGAGCCATCGGCTCCTAGGGAAGGGTACAGGATGCGAGGGGCGTTATCATTCTGATCCAGAATAAACAGCCTGACGGTGACATTGCTGCTGAGAGGCGGGAACCCGCCGTCTTGGGCCTTCACTTGCACTTCAAACTCCCGGAATTGCTCGTAGTCGAAGGAGCGCTGCGCATAGATAGCTCCGGTCTGGGAGTTAATGGAGATGTAGGAGGAGAGAGGCAGCTCCTGGAGGTTGCTGCTCAGGATGGAGTAAGTGATTCGGGCGTTCCGGTCCAGATCCCGGTCTGAGGCTTTTACACTGAAAATAGAGGCCCCCGAGGGATTGTTCTCTGGCACATAGGCGGTGTAGGAAGGTTTCTCAAAGATAGGGGAGTTGTCATTGATATCCGAGATCTGCAACAGGATGGTTTTCTGGGTGGAGAGGGGGGGAGAGCCGTTGTCTGTGGCTGTGATTGTGATATTGTACTCCGGGGTCCTTTCTCTGTCCAGGATGCTGTCTGTGACGAGTTTGTAGTAATTATTAGAAGAGGATAGTATTTTAAAAGGCAATTTTTCTTCTAAATGACAAATGACCTTTCCGTTTTCAGCAGAATCTTGATCAATGACATTGATCAAAGCTATCACTGTCCCCGCCAAAGAGTCTTCGGGGGCTAGACTGGACACAGATGTCAGCGTTATCTCTGGGGCATTGTCATTCTCGTCAAGAATTTCTATTTGAAGTTTACAGTGAGCAGTCAGACCTCCGCCGTCGGTCGCTTCCACATCCAATAAGAAGTTGTTTGCCATTTCATAATCCAGATTCCATTTAGTTATAATTTCTCCGTTATCAGGATCCAACTTGAATAGTTTAGAAATACTGTCGGGTATGTTACTAAAAGAGTAGACAATCTTTGCATGTAACCCTTCATCTTTATCCGTGGCTTTCACCTGAAGCACTAAGAAGCCCTGTGGTAGATTTTCACTCAGGCTGACTGTGTAGATCTCTTCGGTAAATACGGGGGGATTGTCATTGGCGTCAGTGACATTAACCCTTATCTGAACAGTCCCAGTTCTGACTGGGTCCCCCCCATCCACAGCCGTAAACATCAAGTGATGGTAACTTTGCTTCTCCCGATCCAAATGCTTACCCAGAACTAATTCTGCGTATTTATTGCCATTTGTGCTCTCCTTCACCGACAAGACAAAGTCCTGATTCTGGCTGAGCTGGTAATTCTGTACTGCGTTGATCCCAACATCGGGATCTTGCGCCATTTCTAATGGAAACCGAGCACCGGGTAGTGCGGACTCACTTATTTTAAAATCAACATTGCTTCTGGTGAAATACGGCGGATTATCGTTAATATCTTGGATTTCTACAATCACATGAAACACGTTGAAAGGGTTTTCAATTACCGTTTCGAGATTTAGAACACAAAGAGGAGATTTTCCACATATTTCTTCTCGGTCTATTCTGTCATTTACATTTAGGTTTCCAGTTTCTGCACCAATGGCGAAATACTGCCTTTTTGAACTAGAGACAATACGGAGGCTCCGGAATGACAATCCTCTGACATTCATCCCCAAATCCTTGGCAAGGTTCCCCACAAGGGAACCTTTGGCCATTTCCTCAGGAATCGCATAGCGAAGCTGCTCAGAGAGCGTCGGGCAGAACAACGAGAATAAGAAGTGAAAAAACAGTACTTGCCATTCGTATCTCCGGCCCCTGGTTCTGTCGCTTGTTTTTATCCATGTCCTTCTTAATTTCACAGCATTGTTCTCCTCGTCCATTCCGAACGGACCGGGAGTTTTAGATTCCAAGTAAATTGAAACCTTCTGCGATAAGGTTGAATAAATAAAATTCTTTCTCTTCTCAATATTTCATGGAAACGCCTGTCAGAGACTGATGTTTTCAGCGAGTCTGTGTGGATATGTCTCTGCTTTGTCTCCTCTCCGCTCTGCACAGGCTGACTGCGATACTGCCTCGGAGTCTGCAATGGATCCCCAACTGCCGCTCTCTCATCGCACTGGCCAACAGCGACACCCTGCGTCTCAGCCGGAGATCTGCAGCTAGGCGCATCTCGATAATGCAAATATATGGCGCTGAATAGAGACTAACTCTGACCCCGAACTTATTTGAATAAATATCGAAGGTAAAATAATGTAAAGAACTACTTAAAACAAAAATGTCTTTGGCAAACCAACCGATACAACAGTGCTCGAAATACAAGCAAATTTATACCGATAAACTTACTCATCGTATTTTCATTTGGGGCATAACTGGACAGTTTGATTCAACGTAGAAAAACGGAGCTTCTGAAACAAATGCTCTCGCTTTCTGAATATTCCAACAAGTTCCCATTCAGGAATAAGACCCCGTTTACCCATATTTCTTTGAGATCTTGTCTATGCCTATGAAATATTTTCTCGGAGGTAAGATAATCTATTTCTGGATATCGAAGAAAATAGACTCCAAACATTATAGCTAATACAGATACATTAATACTCTTCATTACTATAACCAAACCCTTACTCAGAACTTAATTCCTGGCTTTAATATGGAACTATGACATTCATTTTAAATAACTTAAACTCTTTATACTCTTGTCTAAGCAGATCACTCTATCTCAGAGAAAAGAGCAAGTTTAAAAATAATTAAAATGCAATTATACATCGGAAGTGGCAGTCAATTAAAAACTAAGGCATAATCCACCGGAAACTAGTTTTAGAAAGAAATGTTTAAAATTCAGTTGACATCCTTAGAATGCATGTCATGGTGTTCTCACAAGGAGACCTTTAGCCCCTAACCCCCGCCCTTTTTCCAATAGATATAGATATAATTACAAAATTCTCTTATTACTACTTGGGGATAAAGAGAATATATAGCGAAGATCAGGAGTGTTAAGTTATAGCTTATTAATTGTTACTGGAAAATTCACCTAACTGTATGAGTAGATACTTCACCCTTCATTTAAACACAACGGGGGGGGGGGGGGGGGGGGACACACACCTCTTTTTCTCATTTGCTTATGAAAAGAAAGTTGGCAGAAACTCTCACCCAAGCGGTTTGATAACTAACTATTACTAAGAATTTTACTTGTATACTTAACCCCAGATTTGTTAATACATTTGGCAGTTCGGAGATCATCTCGAAGGGATCCTCAGACACTCAGGTTATTAGAGGAGGCGAAGAAAATGCCTTTCCTGTCATGTCTGTATGGCAAGGAAGTGAGGCATGTTTGTTTCCGACACAGACCTCACAATTATCCATCCCTTCGTCATCTTCTGCTTGGATTATGACAGTGTTTTCTAGATGGAGTTATTCGTAAAGGCAAATGTAAATTTCATCTAATATCTAATTTTATCTAATTAGTTAATTTAGCTTTAACTCTCACCTTTCTTTTTATAAATAAACCTTTAGATTTTAGATACTAAAGGATTGGCAACAGCCTGATTTTTGGGTAATATCTGAGTTGTATATTGACCTGGGTGTGTGGCTGGTCCTTTGGGATCAGAAGAACCCTTTGCTTGATGAAACTGGTTTTAAAGAACTACTCATCTTTAAGTCTAGAGTTTTTGGTGGTGATACAAGGATTGGAATGCCTAAGGAAACTGCTTTTATGACTTCTTGTTAGCCAGTGTGGTGAAACAGAAGTTTACTTTTGTTGCTGGTTTGGTATATCTCATGGGAGAATAACCATTAGTTTGGGGTGTGTCCTCCCTATTTCTCAGCAGTTTGTCCTGAATTTGGTATTCTCAATTGTGATCCACAAAGGCAAGATTACAGTGTTTAATCCAGATTTTATTGTAAGAAGACATTTAATTTTTTTCAGATTATTCTGAGTTTGGGGAAATATTTTGATATATTATTTGAGTTGAGCTTTTTACAATTCACATTGGTATGAAAATAAATACTTCTCAAGCTGATGGTTGGACCCCAGATACCGCCATAAGTAAAATATTATAAAGTAGAAGTCAAATAAGTATAGATATAATAGTATATTGGTTTTCACCCACTGCATGTAAGTGCTCATTGACGTTTTGAAAAGTAATACTGTACAGAAAAATTAAAGGCATAGCCTTTATATTACAAATCAATTATCGGAAAATTATTTATAATTGCATAGTGTAGTAAGTAAAAGTTCATTAATTTATAGGATACTCCGATGAACTGTTGCTCTACAGGAACTATTACATATAAAACACACCAGGAAATAAGCCTTTCCACATGAAAGAGAAAGTTGTGGTTTAAGAAACTCACCTGAAGGGAGACTTGATCGTCAATATTGATCTTTGAAACTTCTGCGACTAAAAGAGGACCTGATTTCTCAGAAGGATGCTGACCTGTGAGGGTATTTGAACAACTGCCATTAGGAAAGGCCAGTTGACTCTTTCTGGAGTCCGTGGTTAGAGAAACCTCATGTGAGTAGGAGTGAAGAAAAGCTCTGACTCCATCGAGCCCCACAAACTGCGAGACGGGAACTCCACTGAAAGTCACACTCGAGGAGTCAAAGAGCTGCGAGTTTCTCCACCTGCGGAGCCTCAAGGCCAGTAACACTATGATAAAGGTAAAGAACAAGCAGGAAACGGAAGCCACAGCGATCACCAAATACAAGGTGAGGCTGGACTGGGGGTCTGCAGGAGCTGAGAGGCTGCTTAAATCGGAGAGGATTTCGGGGATGCTGTCAGCCACCACCACCGTGACAGTGACCGTGGCAGAGAGAGGGGTCTGCCCGTTGTCCTTCACTAAAACCACCAGACTTTGCTTGAACGCATCTTTGTCTACAAAGTAGCGCGCTGTCCTGATCTCTCCGCTGTGGAGTCCCACAGAGAAGAGCCCCGGCTCTGTAGCCTTCAGCAGCTGGTAGGAGAGCCAGGCGTTCTGCCCGGAGTCTGCATCCACCGCCACCACCTTAGTGACCAGGTAACCCGGCCCGGAGGAGCGAGGGGCCAACTCCACTCCCGTGGAGCCATCGGTGGGAAAGGAGGGGTGTAAGATGTGCGGAGTGTTGTCATTCTGATCCAGTATAAAGAGAGTGACGGAGACATTCCTGCTGAGAGGTGGGGAACCCCCATCCTGAGCCTGCACTTGGAAACGAATCTCCCGGAACTGTTCGTAATCGAAGGAGCGCAGAGCGTAGAGAGCCCCAGTCTCGGAGTTAATGGAGATGTAGTAGGAGAGCGGAGTTCCTTGAATTTGACCTTCAGTAACAGAATAGGTCACCCTGGCGTTCTCTTCCCAATCAGCATCGTTTGCCTTTAATGTGAAAATAGGAGCCCCTTTAGGATTATTCTCTGTGATGTAAGAGGTGTAAAGTGTCTGGCTGAAGACAGGCGGATTGTCGTTTTTGTCTAAAACCTTCAACAGGAAGAACGTGGTTGTGGAAAGAGCAGGAGTTCCTCGGTCTGTGGCTGTGATCGTTACATTGTAATCCGAGACCTGCTCCCTGTCCAGTGCTCTGTCTGTCACCAAACTGTAGTAATTGTCAAATAATTTCTGTAACCGACAGGGGAGGGTGACTGGGATGGAGCACGTGACTTCACCATTCTCTCTTGAATCTGCGTCTCGTACTTTTAAAAAGGCGATCACAGTTCCTTCTGAGGAGTCTTCGGGGATCGAGCTGATGAGAGTTGTGATTGTAATTTCCGGTGCGTTATCATTTACATCCATAAGAACTAACGAAACCCTTGTGCGAGCAGATAGTCCTCTCCCGTCGCGGGCTTGAACCTCTATTTCATATAATTCACTGTCTTCGAAGTCTAAGTGCCCCGTCAACGTCAGTTTCCCGGTTTTAGAATCCAGCTGGAATATGTCTGAAGCTTTCTCTGATATTTTCCGGAAGGAGTATGTTACCTCGGAGTTCATTCCTTCATCCAGGTCAGTGGCGTTCACTGTAACCAAAAGGGAACCTATAGACACGTTTTCCAAAACATTCACCTTATAAACAGATTGTGTGAAAACTGGCGTATTGTCATTTGCATCCTCAACAATAACGCGGATTCTCGCAGTGCCAGACCTGACTGGGTCTCCTCCATCAGTGGCTGTGAGGACTAGATTGTAAACGGCTTGTTCTTCTCTGTCTAGAATTTTTTCTAGCACCAGTTCAGCGTATTTTGCACCATCAGTTCCCGTTTGCACGTCCAGGGAGAAATGCCTGTTGCTGCTGAATTGGAAGCTCTGAATAGAATTACTTCCTATATCTGGGTCCTGGGCGTCTGGCAGAAGAAAGCGCGACCCAGTGCTTGTGATCTCACTGATCTTTAACTCTAATTCCTCTACTTGGAAGCTTGGCGCGTTATCATTAATGTCGGTGATTTCAATTTCAACTGTATAAAGTTTAACCTGTTCCCGAACAAAAATCTCCAATTGTAACAAACATTTTGAGATCCGGCCACATATTTCTTCTCTATCCACTTTTTCACTAAGATATAAATAGCCGTTCTGCAAATTGAGAGCAAAATATTTCGTCCTACCTTCTGCAATAATTCGGACTCCACCGTCTGAGATTTTTTTTGTATCGAGCCCCAGATCCTTTGCGATATTCCCCACGAAAAAGCCTTTCTGCATTTCCTCAGGAATCGAATAGTGAATCTGGCCAGCAACTACCTCCCAAAGGAAAAGCAACGTAAAGCAACACAGCAACCCTCTACAATCCCGGAGTCTTTGTTTATCGGCCATTTCCTTCCCTAGTAAATAGTATACTCTGATTCCCCGTCACCGATGTGACTATTGTGGTATTATATCCAGTCCTTTGTCTCCTCAGCAACTGATGTTTGCATCGAGACTGTTTCAGAGATTATTCCACTAGCAAAGTTCTCTTTAGAATCTCTCTGACTGATCGTGAATCTGATCTCTTTGTTATGCGTTCTGTAAGCTGTTATGGGCTGTCTGGGTCTCTCATTGCATTTCGCTCTCTGATCGGTGAACAGCGACGCTCAGAGCCTCAACCAATAACTGCACCAGCTCAGATAAATATCCCTCTTGTTTTCCCTGAGTTTATTTTGCCTATTTGTTTTAATCTTTTAGGTGTGCTCCTCCCTCTATTTTTTTTTAATGAATACGCCACAAAAACAAACAGAACTAAACATTTAATCGAATTAATTAAATTCGGGAACGTTTTTTCTTAAAATCCATTAATTATTCACTCACAATACTCAAAACATCATCTTGAAATGGAAAATAATCGTTTCCCCTGATTTTGAGTTGCTGTAATGACCTGAAGATTCGAGAAAAAAATATATTTGAAATAAAGTTATAAGCGAAATGTGGCTATTCATTGTGGACAAAGACTTTTTGCTTCTCCATTTCCAAAGAATCATTATATCGTAAAAATGTTATTGCTACATGCCGAAGCAGGACTGGCCTTACCATGAGGCGAACTGAGGCCACTGCCTGAGGTGCCAGACTGTGTGGGGGGTGCCACTAGGACCCAGAGTGTAGAAAATTGTATCTGCTGCTAGTGCATATGTATTCTCTCTGCTCTAGATCCACAGAGTGGAGTGCTGTGCTGGAGGAAGGAGGGCACAAGAGACATAACAGGCAGGCAGGAGAAAAGGTGAGAGGGAATAACAGAAAGCAGCAGGAGCTGCAGAGAGAGAGAGGAGGAGGAGCCTCTTATGTACCTCTTTAGCACCCCCAGGAGCCTGGACTGATTAACACCAGCTTCTTAGGGAGCTTCCTGTTTCCTGCTGCTTCCCTGAACCCACTTGAAGAGAACAGGCAGTCAACTGAAGTAGTAGGAGCCAGTTAGGCCCTTAAGACACTGATATCTTCCCTCACTCAGGCCCAGCTACCAGCCTGCTTATTTGTCCCCTTCAACTGAGTGTTGAGAGCCACTATAGCTGGCACAGAACAGCAGTCATGAGTGAAAGAAGAAAACGCCCCTCTGGGGGCAGCATTCAGAAAAAGTAAGAAAGCAAAGGAAGCTTTTCTAGCTAAGCAGGAAGGAGCTCTCCTGAGATACATAGAGACAAACGTTCACGGTGAGCCTTCCGGCCCCAGTGAGGATGTGAGTGGTGAGGAGATGCCTGATCTTCCAGTTAGTCAGAGTGCAGGTGACCTGCAGGGCCAGCTCCAGGCACCAGCCCAGCAAGCAGGTGCTTGGGGCAGCCAAAGGAGAGGGGCGGCACGTCCGGCTCTTCGGCGGCAATTCGGCAGCAGGTCCTCAGTCCTTCTTGGAGGGAAGGACCTACCACCGAATTGCCGCAGAAGAATGAGCTGGGTGGCAAAAACCCTGGAGCCGGCCCTGGTGACCTGGCAGCTACTGCAGCATCCATATCTCCATATCAAATGGATGTAACCATGCACATTCCTGAAGAAAAGTGTAGATTAGAGAAGAGTGTGGTGGAGGCGCAAGAAACAGCTGCTGCTGAGTTTAGTTCCTTAAGTCTAGATCAGGGATTGGCAACCTTTGGCATGCAGCCCGCCACAGTAAGCACTCTGGCGGGCCGGGCCAGTTTGTTTACCTGCCGCATCCACAGGTTTGGCCTATCGTGGCTCCCAGTGGCCGCGGTTCACCATTCCAGGCCAATGGGCGCTGCGGAAAGCGGCGGCCAGCACATCTCTCAGCCCGCGCTGCTTGTCAGAGAGGTGATTAAGAAAAAGCAGAAAGCCTACAAGGAGTGGAAGATGGGAGTGATCAGCAAGGAAAGCTACCTTATTGAGGTCAGAACATGTAGGGATAAAGTGAGAAAGGCCAAAAGCCATGTAGAGTTGGACCTTGCAAAGGGAATTAAAACCAATAGTAAAAGGTTCTATAGCCATATAAATAAGAAGAAAACAAAGAAAGAAGAAGTGGGACCGCTAAACACTGAGGATGGAGTGGAGGTTAAGGATAATCTAGGCATGGCCCAATATCTAAACAAATACTTTGCCTCGGTCTTTAATGAGGCTAATGAGGAACTTAGGGATAATGGTAGGATGACAAATGGGAATGAGGATATGGAGGTAGATATTACCACATCCGAGGTAGAAGCCAAACTTGAATAGCTTAATGGGACTAAATCGGGGGTCCCAGATAATCTTCATCCGAAAATATTAAAGGAACTGGCACATGAAATTGCAAGCCCATTAGCAAGAATTTTTAATGAATCTGTAAACTCAGGGGTTGTACCGTATGACTGGAGAATTGCTAACATAGTTCCTATTTTTAAGAAAGAGAAAAAAAGTGATATGGGCAACTACAGGCCTATAAGCTGGGGACACATCAGTTGGAAGTAACAGAGGAGGAGAAGGACCTCAGAGTATTGGTTGATCACAGGATGAGCCACCAGTGTGATATGGCCGTGAAAAAAGCTAATGCGGTCTTGGGATGCATCAGGTGAGGTATTTCCAGTAGAGATAAGGAGATGTTAGTACCATTATACAAGGCACTGGTGAGGCCTCTTCTGGAATACTGTGTGCAGTTCTGGTCTCCCATGTTTAAGAAGGATGAATTCAAACTGGAACAGGTACAGAGAAGGGCTACTAGGATGATCCAAGGAATGGAAAACCAGTCTTATGAAAGGAGACTCAAAGAGCTTGGCTTGTTTAGCCTAACCAAAAGAAGGCTGAGGGGAGATATGATTGCTCTCTCGAAATATATCAGAGGAATAAATACCAGGGAGGGAGAGGAATTATTTAAGTTCAATACCAATGTGGACACAAGAACAAATGGATATAAACTGGCCATCAGGCAGTTTAGACTTGAAATTAGACGAAGGTTTCTAACCATCAGAGGAGTGAAGTTCTGGAACAGCCTTCCAAGGGGAGTAGTGGGGGCAAAAGCTATATCTGGCTTCAAGACTAAGCTTGATAAGATCATGGAGGGGATGGTATAATGAGATTGGTCTTTGACTATTAGCGGTAAATATGCCCAATGGCTTGTGATGGGATGTTAGATGCGGTGGGATATGAGTTAATACAGAGAATTCTTTCCTGGGTGTTTGGCTGGTGAGTCTTGCCCACATGCTCAGGGTTTAGCTGATCGCCATATTTGGGGTCGGGAAGGAATTTTCCTCCAGGGGACATTGGCAGAGGCCCTGGGGGTTTTTCGCCTTCCTCTGCAGGGTGGGGCACGGGTCACTTGCTGGAAGATTCTCTGCACCTTGAAGTCTTTAAACCATGATTTGAGGACTTCAATGGCTCAGACACAGGTTTGATACAGGAGTGGGTAGGTGAGATTCTGTAGCCTGCGTTGTGCAGGAGGTCAGGCTAGATGATCATAATGGTCCCTTCTGACCTTAAAGTCTATGATTCTATGTATGAAGAAGAGAGATGTAATATTTTGTTGTTGTTTTATATTAGGAACTCAGTTCCTTCTTACACTGTAAGACTCAGGAGAGCTACTGTAAAGAATGACATCACGAGAGGAAAGAAAGTGAAAGTTGACTCGTCAAGGGGGGAAAGGATTTTTTCAGTTAAACTGTATATATCTTTGTCTTTTATGTTAGCAATGGCTAGTTAACATTTTGATTAAAGGAAAACTTTGATAAAAGTTCAGCACCTTTTTCACCATGATCACTACCACAATAATAAAATAAATAATAAATTAATTATTAATAAATATGTCCTGTATCTTCCTCTGATGCTCCAGCCAACAAGAGGAAACCTTTAAAGTCGTTCAGTATTCATCGACAATCCTGTGCAGATCATCGTAAAATTTCTCTCTCTTTCTCTCTGATTCCAAAGTTCAGATTGTGGTTTAAAGTATCTTACTTTTCTTTAAACGTTTCCATCTTTTATTCTATTTTTCTTTACTTAAAAAACCTTCAGAAAAGTATATTTGCATTCTACCATAAATGTGTTAGCATCCCTACTTCAGTCCTGACAATACTTATCTGCACTGCAATACAGTCTGTAATTATATTTTCCCATACTATTGTTTCTACAGGACCTTTGCTTCATTTGGGGACTGATTCAGTCCCTATTGATTTTAGATGGTTTTGGCCTACGCCATCAATTCACAATAACTTCAGTGGAGTTACTACAGATTTGTGAACAGTATTTTGCCTCAGATCCGTTCCTCATTTACTGTAGCCTCCCTTATTCAGGTCCTGCTTCATCAAGGCCTAGAAACATACCTACTTATTTGTAAGCTAGTGGCTAGTACCTTTGAATGTGCTTAACAGTAAGTACTAATAGTTAATATTAGGCTGATGCTTAAGTCCCTGGAAGAGTCCAAGCATCATGAGCATCTTCCAACCTACAATCTGAAAAAGGAAGAGTTCTGGCAAATATCACTGTATGTGATCCTACTAATAAAAACTGTTCATAAGGCTTATAAATAAAGAAGAGAGAGTAAATATTGTGGCTGCAATCTTAATTTACTTAGGCATTTATTGACTCTTCAGTGCTTACCTTAATGTTAACCTTAATGTTATTTGAACATTTTCAGTAGTCTAAATATTGGAACATAGTTGTTAAAAAGTGTTAATGTTTACAATCAAACAGTACCGTGTATAAACAAGCTATTACTTAAAAACCCTTTTAAATTGACCAAATGGAAATAATTTTAATCAGAAGGATAAAATAATTTAATCTATCTAAAGACAATCTGCCTGCAGGCAGTCAGCTTTCTAACCTTTTCATTCAGTGCTAGAGATGTTCGAAAGGGCATTGAGATTATTTTTTATAATAGAAATATGAGGGTTTGGGTTTTTTGTCATCCTCAGCCTCAAAAGTGGCTCAAGTGTTTTTGCCCCAACTTTTTAGAAAGATTCAGTCTCAGCTAGAAGCAAAGCCTTCCAATTTTCAGCACAAAATTTGTAAGATTTAAAAGGTTGTGAGCCTCTGAAAACAAAGTCTTGTAAAGACTTGTATATAACTTGTATATTGCAGAAATTATAAGAACCTAAGAAACTTGAACAGCAGCAAATTTTCTTTCCTAAATATACAATTTTGTAAATTCCACAATAAACAAGACTAAAAGGTAATTAAAATTACAAACCAAAATACTTAAATATCTAGAATTTTTTAAATTGTCCATTCAACCTTAACTTTGCCACTTGTGTTTGTCTGTCTAATCTATCTATTTACTTATCTATCTGTCAATTCACTGTTTAACGGTATGATCATATATGATTTACCACATAGGGTAAATCCATTAAAACATAAGAATGGCCACACTGAGTCATAACAATGGTCTTCAAACAGTGGCAGGTGCCAAATGCTTCAGAGGGAATGAACAGAACAGGGCAATTTATCAAGTGATCCATTCCCTCTCATGTACTCCCAGTGTCTCATAGTTTTAGGTTTAGGGACACCCAGAGCACAGGGTTGCATCCCTAATTAGCTTGGATAATAGTTACTGATGGACATATCTTCCATGAATTTATCTAATTCTTTGTTGAACCCAATTATACTTTTGGCCTTCACACTTTTGGACTATAAGGTGGATAGAAATCTGGCTAGATCATTGGGCTCAGTGGGTAGTGATCAATGGCTCCATGTCTAGTTGTCAGGTATCAAGAGGAGGGCCCCAAGGGCTGGTTTTGTTCAATATCTTCATTAATGATCTGGAGGATGGCATGGATTGCACCCTCAGCAAGTTTGCAGATGACACAAAACTGGGAGGAGTGGTAGATATGCTGGAGGGTAGGGATAGGACCTAGACAAATTAGGGGGTTGTGCCAAAAGAAATCTGATGAGGTTCAACAAGGACAAGTGCAGAGTCCTGCACTTAGGACGGAAGAATCCCATGCACTGCTACAGACTAGGGACCGAGCGGCTAGGCAGCAGTTCTGCAGAAAAGGACCCTAGGGGTTACAGTGGACAAGAAGATGGATATGAGTCAACAGTGTCCCCTTGTTGCCAAGAAGGCTAACAGCATTTTGGGCTGTACAAGTAGGAACATTACCAGCAGATCGAGGAACGTGATTATTCCCCTCTATTTGGCATTGGTGAGGCCTCATCTGGAGTTCTGTTTCCAGTTTTGGGCCCCACATTACAAGAAGGATGTGGAAAAATTGGAAAGAGTCCAGTGGAGGGCAACAAAAATGATTAGGGGGCTGGAGCACATGGCTTATGAGGAGAGGCTGAGAGAACTGGGATTATTTAGTCTGCAGAAGAGAAGAATAAGGGGGGATTTGATAGCTGCTTTCAACTACCTGAAAGGGGGTTCCAAAGAGGATGGATCTAGACTGTTCTCAGTGGTACCAGGTGACAGAACAAGGAGTAATGGTCTCAAGCTGCAGGGGGGCGGGTTTAGGTTGGATATTAGGAAAAACTTTTTCACTAGGAGGGTGGTGAAGCACTGGAATGGGTTACCTAGGGAGAAGGTGGAATCTCCTTCCTTAGAGGTTTTTTAGGTCAGGCTTGACAAAGCCCTGTCTGGGATGATTTCGTTGCGGATTGGTCCTGCTTTGAGCAGAGGGTTGGACTAGATGACCTGGCTTCCAACCCTGATATTCTATGATTCTATGATTCTATGATCACATCCCCTGGAATACATTTTCATGGGTTGACTGTGCATTGTGTGAGGAAATACTTCTTTATCTTTGTTTTAAACCTGTCTATTAATTTCATTGGGTGACACATCCTTCTTCAGTTTCTCCACATATATTATTATTATTGACTTTTTCTGTACTTTTCCCAAAGCTAATATATCTTTTTTGAAATGGGGTCACCAGAACTGCACACAGTATTCAAGGCATGGGCATACTATGGATTTATATGATTGCATTATGATTTTTTTGTCTTATTATCTATCCCTTTTCTAATGGTTCCTAACATTGGGTTAGCTTTTTTGACTGCTGCTGCACATTGTGCAGATGTTTTCGGGGAACTATCCATCATGATTCCAAAATCTCTTCCTTGAGCTAATTTAGATCCCATCATTTTGTATGTATAATCTGGATTATGTTTTTCAATGTACATTACTTTGCATTTATAAGCATTGACGTTTATCTGCCATTTTGTTGCCCAGTCACCCCGTCTTGTGAGATCCCTTTGTAACTCTTCACAGTCAGCACTGGACTTAACTATCTTGAGTAATTTTATATTGTCTGCCAATTTTGCCATCTTACTGTTTATCCCTTTTCCAGATCATTTATGAATATGTTGAACAGCACTGGTCCCAGAACATATCTTTGGGGGATCCCTCTATTTAACTCTCTCCACTGTGAAAATTTATCTTTTATTCTACCCTTTGTTTCCTATCTTTTAACCAGTTACTGATCCAGAAGAGGACCTTCCCTCTTACCCCATGACTGCCAATTTAGCTTACGAGTCTTTGGTGAGAGACCTTGACAAAGGCTTTCTGAAAGTCCAAGTACACTATATCAACTGGATCACACTTATCCATATGCTTGTTGACATCCTCAAGAATTCTAATAGATTGGTGAGATATGATTTTCCTTTACAAAAGCCATGTTGACTCTTCCCCAACATATCATGCATCTGTGTGTCTGATAATTCTGTTCTTTACTAGTGTTTTAACCAATTTCTCTGGTACTGAAGTTAGGCTTATGGCCTGCAATTGCCGGGATCACCTCTAGTGCCTTTTAAAAAAATTGTTCTTACTTTAGCTACCTTCCAGTCACCTGGCACACAGGCTAATTTAAGGGATAAGTTACATACCACAGTTAGTAGTTCTGCAATTTCATATCTGAGTTCCTTCAGACTTCTTCGGTGAATATGGTCTGGTCTTGGTGACTTATTAACATTTAATTAATCAGATTGTTCCAAAACTTCCTATACTGACACCTCAATCTGGGACAGTTTCCCAGATGTATCATCTAAAGGTGTGGGAATCTCCTTCTCATCCTCTGCAATGAAGATTAATGCAAAGAATTCACTTAGTTTCTCCACAGTGGCCTTATCTTATGCTCTTGTAGCACTTTGATCATCCAATGGCCACACTGATTGTTTGGCAGGCTTCCTGCTTCTGACTTAATTTTATTTTATTTATTTATTTTGCTATTAGTTGTGTCTTTTTCTAGTTGCTTTTCAAACTTTTTTCTGGCCTGACTAATTATATTTTTACATTTGACTTGCTAGAATTTATGATCCTTTCTATTTTTCTCAGTAGGATTAGATTTCCAATTTTTAAAGGATGCCTTTTTGTCGCTAACAGCCTCCTCTTCTCTGCTCTTTAACCATGGTGGTATTTTTTGGTCCTCTGGGGGTTTTTTTGGGGGGGAGGAAGGATATACGTTTAGTTTGAGCCTCTATTACAGTATTTATAAATATTTTCCATGCTTTACTCTCGCGGCTGTTCCTTTTCATTTCTATTTAACTAGCTTCCTCTTTCGAAGTTATATGCTAATATGGTGCGTTTCTTTGTTATTTTCCCTCCTACAAGGATGTTAAATATAATTACGTGATGGTTGCTATTACCAAGCGGTTCAGATGTATTCACCCCTGGGACCAGATCCTGTACTACACTTAGGGTATGTCTACACTACGAAATTAGGTCGAATTAATAGAAGCCGGTTTTATAAAAATCGGTTGTATACAGCCGATTGTGTGTGTCCCCACATAAAATGCTCTAAGTGCTCTAGTCGGCGGACCGCGTCCACAGTACCAAGGCTAGCGTCGACTTCCGGAGCATTGCACTATGGGTAGCTATCCCACAGTTCCCGCAGTCTCCGCCGCCCATTGGAATTCTGGGTTGAGATCCCAATGCCCGAATGATGCAAAACAGTGTCGCGGGGGGTTCTGGGTACATGTCGTCAGGCCCCTCCCCCTCCGTCAGAGCAACGGCAGACAATAGATTCGCGCCTTTTTACCTGGGTTACCTGTGCAGACAACATACCACAGCAAGCATGGAGCCCACTCAGCTCAGCTCACCGTCACCATATGTCATCTGGGTGCCGGCAGACGTGGGACTGCATTGCTACACAGCAGCAGCAGCTAACTGCCTTTTGGCGGTAGACGGTGCAGCATGACTGGTAGCCTTCATCGGCAATCTGGGTGCTGGCAGCTGTGGGGCTGGCAGCCGTAAGGCTGCATTGCACCAGCCCCTTGCCTTTTGGCAGAAGATGGTGTATTACGACTGGTAACCATCATCATCGTACAGCAGTGGCTGGAACTCCATATATCCCCCAGTCCCCCATCCCCCCAGTCATATTCTGCTGCCTTCACAATGACGATGATGGCTATCAGTCGTAGTTACCTATTACAAGTTGGATCATCGCACATTAGCAGAGTCTTCCCTGAGCAGCAGATTGTGCAATAGGCCTGAAGGTCATTGTCATCATACAGGAAAAATGTGGCTATCAGTCTTAGTACACTAACTGCCAAGCGCCCAGTATTTGCTGCCAAGCACCCAGAAGATGCCGAGGGCTATCAGTCATGCTGCACCATCGTCTTAAGATGTAAAAAATAGATTTGTTCTGTATTCATTTGCTTCCCCCTCCCTCCGTCAAATCAACGGCCTGCTAAACCCAGGCTTTTGAGTTCAATCTTTGGGGGGGGCCATTCTGTGTGACAGTTGTTTGTGTTTCTCCCTGATGCACACCCACCTTTGTTGATTTTAATTCCCTGTACCTGTACGCCATGTCGTCACTCGCCCCTCCCTCCCTCCCTCCCTCCCTCCTTCCCCTGGTCCGTCAGATACTAGTTTCGTGCCTTTTTTCAGACCAGACGCCATAGCTAGCACTGGGATCATGGAGCCTGCTCAGATCACCGCGGCAATTATGAGCACTATGAACACCACGCGCATTGTCCTGGAGTATATGCAGAGCCAGAACATGCCAAAGCTAAACCAGGACCAGCCGAGGAGGCGATTGCAGCACGGCGATGAGAGTGATGAGGAAATTGACATGGACATAGACCTCTCACAAGGCACAGGCCCCAGCAATGTGGAAATCATGGTGTTACTGGGGCAGGTTCATGCCGTGGAACGCCGATTCTGGGCCCGGGAAACAAGCACAGACTGGTGGGACCGCATCGTGCTGCAGGTGTGGGACGATTCCCAGTGGCTGCGAAACTTTTGCATGCGTAAAGGCACTTTCATGGAACTTTGTGACTTGCTTTCCCCTGCCCTGAAGCACCAGAATACCAGGATGAGAGCAGCCCTCACAGTTGAGAAGCGAGTGGCGATAGCCCTGTGGAAGCTTGCAACGCCAGACAGCTACTGGTCAGTCGGGAATCAATTTGGAGTGGGCAAATCTACTGTGGGGGCTGCTGTGATCCAAGTTGCCAGGGCAATGAAAGACCTGGTGATATCAAGGGTAGTGACTCTGGGAAACGTGCAGGCCATAGTGGATGGCTTTGCTGCAATGGGATTCCCAAACTGTGGTGGGGCCATAGACGGAACCCATATCCCTATCTTGGCACCGGCGCACCAAGCCACCGAGTACATAAACCGCAAGGGGTACTTTTCAATGCTGCTGCAAGCCCTGGTGGATCACAAGGGACGTTTCACCAACATCAACGTGGGATGGCCGGGAAAGGTACATGATGCTCGTGTCTTCAGGCACTCTGGTCTGTTTTGAAAGCTGGAGGAAGGGACTTTCTTCCCGGACCAGAAAATAACCATTGGGGATGTTGAAATGCCTATCGTGATCCTTGGGGACCCAGCCTACCCCTTATTGCCATGGCTCATGAAGCCGTACACAGGCAGCCTGGACAGGAGTCAGGACCTGTTCAACTACAGGCTGAGCAAGTGCCGAATGGTGTTGGAATGTGCATTTGGATGTTTAAAAGTGCGCTGGTGCAGCTTACTGACTCGCTCAGACCTTAGCGAAAAGAATATCCCCATTGTTACTGCTGCTTGCTGTGCGCTCCACAATATCTGTGAGAGTAAGGGGGAGACATTTATGGCGGGGTGGGAGGTTGAGGCAAATCGCCTGGCCGCTGATTACGCGCAGCCAGACACCAGGGCGGTTAGAGGAGCACAGCATGGCGCGGTGCGCATCAGAGAAGCTTTGAAAACGAGTTTTGTGACTGGCCAGTCTACGGTGTGAAACTTCTGTTTGTTTCTCCTTGATGAACCCTCCGCCCCCCCCCCCCACCCGGTTCACTCTACTTCCCTGTAAGCCAACCACCCCACCCTCCCCTTCCCCCTTCGAGCACCGCTTGCAGAGGCAATAAAGTCATTGTTACTTCACATTCATGCATTCTTTATTAATTCATCACACAACTAGGGGGATAATTGCAAAGGTAGCCCGGGATGGGTGGGGGAGGAGGGAAGGAAAAGGACACACTGCAGTTTAAAACTTTAACTCTTATTGAAGGCCAGCCTTCTGATGCTAGTACAATCATCTGGGGTGGAGTGACTGGGTGGCCGGAGGCCCCCCCACCGTGTTCTTGGGCGTCTGGGTGAGGAGGCTATGGAACTTGGGGAGGGGGGCTGTTGGTTACACAGGGGCTGTAGCGGCGGTCTCTGCTCCTGCTGCCTTTCCTGCAGCTCAATCATACGCTGGAGCATATCAGTTTGATGCTCCAGCAGCCGGAGCATCGACTCTTGCCTTCTGTCTGCAAGCTGACGCCACCTATCATCTTCAGCCCGCAACTTGCTCTGTTCATCCCGCGATTCAGCACACCACCTCTCCTCTCGTTCATATTGTGCTTTTCTGTAATCAGTCATTGACTGCCTCCACGCATTCTGCTGTGCTCTGTCAGCGTGGGAGGACATCTGTAGCTCTGTGAACATGTCATCACGCATCCTACGTTTTCTCTTTCTAATCTTCACTAGCCTCTGTGAAGGAGAAACATTTGCAGCTGGTGGAGGAGAAGGGAGAGGTGGTCAAAAAGACACATTTTAGAGAACAATGGGTACACTCTTTCACGTTAAATTTTGCTGTTCACATTACACAGCACATGTGCTTTCATTACAAGGTCGCATTTTTCCTCTTATATTGAGGGCCTGCCGGTTTGGTGTGAGAGATCACTCACGCAGTGCCAGGCCACAGATTTCAGCTTGCAGGCAGCCATGGTAAGACACAGTCTTTTGGCTTTTTTAACCTTCTTAACATGTGGGAATGGTTTCAAACAGTAGTGCTCTCATTTCCCATACCAAGCACCCGTTGGGTTGGCCATTTAAAATGGGTTTGCAATGTAAAAGGAGGGGCTGCGGTTTCAGGGTTAACATGCAGCACAAACCCAACTAACTCCCCTCCCCCACACACCCAATTCTCTGCGATGATCACTTCACCCCTCCCCCCCACCGCGTGGCTAACAGCGGGGAATATTTCTGTTCAGCAGAGCAGGAACGGGCACCTCTGAATGTCCCCTTAATAAAATTGCCCCATTTCAACCAGGTGACCGTGAATGATATCACTCTCCTGAGGATAACAAAGAGCAATAAGGAATGGATGTTGTCTGCATGCCAGCAAACACCGGGACCATACGCTGCCATGCTTTGTTATGCAATGATTCCAGACTACGTGCTACTGGCCTGGCGTGGTAAAGTGTCCTACCATGGCGGACGGGATAAGGCAGCCCTCCCCAGAAACCTTTTGCAAAGGCTTTGGGAGTACATGAAGGAGAGTTTTCTGGAGATGTCCCTGGAGGATTTCCGCTCCATCCCCATACACGTTAACAGACTTTTCCAGTAGCTGTACTGGCCGCGATTGCCAGGGCAAATTAATCATTAATCATTAAACACGCTTGCTTTTAAACCATGTGTAATATTTACAAAGGTACACTCACCAGAGGTCCCCTTTGTGCCCTCAGGGTCTGGGAGCACGCCTTGGGTGAGTTCGGGGGTTACTGGTTCCAGGTCCAGGGTGATAAACATATCCTGGCTGTTGGGGAAACCGGTTTCTCCGCTTCCTTGCGGCTGTGAGCTATCTACATTTTCTCCATCCTCATCTTCCTCGTACCCCGAACCCGCTTCCCTGTGTGTTTCTCCAGTGAGGGAGTCATAGCACACGGTTGGGGTAGTGGTGGCTGCACCCCCTAGAATGGCATGCAGCTCCGCGTAGAAGCGGCATGTTTGCGGCTCTGCCCCGGACCTTCCGTTTGCTTCTCTGGCTTTGTGGTAGGCTTGCCTTAGCTCCTTAATTTTCATGCGGCACTGCTGTGCATCCCTGTTATGGCCTCTGTCCTTCATGGCCTTGGAGACCTTTTCTAATATTTTGCCATTTCGTTTACTGCTTCGGAGTTCAGCCAGCAGTGGTTCATCTCCCCATATGGCGAGCAGATCCCGTACCTCCCGTTCTGTCCATGCTGGAGCTCTTTTGTGATCCTGGGACTTCATCATGGTTACCTGTGCTGATGATCTCTGTGTGGTCACCTGTGCTCTCCACACTGAGCAAACAGGAAATGAAATTCAAACGTTCGCGGGGCTTTTCCTGTCTACCTGGCCAGTGCATCTGAGTTGAGAGTGCTGTCCAGAGCGGTCACAATGAAGCACTGTGGGATAGCTCCCGGAGGCCAATAACGTTGAATTCCGTCCACACTACCCCAATTCCGACCCGCTAAGGCCGATTTTATCGCTAATCCCCTCGTCGGAGGTGGAGTAAAGAAACCGGTTTAAAGGGCCCTTTAAGTCGAAAGAAAGGGCTTCGTCGTGTGAACATGTCCAGGCTTAATTCGATTTAACATGGCTAAAGTCGACCTAAACTCGTAGTGTAGACCAGGCCTTAGACTAAATCAAGAATTGCCTTTCCCTTTGTGGGTTCCAGGACTATCTGCTCCAAGAATCAATCATTGATGTTGTCTACAAATTTTATCTTTGCATCCCTTCCTGAAGTGACTTGTACCCAGTCAATATGGGGTTGTTGTAGCCTCTATAATTACAGATTATAATCTCCCATATAAATGGTAGTTTTAAAAATTGAGGGTAACATACTAAGTCCTACCTCGGGAAACAATGGGGACTTTGCAGAATCAGAGCTCCGTTATACCCAATCTCACATCCTTTGCGATATTCCCCAAGAAAGAGTATTTCTGCATTTCCTCGGGAATGGAATAGAGAATCTGCCCAGAAACTGCCTTCCGAACGGCAATCATTATAAATCAAAGAAGGTCAGGCACTTCTTTTGCTGTACCGGCGCTTCTGTGCTTCTTAATTAGCCTGATAGTTAATGCTTATTTTTTTCTGAAGAACAGAACTGTTCCAAAAATAACCTTTAATCGGGAAATGACTGAGTTCTTTGGTGATGTTCCTCTGTGTATCCAGATTCGGTAACTGTGAGTCTGATCTCTCCATTTGGATGTGCTATGTAACAGCGGGGCGGAGCTGGCTGTATCTCTCAGTGAATTTCTTTTCCCGATTGGTGAACTGTGGCTCTCAGGGTCTCTACCAATAATTGCACCAACCCAGATAAAACATTAACTAGCTCGTGTGAGGCATGGGGTTTCCCCAGTGTAGATATGCCTGGAATATTCTCATGTTCTGCATTTTTAAAATCTGAACACCGTAATCAATATACATAAACACACATGGAGATATGGAAATGAACAGTTCATTAACATCCATAGTAAACTTATATATATCCCAATGGCTTGATTTCATTTTTATAATGGTAAGAGACATCCCAAGTAGGCTTAGTCTTGCGAGAGGCATTTCATCACGTGTGCTCATCTAATGAGTGAAGTATTCTGCATCAGCAAAGAGAGTTCACTAAAAGTGAAACCTTTGCAGCCGATTTCTCTGAACCTTACCCAATGCTGAGATAACTAGGTTCATATTCTGTGGCCTGCGTGCCATGCTAAAATGGCGGGTAGGGGTGAGGAAGGCGTTGATTTGAGAACTGACTGATTTTCTGTTTCTTTATAAACTATTACCGTTTCTCTTTTCTATCCCTTTCACCCAATAAACTTTTCCCCTCAGTGCCTTGAACTAGAAGTTCTCACTGTTTCTACCAACACTGGTTCTTTGACTCATTAGAGGATTGTATATATTGTGTACGGACTGTTCTCAGAGGTAGGGTGACACCAATTGTGCACATATCTTCTTGAATGCCTCGGAGTGCTTTGACACCACTCACTGATTGCAGGAGATCAAGTTGCCATTAAACATATCACATCATATACTATGTCAACAGCGCCTTGACTGATCATCATGCACATTGGTTAATGACACCTAATAAAATAGACCGTTGTGATTCCTGACTTTACTGGAGTTGACTGACTGAGAAGATTGCCTTAGAAGCTGTAACCAGATACTCATTTTGATTTCTGAACCTCACAATAAGAAGGATTCATCCTGACTGGTGGGTCAGTGAAAGGGGGCGGGGAGAATTATGGATCCCACCAAGACAATCCTCGTGAGAGGTATACTGGAATCACTCATGTCACTTAAATAGAGAAAGTAGTCAGCGCTGTAAAGATAACATGGAAAGATCTTCTGCTCTGCTCAGAATTGTGTGAATATTCTATGTAAACCCCTCAGACAGTAGAAATTTTGTCCCACCAGAAATGCTTCCCGAGACAAAACAGGTACCTTAGAGGCTTGTGATCTGGAAAGAGACAGGTCACATTTCTACCTACAATATTCAGTCTGATTATACCCAACAGTTTCATGAATTACTATCAAAGGGGAAAACAAACCAACTTTGGTGAAATAAGATATTCTTGTAGTCCTGCAACATTTTTGCTCTCTTCTACACAGGTTCTAATTCACACCGAGGGTTTCGCAAGGGGGAATGCCACTGGTGAAATCAAAAGTGCTTACAGATGTATGCATACACCTGCTGGGATGTAATTCATTCCAGCAAATGAGAATGGCTTTGGTAACTTAATGAATCAATCCACTCAAATGGTGGGAAAGCAGCAGTCCTCTGACAGAGAGAAGGAGAAAACTCTTGCGCCAGAGTCCTCACAGAATGGCCATGGATACCCTTTGCACCTAGGAACAATAAAATGGATGTGACAGCTAATGAGTATTTATCCAGGCGGTAAATACATTGGGAACACAGAAAGTGGAGCGGGGAGAAATCTACCAATCAAAAACTACTAAAATTAAGAGGAAAAGATTTGCCACTATTTGAGTCCCTTGGAAAGTCTGATCCAATGTGAGCTAGTAACACTGGGAGTGTACACGTTAGGGCGAACTACAAGACACGGTACCAAGTTTCGAGAGGACCCCTTTGCTCTTTTTGCTAACCCTACTACTCATATTCAGCCACAAACAGACATTACAATCCCATGAGAAACAAGTTCACAACGTCTTTCCCATTACTTTGAATTATTTTATCTTATCCATATTTACATAACTCTGTGCCTCTTTGTACCATAAAGACCTCTACAGTTGATGAATGTAAAAGATGATGAGAAAAAAGTTGATAAAGTAAAACAAAATTTCTTAACTAGTATTTTCAACAGCGTACACTACCCTACTTCCTCCCTAAATCGTTCTTATAAATAGAAAAGTGTTTGTTTTAAATTTAACCAGATTATACTGTGGCAAAAATTTTAACATCAATGCACAAACTCACCGGAGGAATGTTGTCCTTCTCAGACGTTGGATCATGATTTTCCTTAAATATCATCACAGAGTTCTCAACGGAAAGGGTGGTGTCTCTCACATTACTCTGACGACTGGGATTAAGAAAGTTAGAGTAATTTCTTCCGGAATCTGCAGCTAAACACAGGTTATAGCTATATGGTAAAGTCCCATCGCAGTAGTTTGGTGGGAATCCAGGACCCGCCTTGGAATAATGATCAGAACCGAAACATTGCAAAACTGGTAGATTCCTTGATCTTCGCAATTTCATCACACTGGCCAGTGTAACTGTCAGAAGGAATAAAAATGAGATCAAGGCTAAAGCCAACACCAAGTAAAATTGTAAATCAGACTGAGGTGCCGAGTCACCCGATTGGTCGCTCATTTCCGGAAGAGCCTCTTGGAAGTTCTCAGCAAACACCAGGTTGAGAGTCACTGTGGCGGAGAGAGGCGGCTGCCCGTTATCCTTCACCAGAGTGACCAGCCTGTGCTTCACAGCATCTCTATCCGCAAAGGCGCGAGCTGTCCGGATCTCCCCGGTGTGCAGCCCCATGCTGAAGAGCGCCGGTTCCGTGGCCCGGAGCAGATGGTAGGAGAGCCAGGCATTGTGTCCTGAGTCAGCATCCACCGCCACCACCTTAGTCACCAGATAACCTGCCTCGGCCGAGCGAGGGACCATCTCGAACAAGGCGGAGTCATCGGCTCCGAGGGAAGGGTACAGGATGCGAGGGGCGTTATCATTCTGATCCAGAATAAACACCCTGACGGTGACATTGCTGCTGAGAGGCGGGGACCCGCCGTCTTGGGCCTTCACTTGCACTTCAAACTCCCGAAATTGCTCGTAGTCGAAGGAGCGCTGCGCATAGATAGCTCCGGTCTGGGAGTTAATGGAGATGTAGGAGGAGAGAGGCAGCTCCTGGAGGTTGCTGCTCAGGATGGAGTAAGTGAGTCGGGCGTTCCGGTCCAGATCCCGGTCTGAGGCTGCTACACTGAAAATAGAGGCCCCCGAGGGATTGTTCTCTGGCACATAGGTGGTGTAGGAAGGTTTTTGAAAGACAGGGGCGTTGTCATTGATATCCGAGATCTGCAACAGGATGGTTTTCTGGGTGGAGAGGGGGGGAGAGCCTTTGTCTGTGGCTGTGATTGTGATATTGTACTCCGGGGTCCTTTCTCTGTCCAGGGTGCTGTCTGAGAGGAGTTTGTAGTAATTTTTAGAAGACGAGATTATTTTAAAAGGAGATTCCTCTTTAATGCGACAGTTGATTTTGCCATTTTCTCCAGCATCCTTATCGTATACATTCATCAGAGCTATCACTGTCCCAGGCAGAGAATCTTCGGGGATGGGACTGTACACAGATGTAAGTGTCAGCTTGGGGGAATTGTCATTTTCATCTGTAATATCTACTTCAATTTTGCTATGACCAACCAGTCCTCCTCCATCTTTGGCTTCCACACTAAGTACATAACTATTTGCCTCTTCATAATCAATAATACCTCTAGTTGTAATGCTTCCGTTTCCGGGATCCACTGAGAATAACTGACGAACACTGTCTGGTATATTGCTGAAAGAATATGTGATTTGTGCATTGAAACCTTCATCCATATCAGTGGCTTTCACCTGAAGAACTAACGAGCCCTTTGGTAGATTTTCCCGCAGTCGGATTTTGTACACTTTTTCAGTGAATGTGGGAGGATTGTCATTGGCGTCAGTAACATTAATCCTAATCTGAACCGTCCCAGTTCTTACTGGATCTCCCCCATCCACAGCTGTCAGGATCAAGAGGTGGGAACTTTGCTTTTCACGATCTAAAAGTTTCTCCAACTCTAACTCAGCGTATTTATTTCCATCCTTGTTCTCTTTCACTGTCAAGATAAAATACTGGTTGGAGCTGAGCTCGTAATTCTGTAGCGAATTATTCCCAACATCCGAATCCAGAGCATTTCCTAGGGGGAATGTTGCTCCTGGTAAGGTGGACTCACTTATTTCTAAATCAACAGAATTTTTGCCGAAGCCGGGTGCATTATCATTTATATCCTTGATTGCGACATTCACATGAAAAATATTTAATGGATTTTCAACCACGGCTTCTAAATTTAGGACACAAAGCAATGTTTTCCCACACATTTCCTCTCTGTCTATTCTATCGTTTACGTACACATTACCATTTTCTGTACTGACTCTAAAATACTGTTTTTTTGCCGTAGAGACAACTCGCAGTTTCCTGTGTTGCAGTTCTTTGATATTCAGTCCCAGATCCTTAGCAAGATTCCCCACAAGAGACCCCTTTCCCATTTCTTCAAGAATTGAATAATAGACCTGCTCTGAGACCGCACCGCACAACAAAAAGAATAACAAGGGGAACAGTACTTGCCATCTGAATCCGCAGGGCTTCTCTCTGCACTGTAATTCCATCCTGATCACCACAGCTCTGCTGAATTTCTAATCGGATGTATTCTGAAGAGAATCCAATATTGTATTTTGTATATTTCCGTGAGAACGAAAATTCCGCGTTAATGAGGAGTACTGAAAATCAAATTATCTTTCTGTTTTCATATCATTTTCCAGAGGGGTGATTTCTCCGTTAAGCAATACTGTGTGAAATTTCTCCCGGCCGTGTCTCTTCTCCGATCTGCGCTGTGTGACTGGCAATCACACTGCAGGAAGCTCCAAATGATCTTCAGCAGCAGCTCTGTCTTGGCCAACAGCGGCACTCTGAGTCTCGGCCTTAGAATTGCAGCTAGACTGATCTAATAAAAAAGTTCGTGAATATCATAGATTGTGCAGAATAAAAATGTCTTTCTCCATGTACATTTAAAATGTAAAACTTTAGTCAAATGAATCTTTCCATTCCGTGGTAAAATAATATCTTACTCAGAAGCCAGATAAATGTTGTAAATAGGTGGCTTAAATTTGTACTTCACGTGTTTAATTTGAGGTTTATCTATGTTACTGTGTCCCTTATCCTATAGTTATTTATGTATTCTAGAATTCTGTGGAAACGTGTTAAAAAGTAATGCGAGAGAAAAAGAGAGAGACAGAGAGAGACATCTTTATCAGATCAGACCATAGCCCCTATCCATTCTCCATTCTTCCAGATCCTAGGTGTGACAGAGCTTCTTTTGTTAACATCAGTATAATGAGGCACACTGGGAAAGTTGTAATCAGTCCTATTATGGTACCACTTTTTTGTAAATCCTTTCCCATGATTAAGATTGAAACCAATCGCTATTTACTAACAGAAAGTAAAGGTTGTTGTAGCCCGGTTGGTCCCAGGATATTAGCAAGACAAGGTGAGTGAGGTAATATCTTTTATTGAACCAACTTCTGTTGGTAAGAGAGGCAAACATTCGATCTTACACAGAGCTCTTCTTTGGTCTAATAAAATAAATTGCCTCACCTACCTTGTCTCTCTAACAGAAAGAAAGGCATAATCCTAAATGTACCCAATCAAGAAAAATATAATGCAATCTTTAATGTATAAATCAAAATAGGATATCATTTCTGATAAAAAGTAAAGACTGAAGATTTACACCAAGCCAATTACCACCCTTTTTAGTTCCTATGCACAATTTAAAATATTTTCTTAAAATTCATGGATAATTCACAACAATTTCAAAGTCTCAGCATTAAACAGTAGGAAAATCACATTCATCCTAAAACTGCCAATAGTCTTGCAGATCTGGGCTAAAAATTGTCTCCCCTTGGGACTCTGTCTTCCAAAATCGCTTGCAAATTTTTGGTCCTTCCACTTGTGGAAATGGAGAAAGAGATAAAGGGGATTGAACATAGAGATCTTAGTTTTGTCTCTAGGAATAGAGCAAGAGTCAGGCTAACAAAGTCGGGCTGACACTGACTCCAATAGCGAGACTTGAAAGTAGGGCCTAGGCAGGTAGAAAGTGAGAAAGCGAATGGGAACAGACAGTAAGAGATACTATTTTGACCTTGTGTTAGATAAGAATGGAATGTAGACTGTAGCAGAAATTAAGGAGAAAAGTGAGATATCAGGAAGAAATATGTATAACAAAATGCAGCTGTTGCTCATTATTGTAGGTAAGGAAAGGTATAAAAGCTTGCTTAATTGTTTATCTAAGGAGACCTGCCCCTGTGTACTCTCCTGTGCATTTACAATTGCTCAAAAATAAAGCTGCCTCTGGCTAGTTGCTTCACACTCAGAGTGAGGACTCGTTTTTCTCCGACACACTCAATCACCATCATTATTATCCTACATATTGGTAGTAACAATAGTAGTGGTAGTAAAGAGTGACATTTATTTTACAGAGCAAATAAAAGATAGTCCGTTCCATTGAGCTCTTACAATTTAAGCATAGACAACTGAGCATTAGCACACCTAACTTTTAGGCACCTAGAAAATCACTGGGATTCAGGAAGTCTGAGTTTGATGCCTAACTCCCTCTACAATGAATGGTGAGAGATAGGCACCTCAGAATGGGATTCACAAAAGCCAGCATGCAGGTGGCTCCTAGCCTAAAATAGCCAATGGGGGATGCCAAGAGGCGGAGATAGGCCCTAAATCCCTGCTTCCTTCCTCTGCTTGGGATTCTTAGATGCAAACCCTCTGGAGTTAGGGGCCTTTACCAGAGCAAGAACCTGTGTGGAGGGGAAGGAAGAGGGAATGAGGAGAAGAACCTGAACATCTCTCATAACTTCTATCCTAGTGATTAGGGTATTCAGCTGGGATATCGGAGACGCCCAGGTCAAGTTCTCCTTCCAGCGGAGGGGTAGAATGGATTTGAATTGAGATCTACTACCTTTCAGGTAAGTGCCCTAGCCATTGAGCTATAGGACATTCAGAGGTGGGTCTCCCTCAGTCTCTCCTGGTGAAGCTGTGCCACTGTGGGCAAATAATTTTAAAAAGTCATTGGAGTAAGGGAACTAGCTCCTGGGTCGTCCTCTTCACAGATGAGTGCTTTAACCACCAGGCTACAGCCCCATTTGCATGCTTGCTCTGGCCCAGCAATTCTTTCATTATTTAATCCACAGCGGAACAGCTCCAACAAGGGAGACTGAAGGAGCCCCAAATCAGAATGTCCTACAGCCCAGTGGCTAAGGCACTCATCACAGAGGTAGTACACACTTATACAAATCTTTTCTCCCTATCAGCCAGAGAGGGGACTTGAACCAGGGATCTCCTCCATTCTAGGTGAGTACTTCAACTACTGGGCTTAAAGCATTCAGAGAAGTTCTCCCCCCGTGTGTGTAAGCTTTTCTATGAGAGCCTGGTCTGGTAGGTGCTCTCGGAGCCTGCCTACCGAATTGTGCCCTGCAGGCAAGTTAAGCAGAAGAATGCCTATCTTTTTCCAGTGCTCTGAGGCTTAGGCGCCCAGACATCTCTTGTGGGGCTGAAGTGCGCATAGTTAGAAGCAGAAATATAGGCACCTGGGGAGATTTTACTGAAAACATTTAGATGCCCAACAATTTTAAGCACCTACAAGGTTCGGGGGCAGTTGAGTGGGGACTTTGTGAATCCCAGTGTGGCCTGATTCTGGGATGTAGGCAACTAGAGTGGAAGTTAGGTGCCTAAATCATTTTGTGACTCTAGCCCCTAATCTATAAGACTCTCAGGCCCAAATTCAGCACCATACCTAAGGGTGCCTACTTGAAGCATCTGAACATACTAAAAAGTAGGCATATGTTTACATACCTTTCTGAGTCACCTCACAGCCTCACATCAGAGCCCATCTACTCATCTATGACCCAAAGGATAATTAGGGAGAAGTTTTCAGAAGTTAGAGGCAAAGCAATTTCTGTGCTAGGTAAGAGACTATGGAAGATACCACAAGGAGAGATCACAAACACTCTTCGTTTTACTTTTCTATTCCAGAATTCAGGAAAGCACCTGTTAATTTTATATTGATGGGATTTACAAATGTGTTTAAACACGTGATTAAATTCTCTCCGGAAATGGGGCCCTAGATTATGGTGTAAATCAAAGATGTTTGCAAATGCATACCCACAATAACAGGAAAATGATGATGAGGAAGTATACAATGGGATGTCAAGAGCAGACTCATTCTAAGGAAATTAATTAATATATTAACTAATTAATTGATTGATTTTTCTTACGGAGTAGAGAGAGATTGTGAAAAATTGTTCAATGAAAAAATATGATTTATGTCCGATTACATTTTTAAATCTAAAAATTAATGCTTGACACAACTTCCTAGAATGCCAGCCAGTATTTTGGGAAGCACACGCACAGAATCACAGTTGAGATTCACACACACAAACATGTAGGTTTTTTTAGTACATTGAAAGCTAAGATTTAAACGGAAATCAAAATTAAAAACAAAACCATGAAACCTACCTGGCTGATGACTTGACCTTCTTTATTAATATTTGAATCTTCTGCAATTAAAAGAGAACCTGATTTCTCAGAAGGATGCTGACCTATCAGATTATTTGAACAACTTCCACTAGGAAATTTCCACTGACTTTTTCTGGAGTCCGTGGTTAGAGAAACCTCATGTGAGTAGGAGTGAAGAAAAGCTCTGACTCCATCGAGCCCCACAAACTGCGAGACGGGAACTCCACTGAAAGTCACACTCGAGGAGTCAAACAGCTGCGAGTTTCTCCACCTGCGGAGCCTCAGGGCCAGTAACACTATGATAAAGGTAAAGAACAAGCAGGAAACGGAAGCCACAGCGATCACCAAATACAAGGTGAGGCTGGACTGGGGGTCTGCAGGAGCTGAGAGGCTGCTTAAATCGGAGAGGATTTCGGGGATGCTGTCAGCCACCACCACCGTGACAGTGACCGTGGCAGAGAGAGGGGGCTGCCCGTTGTCCTTCACTAAAACCACCAGACTTTGCTTGAGCGCATCTCTGTCTACAAAGTAGCGCGCTGTCCTGATCTCTCCGCTGTGGAGTCCCACAGAGAAGAGCCCCGGCTCTGTAGCCTTCAGCAGCTGGTAGGAGAGCCAGGCGTTCTGCCCGGAGTCTGCATCCACCGCCACCACCTTAGTGACCAGGTAACCCGGCTCGGAGGAGCGAGGGGCCAATTCCACTCCCGTGGAGCCATCGGTGGGAAAGGAGGGGTGTAAGATGTGCGGAGTGTTGTCATTCTGATCCAGTATAAAGAGAGTGACGGAGACATTCCTGCTGAGAGGTGGGGAACCCCCATCCTGAGCCTGCACTTGAAACCGAATCTCCCGGAACTGTTCGTAGTCGAAGGAGCGCAGAGCGTAGAGAGCCCCAGTCTCGGAGTTAATGGAGATGTAGGAGGAGAGCGGAGCTTCCTGGATCTGACCGTCGGTAACAGAGTAAGTAACTCTGGCGTTCTCCCCCCAGTCGGGGTCATTTGCCTTTACCACGATTAAGGAAGCGCCTTTTGGATTATTTTCCAGGATATAAGAGGCGTAGGTTGTTTGGCTGAAAATGGGCGGGTTGTCGTTTTTGTCTAATATCTTCAGTAGGAGGAAGGTGGTTGTAGCGATGGGAGGAGTGCCTTGATCGGTGGCTGTGATAGTTATATTGTAATCCGAGATCTGCTCCCTATCCGGGGCTCTGGAAGTCTCCAAACTGTAATAATTATCAAATGACTTCTGTAATCGAAATGGGAGATTATCTGGGATAGAGCACGTGATCTCACCATTAACGCCGGAATCTCGGTCTTGTACATTTATAAGGGCAATTACAGTTTCAGGAGGAGAGTCTTCAATGATTCCTCTGCGAAGAGATGTTACAGTAATCTGCGGGGCATTATCATTTGCATCAATGACTCTTAACAAGATTTTGGCTCGAGACGATAATCCACTCCCGTCCTGAGCTTGGACTTCCATTTCATGTATTTCAGAGTCCTCGAAGTCCAGATTCCCTACAACTAATATTTCTCCCGTCCCAGAATCCAACTGGAATATATGGGCAGCTTTGTCCTCTATTTTTCTGAATGAGTATGTTACCTCCGAATTAATTCCTTCATCTTGGTCAGTGGCGTTTACTGTAAGCACCAGGAAACCGACAGGGACATTTTCCATAATAGCCACTTTATAGACAGACTGGCTGAAAACTGGCGCATTGTCATTTACATCCATAACAATAACTCTGATTTTCACAGTGCCAGATTTGACTGGATCTCCGCCGTCTGCAGCTGTAAGGATTAACTGATGAATTTTCTCTTCTTCCCTGTCCAATAATTTTTCAAGAACCAGCTCTGCGTATTTGCCACCATCAACTCCCGTTTGCACATCCAGAAAGAAGTGTTTATTTTTACTAATTTGGTAGCTTTGGAGGGAATTGAGTCCCTTATCTGGATCCCGAGCCTCCGGCAAAAGAAAATGCTCCCCCTTTCCCGTGGTTTCAGTTATTTTTAACTCCAGTTCCTCCACTGGGAAACTCGGCGCATTATCATTAATATCCGTTATTTCGACTTCAACCGCAAAAAGCTTCACTTTATCCTGAACAAGAATCTCAAAATTTAATACACACTTCTCTATCCGGCCACAGATCTGTTCTCTGTCTATTCTTTCGCTAATATATAAATGTCCATTGTTCAAACTGAGAGCAAAATATTGCTTCATACCTCTGGAAATTATCCTGACTCCGCGGTCTGAGAGCTCCTTTAGATCCAGTCCCAGGTCCTTTGCTGTATCCCCCACGAAAGAGCCTTTCTGCATTTCTTCAGGAATTGAATAACGAATCTGTCCAGAAATTGTACCCCAGAATGTCACAATTATGAAGAAAAGCGGGACTCTTATTTTGCAATCCCAGCTTCTTTCTTTATCCGCCATTTCCAAATCACCGAGATATTTTCCGATCCTATTGATTATATATATTTCCCCAGATATACAGGGATGGTTCGGAAGCTACAAGCATAAAGACCAAATCGGTCCAAATCAGCAAAGAACTAGAAGCACTCACCTATCTTCCTCTTTTCTACCCAAAAGCAATCAGTGTGGATCTGATCTCTTGTGCTGTGCTTTGTAACAGCGGGGCTGGGCTGGCTGGATCTCTCATACCAGTTCTCTGTCTTATTGGGCTAACAGCGGCGCTCAGAGTCTCAACCAATAACTGCACCAACTCAGATGCTACATTAACTGGATATCTATTTGTGTGCTAATTTAATCTTTGTCTCACTCACTGTGTATCCTAATTTGCATTACAGTTTTAAAGGTATCATACTCGGGAGCTCCAAGTGACAGCCTCGAGAGGTTCCAAAAAGTGAACTGCGAAAAGTGAAAACCCTCAGCTCAGGGGGCTAGACTTGATGGCCCCGCGAGGTACCTTTCAGCCCTACACTTTCATGATTCGATGATTGTTTGAAGTCAGAAGATGGAAAACGTACACTGCGCCGAGGTAATTCTTTTAATTTTCCCGATTCAAGAATTGACTCAAAAGTCTCCATTTGAAAAAAAAAAAGTGTGTGTGTGTGTTCGGGCTCCAGAAATGTCTAACATTTCAAAAAATATTCACGTTTTTCTAAATGTATTTAGTATAAACAGTCCAAAAGATAAAAAAAATCGTTGGCAATGAAAAGTGAGAAGATTTCAATCTGATTTAATTTAAGGCAGCTTTATACTCATGTTACTCCATTGACTGCTGGTGTAGTAAATGAGATCAGACATAGGCTCAGCATTTCTGCTGCCCCTTTCTACGTGGCAATAAATTATCATAATGCCTTATTAACTACAACATTGTGTTTCTTCTACAGTACTAATGAAAACCAATCTATCAACCAACAATCTGAGGAATTCATTTCCGTGAGAGATTGTGGAAAGAGAGTAACATTTACTTTCCCTTAAAGGGGAATATTGTTTTGTGAGCAAAGTATATATACAATTATATTTATAAAATATTATTTCGAAGTTTAATCATATAAAGTTATATTAAATACATCTTAGATGTTTGTCTGCAAATGTAGACTTATGCTTTCATCTCCACAGAGGATTGGAGACACAGTGGATATTTGATAACAATAATTTAAAGTTATGTGGGTTGTTACAGAATTGCTATTCTGGACATATATATGTTAAATCAGTTTTTCCGATTATCGTTTTTCTAGAGTGCCTTTACCTTACACATTTTTTTAGTTTTATAAATATATTATTTGATAGCTTATATGATCATTTTAATTAATTTTACATATATAAAATTAGTACAGGTCAGATTTATTTCTATCAACTCATTTCAAGTGTACGTTTGTGATAGTTACATTATAATCCGAGACCTGCTCCCTCTTCAGGGCTCTGTCCGTCACCAAACTGTCATAATTTTCCAATTACTTCGGTAACCAAATAGGAGATTGCCTGAGACATAGCGCGTGACCTCACCATTCTCTCTCAGTTTCTCTCGTATTTTTAACAGAGGGATTACTGTCGCCAAAGAAGA
Source organism: Emys orbicularis (assembly GCF_028017835.1). NCBI lineage: Eukaryota > Metazoa > Chordata > Testudines > Emydidae > Emys > Emys orbicularis. Next base: position 75,376,035 of record NC_088690.1, read on the forward strand.
ATCGTCGGCGATGGAACAAGAGAAACGTGATCGCAACGATCTTGCGATCCGTTATCTTGTTCTTCAGTCATCTTGCCCAGAGCAGATAATTCTCTCTGGGTTGCATTTTCATTTCATGTAATTTGGATTCCCCAAAATACAGATTCCCTGTATCTCATATTTCTTCCCTTCTTGTTTTCATGTGGAAGATTTATGAAGCCTTGGTGATTTACTGTATGAATATGATATCTCTATTTAATGTTCATCCATATAAGCGGTGCTTGCTCTGACCAACAGGGACCCATTGCGCTCATTTTCACAAGCATTAATTTTGTAGAAAGATTTATTTTTAAAAGGGAGCCTTTGCTTCCAGCAAAGTAAGGCGGATATTTGCCAAGCCAGACCTGACTGGAAGAATACTTTGAGAATACGCTATTTTTCCTCTAATTGGACTTTATTCAAGTACCATTTCTGAATATTTTGCATGATCTGCTCTGTTTTTCACACTTGAAGTGAAACGTTAAATGCTGAAGGAATAGCCGGTAAGAGCGTTAACTCCTACCAGCCCAGCAGAATAAACCATACTCCTGGGCTGTAATTTTGTTTTTATTTTAAAATTATATAGTAGATGGGAGAACTGTCATTAATATGTTATAGCAACTCCAAGTGCATAAAGTTTCATTTTATTCTGCACAAGCACTTCACAACTGAACAGGCGCTTCGGTATTCTGCCACAGAACTGCTCTCGATCTACTCCTCCTGTGATACTTATATGACCAAAACAAAATATCTAGTTTGCTGTCTGGAGAAAACACGATCCCTGGGATTCATAATGCTTATTTATCCTCGGCCAGGTTCTTTGCAATATTTTCTACAAAAGAGAGAAAGGTGTTTTTCCAGGAATAGAATAGTGGAACTCCCAGATATTCCTACTCATTTTTTCTCTACATTTGCTTTATATAGAGCTCTGTGCATAGGAATTATTCAGAAATCGCAAATACTTAATTTAAAGACATGATGGGCTCAGTTCTTCCATTGAAGTTGTCTTTCTATTTACGTACTTGCCGAGGAAAGGATGGTGAATCTCTCTTTGCCTTTCTTTCTCTGATAAAGCATTCAGTGTCAACCAATAACTGCACATACTTGGAGTAATTGCGAAAGATTTTGAGGCTTTCTGCGTGTGCTAATAATTTTCCTTTCACTCTGTATGCCTTAGTTGTATACCCAAATGCCCATTGACACATGCACTGAAATCAAGATGAAATAATTAAGTTTGAAATGTAGAATATATCGTAATGTAAATGAAGGAAAATATTTTCATGATTTCAGGATGAAGTTTAGAGTCTCAGACTGTTTAATGAAACAAAATTATTCCTCTTAGAGAATTAGGAAAGAATACAAAATAATAGAAAATCTTTCTGAATGCTCACTCGAAATTCAGCACGCAAAATATTTTTTCTATTCTCCTTGAGAGATACAGCTCTTTTTATTGAAAAGAAAAACACAAACAAGTTATTTTCAACGCTGAAGAATACCAAGTTTGAACGTGATGTTGTATATCCACCCACTTTCTAATAAATCCTAACTTTCATCAGTATGTGAGAATAAAAATGATATCGTTTATCATTTGGAAAGATAGAAATGGAAAATCTTTCCTACAGGATAAATATTTATTTCGTTAAAGGTATTTATATAATATATAATACATCATGATGTAAACTGGAACCATACTTCTGATGTACAATCATTTTGATGACGTAACGACTTGCCCTAATGTCGTATCAGTCTACAAATGGAAAGAAAGTTTTTCTCTGAAATCTCTGACGTCTGGTGAATTGCTTCAGAATGCTTAGTTTGTATACAATGGAGATTATTACTCCATCCCCAGCGTGCCCAAATGACAAGAAATGGTGCAAAATCTGATTCTGAGGCAAATCTTCTCAAATAACAAAAGAAAATAAAAAAGAAAACAAAAATCTGACACTTTGGAATATTTCCCTTTAATTCCATGGGTACAGAGTATTGCTCCATACCTGCTGAACTCCATGGCACAGCAAAAGTTAGAATGGCTCCGAGAAAAGGATATGTGTCCAGAAAGCATACTCCTGTGCCCTATGTTCTATCTAATTGCCTCTGAATGAAATAGGTGTGAGAGAGTTAAATCCCACCATGTACAACTCTGTGGCAACTAGAGTTACAGCAACAAAGGAAACAAACAAACACCGGCTTATGGAATATCAGTAGCAGATACACAGAGGCACAATGACTAGGAAGAACCACAGGAGACAATATCACGATTAATTTTGAAGAAAGAAATAGGATACACTGCTCTACAGCCAAAATGCTTCTGAAATAAATGTAGTCAAACTTTACTAATTCTGGGTCACTGAGAACGAAAATGATGCTTAAAATTGTTGATTGGCTCTAGTTTTCAAGATATGCTATTGGGTCAGTATATACGACCCTTGACTTGGGAATGGCAGAGGATAAGTGAGTTATAAAGGGAAGGGATCTCAATTTAAACCAGAAATGACTAAAATACATCTTTGACTGGATCTATGAATAAATCTATGACTGGGTTTGGACAGTACTTGCTTTTTAGGCAAAACAATGAATGATGCAATCTGAAGCTGGTATTGCATCATACATGATATGAATTGCATCATGTTATTCCTAGAAGTCATGGATGATGCAATCATAACGAAGCTTACATCACTCTGCTGAACAAATTGCCCTATATCAGCTCTAGAAATCATACAGTGTCGTGCTCTCTTATTTGTCAGTGTTTGATTTTGCAAAGGGACACATTTCTGTTTAGCCAAAGAGAGCAGAGATGCCTCGTACTTGTGTGAACAGTGCAGATAACTTCTGCTATGTTTGTGGTGAAGTGACTTTTGCATCACAAAAGCTCAGTATAACCACTATGGTTAAGAAAGCCTATCACCTTTATTTTGGCTGCAAAACTAGAGATCAGGACAAGAGGTGGGCCCCATACATATGCTGCAACACTTGTGCAACAAATCTTCGCCAGTGGTTGAACAGGAAAAGGAAATCTATGCCTTTTGCAGTGCCAATGATTTGGAGAGAGCCAACAGATCATACCAGCAATTGTTAATTCTGCATGGTGCCTCCAGTTGGGAAAGGTGTGTCAAAGAAGAAAAAGTGGACTGTGCATTATCCAAACATTCCATCAGCTATACGCCCAGTACCCCACGGAGAAGGACTGCCGATTCCTGTTGCACCAGAATCATTCTCACTTGAGTCAGACGAGGAAGAGGAAGAGGAAGAGGATGCAACTTCTGGTCCTGAACCATCAATATCACAGGACCCACATTTTCTCCCATCCTCCTCCTCTGAACCACACCTCATAACACAAGGTGAACTGAATGACCTTGTCAGGGATTTGGAACTACCCAAGAGTAAGGCAGAGCTGTTGGGCTCCAGACTACAGCAGTGGAATCTCCTGGCAGGTGATGTTAGGGTTTCCATGTTCCGTGACCGTCAAAAGGATCTTGTCCCATTCTTCTTCATGGAAGGTGATCTTGCCACGTCTTTTCCTTGCCACGCAGTGCATGGTCAAATGCATCATCTCGAAGAAGTTCACGAATCTGAGGACCAACAAAGACACCTTCCTCTATCTTAGCTTCACTTCACCTTGGAAATTTTCCACGGAGGTACTTGGAAGCTGCTTGTGTTTTGTCAATGGCCTTGACAAAGTTCTTCATCAGACCCAGCTTGATGTGTAAGGGTGGTAACAAAATCTTCCTTGATTCAACAAGTGGTGGATGCTGAACACTTTTCGTCCCAGGCTCCAATGACTGTCGGAGTGGCCAATCTTTCTTGATGTAGTGGGAATCTCTTGCACGACTATCCCATTCGCAGAGAAAACAGCAGTACTTTGTGTATCCAGTCTGCAGACCAAGCAAGAGAGCAACAACCTTCAAATCGCCACAAAGCTGCCACTGATGTTGGTCATAGTTTATGCACCTCAAAAGTTGTTTCATGTTGTCATAGGTTTCCTTCATATGGACTGCATGACCAACTGGAATTGATGGCAAAACATTGCCATTATGCAGTAAAACAGCTTTAAGACTCGTCTTCGATGAATCAATGAACAGTCTCCACTCATCTGGATTGTGAACGATGTTGAGGGCTGCCATCACACCATCGATGTTGTTCAGGCTACAAGATCACCTTCCATGAAGAAGAATGGGACAAGATCCTTTTGACGGTCACGGAACATGGAAACCCTAACATCACCTGCCAGGAGATTCCACTGCTGTAGTCTGGAGCCCAACAGCTCTGCCTTACTCTTGGGTAGTTCCAAATCCCTGACAAGGTCATTCAGTTCACCTTGTGTTATGAGGTGTGGTTCAGAGGAGGAGGATGGGAGAAAATGTGGGTCCTGTGACATTGATGGTTCAGGACCAGAAGTTTCATCCTCTTCCTCTTCCTCGTCTGACTCAAGTGAGAATGATTCTGGTGCATCAGGAACCGGCAGTCCTTCTCCGTGGGGTACTAGGCGTATAGCTGATGGAATGTTTGGATAATGCACAGTCCACTTTTTCTTCTTTGACACACCTTTCCCAACTGGAGGCACCATGCAGAATTAACAATTGCTGGTATGATCTGTTGGCTCTCTCCAAATCATTGGCACTGCAAAAGGCACAGATTTCCTTTTCCTGTTCAACCACTGGTGAAGATTTGTTGCACAAGTGTTGCAGCATATGTGTGGGGCCCACCTCTTATCCTGATCTCCAATTTTGCAGCCAAAATAAAGGTGATAGGCTTTCTTAACCATAGTGGTTATACTGCACTTTTGTGATGCAAAAGTCACTTCACCACAAACATAGCAGAAGTTATCTGCACTGTTCACACAAGTACGAGGCATCTCTGCTCACTTTGGCTAAACAGAAATGTGTCCCTTTGCAAAATCAAACACTGACAAATAAGAGAGCACGACACTGTATGATTTCTAGAGCTGATATAGGGCAATTTGTTCAGCAGAGTTGTCAAGGCTGTATCCCCACTTTGAACTTTAGGGTACAAATGTAGGGGCCTGCATGAAAACTTCTAAGCTTATCTACCAGCTTAGCTTTGGTCCGCTGCCACCATCTTAAGAATTCCCTCCCTGGGAAGCCTTGAGAAACCTTTCACCAATTCCCTGGTGAATACAGATCCAAACTCCTTGGATCTTAAATAAGGAGAAATTGACCCTTCCCCCCTCCTTCCTTTCACCAACTCCTGGTGAATACAGATCCAAACCCCCTTTGGATCTTAAAACAAGGAGAAATCAATCAGGTTCTTAAAAAGAAGGCTTTTAATTAAAGCAAAAGGTAAAAATCATCTCTGCAAAATCAGTATGGAAAATAACTTTACAGGGTAATCAAACTTAAAGAGCTCAGAGGAATCCCCTCTGTCTTAGGTTCAAAGTATAGCAAACAAGATAAGCACTCTAGTAAAAGGTACATTTACAAGTTGAGAAAACAAAGTAAATCTAAGACGCCTTGCCTGGCTTTTAGTTACAATTTTGAAATAAGAGAGACTTGTTTAGAAAGATGGGGAGAACCTGGATTGATGTCTGGTCCCTCTCAGTCCCAAGAGCGAACAACCCCTTAAACAAAGGACACACACAAAAGCCTTTCCCCCCCCAAGATTTGAAAGTATCTTGTCCCCTTATTGGTCCTTGGGGTCAGGTGTCAGCCAGCTTACCCGAGCTTCTTAACCCTTTACAGGTAAAAGGATTTTGGAGTCTCTGACCAGGAGGGATTTTAGTACTGTATACAGGAGAGCTGTTACCCTTCCCTTTATAGTTATGACAAGAGTGATGTAAGCTTCGTTATGATTGCATCATCCATGACTTCTAGGAATAACATGATGCAATTCATATCATGTATGATGCAATACCAGCTTCAGATTGCATCATTCATTGTTTTGCCTAAAAAGCAAGTACTGTCCAAACCCAGTCATAGATTTATTCATAGATCCAGTCAAAGATGTATTTTAGTCATTTCTGGTTTAAATTGAGATCCCTTCCCTTTATAACTCACTTATCCTCCGCCATTCCCAAGTCAAGGGTCGTATATACTGACCCAAAAGCATATCTTGAAAACTAGAGCCAATCAACAATTTTAAGCATCATTTTCGTTCTCAGTGACCCAGAATTAGTAAAGTTTGACTACATTTATTTCAGAAGCATTTTGGCTGTAGAGCAGTGTTATTATAGTGGACGTAAATATGTACAAATGCTAGTATTATGCACCCTGTCTCTTAACGTTACATAGAGAAACCTGTTTCTGCAGTGGTTATGTATCCCTGACAACTCTGGAATGGTGATTCCATTGCAGCAGGTGTGGCTAGAAAGGGAGTATGGTTACAGTCAAGTAGGAAACTGAGAGGTGTTGTGCAGGTTTCCTTTGAGGATAAGTATTGAAAGATCAAATATGGAGTGATCGCTTTGTGAAAAGCGTTCCTTAACCTGTGTTTGCCTTTTAACAACAATAGTGCAAAGAAGTAACAAATTAACAGGAGATGGATTATATACATAGCGGACACATGACCATCTAAAAGACCTTCTTTAAAATTGGCAGAAGAGTGGACTCAAGACCCAGTGCATCAGCCAGTCAATCTTTAAGGGATCCAGTGTCACAGCATTATATTCAGTTCCATACATCTGAAAGTAAACATCAAGTACACTCTAAAAACACATAAATTCCTCCATATGCACGTTATCAGTGTGACATCGTATCCTAAATGAATCTTCAATAACATTTGTAAACGATACCTTATTTCTTAAGTAAAAAATAAGTAAAAACGTAATTCCATCAAAAATCATAGTGCAAAATATACTTAGTAGCAGTAGCTTAGTGGCTTCATTCAGGGTCTGATCACTATGGGGCTGATCACTATGCAAACATACAGGTAGAGAAGATCCCTACCCCAAAGACCTCTCTCCGCAACATTAAAAATAGCAAGAAAAAGCAACCGGTTTAGAGTTTCCTTGAGTGAAATAACACCCTATACAGATGCTATGAAAGAAGAAAGAGGTTAAGAAACAGAAGAAAAACGAAATCTCTTCTTGTCAAAATGACCTCACTCGACTAGCTCCTAAAACAACAATGCAGATAAAAGCTCCCAACTACACTGAAAGTAATTAATTCATTAACAATAAGTTTAAAGGACTACCGTAGAGATCACCGATAAGGGTTTGGAGTTACTCGCCAAAGTACAGACAAAAATGGATGTGGGAAACCTATTTTCTGGGTATTTTAATATAACCTTTATTTCATAAGAATTTTAACTTTCATGTTTAACCAGTAATTCACAAATCCTCTCTGCAATAATACTTGTCAAATAAGAGAAATAATAAATATATTAAACGTTCTTTTCCTCGGAGTATTGTTATATTCCCCATTTAATAACGGTGTTCATTTTAAAAGAAAAAAATCTAGTTTTAGTTTACAGTAATTTCATACCCCAAATAACAAACAGGCATCTAATGCAAAACTCACCTTATCAGGAACACTAATCTCAGATTTGGGTTCGCCGCAGTCATTGCTCAAAAATAGTATTCCACAGTTGTCACTCGAAAGGATATTCTCTGCTATTACAGTCTGGTCGTTTGGTTTTAGAAATTTAAGATCGTTTTTTCCGGAGTTTACGGCTAAACATCGGTTAAAAGAATATGGTAAAGTCCCGTCGCCACAGTTTGGTGGGCATCTGGCACTGGATTTGGAATACAAACTAGGAGAGAAACACTGGAGAACGGTGGGATTCACTGATCTTCGAAATTTCATCATAAGAACTGCTACAATTGTTAAAAGGAACAAAAACGAGATCAGGGCTAAAGCCAGCACCAAGTAGAACTGTAAATCAGACTGAGGTGCCGAGTCACCCAATTGGTCGCTCATTTCCGGAAGAGCCTCTTGGAAGTTCTCAGCAAACACCAGGTTGAGAGTCACTGTGGCGGAGAGAGGCGGCTGCCCGTTATCCTTCACCAGGGTGACCAGCCTGTGCTTCACAGCATCGCTGTCCGAAAAGGCGCGGGCTGTCCGGATCTCCCCGGTGTGCAGCCCCATGCTGAAGAGCGTCGGTTCCGTGGCCTGGAGCAGATGGTAGGAGAGCCACGCATTGTGTCCTGAGTCAGCATCCACCGCCACCACCTTAGTCACCAGATAACCTGCCTCGGCCGAGCGAGGGACCATCTCGAACAAGGCGGAGCCATCGGCTCCGAGGGAAGGATACAGGATGCGAGGAGCGTTATCATTCTGATCCAGAATAAACACCCTGACGGTGACATTGCTGCTGAGAGGTGGGGACCCGCCGTCTTGGGCCTTCACTTGCACTTCAAACTCCCGGAATTGCTCGTAGTCGAAGGAGCGCTGCGCATAGATAGCTCCGATCTGGGAGTTAATGGAGATGTAGGAGGAGAGAGGCAGCTCCTGGAGGTTGCTGCTCAGGATGGAGTAAGTGAGTCGGGCGTTCCGGTCCAGATCCCGGTCTGAGGCTGCTACACTGAAAATAGAGACCCCCGAGGGATTGTTCTCTGGCACATAGGCGGTGTAGGAAAGTTTCTCAAAGACGGGCGTTGTCATTGATATCCGAGATCTGCAACAGGATGGTTTTCTGGGTGGTGAGAGGGGGAGAGCCTTTGTCTGTGGCTGTGATTGTGATAGAATAATCAGAAATTATCTCTCTGTCCAGAAAATTTTCCGTTACGAGTTTATAAGAATTACTAGAAGAAAATGTTAGTGTTACAGGTAAATTACCTTCCACACCACAGGTAACCTCTCCGTTTTTTCCGGAATCTCGGTCACGGACATTAAGGAGAGCTAGGACAGTCCCGGGGGCAGAGTCTTCGGGAAACGGATTGGAGATTATTGTGAAGTCAATCACAGGGACGTTATCGTTCTCGTCAAGGATCTGTATTTGCACCTTAGAATGAGCTGTCAGACCGCCCCCATCCTTTGCTTCCACGTTCGCTTGATAAAATTTCACCTCTTCGAAATCCAAAGGACCCGTCACTGTAATCCCACCCGTTCGAGGATCCAGACTGAATAGTTTGCGAGCATTGTCAGGGACATTGCTGAAAGAGTACATGATTTCTGCATTTAAACCCTCGTCGGTATCCGTAGCTCTCACCTGAAGCACTAAGGAGCCCTTTGGTAGGTTTTCCCTCAGGCTGATTTTGTAGATCTCTTCAGTGAACACTGGGGGATTGTCATTGGCGTCAGTGACATTAACTCTAACCTGAGCTGTACCGGTTCTGACTGGATCTCCGCCATCCACAGCCGTCAGGACTAAGTGATGGTATCTCTGCTTTTCCCGGTCCAAAGGTTTCTCCAGTAGCAGTTCTGCCTGTTTACTGCCATCCGGGCTTTCTTTCACCGCCAGGGTAAAATACTGATTGAGGCTGAGCTGGTAATTTTGTAGTGAATTGGTGCCGACATCTGGATCTCTTCCCGTTCCTAGTGGAAATCGCGCACCCGGCAGTGTGGATTCAATAATTTCTAAATCGTTGTATTCAGTATTGAACCGCGGTGCGTTGTCATTAATATCCTGGATCTCAACATTCATGTGAAAAATATTAAAAGGATTTTGCACAACCAACTGAAAACTGAGGACACAAAGAGATGCTTCCCCGCATATTCCCTCTCGATCTATCCTTTCATTTACAATCAGATTTCCATTTTCTGTGTTAGTAGCGAAGTATTGCTTTTCAAAACCAGAGACAACACTAAGCTTTCGCTGAGGCAGTTCTCTCACATTCAGTCTCAAATCCTTGACGAGGTGTCCCACAAGGGAACCTTTGGCCATTTCTTCAGGAATCGAATAACGAATCTGCTCCGAGACCGCCCGGCCGAACAAAGACAATAAGAAGGGAAAGAACAGTACTTGTCGTGTGACTGCCCAGTCCGGCTCTCTGTGTCTGGTTTCCTCTCCCATCTTTACTGAATGTCCAGTTTGTTTTGTTCTGGACAGTTACGGTATGTTAATTTATCGTTTGGCTCAAAGAATCCGCAGAAATGACAAACATATAAAATCACAGTTGCCACCCAATTGTCTGCAATAATCCTGAAGAATGACGTATTTTATCAGCGACCGGGCAGGAATGTCTTGCTGCTGTTTCTGTTATTTTCGTAGCACTGCAGGAGGCTCCAGTGGATCGGCAGCCGCCTCTTCGCGTCGGCCAACGGCGACACGCTGAGTCTTTGCCGAGTAACTGCAGCGTGCAGAATTAATAAACTGAAACTCATTCTCTTTTGTGTACACTTATTTTAAAAAATAGAAAATAAAATAAAATATGCATTTTCAGTACCAAAACCTAAACAACATTCTATCATTATTTAGTATTCAAAATCATATCTCTGACTAAACATGACGTGGATGTAGGAGCGATGGATATGTAAAGATATGTCTTCTTCTAATCGAAATCTAATTCTATGCGAAATTCATTATTAAATGTTTTAAAAACTAATACTAAAAATATAAAAATGTAGTATCAAATTCTATGATTCTTTGAGTCTATTTAAATCTCTCTCTTTAAATTCACTGAAATTTCACCAGAGATGGTGTTGCCCTTAGGAGTTAGAGGTTTTCTATATAAAGTAGAGAATTTTAAATGGGTAAGAAAAAGATCATCAAAGGTACAAGAACTTCCAAAACATTTCACTATTAGATTTTTTCACAATGTTGCTAAGAGCGTATTTTCTTGTTTTTGTTGTTGTTGTTGTTGTATTTGATTGTTTCTCACTGATATATAGAACACACCCAGGGCCGGCTTTAGCAAGTGCGGTGGCCGATTCATGGGGCTTGTACTCACCGGGCGGGCTCCGAGTCTTCGGCAGCACTTCGGATTGCCGCGCTCCAGCCGGGGGAGGGGAGCCGCGGGGCTTGCCGCGCTCTGGCCAGCGCTCAGGCTGGGGGAGCGGGGCCGCGTGCTTAGAGCTGTCTGCCGGCTCTCTGGCCGGGGGAAGGGGGCGGCGGGGCTTGCCGCGCTCCGGCCGGGGTTGCAGGGCCGCGGGGCTTTCAGCGCTCTGCCCGGCACTCCGGCCAGGGGAGCAGGACCGTGGGCTTGCTGAGCTCTGGCTGGGCACGGGGTCCTCTTAGGCGCAGGACCCGATTCAGGGGAATCGGCCTAAAGCTGGCCCTGAATACACCTATGTAAATCTAGAAATTTCGTCAGATAATCTATCAAACACATTTTCAGTTTACTTCGAAGGTGAACTTATTAAAAAGGTGAAATATAGTTTTTAATTTTCTGTTAAAAACAGCAGTTAATAACGCTAAACAAAATATCTTCTCAATGTATATATCCTAACTGTGCATATACTCTTCTGAAATACACATTATGCCTATCAAGGGCTATTAGCCAAGATGGCCAGGGATGCAACCCCATGCTCTAGGTGTCCCTAAACTTCTGACTGCCACATCACTCAATGATTGCCCCATTCTGTTCATTCCCTCTGAAGCATCTGGCACTAGCCACTGTCAGAAGAGAGGATGCTGGGCTAGATGGACCATTGGTCTGATCCAGTATGGCCATGCTTATGTTCTTATCCATTATATCAATCAGCTACATACTCTATGTAATATTTCTTCCTAATAAATTTGTCAAAGTATCATGGAGTTTAAATCCATGATACTTTGACAAATTCAGCATGAAAAATTTTAAGTAACCATTATGAAGATCATTATAACTATTAGCAAAACTTGGGGGACTTGGCTCTGGGCCAGCAGAGCCCTTAGGGAGCAGTGATGGCAGGGGGCAGGGCCTGGGAGCCCAGGCCAGAGTGGATCAGTCCAGGCCACTGTGGAGAGGGTAAGGAAATTTTTTGGGTGGCTTTAGCCTCCACAAGCCCTCCTCCCAGTGCCACCTATGCTCTTAACTATCCAGCTAAGCTAATAACACTACCTACTCAAGCAGCATAGAATCAAGGTCGATGTAGTTAGGTTAATGCAGTGTCAGTGTAGACACTGTGTTAATTACATTGACTGTTACTGGCTTCCAGGAGATGTCCCCCATTGCCCCACAGTAACTGCTCTGGTCATGATTGTGAATGCCACTACCCAGGGGCCACATGGACAGGAAGCCACCCCTCCCCATTAAAGCCCTGTGAATTTTTGAAATTCCTTTTCCTGGATGCCCAGATTGGCAAGCACACCTAGCAACTTTCCATTGTTGTGTGCAACTGCCCATTTGACCATGTTGGCTCCATGCTGCAGACGCGCTTCTGGCTGGAGTACTCAGGAGGAGTTGGCTTTCCTGGGTTTGTGGGGAGAAGAGGCTGTGCAGTCACAGCTCTAATCCAGCCATAGAAATGTTGACATCTATGAGCAGATTCTTGGGACATGGAGGAGAAGGATTACAAGAGGGACCAGCAGCAGTGCCATGTGAAAGCCAAGAAGCTATGGCAGGCATACCACAAGGAAAGGGAGGCCAGCAAATGATCTGGTGCAGAGCCACAGACCTAATACTTTTACAAAGAGCTGCATGCCATCTTTGGTGAAGACTCCCCCCTTCAAGAACCCCATAGATACTTTGGAGAAGCATGAGTCACAGGCCCCTGCCAAGAACAGTGAGGAGGAGGAGAAGAAGGTGGATGAGAAAGAGAAGGAGTATTGGGGACAAGTGACCAGGGTATCCAGCTATGCAAGAAGCCAGGACATGTTTTCAGCTTCAGCCCAGCCAGTCCTGACAGCTGAGCACGGGTGAGCCTGATGCAGGGGAAGGAACCTTTGATAAGTATGCTGTTTGCTTTGAAAATACAGGGATGGAACCCTCAAAGTAGCAGGACACATCTGTTGATCTACTCTTTTTCACATGTACTAGAAGAGGTAATGAAACAATTAAGAGATGTAGTAAAATTGCTATCTGCTTTTCATTCCCCTCTAGAGTTAGAGGGGGCCATGTGGAACAGTTTGTTTATGTGCACTGGGATGTCCCATGAATCCTCCATAGAGATGTCTATGAAACTTTCATGGAGGTAGTCAGCAATCCTCTGCTAAAGGCTTCAGGAGAGGGTTGCCTTATTTCTTCCACTGTTGTAAGACAGTTTCCCATGTCAATCAGCAATTACTTCAGCAGGCACCATTGCAACACACAGGCTAGCAGTATACAGGCCTGGATGGCAGCTGCTGTGCTCTCGCTGTCTCTGTTACCTTCAGGAGTGAAATATCAGCTAAAATCACCACTGCCATGGGCAGCAGGAATCATAGGCTGGGGGAGGCTGAGCCTACCCAAACAGCCAGGTGTAGCCCCACCCACACTCTGCCCCAGTTCCCCTCCTGCTTCCTGCTCTGTGGGCAGTTTTTCTGTTGTGCCATGGCCCCAGCTGGGGCTGGCACCGGGGCCATGCTGCCTGGCCACCCGGTGCTCTGGGACTGGGGAGGCTGGGGCTGCGCTGCCAGGCCTACCAGTGCTGCAGGACTGGGGAGTCTGGGGCCATGTTCCTGAGCATTCCGACGCTGCAGGGCTGGGGAGGCTGGGGCCGGGCCTCCCGGCACTCCGGGGCTGGGGAGGCTGGGGCTGCACTGCCCGGTATCCTAGTGCTGGGGAGTCTGGGGCCACGCTGCTCAGCCTCCCAGTGCTGGGAAGCTGGGGCCACGCTGCCTGGCCCCCTGGCTGGGGGTGCTAGCCTGAGTGGGAGCCAGTGGCCACGGGGGAGGAGGGGTGCTCTGGGCTCCAGCAAGGGGTGCAGAAGGGGTGGGGTCTTGGGCAGAAGGAGTGGGGCACTAACCTCCCCGAGCCAGCAGTTCAGCCGCTGCCCATGATCACCGCCTGTGAAAAATGGTGCCAGTATTCAGTTACATTGCCCTATACACATATAGTCATGCCTGTGAGCTATCCCCCTCTCATTTCCACAACACTGCCCCCTGGAGTGCCATACTCACCATGGCTGGTGCTGTGACTGGTGCCATGCTGTATCAATCCCAAGGAGAAGTGAGAATATAGTGCTTAAAATGTATGATGTTCAAAGGGAGTGAGTTCAGTATCCTAAGTTTCAATTTCTGTCTCGAATACCCTGACAATGGTACCTCTGTGTGTTGTATCTGCAGCTGCTGGTATTGTGGCCTTGAGGGTCTCCCTTTCCACACCAGCAGAAGGCTAGAGCCAGATAAGGAGGAGAAAGAAGAGGACTTGGGATGACATGTTCCAGGAGATGCTGCAAGCCTGTGCTGCATCAGAAAACATGACCAGGGCCTGGAGGATGACCCTTGCAGACAGCATGGAGAAAGAAAGAGTGGAGAGGAAAAAGGCCCAGGATTCCAAACAGGAAAAGGAGAGGGGGATGCACGTGGACACAATGGGGTTTCTCAGGCAGCAAACAGAGATGCTGTGGACACTGGTAGACCTGCAGCTCCAAGAATCCCATGCTTGCCTCCCTCTGCAGCCCATAGACAACTCAATGTTGGGCCCTTTCTACATCCCCCTTCAACATTCCACATGATGTCAGGGGCTGCTGCACTACCTCTACCACTCCACCTCGGGAGACATTAAAGAAAATCACAGCTGCAAATACACTGACCTTTGAAAGACATGGTAGGTGTATGTGTACTTGAAAAGGAAGTGACTGCTCTTTTCCCTTTATAAGTTGAGTTCCCTTAATTTATTAAGTTTTATAATGTTTTAAATGTTTTTTTTATTTGCCTGGTTCATGTCACAGAATAAAATTCTAATTTTTGGAACATAATTTGTCTTTATTAGTTAACAACATATGCAGGCGGGTGATGAGCATGTCTGACACCCCAAAATTTCCTGTTAATTCATTTAGTCAATAACCATAGCATGTTTATCAGACAATATTAATAGGTTCGTTGATAATGTTATATTCCTATGCATACAACACTCACTTCAGAATTCATAGTGGGCTGCAAAAGGGCAAGCCCGGGTAGAGCACACTACAGCAATACACATTATTGTGACACTATTTAAATGGTCTTTCAAAGCCTCCCTGAGTTACATAGCTCCACACTGAGCTGTTCTTATAGCCCTTATATTTGGCTGTTCAAATTCAGCAGACAGCTGCTCCACCTCCACCTTCCACTGCAGTGGAAACTTCCCCCCCTTTTCTTCATAGATATTATGGTAGGACACAGCAGGAAGCCATAACCATTGAAATATTTTTTCCAGTGAGGTCCACTATCATAAGTAGACAACACCAGCGATCCTTCAAATGACCATAGGCACATTTAACTGTCATTCTCATCTGCTGAGCCTGTAGTTCAGGGATCGGCAACCTTTGGCACCCTGGCGGGTCAGACCTGTTTGTTTACCTGCCGCGTCCACAGGTTCGGCCAATCGCGGCTCCCTCAGCCCGTGCCGCTTCGTGCAGCCCCCATTGGCCTGGAGCAGCGAACCGCGGCCAGTGGGAGCTGCGATTGGCTGAACCTGCAGACGCAGCAGGTAAACAAACTGGCCCGGCCCACCAGGGTGCTTACCGTGGCGGGCCGCGGGCCAAAGGTTGCCAATCTCTGCTGTAGTTGAAATGCTCCTTGGTGCTGTCAAGGTGACTGGTGTATGGCTTCATGAGCCATTGGAGCAAGGGGGAGGTAGGGTCTCCCAGGATCACCATTGACATTTTAACATTCCCAATGGTAATCCTGTGGTCGGGAAAGAAAGTCCCTGCTTACAGCTTTCTGAACAGTCCTGTGTACTTGAAGATGCGTGTCATGCACCTTCCTTGACCAGCCCACATTGATGTCAGTATATCATGTATGCTGGGTGATCCACCAGTGCTTGTCTTACCATAGAAAAGTATCCTTTTCTGTTGATGTACTTTGTGGCGAGGTGGGCTGGTGCTAAAATAGAAATATGCATGCCATTTATTGTTGCACCACAGTTTGGAAACCCCATTGCTGCAGAATCATCCACTATGTCCTGTACATTGCCCAGAATCACAGTCCTGCATGACAACTGCTGCTGCCATGGATTTCCTGACTCCAAATTGATTCCTGACTGATCAGTAGCAAACTGGTGTTCCAAGTTTCCACACTGCAATCACCACTTGCTTCTCAACTGTCAGCCTGGCTCTCATTTTGCTGTCCCTGTGCTAGGGGCTGGACAGATCCAGGAATGTGACCTTTTGCTTTCGAAAGTTCTGCAAGCCACTGCTCATCATCCCAAACCTGCATGACAGTGTGATCCCACCAGTCAGTACTTGTTTCTCAGGCCCAGTACTGGTGCTCCACCATTTGCAGCTGTTCTGTGAATGCCAACAACAACCTTGAATTGTTTCTTTCTATGTCCCACAGCAAACTAGCCTCCAAGAAATTGTCGTGTTTCCTGTGGCTCCTCTTGCAGCTCTGCAAATACTGAAGGATCTGGCTCATGACCATAGTGCAGAGATATGCAGGCTTCATGCTTCTGTCACAGATGGCGGACAGCAAGAAGGGATGCATGAGTTTGTGAGGATTTTGAAAAGAGGCACAAAATATTTCAGCGGTGCTGATGTAATTATGGGATGGAGAACACTGCATTATGGGAAGTTGAACCCATGTTCCCAGTCACCCCTGTGCCACTCGTTTCAGCCCCATGAGGCACTGCAAAAATTTCCCAAAACACCCTGCACTGGATGGTGGCACATTGCACTGTAGGATAGCTACCAAGGATGCGGTGCAATTTTCATCTATACAAGCGCTCCTGGTGATGACACGCACCACCAACACAAGGAGCATACTTTGCACATGCACAAGCCATGTAATAACTGCAGCAGCTGTATGAAGACATAACTTAGGCTGACATTACTTATAGTGTAGATATGGCCTTAGTGGATTTGACCTTCCTTAAGAATGCAATTCTGGCGTTATTCTTATCTAAAATTAGTTACATCACATTCAGACACCAGCTCCCTTTCCAATGTTCTGTCATTCACTAAACTGTAATAATTGTCAACTGACTTTTCAAGTGAAATGCGATATTTTCTGTGATGACATGTGACTCGACCATTCTGCATTTTATTGCAACTTCTGGTGTGTTATTAATAACATCAGTAATTTGTAACAAAATTCTGCACTGACAGAACTAGCCTCCATTGGCTTGTGCTTGGACTTTTATTTAATAGAATTCGGTATTGTCCTTTAGTTTTAATCTCTCATGTTATAGAATTAATAATTAATATTTGGGAAGCTTTCTGACATATTTTAATAAGTGAGTATATTACCTCTGAATGCAAATTCTCATCAGGGTCTGTGGCATTTACTGAAACTACTACTGTACCTTCTGGCAGGTTTCCCACCACTCTCATTTTTCATAGAATCATAGAACTGGAAGCGACCTCGAGAGGTCATCTAGTCCAGTCCCCTACACTCATGGCAGGACTAATTATCTAGACTATTGTTGACAGGGGTTAGTCTAACCTGCTCTTAAAAATCTCCAATGATGGAGATTCCACAACCTCCCTAAGCAATTTATTTCAGTGCTTAACCACCCTGACAGTTAGGAAGTTTTTCCTAATGTCCAACTGTAACAGGGCGTGACTCACCACCGCGGCGCCTCCTGCTGGCTGTCCTGGGAATTAGCTCTCGTTTCACTGGAGCGCCCTTGTCTAGTGTCTCGCCCGTCATCACTCCTGTCTCCACATTCAGGACCCACATCGCTCCCCGGACCATATCGTCCTCTTCTGGACACAGGCCTCCAGCTGTGCCCCACTCAGTTCTTTCCCCCCTTCCGGGGGACCAACAGTCCTTAGTCCAACCACTTGCCACAGTGGCAAACTGCAGTCCCGATTCTAGCCGCTTGTCTCAGTGGCAAACTGAAGTCCATTCACTGGCCACTCCCCTCAGTGGCAAGTGGGGGTAAGGGTGGACGGGACATGGCCTCGCCTGCTACTCTGGGTCCCGACGCAGCCATGTACTGCCCCTCCTCCAACTCTGATATCTCCTTCTCTGGGCTGCTTCCCTGCAGCCCTAGCACCTTCTACGCTCTTGTATCAGGGCCTCAGTCTGGCAGCCATCAGCCTGGAGCTTTGTCCTGCTCTGCTGACCCTGCCCAGCACTGCTCTGTCCATGGTGCTCCAGCCTTCTAAGCAGCCAGTCCTCCTCTCTCCCCCTTCAGAGAGTGACTGCCTCCTCCCCTGCTCAGCAGCCCCTTCTTATATGGGCTAGCCTGGCCATGATTGGCTGTTCCAATAAAACTTCTCCTGATTGGTTGGCACTATAAGCCTTTTCCTCATTGGCTGCCTCCTGCATAGCCTCCCCAGGATGGTTTTTACCTCTTATCTACCAGTGAGGGGCAGCCACCCCATCACACCAACCTAAACCTCCCTTGCTGCAATTTAAGCCCATTGCTTCTTGTCCTATCCTCAGAGGTTAAGAAAAACAATTTTTCTTCTTCCTCCTTCTAACAATCTTTTACATAAGATTGTACAATCAGAAGATCGTAGGTTCAACTCCTGCCTGGCTTGGGTCTTCTTTTATGGGGGAGGTTTAGGTTGGATATTAGGAAAAACTTTTTCACTAGGAGGGTGGTGAAGCACTGGAATGGGTTACCTAGGGAGGTGGTGGAATCTCCGTCTGTCAAGGTTCCCTCCCCACTCTGAACTCTGGGGTACAGATGTGGGGATTCACTTGAAAGACCCCCTAAGCTTATTTCTACCAACTTAGGTTAAAAACTTCCCCAAGGCACACATTCTTCCTTGTCCTTGGATGGTATCACTGCCACCACCAAGTGAGTTAGACAAAGATTCAGGAAAAGTTCCTGTTTCCCCAAAATATCCCCCCAAGCCCCTTCACCCCCTTTCCTGGGGAGGCTTGAGAATAATATACCAACCAAATAGGTAAACAAGGTGAGCACAGACCAGACCCTTGGGTTTTTAGGACACTAAAAAACAATCAGGTTCTTAAAAGCAGAACTTTATTATAAAGAAAAAAAGTAAAAGAAGCACCTCTGTAAAATCAGGATGGAAGGTAATTTTACAGGGTAATAAGATTTAAAACACAGAGGATTCGCCTCTAGGCAAAACTTCAAAGTTACAAAAAACAGGAATAAACCTCCCTCTTAGCATAGGGAAAATTCACAAGCTAAAACAAAAGATAAGCTAACGCATTTCCTTGCGATTACTTACAATTTTTGTAATCTTGGATGCTTATTTCAGGCAGGGTTTTAGGAGATGGTTTTTCCTGCCCTGGTCCCTCTCTGTCCCGGAGATAACAACAACGAGAGCACAAACAAAACCTCCCTCCACAGATTTGAAAGTATCTTCTTCCCTTATTGGTCCTTTTGGTCAGGTGCCAACCAGGTTATTTGAGCTTCTTAACCCCTTACAGGTAAAGAAGGAATTTTATGCTACCCTTAGCTGTATGTTTATGACACCTTCCTTAGAGGTTTTTAAGGTCAGGCTTGACAAAGCCCTGGCTGGGATGATTTAGTTGGGGATTGGTCCTGCTTTGAGCAGGGGGTTGGACTAGATGACCTCCTGAGGTCCCTTCCAACCCTGATATTCTATGATTCTATGATTCATACTTGAAAAATGGTATCATGTACCCTCTCAGTCTTCTCTTTTCCAGACTAAACAAACACATTTTTTTCAATCTTCCCTCATAGGTCATATTTCCTAGACCTTTAATCATTTTTGTTGCTCTTATCTGGACTCTCTCCAATTTGTCCACATCCTTCCTGAAATGTGGCACCCAGAACTGGACACAATACTCCAGCTGAGGCCTAATCAGAGTGGAATAGAGCAGAAGAATTACTTTTCATGTCTTGCTTACAACACTCCTGCTAATACATCCCAGAATTATGTTTGCTTTTTTTGCAACAGCACTACACTGTTAACTCATATTTAGCTTCTGGTCCACTATGACCCCCAGATCCCTTTCCGCAGTACTCCTTCCTAGGCAGTCATTTCCCATTTTGTATGTGTGCAACTGATTGTTCCTTCCTAAATGGAGTACTTTGCATTTGTCCTTATTGAATTTCATCCTATTTACTTCAGACCATTTCTCCAGTTTGTCCAGATCATTTTGAATTTTAATCCTATCCTCCAAAGCACTTGCAACCCCTCCCAACTTGGTATCGTCCACGAACTTTATGAGTGTACTCTCTATGCCATTATCTAAATCATTGATGAAGATATTGAACAGAACCAGACCCAGAACCGATCCCTGCGGGACCCCACTCATTATGGCCTTCCAGCATTACTGTGAACCACTGATAACTACTCTCTAAGAATGGTTTTCCAACCAGTTTTGCACCCATCTTATAGTAGCTCCATCTAGGTTTCATTTCCCTAGTTTGTTTATGAGACGGTCATGCGAGACAGTATCAAAAGCTTTACTAAAGTCAAGATATACCAGTCTCCAGCTTCACCCCATCCACAAGGCTTGTTACCCTGTCAAAGAAAGCTATCAGGTTGGTTTGACATGATTTGTTTTTGACAAATCTATGCTGATTGTTACTTATCACCTTATTATCCTCTAGATGTTTGCAAATTGGTTGCTTAATTATTTACTCCATTATCTTTCCAGGTACAGAAGTTAAGCTGACTGGTCTGTAATTTCTTGGGTTGTCCTTATTTCCCTTTTTATAGATGGGCACTATATTTGCCCTTTTCCAGTCTTCTGGAATTTCTCCCATCTTCCATGACTTCTCAGAGATAATCGCTAATGGCTCAGATATCTCCTCAGTCAGCTCCTTGAGTATTCTAGAATGCATTTCATCAGGCCCTGTTGACTTGAAGACATCTAATTTGTCCAAGTAATTTTTAACTTGTTCTTTCCCTATTTTAGCCTCTTCTGATCCTACCTCATTTTCACTGGTATTCACCATGTTAGACGTCCAATCACCACCAACCTTCTTGGTGAAAACCAAAACAAAGAAGTCATTAAGCATCTCTGCCATTTTATATTCAGGTTGACTAAAAGTTGGCTCCTTGTCATTTGGCACGGATCTATCTGCATAGATTCTGTGACCGGATCCCCACAGTCAGTGGCTCTGAGGGCTAAATAATGAACAATCTGGTCCTTCTGGTTCAGAGCTTTCTCCAACACGAGTTCTGCATACCGAGCCTCAGATAGTCTGCACATCCAAAATGAAGCGTTTATTGTCACTGAGATCAAAGCTCTGGAGAAAGCTTAATTCCTGCATAAGGATCCTGCGCGTCATCTAGAGGAAACCACGCTCCAGATGCTGAAATCTCACTTATTTTTAACATCGTTTTTTTTTAATTTGGGGAACCTGGGAGCGTTATCATTTATATCCAGAATTTCCTCTTCCGCTCTGTAAAACTGCATCGGATTCTCAGTAAAAATTAACATATTCATCAGACATTTAACGGCTGCAGCTCATAAGATGGAAGTGAACAACTTTTCGTGTTTATATTTCATAAGGAAATATAAATATAAAGCTAAATTTGCAACTCTCTGTATAGTGCCCAAAAGGGAAAACTACATTAAAGTATAGTACCCGGAACATATAAATATACAGTCTATAGTGAATAATTAATTCCCGAGTTTGCAGATCTTTTCCAATGGAAAGTATCACTTGGAGTCATTAGGAATTTTGTTAAAGACTTCAGGATTTGGCCTTATTTATTTATATTTATCCAAAATAACTTGTCTAAACTCTAGGCATTTACACACATCTTTTAAAAGCTCATACAAGAGAGTTCTTGTGGTTCAATAACCAAAAATAGACCCTTCCAGCTCACCACACTATCATTCTCGCCCTTCATCTCATTCAGGTGTCCATTCGACCTACCCTCCTAGGGGAAGCCTCATAACATAGACAGGTCATGCAACTTCTGGTAAATCCAGGCTCTGTCAAACTAAGAAGAAGAATAAGGTTCAGAATCCAGAACCCTTCAAAATGCCCTCAAATTTGTCCCTCTTGTTTTAATTTGTTATATAAACTATCTGTTACACTTTAGCTGAAGTGACTCCACTTATCCCAACGGTCACAGCAGCACGCCGGGGGAAATAACCACACTCAAAGTAACTCATAGCTTTTATAGGCCAAAACCAAGACTTTAAACTTCATCTAGAAACCACCTCTATTCCAGTGCAGAGTAATGAGCACAACTGCAATCTGTTCCTTACCAGAAGTGTCAGGAAATATACGTATATCTGCATTCTGCACTCATTGAAGTGTCCCTGTGGTCCTCAAGGGTAGCCCCATGGACACAGTGCATTGAAATAATGAAATGTGGAGCTGATAAAAGTATATCTAACTCTGGTGAGATATTCAAATGAAAAAAAAAAACCCTCAAAACTTCTTGCCACGTGCAAACAAGCAACCCCCCTCCTCCCCGTCCATTGTTGATACCTGTACGTACAGCAATACTGAGCACTCAACATGATCCCAAGTGTGAATGTGACATATATAACGGGAACACTCCCCCAGTCAAGGCAGTTGATATAACCCCCCACATTTCTTCCTGTTCTTAAAAATCAACACCAGAGTCTTCCTTATCAGTGAGAGTGGACAATTATTTCTACTCGTGATTTGTCACGATTCTTATAGTCATTAAAGTATTTCTTCAATCAAAATGTTTAGTTCATCCCTGGATTTTAGTTTCAATCCTTCTGCAGTCACTTTCAATTTTAAATCTCTTTTCTAGATGGCTACAATCTCATAATTAATGCATTTATTATTTATTATTAATTATTATTGTTGTTGTTGTTGTTCCGGGATAAGTGTGTCCATAAGATGATTTTACCATCATAGCTATGCTGGTATAATTATAACGTTATAATTAACAATAGTACACCACACATAATATTATACAATATTCTTATATAATATATAAGAATATATATAACCTTATATATACTATATTACAATTATATCTGCATAGCTATGCACGTAATTTTCCGATTGTAGAGCAAGCCTTTACACAGTCATATCAAATGCATTTTAAAATATATGAAGAGCGAAACCGCTTTCATTTTTCACTAATTTTCCTTCGTGTGTGCCACCACCACTTCAGATGACTCCGTGCGTGTCTCTGAAAGTACCTAAATGCCTAATCATACAACGCTTCCACATCTGGACATAAACATTTAGATGAGAAACTTCACTAACCGCCTTTGATTTATGTCCATCTGCACGAGCTTCTCACTATGCAATCAGCCCCTGGGTCAGCACGCTTCTTATAAAAAACCTTTTCTACAGAGAATATTTCCAGGGTGAAGAACTATAGTTAGAACCCGTCGCTAACTTTTAACTGTCTAACATCTTCCGGTTACTAGGACCACTTTACAGTTTATTTTAACTTCGTGCTTTTATCGCTAAATCCGCCCATGGTTGAAAAAATGTTTTTCAAAAGAACACACAAAATACCAAAGCAAAACTTGAGCTCAGACTTTCCATTCTCAATCTAGACATTAAAAAGTAATATATTTTACCTTGCATTTAGGCGTTATTCTCTATATAGCATCTCATCTCATATAAATCCCCATCCTCCATAATGGGATTAAATGCTCATCTCTCTGAGGAATTATCTCCCATTCTTATCCAAGATTCTTATGCAGTGATATCATAAGCAAGAATAAGAGTTATTTAAACTGAGAAATACTCTAAGGCAGCCTGGAGTGGGCAATAAATTGCCAGCGCAAGAGATCTCTTTTATACCCAAGTCATTCAGAGCAATTGTTTTGTGTTTTGTGCTATGTAAATTGCCAAGGAAATCTGCCGATTCTGTTCCAGAACTTCTGATCCACACTAGTCAACAGCGACTCTCATATTTTCAATCATAAACCTCAGTATACTGGCTTATGTTTAGTTTTTAACAAAATGTGTTCTGCCTTCGTAATATAAAATCCATATCAAGTTCTAGATTCATCCTTAAAATACTTCACTTCTTCAGACAAGGGATGAGGACTTTCATATTTTCGGAGAGAAGGAACTGAGGAAGCTTTCAGATTGGACAAAAGTTATCTGAAAAAATTGGAAAATATCACAGCGAACGCAAGAAAACCCAAGGAGCACCCGAGGCACAGTGGTCACTCAGTGCACCGAGAAAAATAGAAGCTTCCTCGTATTTTTAATAACTGAGATGATTATTACAAGATATAAAAGAGACGGGAAATGAATTTTAGTGAAAATCAACAATAAACTTGAAGCGGTTGATTCCTTCCTGAACGTTGTTAGATAACGTTATGTTTTGCATTGTCGTATTCCTCTCTAATTAATCTACAACACGTTCTGAAACAAAATTATAAATGGGTTTAATCTGTGAGTGACAGTTCACTTTAACTATGAGATTTATCACACTGGTCTTTTGTCACATTCAGAGTTTTAATGTCGCATTTTTTGTTTCACTAATGTAGAAAAATGAACGTGGAGCCTTCCGATGCCTCTACCCCCAAAGTACACACCGGGCAAGTGAAAAAATTCAAGATGAAAACTCTCGAGTATGAAAAAAATGTAAGTTTTGAATATAAAATTATGAATATAAGAAAAGGCCAGAGTAGGCCTTAGCATACCAAAATATTATGGAGAGATAAAGCTATCTTATAAATAAATAAAGAACACAAAGAGCTGGCAAATGTGGAATGGGCTTCTTTCTTTCTTTCTTTCTTTCTTTCTTTCTTTCTTTCTTTCTTTCTTTCTTTCTTTCTTTCTTTCTTTCTTTCTTTCTTTCTTTCTTTCTTCCCTTTCTCCAGATGTAGACAACTGCTAAAAATGATCTGGGAAAAAATTGCCAATACTTTTTCAAAGGGATGCAGGAAAAGCATTTGCTCACAGCGCTCATACTGTTTTGGCTGAACAATTTCAATAACATATGTTATGCTATTTAAGACTTTTTAAATATCTAATTGTGTTGGGTCGTTTTAAAAATCAGCAGGCATTCTAAAATTCTGAGGAATCACTATCTGAACAAAAACAAAGCAAACAGAAACACAAACGTACAACCATGAGGAAAAGGAACATAGATTCTAACTAAAGGATCCATGCATACTCTTCCGTAGTTAGACATTTTCATAAATTCATAGACTATAAAATCAGAGGGTCACATACTCTGACCTCCAGAATTTCAGCCATTAATCCCTGGACAACACCCAACAATTTGTGGTTGAACTAGAGAAAATATTTTAGAAAAATATCCTATTTCTATTTAAAGATGCCAAATGATGGATAATCTATCACTTTCTTTGGTAAACTGTTCTAAAAATAAATTACACTCATTATTTAAAATGTGCACCTTATTTCCAGTTTGAATGTGTCTAACTTCAACTTCTAGGCACTGGATCTTGTTAAGACTTTGTCTGCTAGCTAAAAGAACCATCTAGTATTATATATCTTCTCCCTATGTAGGTACTTAAAGACCTTGACCAAATTGCTTACTAACCTTCTCTTCTATGACATAAATAGACCCAGCTCCTTAAGTCTCTCATGTTTTCTAGTTCAGGAAACTCTTGTAGGTCTTTCCTGAAGCACTCCAGAGTTTCTTCAACATCCATTTTAATTTGTTTACACAAAACTAGACTCGCTATTCCATGACTGATATCACCAGTGCCATATACAGAGATAATATGGAATCATAGAATATCAGGGTTGGAAGGGACCTCAGGAGGTCATCTAGTCCAACCCCCTGCTTAAAGCAGGACCAATCCCCAACTAAATCATCCCAGACAGGGCTTCGTCAAGCCTAACCTTAAAAACCTCTAAGGAAGGCGATTCCACCACCTCCCTAGGTAACCCATTCCAGGGCTTCACCACCCTCCTAGTGAAATTTTTTCCCCTAATATTCAACCTAAACCTCCCCCACTGCAACTTGAGACCCTTACTCCTTGTTCTGTCATCTGGTACCACTGAGAACAGTCTAGATCCATCCAGGTAGTTGAAAGCAGCTATCAAATCCCCCAGCATTCTTCTCTTCTGCAGACTAAACAATCCCAGTTCCCTCAGCCTCTCCTCTCCAGGCCCCTAATCATTTTTGTTGCCCTCCACTGGACTCTTCCCAATTTTTCCACATCCTTCTTGTAGTGTGGGGCCCAAAACTGGACACAGTACTCGAGATGAGGCCTCACCAATGCCAAATAGAGGGGAATGATCATGTCCCATGATCTGCTGGCAATGCCCCTACTTATACAGCCCAAATGTCATTAGCCTTCTTAGCAACAAGGGCACACTGTTGATTCATATTCATCTTCTTGTCCACCCCTAGGTAGAGAAGTATTATCCTTTGTACAAGGCACTGGAAAGACCTCATATAAAATACCATGTACAATTCTGATCACCCAGGTTCAAGAAAGCTGAATTTAAACTGGAACAAGTGCAGAGAAGAGCTACTAGGATGTTTTTGGGAAAGGGGGAGGGACTTATGAGAAGAGACTGGAAGCTCTTGGCTAGTTTAGTCTAGCAAAATAAGTCTGAGAGGGGATATGATTGCTCTCTATAAAAACATGGGGTCTGGGGAAATGACAGGAAGGTTAGAGAGCTTTAGAATGGGTGACAGGGAATGGATCACTTGATGATTACCTGTTCTGCTCGTTCCCTCAGGGCACCCGGCATTGGCCACTGTCGGAAGACAGGATACTGGGCTAGATGGAACATTGGTCTGACCCAGTATGGCCATTCTTACGTTCTTATGAAGCCAAAGCACAATGTTGGCACAGGAACAAATGGATATAAACTGGCCATGAACAAATTCAGGCTGGAAACTGGAAGAAGGTTTCCAACCACGAGAGGGGAGAGGTTCTGGAACAGTCTCCTTATAGGAGTTTTGGGGGCAAATAATTTAATTAGTTGTAAGAGACAGAGCTGGACAAATTAATGAGTGCAATTGTCTGATGGGTTTGCTTGTGATGGAGGGGGGCGAGTTAGATGTCAGGGCTTAACAGCCCTGGGGCTCATTTCCAGCTTATGGCTTATGTTCCTAAAGCTCATGCTTCAGGTTTACAGCCAGTCACTAGCAGAGAGACAGAAAGAGATTCCCCACCTAGGTATTCTGGGAGGGTTTTTTTAACCTCCTTCCTTTGATGAAGGGAGGGATAGCCATGGCTGGAGATGGTACATTGGGTGGGGAGGGCCAGGACTCTGAGTAGGAACCAAGCATTCCCTCTCTCAGGTGCTTGGCTGGCTGGTTCTTGCTCATATATTCAGTGTCTAACTGCACACATACAAAATGGGAAATAAGTGCCTAGGAAAGAGTACTGCAGAAGAGTACTGGGGGTCATAGTGGATAGGAAGCTAAATATGAGTCAACAGTGTAACACTGTTGCAAAAAAAGCAAACATCATTCTGGAAAGTATTAGCAGGACTGCTTAAGGAAGACACAAGAAGTAATTCTTCCAATCTACTCTGTGCTGATTAGGCCTCAGCTGGAGTATTGTGTCCAGTTCTGGGTGCCACATTTCAGGAAAGATGTGGACAAATTGGAGAACGTCCAGAGAAGAGCAACAAACATGATTAAAGGTCCAGGAAACATGACTTATGAGGGAAGATTGAAAAAATTGGGTTT
Source organism: Emys orbicularis (assembly GCF_028017835.1). Taxonomy (NCBI): domain Eukaryota; kingdom Metazoa; phylum Chordata; order Testudines; family Emydidae; genus Emys; species Emys orbicularis. Next base: position 75,403,418 of record NC_088690.1, read on the forward strand.
GTTTAGTCTGGAGAAGAGAAGACTGGGAAGGGACATGACACCAGTTTCCAAGTACATAAAAGGCTGTTGCAAGGAGGAGGGAGAAAATTCTTTCTCCTTAACATCTGAGGATAGGACAAGAAGCAATGGGCTTAAATTGCAGCAAGGGCAGTTTAGGTTGGACATTAGGATAAACTTCCACTGTCAGTGTGGTTAAGCACTGAAATAAATTGCCTAGGGAGGTTATGGAATCTCCATCATTGGAGATTTTTTAGAGTAGGTTAGACAAACACCTGTCAGGGATACTCTAGATAATACTTAATCTTGCCATGAGTGCAGGGGACTGGACTAGATGACCTTTCAAAGTCCCTTCCAGTCCTACAATTCTATGAATCTCTGATGTCATATGTGGCGTCAGAAGAAATTATCCCCCAGATCAGATAGGCAATGACCTTGGAGTTTTTTTGCCTTACTTTGCAAGTGTGTGGGTGCTGGTCACTTGCCAGGATTATCTGGGTATTTCTCACTTAATCATTTTCCTGCCATTGTATGGAGCCTGAGTACAGTGCATCTCAGTCCCTCCTGTACTCTGCCTGTGGTACATAATAGACGAGTTTCCTGTGTGCTGTAATACTTTGGTTTCACTTTGTTTGTTGGGTTTAGTGTGCTGGTGCTGGGGGGTGTTGGAGGCCTGTGATAGACAGGAGATCAGACTAGATGATCTAGTGGTCCCTTCTGTCATTAAAACTGGTGGCTCTGTGACTCCATTACTCCTACTTTATATCGCCCTTTAATACATCAAAGAATCAGGTTGAAAGAATAAAGCCATAGCACTGCACTGGGAGTTCATATTCAGTGAATTATCTACTATGTCCCCTATATCCTTTCCCAGGTACAGCCTCCCATCCTGAATGTATGGCTCCTAAATGCATGACCTTGTATTTGACTATATTAAAATGTATGTGTTGACTGCTCCCAGACTACAGACCTCTCTGCATCGTTGACTGGATCTCTGTTATTAACTATCCCATCGATATTTATGGCATCTGCAAATGTTAATGATTATAGTTTCTTCCAGATCATAGATAATAATACTGAATAAAGTTGGGCTTTGACTCCAACTTTGCTGAGCCTCGTTAGAAACACCAGCATTTGATTATCTTGACATAGCAAATAGATTTTCATGTCTGAAATAGTTTATACTCAAGTTAATATGTAACTTATTTATTTTATAGTATTAGATTTCAATATGAATATCAAGTGGTATTAAGTTAAATGCCTGGCATTAATGTAAATATACTAGGTCAACACAGTTACTTTTATCAACTAAATTAGTAATCTCATAAAAGATTTTTATTCTAGGCTAGCCAGACATCAAATAGGGAATAATGCCATCATATTTATAAGGCAGTCTGCTTTCAAAATGTGACTTGCTAAAATGACATTAGACGTGGGGTACGTATTATATCTAGGCTATTTGGGGAATAAGAGTTTACGATTGCAAACCTCTAGCAATGGCCAATGTAAATTAGATTTATAATATACTAGAATAACATTTTCGTTACAGATTGTAATGGTAATAAAGGCCATTTATTTTATTGAGGGCTCTCAGTGTAAACTATTCATGTACATTTCATTTTTGAAAAGAAGATATCTTCTGCACCGATCACTGACGATTTTTCATTATCAAAGTAAAGACTTGGAGAGCTCCTTAAACTCTTCATAGGTCTTCCTTCTGATTAGAAACTGCTTATCAGGAATAGGTTTAGGATTTAAGCTCTAGATGAAGAACCTATGAGGAAAGAAATCCCTAGATGCTGTTTAATTGTCGTTGGCAAGGATTTTAAAAATGGGTGCCCACAGTTTGTCTCTTACATCCAAATTTAGGTATCTTCACAAGTAACCTGATTCTAAACAATAAATGGGCACGAGTTTAAGCATTTCCTACAGATATGGAATCCCAATTTAAGGCACCAATTTCTTAAATTTTTGATATGGACTAATTTAGTGATAAGGCTACTGTGATTGGCCGTTTAACAACACAGCTAGGATATAATAATATAGAAATCAAAGAATGTGTATGTGAGGTATTTGTGGAGAAATTAAGAATGGAAATTCTGAACTCCTTAACAGAAAATATATCACATGGAAGAAATGGTCACTAATTGTTTTATCAATTTTTCTCTGAGAGTCAATCAATCCAACCCTCCTCCATTTTTAAATATTAAGCCACATTTTTCTGTAAACAGAATTTGATTTGACATCTTTGTTTTCATAAACTTATTTTTAACATGTGTACTCAATAAAACGCTCTTTCTTCCTTTTAAAATATCATTATAAATACGATTAGACAAAAGGACTACGAGATATAATGGAAATATATCAATTGAAGTGTTTTACTCAGAGATCAAAGAAATATCGAATTCAGCCGAGTACACTCACCTCCAAGAAGATGTCGAGAGCATTTCTGGTACTTGTTTCTTCATCAAACGATTCAGTCTCCTTGTTGACAGCAGGATTAATACCCGTAAGAGTGTTTGAAGCACTTCCCTCTTGAAAGCAGAATTCCTTTAATCCACAGTCCTTAGACAGGACAGCCTCCTGAGCAGAAGTGTGAAGAAAAGCTCTGACTCCATCGATCCCCACAAACTGCGAGACGGGAACTCCACTGAAAGTCACACTCGAAGAGTCAAACAGCTGCGAGTTTCTCCACCGGCGGAGCCTCAGGGCCAGTAATACTATGATAAAGGTAAAGAACAAGCAGGAAACGGAAGCCACAGCGATCACCAAATACAAGGTGAGGCTGGACTGGGGGTCTGCAGGAGCTGAGAGGCTGCTTAAATCGGAGAGGATTTCGGGGATGCTGTCAGCCACCACCACCGTGACAGTGGCCGTGGCAGAGAGAGGGGGCTGCCCGTTGTCCTTCACTAAAACCACCAGACTTTGCTTGAGCGCATCTTTGTCGAGAAAGTAGCGCGCTGTCCTGATCTCGCCGCTGTGGAGTCCCACACAGAAGAGCCCCGGCTCTGTAGCCTTCAGCAGCTGGTAGGAGAGCCAGGCGTTCTGCCCGGAGTCTGCATCCACCGCCACCACCTTAGTGACCAGGTAACCCGGCTCGGAGGAGCGAGGGGCCAACTCCACTCCCGTGGAGCCATCGGTGGGAAAGGAGGGGTGTAAAATGTGCGGAGTGTTGTCATTCTGATCCAGTATAAAGAGAGTGACGGAGACATTACTGCTGAGAGGTGGGGAACCCCCATCCTGAGCCTGCACTTGGAACCGAATCTCCCGGAACTGTTCGTAATCGAAGGAGCGCAGAGCGTAGAGAGCCCCAGTCTCGGAGTTAATGGAGATGTAGGACGACAAAGGAACTTCGCTTCTGTCTCCTTCAATAATGGAGTAAGTTACTCTGGCGTTCTCCTTCCAGTCCACATCATTTGCCTTCATATGAAATACAGAAACACCTGGGGTGCTATTTTCTGGGATATACGCCGTGTAATATTTTTGATCGAAGACAGGCCGGTTGTCATTTTTATCCAAAACTTCTATAAAGACAGTTTTGTTTGAGCTGAGAGGAGGAATCCCTCGGTCTGTGGCTATAACAGTAATATTGTATTCGGAGACTTGCTCCCTGTCCAGAGCTTTATCAGTCACCACAGTGTAAAAATTATCAAATGACCTCTCTAGTTTGAAAGGGAGGCTTTCTGGAATTATAGTACACGTGACCTCACCATTCTCCCCAGAATCTCGATCATGCACATTAAGAATAGCAATTACTGCACCTAAGAGGGAATCTTCGGCAATGGGACTGAAAGAAGATGTGACGGTGATCCCAGGGATATGATTATTAACGTCAGCAATCTCTATCAGAACTTTGCAGTGGGCTGATAGCCCGCCTTCGTCCCTCGCTTGTATGTCGAGTTCATAAAACGCTAACTCTTCAAAATCAAGGTTTGCTGTTACTTGGATGGCCCCAGTTTCAGAATCCAATTTAAATTTTTTGTCAAACCTTTCTGAGATTTTGATAAACGAATACTTGATCTGTGCGTTTATGCCTTCATCCCTGTCCGAGGCTGTTACCCTGAGCACCACACTCCCCACAGGAATGTCTTCCTTTACACTCACTTTATACACCGATTGCGTAAATTCTGGGGCATTGTCGTTTCCATCCAACACTATAATACGGATTATTGATGATCCTGATTTTACAGGATCCCCACCGTCAGTGGCGGTGAGGATCAAATTATGAACTGCTTGATGTTCTCGATCCAAAGATGTCTCCAATATTAATTCCGGGTATTTTACACCGTCATCTCCGGTTTCTACATTCAGGATAAAATAGCTGTCTTGGCTACATTTGTAATTTTGTAGAGAATTCAGTCCTACATCAGGGTCATGAGCTTTTTCTAATGGGAAACGTGTACCTCTTACAGTATTCTCACTGATTTCTAACACGCTTTCATTTTCTGGGAAACTGGGTGAGTTATCATTTATATCCTTTATTTCCACTTCGCCTCTGTAAAGCTTCACTGGATTTTCCGCAAGAACCTCAACATTTAACACACATTTTGCACTATGACCACAGATCTGCTCTCTGTCCATCCTTTCGTTGACAAATAAATGGCCGTTTTTCAAATTCAAAGCAAAATATTGTGTCCTACCTCTGGCAACAAGGCTGACTCCGCGGTCTGAGAGCTCCTTTAGATCCAGTCCCAGGTCCTTTACGATGTTCCCTACGAAGGCTCCTATCTCCATTTCCTCAGGAATCGAATAGCGAATCTGTCCCGAAACTGTCTCCCAAACGGTGACCAAGATACAGCAACACAAGACTCGCCTTTTGCAATCCTGTCTGCTCTGCGTGTCCGCCATTTCAAAGGGGATGAAGGGCTGCCTTCCAGTTCTCTTACCGATGTCTGCAGTGATTAGGAATCAGGAATTTGTATGCTGTTGTCTCGGCCCAAATCTTCATTACGGCATCCAATGTAAGGGCTAGATTCAATGAACCTTAAGGTCCTTGGTTTCTATTCAGACCTTGAATCCTGCGGCTTCTCTGTCTTTGTTTGCTGTTAAATGGGTTTGCTCGATCTCGTATTAGACTGTCTGTGCATAGTTAGCGAACAGCGACACTCAGAGTCTATATCAATGACTGCAGAATACTCCATTGTGAACGGTTTGTTTTGTTTAACCTTTTTTAATACTGACATTTCAATTGTTCAGTCATTTAAAAGCGCTAGATATGTAATTAAACGTATTGTTATATTATGCTATATGAACTGCTATGCATATATATATATATATCAGACTGCAGAGTGTTCCATTATATTGTAGAGAATTATATATATATATTATTCTCTACAATATAATGGAACACTCTGCAGTCTGATTATGACTGAATCAGAATATATCTTTTAGAAAGACATCAAATCTCAGTGTGAGAGGGGAACGTGTATAATGAAATATGATATACATAATGCTTTTTGCTGACATATATGTCACTTCTTAATAAAATTACCATCTACATGATATCTATTAAAATGTGAAGTATAAATCCCTTAAATTGAATTTTGTGTTAAAAACCCTTCCAACAATAGAATGCCTACAGAAGTTCATATATTAATAGCCAGAAATAAGAAAAGAGGATTTCTTCCATAAATTACATAGACTAATGTGGACATATTTTGAAGCATGAGATTGTTGGGATATTACACATCAAAAAAACAACAACAGACGCAATATTAAAATAGTCATAATATATAGGGCTTTTAATAAGTAGATTTCAGAGCACTTTACAGATAGGTTTAGTATAATTATTCCCACTTTACAGAAGAGGATATTGAGGCACACAGAGATGAAGTTATTTGCCCAAGGTCACCCAGCTGGCTCGGGGCAGAGCTGAGAGTAAACCCCAGTACAAGTCCAGTGCTCTATTTACTAGGCCATACCAACGACAATTTAATTAATCTCCTAGAACTCTTGAGCTAAAATAAATTGCATCGGTGAATGAATTTGTCTCTGTAATGTCATTTCACATATGAGCCCATATTTTGAGGGAATACAGATTTTTCAATACAGTGGAAACACGCTTGTGTTTTAGAATGGAAAAGATGCTTCGTTATAATTACATACATTTGTAAAAGCATTACTTCCATTACCGCCTTTTGAATATAGATCTTACAAATGCACTTCAGCATTATATTTGGCATTATTATTGTTGTTTAAATACTGTCATTTATCATACTTCACAATGTTTGACAGTAACATTTTGAAGTAGTAGAAGTATTTCACTTCTTAAAATGTGCCTACAGATTAATAAATTAACTGGAATAAATTAGATAATGGGAGAGGTGTCATCAAGAAATTAAAGAAAGGTCAAACGAAGAGTTTGTTAATCAATAAATACACTTTTTAATTTAACCTCAGTTGCTTAAAATTAGATTACATGATGTACAGAAATAAACCCAAACTCATCTGAAAGTAGAAAGAAAACATTGGCTAATCACAAAACATTTAAAATTACTAATGTTACAAGATGTAAATGTATGTGCATAGGTCTAAAATTTTCATATTCAATTTCCATATAATATGTAAACATAAATAACAAAATACACTCTAAATCGTCATTAGCACAAAATATACACAAGCGAGGGACTAATCCGATTAATTAAATGTTCTTCGTTAGATTTCTTCAAACTTTTCTCAGACTTGTTTGAATCCGTTTGATCATTTTCTTGGGGTTTTTTTAGGGAATCGTTTGAGCTACTTGCCTCCGCCAAACTAAACCGAGCCATTTTAAATTCGCCAGCTACAGACTGATCAGGATCATAATTAGTGTGAAGAAAAGCTCTGACTCCCTCTATACCATGTACTGGGACATGGGAACTCCACTAAAAGTTACACTGGAGGAGTCAAATAGATGAGAGTTCCTCCACCTGCAGAGTCTGAGGACCAGTAGCACTATTATAAAGATAAAGAAAAAGCAGGAAACAGACGCCATCACATCTCCAAATAGGAGGTGACATTGGACTAGGTGTCTGCAGGAGCTGAAAAGCTGCTTAAATCGGGGAGGATTTTGAGGATGTTATCAGTGAGGGCAAACAACTTAAATTAGTTTTAAGAGCTAAGCAAATTTATAAGTGCAGCTGTATGATGGGATTGCTTGTGATGGTAGTGGGCAGGGCTCAACATCCGAGGGACTCACTTTCTGTTTATGCCTTATGTTCCTAAAAGCTCATGATTCAGGGTTTCAGACCACCAACTGCAGGGGTCAGGGAGGGATCCTCCCACACACACACACACAAAGGCCAAATATGTTCTGTTTTTTTCTCCTGCTCTCTCTCTCTCTCCTTCCTCTAAAGCATCAGAGATGGTCACAGCTGGAGATGGGACATTAGAGGAGGAGGGCCAGGGCTCTGAGGTGCCACCAAGCATTTACTCTCTCTCAGGTCCTTGGTTGGCTGGTTCTTGCTGAAATATGTACTCGGGGTCTAACTGATCTCCCACAGGTCAGATTGGCAGTGACCTTGGTGGTTGGTTTCTTTTGGTTTTTGTTTTCCTTCCTCTGCAGCATGTGGGTTCAGGTCTCCTGCCAGAATCATTTCTCCACCACTGCAGGGCCTCAGGCACTGGTGCACCTCAGTCCCTCCTAGTCTCTGCCTGTGGCACATAATAGTCTTGTCTCCAGTGAGCTGTAAGTAATACTTCAGTCTACTTTCAGTTGGATTTAGAGTGTGGGTATGGATTGGTGTGGGTGGCGGTGATGTAGACAAATTAGAGGATTGGGCCAAAAGAAATCTGATGAGGTTCAACAAGGACAAGTGCAGAGTCTTGCACTTAGGAAGGAAGAATCCCATGCACCGCTACAGGCTGGGGACCAACTGGCTAAGCAGCAGTTCTGCAGAAAAGGACCAGGGAATTACAGTGGATGAGAAGCTGGATATGAGTCAGCCGTGTGCCCTTGTTGCCAAGAAGGCCAATGGCATATTGGGCTATATCAGTAGGAGCATTGCCAGCAGATCGAAGGAAGTGATTATTCCCTTCTATTCAGCACTGGTGAGGCCACACCTGGAGTATTGGGTCCAGTTTTGGTCTCTCCTCCCCGCCCTACCCCCACCCCACTACAGAAGGGATGTGGACAAATTGGAGAGAGTCCAGCGGAGGACAACTAAAAGAATTAGGGGGCTGGCGCACATGACTTAGGAGGAGAGGCTGAGGGAACTGGGGTTATTTAGTCTGCAGAAGAGAAGAATGAGGGGGGATTTGATAGCAGCCTTCAACTACCTGAAGGGAGGTTCCAAAGAGGATGGAGCTTGGCTGTTCTCAGTGGTACCAGATGACAGAACAAGGAGTAATGGTCTCAAGTTGCAGTGGGGGAGGTTTAGGTAGGAGGGTAGTGAAGCACTGGAATGGGTTACCTATGGAGGTGGTGGAATATCCTTCCTTAGAGGTTTTTAAGGCCTGGCTTGTCAAAGCACTAGCTGGGATGATTTAGTTGGTGTTGGTCCTGCTTTGAGCAGGGAATGGGACTAGATGACCTCCTGAGGTCTCTTCCAACCCTAATCTTCTATGATTCTATGTATGGGAGTTCAGACTAGGTGATCTGATGGTCCCGTCTAGCCTTAAACTCTATGAATCTATGACTGCCACCGTGACAGTGGCCGTGGCAGAAAGAGCGGACTGCCCCTTGTCCTTCACTAAAACCACCGTAGACTTTGCTTGAACGCATCTTTGTCTAGAAAGTAGCGCGCTGTCCTGATCTCGCGGCTGTGGAGTCCCACAGAGAAGAGCCCCGGCTCTGTAGCCTTTAGCAGCTGGTAGAAGAGCCAGGCGTTCTGCCCGGAGTCTGCATCCACCGCCACCGCCTTAGTGACCAGGTAACCCGGCTCGGAGAAAAGAGGGGCCAATTCTAATCAGGTGGAGCCAACAGTGGGAATGGAAGGGTACACAGTTCCCGCGGTATTGTCCAATATAGAAAGAGTGACGGAGACATTACTGCTGAGAGATGGGGTACCTCCATATTGAGCCTGCACTGGAACCGAATCTTCCAAAAGTGTTCGTAATTGAAGGAGCGCAGAGTGTAGAAACAGAGTTTCTGAGTTAATGGAGAGGTAGACGTATTAGGAATTTCATGAAAGCCACTATCAACAATTTAGGAGTGACTGGCATTCTCCTTCTAGTCACATTTCTCCCTGAATCTTTATTGTTTATATTTAAAATAGCGACTACTGAATCTGTTGAAATATCTTCTGCGACAGAGGTAAAGAGAGAGAACGCTTCAGACGTTGCAGTGACATAATTTTCCTCAATAGCATATATAATAACTTTGCAATAATTCCCCGTCCGCGACTTGCCTTAGCTTCTACCTCTGTTTTAAACAGCGGAGCTTCCTCATAATCCATGTTCCAATATTTCTTACTTCTCCCGTGGTGGAAATACAGTGTAAAATCCTGTGCATTCCCTCAGGTACTTCCCCGAAGAAGTAGTTTAAACACACTGTTCGCTCCCTCGTCTTTGTGAGTCTCCAAAAGTCTAATTACCAAGGTTCCTCCTTGCATGTTTTCCATCATATATGTTTTATATACGGACTGATTAAACACAGGCTGGTTGTCGTTTGCATCTAGAACAATAACCTAGATCGGAGCTGTACCTGACTGCAACTGTGAGATGGTGAAGACTTTGCTCCTCGTCTCGGTCCAGAGATTTCTCCAAAACTGGTTCGGAATACTTCGCGCCACCAGCGTGTGTCCTTACATCCAGATTGAAATGTATATTGCAGCTCTGTAGGGAGTTGGATCCCACCTCCCGATCCTGCGCATTGTGTAGAAAAGAGCGCGTCCCCGGAGCCCTGAGCTCATTGATTCCTAACAACATTTGTCTCTCCGGAAGCTGGACTCTTTATCACTAATAACCTAGATCACTAATAACCTTCAGCTCGTTGTTCACTTCACCGTGTCCTCAGCCTTTATATCCAGCGCCAGATCCTTTTCAATATTTCCCACGAAAGAGTCTTTCTGAATTTCTTCAAGAATCTAACAGCGAATCTTCCCAGAAACTGTCTCCAGAATTGTAATAATAAGAAAATAAAGCAGAACTCGCCCTTTGCAATTCCAGACACTTTGTCTGCCATAGGAATGAAGATGCCTCTGACTTCTGTTTAGGCGAATACTGTAGTAATCGAGATTATGTTTATTATTTAATGCATACCTCACAAGATGTTTGGAAAAATGTAAAAATAGCTCAAAGGCAAAATACAGTCCCAATATTCCCTTTCATAACCAAACACTTATGTGTGGTTGATCCATCTCTGCTTGTGCGGTGTGTATAAGGGGAAAGAGTTGCTTGAACTGGATTTTCATTTGTCTCCTTAACGGGCGAACAGCGCCGCTCAGAGCATCAATTGCGAAGTACTGGAAGCTGCAATTATTTTTAAGGAGAGTGTTCATTTTTATATATTTTTTCGTGATTTATATTAATTTGTTTTCAATAAAGCTAAAAGTTATTACATAATACTTTAGATGGATTTTCGCAGAATAATGTAATTAGGTCTGCAATGGAAATATTTGTACAACAAATATTCTGAAATATTTAGAAATACCGCTCTTTAATTATGAACTCGTGGGAGGAAGTCTTGAAAAGTGACACAAAATAAATAGATGAAAATGAAAAGAGAAAATATGGACATTTTCGTCGTGTGCAGAAGTATATAGTCTCAAAGTGCCATCTTTATGGTAAAAACAGAAAACTCATTAAATATAATAAATGGGCCAAATCCAGAGGTTCTCACTCCATTTTTGCTAAATTTTGCTCAGTCCTCGGTTCTATTAAATTCCATTAAATCCAATCGCATTTTCCTTGAAAAAGAACTGATTACAATTGAATAAGTGCGTTGTATTAATATTTTTAGTATTTGTGCCAATATCTATAAATCATGTAACACAGTTTTATCTCTTTGACAGCATACGTACAGCGACCAAAATGCAATTTTAATTGTATTGTGAGGATCCCTCCCTACTGACACTTTGCTGAAGAGAAATACAGATATTCAAGGGTTAACAAATTCCAGATATTTGGAATGCGACTAGAATTTGGCAATAAGTACACAAAGACTTGTTTCATTACGAACAGGATTTGGCTCTCCATTTCCCCTCATAGCAGCTTCTTTTCCCTCCAGCCCCATTCCCCCTTTTCAGTACTCGAATGAACCTACTGATTTGAAGGCACCACACAGAAAAATTGGAAATACTGTATAAAAGGAGGGGGTTTTCCTGATTATTATTATTATTATTTTATGCAGAAAGGAAAAACAGATTTATTTACGTATTACTGGCAGATATGAACTCAGATTTCTAGGTTTATCCTAATCAAGTTTGAAATGCTCCATCTTCATCGGTAAGTAAATTATAGAAGCAGAACGTTTAAATGTTGCTTATTTTGATGCACATTCCTAGAATACTCTTCCAGACCTCTCTCTCTTTTAGAGAAATGCTAATGTCCCAGCCTTGGAAACAAATTAAAATGTTGTCGTATAACAGATTATGTTTTATCATATGTTTTAAGTAGCTTTCACCGTTTTAAGGGGCAGATTCTCTGCTATCCAGCTTCCGCTGGGAGCAGCAGAGCCGGGATCAGTCAAGGGGCCTGTTATGGCTACCTGATTCTCTTCTCTAGAGCAATCCAGGCTCAGGATAGAGCTACTTGGGAATATTAAACTTGTGCAAGCTAAGCATGGTACCCTAGCAATTAATCAGATAGCTCGAATCAGGTTCCTATCACCAGCCAAGAACGAGGGACAGTTGTAGGGGAGAGCTGCTTATCCAAGCCAGGGACACTCTGTTCACCCTCTCCTGCCCTCCCGCTTACTTTAATCTTTGTCTGCTGGAGACTATAGAATAGTTGGAGATAGCCAGAATTAATTGGATTTGGGTCACTTCCTTTCTGCCGGAGGCAGGCTCCCTGCCTCGCAGCTTCGGCTTCCACTAGAGTGGCACTCAGGGGATGGAGGGAGCACACAATCTGCACCTAAGTCTCCACGCCACTTCAGTAGAATCCTGAACTATGTCCGAGCTATTGAAGTCTTCAACTTGTGGTTTAAAGACTTCAAGGTGCAGAGAATCCTTCAGCAAGTGACCCGTGCCCCACACTGCAGAAGAAGGCAAAAAAAAAAAAAACCCCCAGGGCCTCTGCCAATCTGCCCTGGAGGAAAATTCCTTCCTGACCCCAAATATGGCAATCAGCTAAACGCTGAGCATGTGGGCAAGACTCACCAGCCAGACACCCAGGAAAGAATTCTCTGTAGTAACTCAGATCCCACCCCATCTAACATCCCATCACAGGCCATTGGGCATATTTACCACTAATAGGTCAAATATCAATTAATTGCCAAAATTAGGCTATCCCATCATACCATCCCTTCCATAAACTTATCAAGCTTAGTCTTGAAGCCAGATATGTCTTTTGCCTCCTCTGCTCCCCTTGGAAGGCTATTCCAGAACTTCACTCCTCTGATGGTTAGAAACCTTGGTCTAATTTCAAGTCTAAACTTCCTGATGGCCAGTTTATAGTGCCTGAGGCGTTTACACTTGATAATTTGTTGGTGAAATCTGAACTCACATCCAATTTGAGGTTTGTGCCCTGGTTCCTAACAATCGTCCTTGAGGTTGGTACTCAGGCTCTAGAGTCAATGTAGGCAGCATTACAAACGGTTAAATAATTTGAGGGAAGATTACTTTATTACTCAAGGAGACACTCGGAAGATAATACACAAGAGGTAGAGTTCTTGTTCTAATTTCTTAATCTCCTCATCAGAGAAATCTCATCCCAACAACACTTTTCCTGTGTAGAATTTAATTCTCCTTTTGTTTATTGCTCAAAGACAATTGCCGCTTCCAATTATGAGTTGAAATACCATACTGTAGTATAGGCTCTCACGGATTTGCCCATTACCGTGTCACACTTTTTTCTTTAAAATTGTTAAAGCAACATATACAGATATAGAACATATATGTCATCGGATCATCCGATAAATTGCTAACAAGACAAAACATGCGACAGCAAGCAGCGCCACTATCTGCATGCACAAGTATAAAAGATTATAGTGTATGTATCGAAACAAATCTGAAAAAGTAGTTCATGGTTCACTAAATTGTATGATGATGGTAGAATATTCATATAGTACCACACTGGTTGTATTAAAACTATTTTTTCTAACATTTATTTTCTCTGACAACAAAATATCACACTGAAGTTGTTACTGATTTAGTAAAACAATGTGAATCACTCTATCAAAAGAAGTGGGAATCTCTTCCCTTTAGCATCTGGAAGCAGCCTGAAACTACGTTTAATTTAGTATATCACCATTGTCTGAAGGTATAGGACTGTCACATTGTGTACAATTAAATTTTATTAAGTTCAATGTGATTGCTAAATTTAACTAAGCGAAGTTTATGAAGGAGAAGGGTTGTGGAACCCTGTTAATTCTACAAAGATATTCAGAAATGTTATAAAGGAATCAGAAAAGTATTTATCCAAATAAACAGTCCAGTACACCTTGCTTTGTAATTAACCCTTGGTTTTGCTAAGCATAAAAGATAAATATTGTGTTACGTGGCATATACACTTTCCAGAAGTTTCAAACAAACAAACAAAAACCCAACAAGTCATCTTAATCATCCTTACGGACCAAATTCTGTTTCTCTCAGTCAGGCATGTAGTTCCTTTAACCTCCTATACAGTGTCAAATGAGACTACAGTCCTGGATAAAACTTCAGTATCATTTTGTGTGAAAAACATCAACCCACTTCATAAACAAGATCTAAAGAAAAATATAGCAAGATCTAAAGAAAAATAATGAGAAATAATATCAACGTATGTTCATCTGGTTTTCTGAGCCCACCTCCTTATTGGGGTTAAGAATATTCTTAAAATCCGCTTCTCTCAACAGTCCCTTCTATATTACAGTGCTGAGCTGGGAATGAGCGGTTTCAGAAACTTGAATTCGCTGTTACCCGAACCAGTTGTTAAACAGACTTCATAATGATAAGCGTGGGACAGAGTTCCCGTATCATTTACATCAACCAAGTTACTCAGAAAGTTACAACCTCCATAAATCATACCAGAGGTTGACATGTAATTCTCCTCAAATTGTTTTTGTTACATAACTTAACTATGAGTATCATTAGCGCAACCAGGAAGAGAAATGAAATTAAAGCCAACGAAATTGCTAAATACATAGTTAATATACTGCCGTTTTCCTCCTCCTGAGCCGAGTCAGTGAGTGGCATATGTGCGTCAGAGAATCCCTCCACCGGTCCAGAAGGATATTCAGCACCGGAGTAGTGGAAAGAGGCGGTCGTCCATTGTCGCTAACAAGGATGATGAGTTTCTGCCTGAAGGAGTCTCATAAGAACATAAGAACATAAGAAAGGCCGTACTGGGTCAGACCAAAGGTCCATCTAGCCCAGTATCTGTCTACCGACAGTGGCCAATGCCAGATGCCCCAGAGGGAGTGAACCTAACAGGCAATGATCAAGTGATCTCTCTCCTGCCATCCATCTCCATCCTCTGACGAACAGAGGCTAGGGACACCATTCTTACCCATCCTGGCTAATAGCCATTTATGGACTTAGCCACCATGAATTTATCCAGTCCCCTTTTAAACATTGTTATAGTCCTAGCCTTCACAGCCTCCTCAGGTAAGGAGTTCCACAAGTTGACTGTGCGCTGCGTGAAGAAGAACTTCCTTTTATTTGTTTTAAACCTGCTGCCTATTAATTTCTTTTGGTGACCCCTAGTTCTTGTATTATGGGAATAAGTAAATAACTTTTCCTTATCCACTTTCTCAACATCACTCATGATTTTATATACCTCTATCATGTCCCCCCTTAGTCTTCTCTTTTCCAAACTGAAGAGTCCTAGCCTCTTTAATCTTTCCTCATATGGGACCCTCTCTAAACCCTTAATCATTTTAGTTGCTCTTTTCTGAACCTTTTCTAGTGCTATAATATCTTTTTTGAGGTGAGGAGACCACATCTGTACACAGTATTCGAGATGTGGGCGAACCATGGATTTATATAAGGGCAATAATATATTCTCAGTCTTATTCTCTATCCCCTTTTTAATGATTCCTAACATCCTGTTTGCTTTTTTGACCGCCTCTGCACACTGCGTGGACATCTTTAGAGAACTATCCACGATGACGCCAAGATCTTTTTCCTGACTCGTTGTAGCTAAATTAGCCCCCATCATGTTGTATGTATAGTTGGGGTTATTTTTTCCAATGTGCATTACTTTACATTTATCCACATTAAATTTCATTTGCCATTTTGTTGCCCAATCACTTAGTTTTGTGAGATCTTTTTGAAGTTCTTCACAATCTGCTTTGGTCTTAACTATCTTGAGTAGTTTAGTATCATCTGCAAACTTTGCCACCTCACTGTTTACCCCTTTCTCCAGATCATTTATGAATAAATTGAATAGGATAGGTCCTAGGACTGACCCTTGGGGAACACCACTAGTTACCCCTCTCCATTCTGAGAATTTACCATTAATTCCTACCCTTTGTTCCCTGTCCTTTAACCAGTTCTCAATCCATGAAAGGACCTTCCCTTTTATCCCATGACAGCTTAATTTACGTAAGAGCCTTTGGTGAGGGACCTTGTCAAAGGCTTTCTGGAAATCTAAGTACACTATGTCCACCGGATCCCCCTTGTCCACATGTTTGTTGACCCTTTCAAAGAACTCTAATAGATTAGTAAGACACGATTTCCCTTTACAGAAACCATGTTGACTATTGCTCAAGAGTTTATGTTTTTCTATGTGTCTGACAATTTTGTTCTTTACTATTGTTTCAACTAATTTGCCCGGTACCGACGTTAGACTTACCGGTCTGTAATTGCCGGGATCACCCCTAGAGCCCTTTTTAAATATTGGCGTTACATTAGCTAACTTCCAGTCATTGGGTACCGAAGCCGATTTAAAGGACAGGTTACAAACCTTAGTTAATAGTTCCGCAACTTCACATTTGAGTTCTTTCAGAACTCTTGGGTGAATGCCATCTGGTCCCGGTGACTTGTTAATGTTGAGTTTATCAATTAATTCCAATTAATCTCGCTCAGTTATTGGCCTGATGGATCTTATTTCCCCATTTTGAAGCCCCACCATGAATAGACCAGGATCAGTTGACCTGAAGAGTTGGTCGGAAAGCCAAGAATTCTGACCAGAATCTCCATCTACAGCCACCACCTTAGTTACAAGATAGCCTGCCTCCGCTGTTCTGGGAGCCAAGTCAACTGAGGCAGAAGAGCTGTTCTGCGGGGGGAATAAAATAACTGGAGAGTTGTCATTTTCGTCAATAATGATTACATGAACTGTGACATTTGTGCTTAATGGAGGAGAGCCAAAGTCTGAAGCTTGTACTAGGACATCGATATTTGTTATAAGCTCGTAGTCCAATGGCCGTAGAATTAATAGATATGTAGGAATTTAAGGACTGATCAGCTTTCCGAGCAGGCAATATTTTAATTAATTAATAATTTAATTAATTAATGGAGATATCCTATCTCCTAGAACTGGAAGGGACCTTGAAAGGTCATCGAGTCCAGCCCCCTGCCTTCACTAGCAGGACCAAGTACTGATTTTGCCCCAGATCCCTAAGTAGCCCCCTCAAGGATTGAACTCACAATCGTGGGTTTAGTAGGCCAATACTCAAACCACTGAGCTATCCCTCCCCCCCTTAGAATATTTCACGTTGGCATTCTGTCCTAAATCCCGATCAACAGCAGTTATGGTGCCAATTAATGCAGTTGGATTATTATGCTCATGCACATACATGGTGTAAAATGCCTGATTAAACAGAGGGGCATTGTCATTGATGTCCAATATTTGCACCGTAATGGCTTCAGTGGTAGTAAGCGAGGGGGACCCTGAGTCTGTAGCAGTGATGGTTATAACATACTGTGAATCTTTCTCTCTGTCCAGAGGTTTTTCTGTCACCGGTTCATGATAATTCTTAAAAGCTGGTTTTAGAGCAAAAGGCAGTTGATCTTCAATAGAACAAGATGTTCTCCCATTTCCCCCGGAGTCGAGATCCTTAATGCTGAAAAAGGCCACCACTGTCTCAGGAGATGAGTTTTCTGGTATGAGGCTCATGAGCGAATTTATTGTCACTTCAGGGGGATTGTCATTCACATCCAAAACTTCTACAAGAACTTTGCAGAGTGCAGACAGACCTCCGCCATCTGTGGCTCGAACGCCAATCTCGTATTTCTCAATAAATTCAAAATCCAGAGGTTTTACTATTCGTATTTCACCACTCAGAGGGATTATTTTGAATGCTGAATGGCTCTTCCCCGCATTTTGACTGAATGAATAAGCTATCTCCCCATTAAGTCCTTTATCTAAATCAGTTGCAATGACCGTGACAAACATAGAGTCTTCTGGGCTGTTTTCCAAAATCATAACTTTGTACAACTCCCGAGTAAAGATAGGAGCATTATCATTTACATCCAGAACCATGATGTGAATTTGTGTTGTACCGGATCTGGGGGGAGATCCATCATCTATACCAGTGAGAATAAAACTGATCTCAGGCGGCCCCTCTCTGTCCAATGATTTTTCCAATACTCGCTCTAAGTATTTATCACCGTCATTTTCATCCCGAAAATATACGTTAAAATATTCATTAGGAGGAATGATAGTATAATTCTGAATGTTGTTACTTCCCACATCAAAATCCTCAGCGCCCTCTAGTGGAAAACGAGATCCAGAATCAATTGTTTCGGAGATCTTGAAAATTAATTTGTCCTCAGAGAAAACTGGAGAATGGTCATTGATATCATAAATTTCCACTTCAGATCGAAATAATTGCAATGGATTTTCCAGTAATAATTGAAAATGTACAGTGTACATGACAATTTTCCTACAAATCTCCTCGCGATCTATTCGGTCTTTAATTAACAAAGCCCCTGTACTGCGTTCAAATTGAAAGCGCTGCTTGCTGTCTTCTGAAACAATCCGGCCCCACAAGCAGACAGTTTCCTCAAATCCAGCCCCAGATCTTTTGCAATATTAGCTACAATGGACCCATTTTCCATCTCTTCAGGTACAGAATAGCGAATCGTTTCAGAGAGAACATAAGGTGCAGAGATAAAAACACAGAAACACAGAACTTGCCTTGTTAATGCGATTTTCAGGTTTGTAGTCGCCATTCGTCTCACAAATCTCCTCCAAAACTCCTGTCAGGAAGTCCCCTTATTTCCCAGACGAAAATATTGCAGAATGCGGGAAAATAGATTTTATTGTATATCCCTTTACACGTAAAGCTATAATGCCCCTTCAAAACGCGCTAAACATTGTTCAGTCCCTCATTCCTCACAAAGTAATGCCCCGGTGTCTGCTCTCCGGCGTCTCTGACTGATACTGTCTGGCTGAACGGCTGGGTTTACAGGACACACACCCAGTTCTGTTTCAGCGCCGCCTTGGCCAATAGCACTACCAAGCGGCTTTAAAAAGGGATTCTTCCCGTTTCAAAATATTCTTCCAAATTATTTTCCTCCTTTGAGGTTCAGAAAAAGTAATAACACAATTAATAAAAGTAATTAAATGGATACAATCGTTGTATAAATTCTGGATGGAGAAAAAAGCTTTCTTTCAGGAATGAAAAATGCATAGATATCTATCAATAAATAAATAAATAAATAAATAAATAAAATAAAATATAATATAATATAATATAATATAATATAATATAAAACAGAAAAGATAAATTGTCATTGCAAAATGTCTTTGCACACTTCAGTTACCGCTGATCTTTTAAAAGTAAGAAAGAATAAAACTAGGAGTATATTTTCCACAAATAACAGTATTTGTGCTGTTTTACTAACGCCTGTTTATGAGTGTATGTGGAACTCCCTGCCTGAGGAGGTTGTGAAGGCTAGGACTATAACAGGGTTTAAAAGAGAGCTAGTTAAATTCTTGGAGGTTAAGTCCTTTAATGGCTATTAGCCAGGATTGGTAAGGAATGGTGTCCCTAGCCTGTTTGTCAGAGGGTGGAGATGGATGGCAGGAGAGAGATCACTGGATCATTATCTGTTAGGTTCACTCTCTCTGGGACACCTGGCATTGGTCACTGTCGGTAGATAGGATACTGGGCTGGATGGACCTTTGGTCTGACCTAGTATGGCCATTCTTATGTTCTTATGTTATGTGAAAATCCTGCCCTTCCGTTCCCTTATCTCAGAGATATCACATTTATTAGCTGTACTTAGCAAGAGGAGTAAAAGAACACTGAATTTCTCTTGTCCTCATCCGTTTTACAAATACATGACACGGCACTAGTTCATTCTGTTGTTATGTCCCCATTTCGGCCATCACCAGGCATGACCTAATAACGGATGAGGCTCCAGACTTTCCTGCAGCAAGGAGAAGTGGCTGGAAAGCACTGCCGGGATTTTGATGACACAGCTCATTCCTACCAAATGCGCATTTCAACCGGAAATCAGAGTCAAGGAATGAGGATGCGGAGCCACACTGCATTCATCCAGTCTCACGTGTAGAAGAGAATAAAACCATTTGAAACCATACATCTATAAATCAAAATAGATTAATCGTGGTTTTAAATACCCACGTAGACAACAGCACAAAAAAACCTGGTTCAAACCCTTATATTCACCAAAGCAGCAAGATAATTTTCCGAAGTGGTCATTGAAACTACACCCAAAGCTGGCCACATACCGGACCTAATATTTGGACTGGGAGTAAACATGGAAGAAATAAATAATACTCGCTTTCCTGATCCAATCACCACTTCTTCTGGATAGAGATCATTGCTCTTGCCCTTGATTCAATAAATAGTCTGAAAAACAAATTGCCCTCCCTATCTTCCTCACACACTCATAAAAGTTAATGATTCCACTGAACTTCCAAATTGTCCTAAAGGATACAAGGAACCAGACACAGACACAGAGTTCTGACAGCTTTAGGAACAACGTAGTCATCTGATGTCCTATGTCACTGATATTCTGCTCTTACTCTCTCACCGCAACACAGGTGACTATGATTCATGGATGAGCTGTGCCAGATGATGCAGGATAGCAGAAGGTAAGAATGCTGGTGGCTCAAGACACACTTTTTCAGATCCACGGCAGCACAAGGACAAGGACTTCTCGAAAACACAGGCCTCAGCAATTGTCTTCTGTGAATTCACAGTATCCACACATGCCATGTGGGAAGTCCACCATGTGTGAAATGGATCTGTGCCCGTGTGCTGTTGAAAACCTGCGAACAGCACATAGGTCCCCCACGGAAGGAAATAATCAATGTATCCTTCAGGGAAGGCACTCTCCCAAACACTCTGAAATGGGCCCTAATCAGTCTGTCTCTCAGGAAATCACCACTGGATGCCAATAACCTTTCCCATTTTTCTTTATCCGAACTTCATTGGGTATAACCAACGTATAATTAGCTGACCTGCTGGACTTTTCCCAGTCCTAACTCAGTCCACACAGCTATGCTGATGATGATGGGAAACCACCTCAGGAATGACAACAGACAAACATTCAAGGCTAGATTTCCAGACCTATCAGCTCCTCTGGCGATCAATGATCAAAACAAAGTGCTGTCACGCTTCAAAACCGAGCATGACTAGAGAGGGAACAAGAAGAAAGTCAAGGATTAATGTTCAATGTCTTCATTAATGATCTGGAGGATGGTGTTGACTGCACTCTCAGCAAGTTTGCAGATGACACCCTCAGCAAGTTTGCAGATGACACTAAACTGGGAGGAGCGTAGATACGCTGGAGGGTAGGGATAGGATACAGAGGGACCTAGACAAATTAGAGGATTGGGCTAAAGGAAATATGATGAGGTTCAACAAGGACAAGTGCAGAGTCTTGCACTTAGGAAGGAAGAATCCCACGCATTGCTACAGACTGGGGACCAATGGCTAGGCAGCAGTTCTGCAGAAAAGGACCTAGGGGTTACAGTGGAGGAGAAGCTGGAATCCTTCCTTAGAGGATTTTAAGGTCAGACTTGACAAAGCCCTGGCAGGGATGATATAGTTAGAGATTGGTCCTGCTTTGAGCCGGGGGTTGGACTAGATGACCTCCTGAGGTCCCTTCCAACCTTGATATTCTATGATTCTATCATTCTACGGTTCCCATTCTATAGAGTCCAGAGAGCCATGAAGGTCAATTACTTCTCCTCCCTTAAAGGTCTCCTTACAAGACTTTCAGGGGATCCCTTAGATTCTGGGTTCCTCATAGCAGGGAATGTCTTTTTAAGTGTTTGAAAAGCCTCAACAGGTAGTCAACACAAGAGTAAATTAATAAATAAGGAGTCCGTCTCTTTTCCTTTTCAATCTATATATGAAATCTCTTTAAACAGGTCCAGAGAGTTCATAGGCTCAAATGCTTCCAATACATGCATAAAGCCAAGCTTTATGTCTCCTCACGTCCTTCTGAATCTAATAAGAAAATTGAGCAATGCTTTTTCCTCTCTCCAGACAACCATAAAGTGGCATTTTAACAACTGAATTAAATGAATTCCTGGATTAAATCAAAATAATAAAGGGCAAAATAGCTTAATCATAGAGTAAAAATGTTTACAATTTCATGACAAAAAGAGATACATAAATCAAATATCTAAAATTTGAAAACAAGTCTATTAAAATAGCTTACCTATATCTATTAAACATATACACACGCTTCTATAAGTAATGTATTAAATATCATATAGTCACATATCGGGAAAGTACACCAATAGAATCGATTGGCAGTACATAATAAAACGGATGTCAAGTGTAACATTAACACTGAAAAATCATGAAGAACGTGTTTTCTCGATAAAACGAGAACAGCAAAACCAGAATTGTATAAGCTAATAGTTCACCCGGACATCGATAACAATTCGTTTCGCAGAGTTCTTTTGAAAATCTGGGTTATTCCAAATTTGCGTATCAATATTGAAATGTAGATTTAGGAACGGAGAATAATGTATTGGGGATAATGCGCCCATACCTATAATAACCAGCCTTCGCTCTATACTGTTCCGATCTGTTATTATCCTAATGGTTCTTATTTCCCCATTATGGAAATGACCACAATAACCTGGTTCAGTGGCCTTCAGCGTTTAGCAGGAAAGCGCAGATTTCTGACCAGAATTTCCACTACTGACTCACAAGGTAGCCCGCCTCTGCTGTTCTGGGAACCAGTTCAATAGCAGGGGAGGTGTTGTTTTGAAGAAGGTATAAAAGGAAGGGGACGTTGTCATTTGTATGGATTCTAAAAAAATATTTAAAATGTATCCAGCTGTTATGGAGGCAAGGGAAATACCGTAAACAGTATAATGTCTGAGAGAGCAGCTAGCCTAAAAGAAGAGCTCATCCCAGCTGGAGGAGGGACAGGGCCAATACAAGTGGGTGGGGCTACACTGTCGCAGTGGGGTTATGAGGCCCCAGAGGGAGCATACCTAGAGCCTCGATTAATTTAATTGGGTAACAGTGAGTCAACATAACAGTGTGTAACTGGTTAGGTCCATTAATTTACCATCTCCAATTCCCCGTTAACCCACACTTATGGCAAAGTCTAATTTTTAATAACACCAGCTCTCCTTAACAAAAGCACAAATCAGTACACCCTACTAGGACATTCAAGAGTATTTCCAAAAAGGTAGACTAATAATGTCCTTATAACATGCATATACAATGCACCATTAGTATTTTAATATTTTCCAACTCTTTTCACATCTGTTCATTGCTTAAGATATCTAATAACCCAAATATTTTAAACCAAAATACATAAACTACAAAACATTAAATGTACACAAATAAATACTAACTTCAAATTGTAAAGGCAATATTTATATGTACGTTAGAGAAGGAAAGGAATCGCTTTCTGAATAATTTTGAAAATAAAAACTTCTACATTATCTTTTAATGATGGGTACACTTTAAATAAATAATTAACGAAAATGAAATAAAAACACTCGAGAAGATCAGAAGTTAATCTAACCTCGTTCGCTGATTCTAGGTCCGTGTTCAGCTGGAGGTTAGTAAGAAGATCCTGTTCTTTTCCAGAGTCCGTTCCAGCAATGCCATGCTGAGGTGGGAGAGAGGGGATAATGGGTCTGAGGAATCTGAATTCGCTGTTTCCTGATCCAGTTGTTAAACAGACTTCATAACGATAACTGTGAGACAGAGTTCCGTTACCCGTTACATCTACCAAATTATTTTGGAAGTTGCTATTACCATAAAAATTACCAGAAGCAGACATGAATCTTTCTCTATAATGTCTTCTTCTATAAAGCTTGATAATTATAAATACTATTATTGAAATAAAAAAAACAAATAATACTAAGCACAAGGAAATTATTAAGTACAGAGTTAATGTGCCATTCTCTTCCTCTTCCACAGCTGCATCTGTAAACCGCATGTGTAAGTCTGAAAACCCATCCACTAGAGCGATGTTTAAAGTTGCAGATGACGAAAGGGGCGATTCTCCGCTGTCTCTAACAAGCACAATGAGTATTTGCTTCATCGTATCTCGGTCTGTTATTAGCCTCGTGGTTCTTATTTCACCATTTTGGGAAGCGATAGTAAATAGACCTGGGTCAGTGGCCTTCAACAAGTGATAGGAAAGCCAAGAATTCTGACCGGAATCTCCATCCACAGCCACCACCTTCGTCACCAGGTAACCCGCCTCCGCCGACCTGGGAACCAGGTCATTAGCGGGGGAGCTGCTGTTCTGCAGAGGGTATAAAATGAAGGGGGCGTTGTCATTTTCATCAATTATCACAACTCGAACAATGACTTCAGAGTTTAGTGGAGGGGACCCGCCATCTGCAGCTCTCACTGCAACCTGGAAACTTCCTATCTGTTCATAATCCATGGATCGCAGAGCGTACACATTCCCATTTTCCGAGTTTATGGAGATATAGGAGAGCAGAGGAAGGCCACCTACCTCAGCAGGCCATAGAGAGTATGTCACTTTGGCATTCTGCTCTGAGTCTGAATCAAAAGCATTGACTTTCCCTATCAATACAGCTGGGCCGTTGTTTTCTCGGACGTACATCATGTATGATGTTTGACTGAACTCTGGGGAATTGTCATTAATGTCGGATATTTTCACAATGATTCTCTCTTCAGTAGAAAGACTGGGAGTTCCCAAATCCCTGGCTGTGATGGTTATGTTATACTCCGATACTTTTTCTCGGTCAAATGTATTTTCGGTCACTAAAGAATAGGAATTTTTTGAAGTTGGTTTTGCAGAAAACGGCAGATCGTCTTCTATGGAACAGACTGTTCTCCCGTTGTCCCCAGAATCCCGGTCTCTGACATTGAAGAGGGCCACCACGGTCTCGGGAGAGGAATCTTCCGGTATCGGACTAACAAGAGATGTTACTTTCACCTCTGGGGCATTGTCATTGACATCCACCACCTCCACCAGGACTTTGCTGTGTGCTGACAGCCCCCCGCCATCTGTAGCTTGAACGTCTATTTCATAGGTTTCTGTTTCCTCAAAATCTAGTGGTCCCAAAAGTCGAATCTCCCCAGTTACCGGGTTTATACTGAATGCGCTGACATTCTTTTTGGATTTTTGGCTAAATGTATATGATATTGCTCCATTAATTCCTTCGTCTGAATCAGTTGTCAGAACCACGTAATCTTGTTCGGAATTTTCCAAAACCCGTGCTCTATAAAGAGTTTGGGAAAACTCGGGAACATTATCATTGCTATCCAGAACAGTTATTCGTACCTGCGCTGCACCGGACCGCGCTGGGGAGCCTCCGTCTATCGCAGTCAGCATGAAGCTAATTTCTGCCTGCTCCTCTCGATCCAAAGGTGTCTCCAACACCAGCTCCGCGTACTTCCTGCCGTCGCTGCGATGGCGAGTGTATACGCGGAAATGGTCCGTTGAACTGACGGCGTAGCTCTGCAAACTGTTGTTCCCGACATCTAAATCCTGGGCGTTTGCCAGAGGGAATCGGGACCCAGGCGGAGTGCTTTCGGGCATCTTTAGAAGCAGCTCATTATCTGAGAACTCCGGAGAATGATCATTTACATCATAAACCCTTACCTCAGCCCTATAGGACTGCAAGGGATTTTCCAGGATTATTTCAAAATGCAGAATGCAGGGGTCAGTTTGCCCACACAGTTCCTCTCTGTCCAGTTTCTCTTTAATAAACAAGTTCCCGGTGTTGCTGTTTAGCTGGAAATGCTGGCGGCTGCCTTCGGAAACCACACGGGCCCTGCGAGCAGACAGTCTCTTCGGGTCTAGCCCTAGATCCTTTGCTACATTAGCCACAAAGGACCCGCTTTCCATTTCCTCAGGCACAGCATAGCGAACTGTTCCGGATCCGAGGGCCCACACGCAAAGAAATAAAAGGAGAGACACTACTTGCCTAATGATTGTTGTTCTCCTCTGCTTATCCGCCATTTTAATGCGAAAATATAAAGAGCTCTGTGGTGAAATAATGTCACTTGCTGTAGTCTCTTCTGCAGTTCCAGAGCTGCATGCATCCCTGCTCCTGCGTACATAAACTATTCCAGTCTCGCGCGAATGTTTCAGGTTGTCGATCTCTGTTCTCCTTAGCCAATACTGCCACCAAGCGTCTCAGCTGATACTGATTGGATTTTGAATCGATTTACAAAGATCAGAAATTTTGTTGTATATTTGCCATCAGCTACCAGTCTCGCATGTAAATGGAACACTCTCATTTGCAAAGTATTTAAGTCCGTTTAGTGTAAAACAGAAGTGAATGTAAAGGGAATGTAAAAGGCAGAGCTTCAGATATCTTTTATATGAATATTTATAATTTGATAATTCTAATTATTCTGAAAATCCTTTTCCGCCTCTGGAAGTCTCTTTTACAAAACAAGGACTTCACTTTGGGGGCGAGTTGTCGGATCTTTCAGTTCCTTACAGCCGCCTTCAGTTACTAAATTCGTGAAAATAGTATCCAGCCATTACAGTAGTTTTCTGAATCCACTGCATCTTTAGAAAGCACTGACTGGAAAAATAATATGGACTGTTTGATATAAACTTGTAATTTTTTTGGTACATCGGTCAGGATAGAGTTATTTCATTAGCTAGCGATATATCCCCAGGTATTTCAAATATTGAGCCACATCCTGCCCGTGAATTTTAAGTGGACTTCTCATTGACTCCACCCCGTAATAACATGCCCCTTATGAGCAGTTAATACCCAAACGAGTCTGGGTTTGGGGCTGGTGTTTTTCTTGTTATTTTCTTCTGTCAGACCAGTCTGACTATTTTGTCCTAGATTCATATGTCCGTGTGTGTTAATATTCAACGAATCTGGCTATAACACGGAATGTTATTTTCAAGCAAAACTAACAATCCTTGTTTTCACAGCTTTCTCTGTATTCCTTTTATAACAGTTCTCCTGATCGAGCTGGTTGGAGCACTGCTGAATTATAGTGCTAGTTCTATTCCAGAAATTAGCATATTGAAACAAAAAAAACCTAGAAGTCTCTTTTGGATGAGGATAATTCCTTAGGAGTCTTTAAGAGAAACAGTCACGTCAAAAGTCCATCCTTTTTACTTCAGTTGACAAGGTTAGCATTTCCTCTGTT
Organism: Emys orbicularis; assembly: GCF_028017835.1. Classification (NCBI taxonomy): domain Eukaryota; kingdom Metazoa; phylum Chordata; order Testudines; family Emydidae; genus Emys; species Emys orbicularis. The sequence goes on from NC_088690.1 coordinate 75,429,978, forward strand.
AGTTTGGATTGAAGGGGGGGGGTGGGAGAGATGATTCTTTCTTGGAAAGGATCAAGGTTATTTCTTTAGCTGGAATGTCAAAGGACGTACATAATATTTTCTAATGCTTGCCAATTTTACATACCTATGTCTGTCTTATACTATGTGTGTACATTCATATATACTAGGACTGTCAAGTGATTAAAAAATTAATCATGATTAATCCACTTTTAAACAATAATAGAATACCATTTATTTAAATATTTTTGGATGCTTTCTACATTTTCAAATACATTGATTTCAATTACAACACAGAATACAAAGTTTACAGTGCTCACTTTATATTTATTTTTGATTACAAGTATTTGCACTGTAAAAAACAAAAGAAATAGTATTTTTCAATTAACCTAATACAAGTACTATAGTGCGATCTCTTTATCATGAAAGTTGAACTTACAAATGTAGAATTATGTACAAAAAACCCTGCATTCAAAAATAAAACAATGTAAAATTTTAGAGCCTGCAAGTCCACTCAGTCCTACTTCTTGTTCAGCCAGTCGCTCAGACAAACAAGTTTGTTCACATTTGCAGGAGATAATGCTGCCCTCTTCCTGTTTATAATGTCACCTGAAAGTGAGAACAGGCATTCACATAGCACTGTATGTGCCAGATGTACTAAAGACTTATATGTCCCTTCATGCTTCAACCACAATTCCAGGGGACATCCATCCATGCTGATGACGGGTTCTGCTCGATAGCAATCCAAAGCAGTGCAGACCAACGTATGTTCATTTTCATTATCTGAATCAGATGCCACCCGCAGAAGGCTGATTTTCTTTTTTGGTGGTTCAGGTTCTGTAGTTTCCACACGGAAGTGTTGCTCTTTTAAGACTTTTGAAAGCATGCTCCACAGCTCCTCCCTCTCAGATTTTGGAAGGCACTTCAGATTCTTAAACTTTGGGTCCAGTGCTGTAGCTATCTTTAGAAATCTCACATTGGTACCTTCTTTGCTTTTTCTGAAATCTGCAGTGAAAGTGTTCTTAAAATGAACAACTATCTCCTGTAAATGTAAACAAACTTGTTTCTCTTTGTGATTGGCTGAACAAGAAGTAGGACTGAGTGGACTTGTAGGCTCTGAAGTGTAGTAGAAAATTGGCTCAGGCCTAAACTTTGGCTCAGGTCTGAACTTTGTTGGGCCTGAACTTTGGTCAAGTTAACCGTAAAAAGGGGCGGGGGCAGGTATTGGAGACAGGGTAAAGGAAAAATACAAAAGCAGAACTATTTGTAATCACCAGGCTTGCGAAATGTAACTGCCCACTGCTAGTGTTCCAAAAGTTTGTAACCGCAAAGGGCAAACTGTGAATAACAGGAAGGCTGGCTGGTGCTGCCTTCCTTTTATGGAAGGTGCATTCCAAGTATGGCAAAAATTGTTAACAAGGAAGTGTGTATTGCTAATTGTGTTTTTACTCTATATAAGCTGCTGAAAATCGTGAAAATCAGACATGCCTGACACCCTTTTGGTTCTGGTTTCCCTGGGAAGAGTCACGGGTAAGTGGCTAGGTGTGAGTTGGAGTCCCCACCAGAGTAGGCCTCGGTTGTAGGCCTTGCCTCGGTGGCCGGAAAGCTGAGGATTGTGGGAGCCAGGGATTGTGGGCTCGGGTCACGCGGTTGGAAACCTAGGGATTGTGAGATTGGATCACACAGTCGGAAACCTAGGGATCGCAGGTTCGAGTCCCATAATTGGGTAGACTCAAGGAAGATAGGGGTCGGTAAGTCCAAAGGAACTGCCGTCCTGCCAAAAGGCACACCAGCGTTTTATATGTACACAAATTTTAGTCCTTTTACCTGAAAGTTTCTGGAAAAAATGGAATTGGTATACCAGGGATGATTCAAAATTATGGTCTCCCATAGAGGGAAAGTTTTGACCTTGACAAGATTGTGCACCTCAGCAGGGCCGGTGCTTCCACTAGGAGACCCTAGGCGGTCGCCTATGGTGGCAGGATTTGGGGGGCAGCATTTTGCCGCCCTTGGCAGAAATTCAGCGGCAGGGGGGTCCTTCCGCTACGGGTCTTCACGGAAATTCGGCAGCGGGTCCTTCACTCGCTCCGGTGCCCTGAAGATGCGGAGCAGAAGGACCCCCATCACTGAATGCCAAAGTGCCCTGAAGCTGCGGAGCAGAAGGACCCCCGTCACTGAATGCTCAGAGGAGAAGCACTGCCGCCTAGGGTGGCAAAAACCCTGGCTCTGCTCCTGCACCTCAGAGGCGCACTTCTGGCCAAAGTTTGATGCATATTTCGATTGGTATGGAGAAAGAGAAAAACGGCGCCATGAATCTCAAAGGAGGAGTCTCAAGGACTCCCAGGAGAAACTTAAAACACAATTAAAGGAGACAAAGGAGAAATTGGGTTTTTTACAAGCCCCTGCTGGCCAGCAGATATCTCTCTACCCTTTAAGTCATCGCTCCGCTTATTCCCTTGAATCAGGCTGGGCCATATGTAACCTGTATTATTGATGGCAAGCCACCACTTGTCTGCTAGATACTGGCGCATCACGATCTACTCTCCGTGCCAGTGACTTCCATTCTCTCCCTTTAACTTCTGTGATAGTAAATGCAGTAGGGGTGGGAAATACTCCTATTCCCCACCCCATCTCTTCACCTCTGACTGTTTCTATTGGTCCTCTGTCTGACCATCATGTTTTCCTCCTCAGTCCTTGTTTGCTGGTTAACCTTTTGGGAAGAGACTTGCTATGTAAATTAAATTGTACATGGACGCTCCAAAGGAGGAGACCAACCCCAGCCCTTCCTCGTTGCAACAGGAACTGCTGGCTAAGGTCTCTCCCTGTGAGCCTTGTGAGCCGATCATGCCAACCAGGTTGGGGGCATTGGGTCTGCCCAACCCGTTAAGATTCGCCTAAACCCAGCAAGACCCCTTCCCAAGGTGCAGGAGTACCCTCTATCAAAACAGGCCAAGAAAAAATCCAACCTGTTATTATCTCCTGCATTCAGCAAGGAGTCATTATTCCTATAGTCAGTGAGTGTAACTCCCCTATTTTACAGTGCTGTTAATGTGGCTGTTCTCCCTATCTTTCCCGTTGTCCCTAGCCCTGCTACTATCCTTTCTTACAATGCACCGGTGCTGAGGGGTTGTTACCGCCTCAAGGAAAGATTGTATTAAGTCCGGACATAAAGAATTAAGGTTATTATTAAATAAGATGTATCTACATGTAATGTGTGTATGTAAATAGGTGTGTATAAATAAATAAAAGGTGGTTAGTCAAAAGCCCACCCTCCTTGCTAAATTGGTAGTGAAACAATGCCTGTGCCCATGGAAAGAAATAATGCAACAAAAGGAAAAGGATCAGGCCCAGACAAGCAGGCAACCACAGTTTGAGGAAGTTGAAAGAAAAAAATTGAGAAGTTAACTCTGTAGTTACTGGAAGGAATTAAGCAGTAAAACTTTGTATAAATGTTAAAAGAAAGTGTTATGAAAGGAAAATTCTTGGTTTCTTTGCAGCCATTCCTTTGGGAATGTCTGTAGATAATCCAGGCAAGAGGTTATTTAAGTGAAATCATTTGACTATACAAAAGTTGGTCAAATTTGCTAAAGAACACTCCTGATGTGTAAAATCTTTGTTTTATAAGTTTAAAATAAATTGGTGTTGTTTTAAGGTTGTAAAACCGAAAATACTTTTGCCAAACAAACAAACAAACAAAAAAACCCTAGTATTGTTTAATTTTGGTATTTAGCATTTAATCCTTAAGGTAACTTAATGTGTTACAAGATTTAAATTGTTGTTTTTTAATTAAAAAAAAACAACGTTGTGGCTGCAGCAGGGCAGTCAAGGCCAGGAGAATGGTAAAAGATTTTAAATCTGTTTTGGTAACAAATAGCAGATAGAAGCTGTAGTCAGTATCCCACACTAAGCCTTAAGGTGTCTCTGTGTAATCAACGGTCACTTTGCCAAAGGGAAGCCAAAGTGGATTGTGTTTTCCTTTTCAAATCAATGTGTGTTTGAAAGCAGAAGTTAAAAAATAGAGGCCATTAAAACCTGACCTGCCTATAAAACAAATACTGGAAAATATGGGGAGAAATTTGAGTAATTCCTCAGTTTTGCCTGTAAGCAGCAAGGGTATTTATAAAAAAAAAAAGAAGGAATATTTTAAGCAATAATCTGCCAACCCCAAGAGGGTAGAAACATGCTCTTTTTCTTTCAGAAAAAATAATAGGAAAATCTGATACCAACTGAAAAGCTGCAAATTGTTTTTGAAGTGATTGCTAAGTACACCTTACACCCTGAGCACCTTTGGCCCAGACGGCCGCCTGGTTGCGCCTCAGGTGCTGTGACCCTATTTGCTCGCATGCATCACTGGATGGCACGCATGAGCAAAGGGGGGGGGGGTTAATTGTTGCAGTTAAATAAGACTTTTCCTCTGTGGCCCAGCACTGCTTCCAGCAACATAATGTTGGTAAAGCTGTCAAGATTAGGCAGGCAGCACTTTCCCCTCTCTGGGGACCTTTTGTAAATATTCAGATTGACTTTATTCAAATGTTTAAATGTTGTAATTGTAAGTATGTGTTAGTTTTAGTAATGTATTTCCTTGTAAAAAGGCAGATGCCAAAACTGTTGTAAAACTTTTGCTTAAGGATTTTGTATCACAATCTGGCATATCTGGACTGATTATAAAAAATTTATGTGCAGCTTTACAGATCCAGTATGGCCAAATGCCCTTTGAAGGCCACTCCCAATCGAAAGACCGAACTCAGCCCTCATGAAATTCTAACAGGGCGCCCAATGCGACTACCAGCTGTGCCCCACTGGCCCTGGCCCAGATGGACAGTCATTTAGTAAATAACACAATGCTTAATTATTGCCAGGCACTAATGAAATGTGTTAGGTCTTTTTACATATAGCAGCCCTGCCACTCGCTGAAACCAAGAGACTGGGTCTACATGGGGGTCCATCAGCGAGGAACCGCCCTGGCTCGGTGCTGAGGCACCCTTATCAAGTCCTGCTAATTATCAACACCGCTGTGAAGTGCCGAGAATTGACTACCTGCCCATGTTTCTCACTGGAATGGCTCTCCCACTGATGATCGGTCTATCTTTCCTCCTGGTGTTGTTGCTCCTTCTGGACAGCAGGAGTAAAGAACAAGATAAAGAGCTGGTAACCTCTCCTTTGTCCGCTGATAGACCCACTGTGCCTTTGAATCTTGCTAAGAAAACAACCTCTCCACCTGAGGACATAATAAAGCCTCCAACCAAGCAAGGTGATTGTGCTAGTAACCTCTCCCTTGCTACCTCACTGCCGGACAGCTAAGTGAACTAAGACTACAAAATCTCAAAAAATAGCTTGCGGAGGCTAGACAAAACAACCCGAAGATGAAACTTTTAATGTTCCTCAGCCTCTCCTTCTTAACGAACTTAGGATGGGGATGGGAAAGTAATATTTTTCTAAATCTTAGCCAATCAGTAGCCTCACTAGTGAATAATCAAACATATACCCAAAGAATCTGTTCTACCACTGAAGATTTTACCTGTACTGAAAATTATTCCTGTAACTAATAATATAATATTCCTGTACCCTATTGCAATATACCCCTTCCTATGCCATTAATTTTGATGCCTCTCTGCCCTTTGTGAAGGTGTTTAGCCAAAGATGTGGTATAATACTTCACAAGGGGGAGATGTGTTAGTGTGTTAGGACACCGATGGACTGTAATTAATGTTACATTAGGGACCATTAAATTCACACTGTCCAGTTTTCAAATTATCTCTACATATCCAAATTGCTCTAAAGGAGCTGCTATTCAGCTAGCACAGCAAAAGATCTGGGTTTCCCCTAGAAAGAGAAGAGACTTGGCTGGACACCTATGGGATGGTACAAATAGCGCAGCTGTAATTTGGAATGTTCACAAAAGCCAACAGCATGAGGAAAAATTAGGCCAATTGGAAAAAGCCACTGGTCTTATTACTGGAGCACAGCTAACCCAGGTACAGGCTGGTGTTGGTGAATTACATGTTATTTCCGCCCTTAGTCCAATGACTCGCAAGCTGCTGACAGAGATGGTATTAAGTATCAGCAAGTCTGGGAAGGCATTGAGGTGGGATCTAGCATGTTCAGAGGTTCAGGATTTCCTGAATGATCAGCTATTGGCCATTCGAGGTGATCTTATGCATCAGGCCTGGCCCTCTGCCCTTACAAATGCCTCAGGAATTCCATCTAATCTATGGCCATGGAGGCATACCTGGAGGTTTTCAGGGTGGAGGTGTGAACATTCACAGTGCTCCTTCCAACCATATAGACCGGTTAGAGGGATGTGGGCACCCACATACCAAATCCTGCCCGGTCCATGGGGAGGGTGCATGTGAGATTGGGTAATCCACCAAGACATTTGGGAAATCAAAGTGCCTGGTGGACCTAACCAGGTTTGTGATCAGTGCTCCTGAAATAACACACGATATTTGGATAGGTCTTGGGAATCAGTGGACACTCTGGCCCTTAGAGCCCCCACAGCTTCAATGTATGTGCAAACTGAAACCAGGGGATGTCATCACTGCTCATGACAGTGTCTGCTGGGAAGGCATGGGGCTAGGAACTAACTTGACAGGACACTTGCTCTTCCAAGCTAATGACACCTATGTGTGCTTGAAGACCTCTGCTCTGTTAGATATACATTTTAATCTTACCACGGCTGCAGGCAGCCATCTTCTTTATTGGCCTGCTAATAAGGTTTCTCAGGTAGTCCTTAAGTACAAAATCCCCTTTAATTGGACCACCTTAATACCCAACTGCTTTCACAATCTGCTTTCACTCCTACCAGAAGTTCAAAAACTCTCCGAATTGCAAGGAGCTACTCAGGTACTTGAAAACATATATCAAATTGAAAAGCAAGCCTTCCATACAGCCCATCGTATATCCACATTATGTACTGAATCTGATGTAATGTGTAAAGTAACTAAGGTTATACGCCAACCCCATCATATCGCTGCAATAGGAGGGTTAACGCTTTTGGTATTGCTTGGATTAAGTCTTTGTATTTGCTATTGCTGCTGTAAAACACAGTGCTGTCCTTGTACCTGTCCACCTAACCCAAGGCAAGAAAGACTCCAGGCCCAGCCTCGGAAAGTAATAAAGTTGATGCATGTTTACAGTAATATTTGGATGGATAAAAAGGAAGAAGGGGAAGAGCAGAGGGAGATTTACCAACTTATGAATATGGAAGTTTAGGCAAAGGTGATGCCAAATAGGCATCAAATGGGGGATTGTAGTAGAAAATTGGCTCAGGCCTAAACTTTGGCTCAGGCCTGAGCTTTGTCGGGCCTGAACTTTGGTCAAGTTAACCGTAAAAAAAGGGGGGAGGGGTTATTGGAGACAGGGTAAAGGAAAAATACAAAAGCAGTACTATTTGTAATCACCAGGCTTGTGAAATGTAACTGCCAACTGCTAGTGTTCCAAAAGCTTGTAACCACAAAGGGCAAACTGTGAATAACAGGAAGGCTGGCTGGTGCTGCTTTCCTTTTATGGAAGGTGCATTCCAAGTATGGCAAAAATTGTTAACAAGGAAGTGTATATTGCTAATTGTGGTTTTATGCTATATAAGCTGCTGAGAATCTGTATTCGGGGGGACTGTCGGTTTGCTGGTACCCCCCTTGCATGCTTGTAATAAAGGGTCCTCAGGCGATTCTGATCCAAATGCAACACGACAGAAGTTTTACATTGTTTATTTTTGAGTGCAGTTATGTAACAAAAAAAATCTACTTTTGTAAGTTGCACTTTCATGATAAAGAGATTGCACTACAGTACTTGTATGAGGTGAATTGAAAAATACTATTTCTTTTATCATTTTACAGTGCAAATATTTATAATAAAATAGTATACACTGTTATTTCAGTTACAACACACAATACAATATATATGAAAATGTAGAAAAACATCCAAAATATTTCATAATTTTCAATTGGTATTCTATTGTTTAACAGTGTGATTAAAACTGTGATTAATCATGATTAATTTTTTAAATCATGATTAATGTTTTTGAGTTAATCGTGTGAGTTAACTGCGATTAATTGACAGCCCTAATATCTAGCATAGATTTGGAGGTGATATCAATCTAATTGTGATGCTGACATACCACATGTCAGCTCATGCCAAAGCCCCAAACCAATTCAGATATGTATTAATATAGATTAAAGTGGTTGTTAATTGTTTAAGAATGTATTTGGTATTTAAACTTCATGAAAACTAATGGGATGTTACATGCATTGTTTTCACTGATATGCATCCTGTTATAATATAATATAAAACATTTACATTCTATATTCCTCTGTAACTAAATAACCCACCAAATGAGAAAGAAGCCTTGTGTAATGCAATGAAGAACTTTAACAGGAAAGTGCTAATTTGAAGGCAAGTGGTCATTGTGTGTGCTGATCAGAGATCAAAGACTCTAAATGTACTCCTATCTCTCTATCAACCAAAGAGCCCATCTGGATGGTGAGCCTGTCAGCTTGATTTCTGTGAGAAAAAACTATACCTATGGATTCAGGGAAAGATCCTGCATGTCTGGACTGTTTGGACTGTTACAGGGAAGGGTACCAGAAGCAAAGCAGAGATCCCCAGAAACAATCTGGCTATCCTGAAAAGACTTTTCTGCCACCATTTGGGAATTAGAGACTATGACTCACCTGTAGGTATATTTTACGTGCTTTAGCCTGGCAACAGATCTCATTTCCTTTTCTTAGCTAATAAACCTATAGTTAGTTGACTATATACTTGACTACCAGGGTTATCTTTGGTGTGAGATCTAGAATGCAACTCGATCTGGGTGACTGGTCTCTTGGGACTGGGAGTAACCTGTAATGTTTGTGATTTTTGGTATAAATGACCATTTATGGTTAAGTTCAGTTTGTCTGGGTGGCAAGATAGACTGGAGAGTCTAATGGGACTGTATGGTAAAACTATTATAGTAATCAGGGCCAGCTCCAGGCACCAGCGGAGGAAGCATGTGCCTGGGGCGGCACATGCTAAGGGGCGGCATTCCAAGCGGTTTTTTGTTTTGTTTTGTTTTTTTGCTTGGGGTGGCAAAAATGGTAGAGCCGGCCCTGATAGTAATCCAGGAGTTCACACCTGTTACTGGTTTGGTGAAATCTAATCATGGAACCCATCACCAGTTTGGGGTGTCTGCACTGAGGTAGGCACTCAATGTCCTGAGGTACTCCAGATGGCCTGGCAGTAATATATTAAAGCAACTTTTGAAAATTGCACAGACATCCAATCAGTGTATTACCTTCTCAATGAGCCATGTCCTGGGATTCATTTATGATTTTGTTTTGAACCCCAATCAGCTTCCAATAGCCTCTGTATTTTAAAAATTGTCGGCCTGAAAAATACCTTCTTCCCCAAATTTTGCATTTCCCCCCTAAACAATCCCTGCCCTTTTCAGTGGGTCGGCATTGGTGAGGCCTCATCTGGAGTACTGTGTCCAGTTTTGGGCCCCACACTACAAGAAGGATGCGGAAAAATTGGAAAGAGTCCAGTGGAGGGCAACAAAAATGATTAGGGGCTGGAGCACATGACTTACGAGGAGAGGCTGAGGGAACTGGGATTGTTTAGTCTGCAGAAGAGAAAAATGAGGGGGGATTTGAGAGCTGCTTTCAACTACCTGAAAGGGGGTTCCAAAGAGGATGGATCTAGACTGTTCTCAGTGGTAGCAGATGACAGAACAAGGAGTAATGGTCTCAAGTTGCAGTGGCGGAGGTTTAGGTTGGATATTAGGAAAAACTTTTTCACTAGGAGGGTGGTGAAGTACTGCAATGGGTTACCTAGGGAGGTGGTAGAATCTCCTTCCTTATGCTCCAATACGTCTGTTAGTCTATAAGGTTCCACAGGACTCTTTGGCCTGGTCCCCACTAAGCCCCCACTTCGGACTAAGGTACGCAAATTCAGCTACGTTAATAACGTAGCTGAATTCGAAGTACCTTAGTCCGAACTTACCGCGGGTCCAGACGCGGCAGGCAGGCTCCCCCGTCGATGCCGCGTACTCCTCTCGCCGAGCTGGAGTACCGGCGTCGACGGCGAGCACTTCCGGGATCAATCCGGGATCGATTTATCGCGTCTAAACCAGACGCAATAAATCGATCCCAGAACATCGATTGCCTGCCGCTGGACCCTCCGGTAAGTGTAGACATACCCTTTGTTGCTCCTTCCTTAGAGGTTTTTAAGGTCAGGCTTGACAAAGCCCTGGCTGGGATGATTTAGTTGGGCTTGGTCCTGCTTTGAGCAGGGGGTTGGACTAGATGACCTCCTGAGGTCCCTTCCAACCCTGATATTCTATGATTCTATTATTCTATGAAGTTGTAACTACATCTACCTCCTGCACTGAGCAGCAAATAGAAAACATGGCTGAACTTCTGGACCGACTCTTCAGTCTATGGAATCCCTTCTCTCAATCCTCTGTTTTATCCAGACAAGAGAGATTGGGTGAAATCCTGGCCCATTTAAGTTAGTGGGTGTTTTACCATTAACATTAGTTGGCTAGCATTTCACCCATTCAGTTTATGCTACTTCCTGTATTTGAAATCAAGTCCTTCATTGAACCTGACGAGTAATTATAGCGCGTACAATCGTTCTCTCTGCATGTGTGTGTGTGCGCCCTCTCCCCCCCCCCCCCCCACACACAATTGGTACTCAGATAACATACCGAAATGGAAGCATTAGAGAGAGACAGAGAGAGGCAGGCAGATGGAAAGACGGTACAAACAGACGAAGGATGTAGTAACCTTCAAAATGCACTTATTTTCTTATCCTCAGTGCATCTTGTCAAAATACTATTAAACCATTCTGTACTAGTTCTGAAATATTCACCAAAACGGATTATTTTATGCCATATTTTTCAAGATAATAAGACTTTACGATTGTAATGTTTATAGCTTGTCAAAAGATTATGTACTTATCAATATTTTGAGTATTTATTTTTCCTAGTTTCTCTTTTCTATAACCGGTTAATTGGGCTCTAAGTTAGAAAGAATAACAAGGAAGAAAAGAAAAAAGCAATGCAATTTATCGGTACATTTAGCAGGAGAAGAGGGATTAATATGATGATTCAGCTTTCCGGAAACAATGAATGCGCAAATAATTGGAAAACACACCATTAACTCCCTGCATAGGATAATTGTAAGGAGAATAACATTAAACCATCCATTTATATTTTAAAAACTTTCATTAATGGAGTTTGTTCTATGAGCCTTCTTTTACGATTCCAAGATATAGATCATAGAGAGGAACTGTTTCCATATTAGAGATATGAACTAAGCACCGCCAGAATTTGCATACTACAAATGCCCCCGGAAAGGAAAGAGAAGAGCTCGCCTTGTGAAACGTTGACAGCCCAGGGCAACAGCGTTCTTTTCTAAGGCCACAAATCGGCGCTCCCAAAGCAGTTGATTACACTCTGAAGAACAGTACATGAGAATGTTCTTTACAACCTTCTTAGAAAACACATCCCTCATTTTCGCACACTCTGACTTCTATTGCACCCGGTAGCTCCGAATCCCTTGTGCAATCTCTCTCTCGCTCTTCCCCATTCAAAGATTTATTGACTATATTTCAATCAGTGAAACCGTTTTGATGTAACACAAAGAAATATTTTAATTTCCACTTCCGTGAAAATAACAAGGTAATATATTTAAGAAACAGTAACACCGGTATCTCAACTAAAACCTTAGCAAGTAAAATTAAATAATTAACTCCCACCAGTATTAAAATCACTTCCATACACCATATGTATACTGGAGGAAATAAAGAGGGAGACTGCAAATATTTCAACATAAAAGTTAAATTAATATTACTGAAATCTATACAGGCGTTAAAACAATCATTAATTCCATATTGCGCTAGAAAAGAGATAGGAAAAATATATTTAAGCGGCAGACAGTCTCACCTGACCGGCAGATTCCATTTCGTTATTCAGATGCGAGTTAATAACGCGATCCTGTACTTTCACTAAATCGATTCCAGAATTGCTTTGCTGAGCTGGGAGACGGGAGATAACAGGTCTCAGGAATTTGAACTCGCTAGTTCCCGAACCAGATGTTAAACAAACTTCATAACGATAATTTTGAGACAGAGTTCCGTTACCCGTCAAATTATTCTGGAAGTTGCCATCGCCATCAACATTGCCAGACGCAGGCATGCATGTTCCTCCATAATTTCTTCTCTGAAGTAGCTTGATTATTGAAAATATAATTATTGAAATTAGAAAAAGAAACGAAATTAAACACAAAGAAATGACTAAATACGTAGTTAATGTGTCATCCTTTTCCTCTTCTTCAACTACATCAGTAAACTGCATATACACGTCTGAAAACCCATCCACTAGAGCTATATTCAGAGTTGCAGATGAAGAAAGGGGCAATTCTCCACTGTCTCTAACAACCACTATGAGTTTTTGCTTCATTGTATCTCGGTCTGTTATTAGCCTCGTGGTTCTTATTTCACCATTTTGGGAACCCACAGTGAATAGACCTGTATCAGTAGCCTTCAGCAGCTGGTAGGAAAGCCAAGAATTCTGACCGGAATCTCCATCCACAGCCACCACCTTTGTCACTAGGTAACCCGCCTCCGCCGATCTAGGAACAAGGTCATTAGCGGGGGAACTGCTGTTCTGCAGAGGGTATAAAATGAAGGGGGTGTTGTCATTTTCATCAATTATCACAACTTGGATAATTACTTCAGAGCTTAATGGAGGGGACCCGCCATCTGCAGCTCTCACTGTAACCTGGAACTCTCTTATCTGTTCATAATCCATGGATCGCAGAGCGTACACATTCCCATTTTCCGAGTTTATGGAGATATAGGAGAGCTGCGGAAGGCCACCTACCTCAGCAGGCAATAGAGAGTATGTCACTTTGGCATTCTGCTCTGAGTCCGAATCAAAAGCATTGACTTTGCCAATCTTTATCCCTGGACCGTTGTTTTCTCGGACATACAGAGTGTATGATGTTTGACTGAACTCTGGGGAATTGTCATTAATGTCGGATATTTTCACTGTGATGGTCTTTTCAGTAGAGAGACTTGGAGATCCCAAATCCTGAGCACTGAGGGTTATATTATATGCGGAAACTTTCTCTCGGTCAAGTGTACTTTCAATCATCAGAGAGTAGGAATTTTTGAAAGTTGTTTTTAAAGAAAATGGAACGTCATCTTCTACGGAACATACTGTTCTCCCGTTGTCCCCAGAGTCCCGGTCTCTGACAATGAAAAGCGCCACCACCGTCTCAGCCAAGGAGTCCTCAAGTATCGGGCTGATGAGGGATGTTACTATCACTTCTGGGGCATTGTCATTCACATCTACAACGAGAACAAGCACTTTACAGTGCGCAGACAGACCCCCGCCATCTGTGGCCTGAATGTTTAACTCGTAAGTCTCAATCATTTCAAAGTCAATTGCGCCTGTGAGTCGAATTTCCCCTGTCATTGGATTTATATTAAAGGTTTTGCTATTTTCTTTGGATTTTTGGCTAAAGTAATAGGATATTTCCCCATACTTTCCCTCGTCTAAATCAGTAGCAGAAATAGTGACAACCAGATAATCTTTGGGGCTGTTTTCCAGAACTCGAGCTTTGTAAATGGTCTGAGAGAACACAGGGAGATTGTCGTTGGCATCCAGAACAATGACAAGGATTTGTGCTGTGCCGGACCTCGGAGGGGAGCCGCCATCTACAGCCGTGAGCACTAGCCTCACCTCCGGCTGATGCTCTCTATCCAATGCTTTATCCAGCACTAGCTCTGCATATTTCCTGCCGTCACTGTGTTCACCGGTATACACACGAAAATGGGCATTGGCGCTAATGCTGTAGTTCTGGAGGCTGTTGTTTCCCACATCTAAGTCCTGAGCGCTCTCTAGGGGAAACCGAGATCCTGGGGGACTCGTTTCCGGGATTTTAAAACGTATTTCACTTTCCAAGAACACTGGAGAATGATCATTTACATCATAAACCCTCACTTCAGTTCGATAAGATTGTAAAGGATTTTCCAGGATTATTTCAAATTGTATCGTGCAGGGGTCAGTTTGCCCGCACAATTTTTCTCTGTCCACTTTCTCTTTAATAAACAAGTCGCCTGTATTGCCATTTAGCTGGAAATACTGGCTGCCGTCTTCAGTAACAACGCGAGCCCTGCGAACAGACAAACCCTTCAGGTCTAGCCCTAGATCCTTTCCTACATTAGCCACAAAGGACCCGCTTTCCATTTCTTCGGGAACAGAATACCGAACTGTTCCGGATCCGATGGCCCACATGCAAAGAAACAGAAGGAGAGACGCGACTTGCCTTTTGAATGCTGTTCTCCTCTCGGTATCCGCCATTGTTTATATAAAAACACATGACAGGGCGATCCTGAAATAATATCACTAGTCGAGATTCATCCCAGGATTTTCATTTCCGGAAGATGTTCTTTCTAGAGTTTTAATTGATGTGAATCCCTTTGTAGTGTTCTCAGCAATTCCAGACAAAGCCTCTGCAGCACCTCTGCTCTTGTGGTCGTGGGATGTTTCATTCCTCAGGAGTGCATTACAATCTGCAATTGTAAGCCCTTCTTAGCCAACAGCGCCACCAGATGTCTGAACTTTATGTTCGTTGTTTTTTTTTTCCTGTTTTTTTTTTTAATGTATAAAATAGTATGTTGGGTAGTGTCCTACCCATATTTAAACACATAAAATATTTATTGTTTGAGTTGTTGATCGAAATTTATACAGAATCAACAAAAATGACATGAATTGAGATTCTTTTCATAGCATTTTAATATATTTTGTAAGTACATATGAATAGTGATTGAAAAATGAAAGGATTAAACTGTCATATCTACGGTATTTTATTAATCTGTTATCCAAATTATTTCAGTTCTAAAAATTCACGTTCCTTTTAGAGTTGGAATGTCTATCAGAGACATCTGAAATGAGGAGATGTGTGAAATCTTGAATTCCTAATATTCTGCTTTAGCTAGTAAAACACGTTAAAATAGTATATCTTAAACTGAAGCAGATGCTTCGCCAAACCACAGTAATTTGAAAATTTATAACTGGTCTTCTTATTTTACCCTCATTTCTTTTTGTCTGGATTTATTTATTTTTGTAAGCTTGTTACTATAATTTGTACTTATTTGTTTCACAACAGTTACTTCTTTTCATAGCTAACCATAAAGTTGTATTTAATTACTAGAGTCACAGATTCCAAGGCTGAATGGAGCATTGTACTCATCTAGTCTGATCTCCTGTCTGACACAGGCCACAGAACTTCCCCCATATAATTCCTAGATAATATCTTTTAGAAAAACATCCAATCTTGATCTTAAAATTGCAGATGATGAAGAATCCACCATAACCCTTGATAAATTGATCCAATGGTGAATTATTCACACTGTTAAAAGTTTACATATTATTTCCCTTCTGAATTTGTTTAGCTTCTACTTCCAGCCATGGGATCCTGTTATATCTTTCTCTGTTACATTGAAGAGCACATTATCAAATATCTTCCCCTTGTAAGTACTTATAAACTATAATCAAATCATCCCTTAACCTTCTCTTTGTTAAGATCAATAGAATTAGTTCCTTGCATCTATCACTATAAGGCATTTTTTCTAATCTTCTAATCATTCTAGCCTCTCTTCTCTGTACCCACTCTTATTGATCAACATCCTCTTAAATTCTGAAAACCAGAACTGTATTCCAATATTCCAGTAGCCATCACACCAGGTCCAAATACAGAGGTAAAATAGTCTCTCTACTCTACTCAAGATTCCCCTGTTTATGCATCCAATAATCATATTAGCCCTTTTGGCCACAGCATTGTACTGGGAGGTCTTGTCCTGCAGATAACCGACCACCTCCAAATCTTTTTCAGAGTCACTGTTTCCATGGACACAGTCCCCCATCCTGTAAATACAGCCTATGCTCTTTCTTTCTAAATACCTACCTTTACATTTAGCCCCAGTAAAAAGGCATATTGTTTGCTCGCGTCCAGCTTACCAAATGATCCAGATCACTCTGTATCAGTGACCTGTCTCCTCTCCCCCCCACACAGATTTTTGTTTCATCTGCAAACTTTAACAGTGATGATTTTATGTTTTCTTCCAGGCCATTAATAAAAATGTTAAATAACATAGGGTCAGTGTGGGACGGCACTAGAAACACACTCTTTGGATAATGATTCCCAATTTACAATTACATTTTGAGACCTATCAGTTAGCCAGCTTTTAATCCATTTAACGTGTGCCATGATAATTTTATCAGTCCAGGTTTTTAATCAAAATGTCATGTGGTGACAAATCAAAGGCCTTATAAAAGTCCAAGTATATTATACACACTATTACCTTTATCAACCAAACTTGTGATCTCATCGACAAAAACTATCAAATTAGTTTGACAGGATTTTTGTCCATAAACCCATGTTGATTAACAATAATTATATTACCCTCCTTTATTTCTATATAATATTTAGCCCATGCTCCATTATCTTGCCAGGGAGCCATGTCAGACTGACAAGCCTATAATTACCTGGGTGTAAGGAACCAGGGCCTAGGTAGTCTGGCCTAACGGTTACAGCTGGGCTGAGTCTGCATATCAGGGACAATAGTCACTGAGCAGAAGTCAGAGGAATCACAACAGCCAGGTTCAGTAAGCAAGAGTCGGGGTCAGAGTCAGGCTGAGTTTGGGGACCAGAGGTCAGAGGTAGTACCAGGCTGGAATCAGGAGGCAGGAATCAGAATCAAAGTCAGGCTGGGAATGAAAACTGGAGATCAGGAGACAAGGTGAAGTCTGGAGTCACAGCAGGCCAAAATCTGTGTGGTTGCACAGACAACTGCCTCGGGCAACCCCTGAGGTTAAATAGGGCACTTGGCAACTGAGAGGGCTTCAGGGTACTGTCACTCTGCCTCCCCTGGTGGTACTTCCTGTGGCACCTACTCTCCACAATGCTCCCTGGGCGTGGTTCTCTAAGACCTCCTGGTAGAAATGTGGGAATGTCAGCTGTTGAGGCTCTGCAGACCCAGGCTCTAGTTCCTGGACCATTACACTAGGTCAGGGATCGGCAACCTTTGGCACGCAGCCCGCCAGGGTAAGCACCCTGGTGGGCCAGGCCTGTTTGTTTACCTGCCGCATCCGCAGGTTCGGCCGATTGCGGCTCCCACTGTAGGTATATGCTAGGTAAGGTATGGGTATAAATCAAAGTGATAATGCAAAAGCCTAAAGGCCTCAGAGTTTAGTTAATCTAATTGAGGCCCAGGGTCTAAAACACTTAGCATAAGCAACTAATAGGAGTGACCTTCTATCACAAGATGTCACAAAATGGAATGCTGTAATACACAAGTATGCTGAACTGCTGACAAGTAACCACAAAACACCAGTTTATGCTAATTTAGGGTATTTTAAGATATGAATATCCACAGATGTTCAACCTCAAGAATGCTATGGTAACCAATTGTTAATATAGTTGAGGTAAAAGGAAGTAAGCCTGTTAGAGAAGGACACCTTGACCTTGTTAGGATGAAGAAGTTTAAATATGGATATTGGGGACTGAACACCCTCATGAATATGCATGGCAGCCCTACATCAGGCACTAATACAAAGGGACTGACCTAGGGCTAAGCCGCTGAGATCTTCCTGTCGTGCCAGAACTAGAACCACTCAAGGATTATCTGTCTCACTCATTTTAGGTCCCTGAAAAGGGTGCTGTGAGTACATAAGAACATAAGAACATAAGTACAGCCATACTGGGTCAGACCAAAGGTCCATCCAGCCTAGTATCCTGTTTACCGACAGTGGCCAATGCCGGGTGCCCCAGAGGGAGTAAATGTAACAGGTAATGATCAGGTGATCTCTCCCCTACCATCCATCTCCACCCTCTGCCTATCCTGGCTAATAGCCATTGATGGACCTATCCTCCATGAATTTATCTAGTTCTTTTTTTAACCTTGTTATAGTCTTGGCCTTCACAACATCCTCTGGCAAGGAATTATACAGGTTGACTGTGCTGTTGTGTGAAAAAATACTTCCTTTCGTTTGTTTTAAACCTGTTGCATATTAATTTCATTTGGTGACCCCTAGTCCTTGTGTTATGAGAAGGAGTAAATAACACTTCCTTATTTACTTTCTCCACACTAGTCATGATTTCATAGATCTCTATCATATCTCCCTGTAGTCGTCTTTTTTCCAAGCTGAAAAGTCCCAGTTTTATTAATCTCTCCTCAAATGGCAGATGCTCCATACCTCTAATCATTTTTGTTGCCCTTTTTCTGAACCTTTTCCAATTTCAATATATCTTTTTTGAGATGGAGCAACCACATCTGCATGCAGTATTCAAGATGTGGGTATACCATGGATTTGTATAGAGGCAATATGATATTTTCTGTCTTATTATCTATCCCTTTCTTAATGATTCCCAAAATTCTGTTCACTTTTTTGACTGCTGCTGCACATTGAGTGGCTGTTTTCAGAGAACTATCCACAATAACTCCAAGATCTCTTTCTTGAGTGGCAACAGCTAATTTAGGCCCCATCATTTTATAAATATGCAATATGCAATAGTGAAAGTCTACATGAAATAATGAGACTAGTAATTTTAACCCATAGGGGTGTTTTTGTTCAATTACATTTCAGCCTATATGATCAGTTATGTTCACCATTCCCTTCTGTATGTTAATATTTTGCAGATCATTATGAATATGATTACATATTATAAACTTTTTTTATGTTCCCCTAGGACTAATTTCTGAGGTTTAGTATTATTTAACTATTGTAAAAAGCAGAAAATTATTATTTTTAATAATAACAGTATTATCCCTCAGTATTACATTATGGGGATTTTAAAAAAACTATAGCCTTCACAATATACAATAGTTTTAAGCATAAAAAGAGGAAAGCTACTGTCTAAAATTTATCCCTATGAGTCGCCAATAAATCCTGACCATTAATCAGCTCCATAGGTTTGAGTATTCAGGAGTTTTTTAAACTTTTCACAGTATTCCTGCATTTCAGGTCCTCAAAGGCACTTGTTCTCCTTTGACTTTCCTTAAAATTCTTGCAGTGCATAAGAGAGCTGTCTTCTGGAGATTATTGATTGTGATTGTGACATTGACAGACCAGGTGCCAGCTCATGCCAGGGTCCCCAGGTTTCAAGTGACCACTGACAAATGCATAGCTGGAATCAGTCTGGCTCACCTGTGTATTAGCATTGTTAAAACAGGTATTATAATTCTAAGAATGTGTTTACTGTTTAGTCTTTATTGAATGCTTGTGAGTTGCTACATGCATGAATCTCACTTATAACATCCGTATCCCATATAGTAAGGTAATATTTAAGCAGTTGTATTTGTGAGCCTCTATGACTGTGTAAATCACCAGCCAGGAAAGAGACATTAGTGTGAAGGGCTGATCTTCAATAGAAACTGTTATGCCCTTCCCAAAAGGAAAGGTCCATCCATAGAGGGACTATTATGGGCATTGCATTTGGAATTTCCCTACATACCATCAATAAGAGGACAAAAGACTTTTCTTGTTCTGCTTTTCTGCCCATGAGTATGAGTCATGTACGTGGATTCCTCCCATCAGCTCAGTTTGCAGTTCAAAGCACATGGCAGGAGGGTGATGAAAACCCCAAACAAAAGAAACTTGGTATCTCTATGCTGCTTGGACTCTAGGGGGGCAAAGTGTTTCTAGACATAAGTGAGAAATCCCCACCTGTTTAGCAGGGTTTAGTAATGAAGGACATATAGAACTTGTTGGTCATAGAACCTTTTTACACCTTTTGAAATTTAAGATTGTAACTCATTAGTGTATCTAGGTTTACCTGCTTTACCCTTGTAAGTAACTCGCTCACTTTCTTTTATAAATCTTTATAGATATTATATGATTGGCTACAAGCATAGTCTTAGGTGTGAGATCTAAGGTGCAATCAACCTGGAGAACTGGGAGAAACTGGAATATTGCTAAGTATCAGAGGGGTAGCCGTGTTAGTCTGAATCTGTAAAAAGCTACAGAGGGTCCTGTGGCACCTTTAAGACTAACAGAAGTATTGGGAGCATAAGCTTTCGTGGGTAAGAACCTCACTTCTTCAGATGCAAGTAATGGAAATCTCCAGAGGCAAGTATAAATCAGTATGGAGATAACGAGGTTAGTTCAATCAGGGAGGGTGAGGTCCTCTGCTAGCAGTTGAGCTGTGAACACCAAGGAAGGAGAAACTGCTTCTGTAGTTGGATAGCCATTCACAGTCTTGTTTAATCCTGATCTGATGGTGTCAAATTTGCAAATGAACTGGAGCTCAGCAGTTTCTCTTTGGAGTCTGGTCCTGAAGTTTTTTTGCTGTAAGATGGCTACCTTTACATCTGCTATTGTGTGGCCGGGGAGGTTGAAGTGTTCTCCTACAGGTTTTTGTATATTGCCATTCCTGATATCTGACTTGTGTCCATTTATCCTCTTGCGTAGTGACTGTCCAGTCTGGCCAATGTACATAGCAGAGGGGCATTGCTGGCACATGATGGCATATATAACATTGGTGGACGTGCAGGTGAATGAGCCGGTGATGTTGTAGCTGATCTGGTTAGGTCCTGTGATGGTGTTGCTGGTGTAGATATGTGGGCAGAGTTGGCATCGAGGTTTGTTGCATGGGTTTGTTCCTGAGTTAGAGTTGTTATGGTGCGGTGCATGGTAGCTGGTGAGAATATGCTTAAGGTTGGCGGGTTGTCTGTGGGCGAGGACTGGCCTGCCTCCCAAGGTCTGTGAAAGTGAGGGATCATTGTCCAGGAATATTGCTGTGATTTTTGGTGTAAGGGACCATCTATCACAAACGTACACTCATCTCGGTGGCAAGACAGACAGTCTATCCAGAGGTTGGGATTCACACTCCTGAGGCAGTGCATCATTGTAGTGATGTCCACACCCAACATGTTCTTGAGCTGCTCATTATTATCCTTAGTGAACCCAAGTGCCCCAATAATCACTGGGACTGTCTTTGTTCCAGTTTTCCATAATCATTCCACTTTGTGGCAGAGTTCTTCATACTTTGCTATTTTCTCTTCTTGTTTCTTTTTTTATTTTTCTGTCTGCTGGTAAGGTCAGATCAATTAACATGTCTTGTTTTCCTTCTTCTCTACAACAGCTATAGCCACCCTATTTACCTCCACCATTCAGTCTGTGACAATTGTCATATTCCATAATTTTTTACCTATTCATTTTCTAGAGCACTTTCAATTTGGTGGTCATAATACCACATGGTGTGTTTCAATCCATACTTGCCATAGAGACACCAATGCAGACACTTGATGACCATCTGTTCATATATTCTCTTCCAGCCAGACACTTGAAGATGCTCAACACATGATCCACCATCTTTTCCTTTTCAGAACAGATTCTTCCATTTGGGGAGCAGTTCTGTCAGTCAATTTTGTTTCAAACATAATTAAACTTTAAGGACTGCTCTTGTGCACTCCTAATGAGACTCTCTCTCTCTTTTGATATATCCTTCTACAAACCATGAGTTTGTTAATCTTCAATCACAAGTGAGTTCAATCTCTCTCCATCATTGTCCATGCATTGATTTTTGTGTAAATCTTTTGAATCTTTCTTTGGTGATTTGCTTTCTCCTTTCCTTTATGCTTTTTTGGGGTTGGGATGCAAGCTTGGCCATCACTTGTTATCCCAGCAATATGATCTTCTATTCAGTTGACTCTTCTTGTATTTTGATGTATATTCTTCCTTCTCAATTGCTTCCTCCATAGATAGCAGACCTTTTCCTTTCATTGCTGTATGCATAGCCAGGAGCTTTCTTGTTTGGATGTCAATTTTTTTCTCCTCTTGATTCCAGTGGATCACTCCAGCAGTATACTTTACTATTGGTATCACCCATATATGAATGTGTTGGATCAAATTCTTTGAGTTGAGTTTTATCCTTAGAGTAGTTCTTCTTAATCTGTAATAATCTTTTCTGCCTTCTTCTTTGTTTTCCTTATGTTGCAACTCCAACAGTCCCCTGAGTCCAAGGTATTTGTAGGGCCCATGATGAGAAATACTTTAGATAGTACCTGTGAAGTTCCAAACAGTGACACAAGAACCTGAGTACCAACCTCCTGGAAGGCTGTTAAAAACCTGGGCACAAACCCCCAATTTCGTTGCAAGTTCCAAACTTAGAGTTCATCAACCAACCACACCAACTACAAACACCTCAGGTAATTTAATAGCCTTAACACTGAGTCTCAGACAGTCCCCTTGGGTAATCCAGTCTGTCTTGCCACCCAGCTGAGTGCATTTCTGTGATAGATGGTCCCTTACATGAAGAATCACAGCAATATTCAGGTTTCTCCCCATCCCAAAGGACCAGTCACTTACCCCAAGTCAATTGCACTTTAGGTCTCACACCAAAGATGAAGCTTGTAGCCATTCCTATAGTGAACTATATGAAGATGTGTAAGTTAGGAAAAGGGTCTCCTCTTTCAGGAGGGGCATAACAATTTCTGTAGAAGAGCAGCTCTTCCCACTAATTAATGTCCCCCTCCTGTATGGGAATTCATACAGTCACAGAGGCTCATTATACAACCACTCAAATATTACATTACAGTATGGAACACAGATATTACAAGTAAGATTAATGCATGCAGCAACTCACAAGCATTCAACAAAGTCTAAACATTAAACACTTTCTTATAATTCTAATTCCTATTTTATCAATATTAACCCACAAGTGAGACAGACAGATTCCATCTATGTATTTGTCAGTGTCCAGTTGAGACATGGGGAGCTTGGCATGAGCTGTCACCTGGCCTGCTAGCACCACAGTAAGCCTTTCTTAATTTGTATGCCATCTGATTGTATCAGTTTGCCCCCTTTACAGATATGTACACTGTATTTAGCCACACCAACCTCTAGCTTTATATCTTCATCAATCTTTTCTACATATCATCTGTCTTTGTGTATCTGTGACAGCCCTTGGTTGGGTTTGTTGGTACAGGAGTGCCACCTAGCTGTCATGGCTTAGACCTGTGACATGCAGGGGGTTGTTGGTAGGGGAGCACAGGCCCTCCCACTCCACTGGAATCCGACCAGGGCCCTTTGGGGGCTATCAGTGCTCTGACAGCCAGAGATGCTTAAGGCAGCCCTCCCTGGGCCACTTACTACCACCTCCCTGAGATTGTCCCAAGGTAGCCATCTGAGCTAAGGCAGTGTGAGGGTTGTCTGCTCACCCCACTTCTGGAGGCTGCATGTTGTGAGATTGTTCTCCTTTCCTCCTGTGGCATGACCCAGCCTCCCAGGGCCAGCTCAGTCCAAGGGTTTTCCCCTGCTGGGGTAGTCCAAACAAAAAATAAAGGGGATCAATCAAGTCCAGTGTTCATATGAGAGGGAGAGGGGAATGCTTTCCACTCAGGCTTTCCCTGCAGCAGGCCTTCCCTTTCCTCAGGGAGGGATCTTTGGGCAGTTGTTTAGGGAGAGATTCTTCTGCCTTCCCTCAGCTCCCTGGAGCTGCAAGTAGCATGTCTGCTCTCCTCCCTGGTCTGCCACAAGATGAGCAGCTCCCCTGCCTTTTAACCCCTCCTCCAATTGGCACATTTCCTACAGGCAGGGCAGGGTGGCACTGGCTGAGCCCAGAGTACTTCCTTAACCCTTCGTTGCTCATTGTGGGGTTTGTACACTTCATCACAATCTCCTTTTGTGACTGTTCATATAGTTTCAGATTATCCATGTGAAACAAATGGTTCACTGTTTGTTGCTCTTTGTTGTTATAATAACCACAATTTATCTCACCAAGTATCCATGTAAGCAGTAGCATCACTACCATAAACAGCACTGGTGATAAGGAATTCCCTTGAAAGATTCTTCTAATTTGGACCTCATCAATGACAATCTCTTCAAGGTACAGTCTAGTGTGCCAGTTAACCATAGATTGCTCCAGAAAGGAAATGACCTTTGGATTTTAAGTCTCTCAATGATCCATTAATATGAGATGTTGTCATGTGCTTTTGGGTAGTCTAGCCACACCGTCTCTAAATTTTTCTTTTCCTGTTTTACATATTCTGTGATCCTCCTGTTCAGCCTGTTTTGTCCCTTTCATGTTTACTGTGCAGCATGCTTGCTCAGATTAGGAGGCAGCATTCCATTGTGAGCTAGCACTATCTATATCTTCTTTGCCAGAATTGCTGGTAGAAGTTTCAGCATAGTTGGTAAGCACATGATAGTAATATAATTATTATATTATATATAATTCATAGAATCACTACAGTCTTCTTCTTCTTTTTTTTTTTTTTTTTTTTTTGGTATGAGGATGTGTATCCCTGTCACTATCCATTTTTGACATCCATTCTTCAAACATTTGTTAAATTGTTCAAGTAAACAACCATGGAGAGTTGTTAGGTGTTTCAGCCAGAATCCATGCACTTGTGTGGTTCAGGAGCTTTCCAATTACTTCCTGGGTGTTACCCCAGGAGCAAACATTTGAAATCCAGGTATAGAGCCAATACTTATAACTTTAAATACAAAAACGATACATGCATACAGATAGCATAATCATAATCAGCAAATCATAACCTTCCCCAAACATTGTAGGGGGAATGGAAAGTGGACAAGGGATAAGAGGTAGGGTCAGGAAGGTAATCACAGAAAAAGAATGTAGGGGACTGTGACAGGGCAGAGCGGCCCCGCTTTGGTATAGCAGGGGTTAACCCTTCCTTCCTCACAGAGGAAGCCCCGCCCCGGAAGTTCTGCTGGGCATGCTCCAACTAGAGGTCAGATATAAAAGCCTGCAGCTCAGCTCAGTCTGGGCTGACTGCCGGAGGGGAAGGATGCATGCTGCTAGCTCCTGCAGAGAGAGGGCCTGTGAGCCAGGATCCGGGAGTCAGCCCTGCCAAGGCACTACCTGAGACCCTGATGGAGGATGACCCAGGGGAGGAACAGACCGGAGGACCCCTCGCTGCAGATGCACTGTCATTCCCGGTAGGAAGTGACCCAGGGGAAAAGTAGAGATAAATGGCGTTAAAGCTGTATTACCGCTTGGTGTGTTGCGGGCGGATCCCTGCCGAGCGAGTGGCAAGTAGAGCTTGCCGCTACCCGGGCCCTGGGTCGGGGCTCAGTGGAGAGGGTGGGCCTGAGTCCCCCTATGCCCTCACCCTAAACTGTGAGGGATTATATGGACTCTGGCTGCTAGGCTGTGCTACCCTGCCTGCAAAGGGGGATTATATGGACTCTGGCCGCCAGGCCGTGCTACCCCGCCTGCAAAGGGGGATTATATGGACTCTGGCCGCCAGGCCGTGCTACCCTGCCTGCAAAGGGGGATTATATGGACTTTGGCCGCCAGGCCGTGCTACCCCGCCTGCAAAGGGGGATTATATGGACTTTGGCCGCCAGGCCGTGCTACCCCGCCTGCAAAGGGGGATTATATGGACTTTGGCCGCCAGGCCGTGCTACCCCGCCTGCAAAGGGGGATTATATGGACTTTGGCCGCCAGGCCGTGCTACCCCGCCTGCAAAGGGGGATTATATGGACTTTGGCCGCCAGGCCGTGCTACCCCGCCTGCAAAGGGGGATTATATGGACTTTGGCCGCCAGGCCGTGCTACCCCGCCTGCAAAGGGGGATTATATGGACTTTGGCCGCCAGGTCGTGCTACCCCACCTGCAAATGGGGATTATATGGACTTTGGCTGCCAGGTCACGCTACCCCACCACAAAGGGGGATTATATGGACTCTGGCCACTAGGTCGAGCCACCCACTCGTAAGAGGGGTTATATAGACTCTGCCTGCCAGGTCGCGCTACTGCGCCTACGGGGGAGAGAAGAGCGTACGACCGAGTGACAGTAACAGACAGCCTGAAGAGAGGCAAACACCGAGACTAGAGAGAGGTGAGGTGCCGACATCCTTCCTGCCCCTGCCACAAAGGGGCACTGCGGTGCTAGCCCCACCACAGGGACCATGAAAGAAATGGGAGTGCAGTGGGTTGGGACAGATATGGGATTGGGTCATGGGAAACACCCATGGGTCAGAGAAAGCATAGAGGGGGACTGGCAAAAATGGTCTTTTCACTGTTTTAAAAACTGTAAACACTTAACATTTTCTAGATATATAATCTGAAATGTTTAATGATTTCCTTTTGAATAAAGTCTCCCTCTCCATTCATCCTCAGACCCATTCATCCTCTACTCTGTGTCATGTATAAATCCCCCCACAACATAAACTTCCTATCAACTTGCTAACATATTTAGGACAGCAGCCCTACTTCGGTGGATTTCTAAAGATGTGTCAGAGCAGGGCCCCCTCTTGTGGCTTTTATATGCTAACCCGATTTTAAATCTTTTTAGAGCAGAAAAATCCAAAATAAAAAATATGTTAAAGCAAGAGATAAGGAAGGCTGTAAGTGAATGTCAATTGAATCCAACTATCTCTCTCTCACACTCACACACACACACATTTTAGAAACATCTGCCATATAATCTTTCATCACCTAGTGTTATCACACCAGAAATAAATTGCAAAACTACCTGCAAAGGCCAAGATAACAACATAATGAACGATTTTAAAATTCCATTTCCGATTCTAGGAATCTATTTCTAATAATCCTGAATACTAATTTAAGTTACATTATTTATTACAAAAATATAAAAACCACTGTAAAATATAGTTTAAATACAAATTTGCAAGTTCTATACCACAGGACACAACACCATCAAGGAATTTCACAACACCAAGTAGATCAGTCGCTCAGTTTCTATTAATTAAAATAGTCTTCTGCTGTACTAACACATGACGTCATGAAAAACCAGATAGAATTCTGATATGATTCAATATGCCCTGAGACTATACAGCTTTCAATATGTTTTCTACAAATGCACACTACAATATATAAAGTCAACAGTATGCATCGAGATATTTCCATTACAGAATAAAGCAATGTGACAAAGTTAAGGTTGGCTATATGACAAAATTCGAGTAACACCAGAGACTCCTAAGGCCCCAGCTCCCAGAGTCACGTGATTAGATCAGAGTCTAGGCTTTCATTTAAAGATATGTCTAGCTCTCATGGATGCAAGGAAAACTCTATAAAGATAAATCCAGTGCAACTGATCCCTGCGACAGCAGCCAGCCTGAAAGACGAGATCATCCCAGCAGAAGGAGGGTAGGGCCTTCCCATGTGGGTGGGGTCACAGTGTGGGAGTGGTGTTATGGGGCCCCCATAGAGTATACCTAAGGCCTCCTTTGCCTTAATTGGGTCCTGGGTGACTGTAACAATAACGGGGAAATAGCTGGATGCATTAATTTATCATTTACAATTCCCTGTTAAACCGCGCTTGTGGCAAAGTTTGTTTCTTTAATGACACCAGCATACTTTGATCAAAGACAAAAATCAGTTATCCCGACTAGAATATTCAAGAATATTTCGCCAAAACAGTAGACTAATCATTTCCTTATAACGTGCATACTCAATGGACCAATAGTATATTAATACTCTCGGATACTTGTGTACTGAAGCTATCTAATATTCCAAATATTTGTAACCCAAAACACAGATTAGGAAACATTAAATATATACAGATCAATACTAAACTCATTTGCAAGAACCAATAGAACAAAAAGGTAGCATTCTGAATAATTGTGAAATATTTATGATGTTTTCTTTAAATATAGTTAAATATAGGCATATGTTAAATCAATAATAAGAAAATAAGAAATAAAAAAACTATAGAGAATGAGAAGTTAATTTTACCTGGTTCGCTGATTTCATGTCCGTGGTTAGATCAAAGTTAGTAAGAAGATCCTGTTCTTTTCCAGAGTCCTCATTGCCATGCTGAGGTGGGAGAGAGGGGATAATTGGTCTGAGGAATCTGAATTCACTGTTTCCTGATCCAGTTGTTAAACAGACTTCATAACGATAACTGTGAGACTGAGTTCCGTTACCCGTTATATCTACCAAATTATTTTGGAAGTTGCTATTACCACAACAATTGCCAGAAGCAGACATGTATTTTTCTCCATAATTCCTTCTTCTATAAAGCTTGATAATTATAAATATTATCACTGAAATAAAAAAGACAAACGATACTAAACACAAGGAAATTATTAAGTACATCGTTAATGTGTCATTCTCTTCCTCTTCCACAGCTACATCTGTAAACTGCATGTATGCATCCGAAAAGCCATCCACTAGAGCTATGTTTAGAGTCGCAGATGAAGAAAGGGGTAATTCTCCGCTGTCCCTAACAAGCACAATGAGTTTTTGCTTCACCGTATCTCGGTCTGTTATTAGCCTCGTGGTTCTTATTTCACCATTTTGGGAAGCGATAGTAAATAGACCTGGGTCAGTGGCCTTCAACAAATGATAGGAAAGCCAAGAATTCTGACCGGAATCTCCATCCACAGCCACCACCTTCGTCACCAGGTAACCCGCCTTCGCCGATCTAGGAACCAGGTCAGTAGCGGGGGAACTGCTGTTCTGCAGAGGGTATAAAATGAAGGGGGTGTTGTCATTTTCATCAGTTATCACAACTTGGATAATTACTTCAGAGCTTAATGGAGGGGACCCGCCATCTGCAGCTCTCACTGTGACCTGGAACTCTCTTATCTGTTCATAATCCATGGATCGCAGAGCGTACACATTCCCATTTTCCGAGTTTATGGAGATATAGGAGAGCTGCGGAAGGCCACCTACCTCAGCAGGCAATAGAGAGTATGTCACTTTGGCATTCTGCTCTGAGTCCGAATCAAAAGCATTGACTTTGCCAATCTTTATCCCTGGACCGTTGTTTTCTCGGACATACATCATGTATGATGTTTGACTGAACTCTGGGGAATTGTCATTAATGTCGGATATTTTCACGACGATTCTCTCCTCAGTGGAGAGACTGGGAGTTCCCAAATCCCTGGCTGTGATGGTGATGTTATACTCCGATACTTTCTCTCTGTCAAGCACATATTCAGTCACTAGAGAGTAGGAATTTTTGAAAGTTGTTTTTAAAGAAAATGGAAGATCATCTTCTATGGAGCAGACTGTTCTCCCATTGTTCCCAGAGTCCCGGTCTCTGACACTGAAAAGCGCCACCACTGTTACAGGCGAGGAGTCCTCAGGTATGGGGCTGGTGAGGGACGTTACTTTAACTTCCGGGGGATTGTCATTCACATCCAGCACCTCCACAAGCACTTTAGAGTGGGAAAACAGCCCCCCGTCATCTGTGGCCTGAACATCTAGCTCATATGTTTCAATAGTTTCAAAATCCAATTGGCCTGTGAGTCGAAGTTCCCCTGTCACTGGGTTTATATTAAAAGTTTTACTGTTTTCTTTGGATTTCTGGCTGAAAGAATAGGATATTTCCCCATAATTTCCCTCGTCTAAATCAGTAGCAGAAACAGTGACAACCAGATAATCTTTGGGGCTGTTTTCCAGAACTCGACTTTTGTAAGTGGTCTGAGAGAACACAGGAGGATTGTCGTTGGCATCGAGGACAATGACATGGATTTGTGCTGTGCCGGACTTCGGGGGAGAGCCGCCATCCACGGCCGTGAGCACTAGACTCACCTCTGGCTGCTCCTCGCGGTCCAGTGGTTTATCCAGCACTAGCTCTGCGAATTTCCTGCCGTCACTCCGAACCCGCGTATAAATATGGAAGTAGTCATTATTGCTAATGCTGTAGTTCTGGAGGCTGTTGTTTCCCACATCTAGATCCTGGGCATTTTCCAAGGGAAACCGAGACCCAGGGTCAGACGTTTCCAGGATTTTTAAAATAAATTCCTTTTCTGAGAACACTGGAGAATAATCATTTATATCATAAACTCTTATCTCAGCGGGATAGGCTTGTAAGGGATTTTGCAGGATTATTTCAAATTGCACCATACAGGGGTCCGCTTCCCCGCATAGTTCCTCTCTGTCCACTTTCTCTTTAATAAACAAGTCCCCAGTGTTGCTGTTTAGCTGGAAATGCTGGCGGCTGCCTTCGGAAACCACACGGGCCCTGCGAGCAGACAGTCTCTTCGGGTCTAGCCCTAGATCCTTTGCTACATTAGCCACAAAGGACCCGCTTTCCATTTCCTCAGGCACAGAATAGCGAACCGTCTCGCATCTGAGGGCCCACATGCAAAGAAATAGAACGAGAGAAGCGACTTGCCTTTTGATTGTTGTTCTCCTCTTCTTATCCGCCATTCTTAATAGGAAAGAACACACAGACATCGATCGAGAAATAATGACACTAGTGGAAATTCATTGCAGAATTCTGATTTCCGAAAGATTTACTTTAGTCTGTATATTTCCTTTCTACGGATTCAGTTAATCCAATGCCTTTACAATTTTGTTTTTCTCTGCGATACCAGACAAATCACCCGTATCTCAGCTCCTGCATTCTGGTCCTGTTACGGTCTAGACTTGTGATGCCGGAATCGCCTGCTGTAATCTTTCCCCTTCTTAGCCAACAGCGCCACTATGCGTCTAAACGCGGTCTTCCTCGCCGTAAAACCGGTTGGAAAATCTGT
The DNA here is from genome assembly GCF_028017835.1 of Emys orbicularis. Classification (NCBI taxonomy): domain Eukaryota; kingdom Metazoa; phylum Chordata; order Testudines; family Emydidae; genus Emys; species Emys orbicularis. The sequence goes on from NC_088690.1 coordinate 75,460,442, forward strand.
TCTATGGCTGTTCTATCTTCTTTACAGAATGGCTATTATATTGCTTTCCTTTTAGATATTCTGAATTAATAAACTTTTTTTTATAAAACGTAAATCTATTTAGGTAACATACTAATACGGAAAGCAAGAACAGACATACTGAATATTTAATGAGCAACAGAGGGTCCTGTGGCACCTTTAAGACTAACAGAAGTATTGGGAGCATAAGCTTTCGTGGGTAAGAACCTCACTTCTTCAGATGCAAGAGTTGCATCTGAAGAAGTGAGGTTCTTACCCACGAAAGCTTATGCTCCCAATACTTCTGTTAGTCTTAAAGGTGCCACAGGACCCTCTGTTGCTTTTTACAGATTCAGACTAACACGGCTACCCCTCTGATACTTGAATATTTAATGTGCATTTTAGTCTATTTTTTTCAAATAGTACCTAATCCGAAAACTCAGAGGTGCAAGGTAGCCAAAGTTCACCTCGATATTAATGTGAGTTGAGGCTGCCCAGAATATCTAAAGGTCTGGTCACTGTTTCTTCGACTGTAAAATCTGTGGGGGAGAGGTTATCTTGTACTCCATATAGCACAGTTGTCGGCATTAAACAAACAGTAAAATAAAATAGTCCCTATAGTATGCCTGGCAAATTGCTTTCTGAGCCAATTTGTCCTACCCCGTGTTGTTAGTGCTGTGGAGTATTGTTGCTGCTGTCAGTGTTGCTGTTTTTGGAGCTCTGATGTCAGCTAAAACTATGGATGACACCAAGCTGGGAGGGATTGCAAGCACTTTGAAGGACAGGATTAGAATTCTAACGGACCTTGAAAAATTGGAGAATTGGTCTGAAATCAACAAAATTAAATTAAATAAAGACAAATGCAAAGTACCTCCCTTTAAGAAGGAAAAATCAAATGCACCTCTCAGGGCGACTTTTTGGACAGGTGAGGAACAAATCACAAAATAGTTATTTCTACTCCTGCACAATGTATAATTTAATAGCTGTTAAAAATTTACCTTATTTTTAGTAAAGAAGAAGCAGCAGTCAGACCTTGCAGCTGGAGCCACCACCGCTGCCACTGCTACCTGGGTCGGGGCTGGTGGCCTCGCATCAGGCAGGCTTGGGGCTGGGCAGCTGCTCATGCACAACAACCATGGGGCCTGCCTCACGGGGGAGAAGGCTGGGGAGGCACAGGCTGCATGCCCCATTCCCACCCCCTGCAACCTCCGTGTAGCTTGGGTTTAATTGCTACAATCCTGCCATGGCCTCACCAAGCAGTGGTTACCACATCAAGGCCCTTACATAAGTAGGGATGTAAAATGCCACGTTAACAAGGCAACTTCTTGAGGCACTATTAGCTATACCAAAAGCCTCGTTCTGCATTACATTCTTCAAACTTGCTGGCACTGCACTTTTCTTCTGGAGAGAGTGAGTTGTTACATTTAAATAAAATCACAAATGATCCTTAAATCTGTATATATTTATCAATACAAATTATATAAAATGTATTTTGAAGCTTTTGTCAATTCTTGGTTAGGCTGCAGCTCACTTCCCTGGACTGGGGCGTCATCCCTGGCCCAACTGCAAAATGAGAATAACTGGCTAGATGGTAATACTGCTGAAAAGGATTTGGGGGTTATAGTGGATCACAAATTGAATACGAGTCAACAATGTGATGCCCTTCTGAAAAAAAACCTAATATCATTATGGGGTGTGTTAGCGGAAGTGTTGTATCTAAGGCATGGGAGGTAACTGTCCTGCTCTGCTTGGTACTGGTGAGATCTCAGCTGGAGTATTGCATCCAATTCTGGGCCTCACACTTTAAGAGAGATGTGGACAAGTCGGAGAGAGTCCAGAGGAGAGAAACAAATATGATCAAAGGTTTAGAAAACCTGACCTATGAGGAAAGGTTAAAGAAATTGGGCATGTTGAGAAAAGAAGACTGAGGTGGGACCTGATAACAGTCTTCAAATATGTTATTGGCTCTTATAAGGAGGACTGTGATCTATTGTTCTCCATATCCACTGAAGAGAGGACAAGAGGTAATGGACTTAATTTGTAGCAAGGGAGATTAAGTTTAGACATTAGGAAAAACTTTCTAACTACAAGGGTAGTTATGCTCTTGAATAGGCTTCCAAGGGAGGTTGTAGAATGCTGACACTGGAGATTTTTAAGAACAGGTTGGACCAGGGGTAGTCAACCCATGGCACGTGTGCCGAAGGTGGCACACAAGCTGATTTTCAGTGGCACTCACACTGCCCGGGTCCTGGCCACCGGTCCGGGGGGGCTCTGCATTTTAATTTAATTTTAAATGAAGATTCTTAAACATTTTAAAAACCTTATTTACTTTACATACAACAATAGTTTAGTTATATATTATAGACTTATAGAAAGAGACCTTCTAAAAACATTAAAATGTATTACTGGCACGCGAAACCTTACATTAGAGTGAATAAATGATGACTCGGCACACCACTTCTGAAAGGTTGCCGACCCCTGGGTTGGACAAACACTCATCAGGTTTACTTGGTCCTGCCACAGTGCAGGGAGCTGGACTTCATGATTTCTCAAGGTCCCTTCTAGCCCTATATGTCTATGATTCTAGTATGAAATTTCACAAAGGGAGACTCACAATTATTATTAACACTTTGAACCTTTCTGAGTAGCATCACTTGACATGGTTTTAATAAATGAGTTTCTGAAGTTATAGTAATCATTTTATTGTCTCCCACTTCCTAAATGTGTCACCATGGGCTACTATAAAGACCAGAACAAATGCTTTAATTAAAAGGACCTTTGTTTTTGTTGCCTAAAATTTTCCCCCGTCATACATTTATCAGATTACAGCATTATTATTAGAACGTCTAATATATTCAGTGAAAACAATGTGATACTCTGTCACCACTGAAGAAGCATTGTCCACTTTCTTGTGTGAATGACGCAATGCTGCTGAGCAATGACATCCACATGTGCTGTGGGTCCTCAACAAAGCCTCCACCAGGCCCTTTAAAGCCCACGGAAGGAATGGTTGAGTGAAGTCAGGGTAGCAGGATCAGGTCAATGCACTATGGTCATTCTATTGAATCTGGTGCCTAATAGAGTTCCACTCCATATTCCTATAGATAAACTACAGGTATGTGGGCCATCGGGAGTCAGACTCGCTTTAAATAATCAAATACACAAGAGAAGTATTTATAACTCACTATCCGGCTAGGAGTAGGTCTTGAGTGAGCTGCACATAGTGCATTCTGGTTCAGATAATATTCAAGAAAGAGATGGAGGAAAAAGTGAAGAATAAATAAAATAATTTAAAAAATGTGTGAATAATATATAACTAAGCATAATCCTATCTACTTTGGAGCACACAGTACAACTTCATAAACTGGCGAATAATCAATAATTGGGTATTAAACAAAAATAAATGTAACGTGGTTATGGTAAGAAGAACAATCTAATTAGAGTATTAAATGGGATGAGTTTAGCCATCGTAGCTAAAACTATCTGGTTAGAATAGGAATTAACTTGAGTCTCAGTCTTTATAATGTCAACACACATAGAGCAAGTGCCATACTGTTAGATTTTCATCTGTAAGGGTTTTCAGCCCTGCTTAGACTTCAGATATCCATTTTTGGTCATTGTGGGTTTTTTTTTATTTTTGTTTTGTTTTTTTAAAACATCAATTGGAGCGTTCAAGAGAGAGCAGAAAATGAACACAGGTTGGAAAATCAGCCCCAACAAGAAAGGTCCAGAGCAAAGAGAAAATAAAAGACAGGGAAGTAGTGGTAACTATGTGTAATTCCCTAAAAATATGATATAGAAGCATCCGCATAATTAAGCAGCAAACAGCGAGCGAGAAGTAGTGATATTATTAACTTGAAGCAAAGGAAATATAGATTTTATTGAGTTTAGGGAACAGAACATGCAGTCACAATACACTCCAGTTAATTCACTTCAAATCGCTTAATCTTATTCCTGTTATGTGCTAATTTAACACAGAGACGTTTAATTTGAGTGAATAATGATGTAAACAACTACAAAGTTTAACCAAGAGATGAACACACACACAAGATATGACTGTTGGGATTATATGCCATCATTTCAGTGCTAAAAGTTCTAGTGGTCAGTGACCATGATATTAGCCAGAGATATCTGGCGGGTAAGTCTCCCTCAGGGTTTGGTGAACCATGTTAAAAGTGAATAATTGTGAGGGCCACAGCTAAACCTGGAAAGGGTCATACCTCTGGTGTGAATATAGACACGTTAGGAGTATGACCCATATCGAAGAACATATGTTAAAGGTCAGACTTGTTTTTAAACGAAATAATATGAAGAAATTTGAAAGAGTTTCCAAAGGTGGTTGTGAGCTCAACCGTCAATGGAGAAATTAAAGGCGAGGGTAACGGTCTGCAAAGTCAGTGCTTAAAGTTAGGCACCTTAGAGGCGTGGTCTAACTTTCCAAGTTACAGCGGTCTTTCAACTCCCATTGAAGAAAATGGAAGCCCAGAAAAAAAGCCTACTTTTATTCGGGTGCCTGAATATGCGTTTGCTTGCCTGTGTTTAGGCCCCCAGCTGGAAAATTTTGATCCAGACATATATGATACATTCTATATCTGGGGTACTTAAGGAACAGTGTTGTTCCATGACTTCCACAATGCCGGTGGATAAGCTAAGCAATGGCACTTCAAGTCTGTCCAGCTAATAGCGATCCCTACATTCCAGTCCTAAAGGAAATCAGTCGGGAATTTGCCTCAACTTTTTCTACATGAAAAGATTTTATACGTATGTTGCATTACATGTTGATTCATGGACCTAAGTGGCCTCATGAACCTTATCAAGCAGAGTTCAAAGTGGGATAATTTTATCGAGACTTCAGTGGAGCTGAGAGAGTTACATGTTCTTCATCCCACACAATACTACAGTTTCGCAACAAAGGCTAAAATTTTCAAAAGTGACTAAGTGATTTAGAACGAAGTCCCATTTTCAAAAGTGATTTATGAATTTCTGTCGCTCTCGAAAATTTAACCAAAAATCACTAATCTAAAATAATATCTGTACACACAGGGACATCGCTATCATCAATCCTCCTCATCATCAATGGATTTCTATGAGAAGAGGAATATTCATAATTAAAGCACAAGGCAAGGGCGTGAAGATTGAATAGTAGGGATATATATAGCTAAATTATTACTATGCACACTCAAATTGTTTAAAATTCTGTTAAACTCTTACTAACAAGCATCAAAGCAAGTTTGGAAAATTAAATATTAATCAACACAAGCAGATATTCTGTCCTGATTCACTGATTCTATCTGACTACCCGCATGGGAACTATTAAGAAAATCATTGTCTCTGACCTTGTCTATTTCAGAATTCTGAGCAAGAAAACTAGGGATTATTGGTCTGAGAAATTTAAACTCGCTGTTACTCGATCCGTTTGTCAAACAGACTTCATAATGACAAGGCTCGGATAGGATTCCGGGTCCACTGGCACCTACTAAAGCACCGGGGAAGCCGTTAGCGCCATAAAAATTGCTACAAGCCGAGTTATATTTTTCACTAAAATTTCGCCTTTTACATCCCTTAATAATTACAAATACTACTATCGAAAATAAAAAAATGAATGAAATCATAGCCAGCGCTATCACTAAATACGTAGTCAGTGTGCTGTCCTTCTCTTCTTCGCTGGGTACCTCAAAAATCTGCATATACGCATCTGAAAATCCATCCACCACAAGAAAATTTAGCGTCGCTGTGGTTGATAGGGATGGTTCTCCGTTATCTTTAGTAAGGATAAGAAGTTTCTGCTTGAAGCTGTCTCGTTCATTTAATGGCCTAGTGGTCCTTATTTCACCATTTTGGGAACCCACAGTGAAGAGACTTGGGTCTGTGGCCTTCAGCAGCTGGTAGGAAAGCCAAGAATTCTGACCGGAATCTCCATCCACAGCCACCACCTTCGTCACCAGGTAACCCGCCTCCGCCGACCTGGGAACCAGGTCATTAGCGGGGGAGCTGCTGTTCTGCAGAGGGTATAAAATGAAGGGGGAGTTGTCATTGTCATCAATTATCACAACTCGGACAATGCCTTCAGAACTTAGTGGAGGGGACCCGCCATCTGCAGCTCTCACTGTGACCTGGAACTCTCTTATCTGTTCATAATCCATGGATCGCAGAGCGTACAAATTCCCATTTTCCGAGTTTATGGAGATATAAGAGAGAAGCAGAAGGCCACCTACCTCAGCAGGCAATAGAGAATATGTCACTTTGGCATTCTGCTCTGAGTCCGAATCAATAGCACTGACTTTGCCAATTTTTATCCCTGGCCCGTTGTTTTCTCTTATATACATAGTGTATGACGCTTCATTAAACACGGGAGAATTGTCATTAATATCTGATATTTTCACGGTGATTGTCACTGCAGTAGCGAGACTGGGAGATCCCAAATCCTGAGCAGTGATTGTTATGTTGTACTCCGATAGTCTCTCACGATCCAGTGCGCTTTCGGTCACCAGAGAGTAGGAATTTTTTGATACTTTTCTGACAGTAAAAGGCAGCTCGTCCTCTATGGAGCAGACCGTTTTCCCATTATCGCCGGAGTCCCGGTCCCTGACACTGAATAGAGCCATCACTCTCCCCTGCTGGGAGTTCTCCGGGATAGGGCTGGTGAGGGATGTTATGGTCACCTCCGGAGCATTGTCATTCATATCCAGCAATTCCACCAGGACTTTGCAGTGTGCAGACAGACCCCCGCCGTCCATGCCCTGTATGTCTATCTCATAGTTTTCTCTGTCTTCAAAATCCAATGGCCGCTTGAGTCGAATTTCTCCAGTGACAGGATTTATCTTAAAAGTTTGGCGATTTTCCTCTGAATTTTGAATAATGGAATAGGATATTTCCCCATTAATTCCTTCGTCTAAATCGGTAGCAGAGACTGTAGCTAACAAATAATCTTCAGGTGTATTTTCCAAAATCTGGACTTTATAAAGAAGCCGAGAAAACACCGGATTATTATCGTTTATATCCAGAACCATAACTCGAATTCGAGCTGTACCCGACCGCGGTGGGGAACCACCATCGATAGCTATGAGTGTGAAACTGATCTCCGGCTTCTCCTCACGGTCCAGGGGTATATCCAGCACCAGCTCTGCGTACTTTCTGCCGTCACTGCGATCCCGAGTATAAATCTGAAAATAGTCATTAGAGCTAATGCTGTAATTCTGGAGACTGTGGTTGCTCACATCTAAATCCTGGGCACTCTCCAGTAAAAACCGGTTTCCAGGCATAGTACTTTCCGAGATCTTTAGGATAAATTCATTATTCAAGAACACCGGAGAATGATCATTTATATCATAAACGCTTACCTCAGCTCGGTAGGACTGTAGCGGACTGTGCAGCAATATCTCAAAATGCACCAGGCAGGGGTCGACCTGCCCGCAGAGCTCCTCTCGGTCTATTTTTTCTTGTATAAACAAATCCCCGGTGCTGCGGTCGAGCTGAAAATACTGTTTTTCCCCTTCAGAAATAATCCGGGCCTGCCGAGCGGACAGTTTCTCGGCTTTCAGCCCCAAATCCTTTGCAATATTCGTCACGAAAGACCCACTTCCTGTTTCTTCAGTCACAGCATACCGAAGCGTTTCAGTTCTCACCTCCGGCACACAGAGAAAAAGGATCAGAGACAGAACCTGCCTTGTCAGGCCTTTCTCACTATTTCTTATCCCCATGTTTCCCTGTAACCGAACCTCTTCTACAGATACCTGACCTCTCTTTACATATATTTCAGCGTTCCTTAGTAGTGCTTACGAACAAGAATCTTTGCCAAAACCCGTCTCCATCTGAAGCTCTTTCAGGAACAGTGCAGTCCACATTCTGGACAACGCACTGTTATAGTCTGCTTCTCTGCCTGGCGGAGAGACGCTGTCTCGGCGACTAATGGAGTCACCTACAGCCGCAGTTCTCTTTCTTCGCCTTTGTGGTGAGCAGCGCCACCAAGCGTCTGTATTAAAAATTACTGAGATATTTTTTCAATGTAAAAATGGTTTATACATTTCATATCGTCAAAACCTTTTGCAAACATAACCGCAATAAAATATTTAATGAAAACTGAAATAGAATAATGTGCAATTCGAAACAAATAAATACGAGTAGACTTATTATATTAAAAAGATTAAACAGACGCTTGATTTCAGCATGGTTTATTGTAAAAAGCGATTAATTTTATCGTTTCTCTGAGGTACTTTCTCCGCCACATTGATTTCAAGTGGGAGGGGTAAATGAAGGAAATAAAATATAGACTTTTTGTTTTCGTTATAATTGTATCCCTTGTGTAACTCCATTGACCTCAATGAGATTACAGCCGTAATAAATTTGGTCCAATACGCCTAAGAAACTTCCCTTAGCCATTCACAGATATTGACCTGTACGATGCCAAATGCGTTCCCGAATGTATTTGAACGACTCATTTAAAAAAAAAAAAAAATTACATGCTTAGATCTAAACTCCTAATATTAGTTAGGGATTTTATCTGAAATCACTATTTCATCCTGTGGACAGTTTTCCTTTATCTAAATATTTTCTATATTTTCCCGGAATCTAAATTCAATTCGGGGTAGATAGTTATACACTTCTTAAACCAGGCCCACGGCTCTGCACTTGCGGGGGTTAGTATTTGTGTCTGTTTTGTAATACCTCGACTGATACGGCAGAAGCAGCCTATGCATCAGGGAGATCCCTTGAAATGGATCTAGAACAAATAATCACTTCCCGATTCATTGCAAAATTGAGATGGGACCCATACGTAGCTTCAAAGCATAGCGGTATTTTTCTCAGGCTGCTATCTTCTTCTTCAGGATCTCAGATTTCCTTTAAGAATAAGCAAATCTCTAGCAGTTACAGTTTCAAAGAAAACCTAAAATATATGAACTCAGCATAACCGATACAGAGATGCCTATGCGAGTCTGCAGAGAAGCTGAAATAATAGATCTGAGAGTGTTGTGAACTGCCCCATTCATCTCAGTGAAGAGTTAGTGCACAGATACTCAATGATAACTCAAATGTCGGACTTTTAAAATATTTCCTTCTTCGGAGAATAAAGGAGAAGATCATAGATCTACACAATTTACTGTGAGTGACATCTCAGTTTGGTGCCACAAGTGCCTTCCTCCTTGTCCCGCAGTCACTAGGAGCCAAGTGCAAGAACCATAGCATAGTGGCAGTCCATGGGCACATTCATGTCAACTGAGGAGGATCCAAATTCCGAAGGCCCAGTGGAGGTGAGAGGCCACGCACGACCATATTTTGAACAACTGCACAATCTACCGTGTCACATTTTGGTGACCCACATGCTTGCAGTTTTTTTTATAGGTGAAGCTCGGAAGAATACCATCACCTTTTCTGCCAACTGGACCCCTGCTGGCTATGAATCAAACCTGTACTAGCAGTTTCATGTGCTAACATGTATTTTGAAGGATATCTACTTGGCTTCCGAAACTTTTCTCTTTCTAAATACAATTCTATTATTCATAAAGTAGACATAGAACCTTTACCAACATCTGGACAGATATTATGTAACTGGATGATCACTTACAGATCAAGTTCATACCTTCTATGATTACATGGACATCAGGTCGGAATGAATTTGTTTCCACACATTTTGCTGTACCCATATTTACAGATTTCAGAACAGGAGTACTTGTGGCACCTTTGAAACTATTTCAATTTTTCGCAAACTGTCCATACATTACATATGTTCTATTCCTTTCTCCCTTTTTAGGGATCCTGCGTTGTGCTTTACTAGCTGATGACACAAACAGTCCATAATTAACAATATTAACATATTAAAATATAAAAGTTTATAAATTCTAAGACAATCATATACAGACATTATCATTTACCAATCACTGCTCTACAGCCAAAATGCTTCTGAAATAAATGTAGTCAAATTTTACTAATTCTGGGTCACTGAGAACGAAAATGATGCTTAAAATTGTTGATTGGCTCTAGTTTTCAAGATATGCTATTGGGTCAGTATATACGACCCTTGACTTGGGAATGGTGGAGGATAAGTGAGTTATAAAGGGAAGGGATCTCAATTTAAACCAGAAATGACTAAAATACATCTTTGACTGGATCTATGAATAAATCTATGACTAGGTTTGGACAGTACTTGCTTTTTAGGCAATCTGAAGCTGGTATTGCATCATACATGATATGAATTGCATCATGTTATTCCTAGAAGTCATGGATGATGCAATCATAACGAAGCTTACATCACTCTGCTGAACAAATTGCCCTATATCAGCTCTAGAAATCATACAGTGTCGTGCTCTCTTATTTGTCAGTGTTTGATTTTGCAAAGGGACACATTTCTGTTTAGCCAAAGTGAGCAGAGATGCCTCATACTTTTGTGAACAGTGCAGATAACTTCTGCTATGTTTGTGGTGAAGTGACTTTTGCATCACAAAAGCGCAGTATAACCACTATGGTTAAGAAAGCCTATCACATTTATTTTGGCTGCAAAATTGGAGATCAGGACAAGAGGTGGGCCCCACACATACGCTGCAACACTTGTGCAACAAATCTTCGCCAGTAGTTGAACAGGAAAAGGAAATCTGTGCCTTTTGCAGTGCCAATGATTTGGAGAGAGCCAACAGATCATACCAGCAATTGTTACTTCTGCATGGTGCCTCCAGTTGGGAAAGGTGTGTCAAAGAAGAAAAAGTGGACTGTGCATTATCCAAACATTCCATCAGCTATACGCCCAGTACCCCACGGAGAAGGACTGCCGGTTCCTGATGCACCAGAATCATTCTCACTTGAGTCAGACGAGGAAGAGGAAGAGGATGCAACTTCTGGTCCTGAACCATCAATGGCACAGGACCCACATTTTCTCCCATCCTCCTCCTCTGAACCACACCTCATAACACAAGGTGAACTGAATGACCTTGTTAGGGATTTGGAACTACCCAAGAGTAAGGCAGAGCTGTTGGGCTCCAGACTACAGCAGTGGAATCTCCTGGCAGGTGATGTTAGGGTTTCCATGTTCCGTGACCGTCAAAAGGATCTTGTCCCATTCTTCTTTGTGGAAGGTGATCTTGTAGCCTGCAACAACATCGATGGTGTGATGGCAGCCCTCAACATCGTTCACGATCCAGATGAGTGGAGACTGTTCATTGATTCATCGAAGACGAGTCTTAAAGCTGTTTTACTGCATAATGGCAATGTTTTGCCATCAATTCCAGTTGGTCATGCAGTCCATATGAAGGAAACCTATGACAACATGAAACAACTTTTGAGGTGCATAAACTATGACCAACATCAGTGGCAGCTTTGTGGCGATTTGAAGGTTGTTGCTCTCTTGCTTGGTCTGCAGACTGGATACACAAAGTCCTGCTGTTTTCTCTGCGAATGGGATAGTTGTGCAAGAGATTCCCACTACATCAAGAAAGATTGGCCATTCCGACAGTCATTGGAGTCTGGGAGGAAAAGTGTTCAGCATCCACCACTTGTTGAATCAAGGAAGATTTTGTTACCACCCTTACACATCAAGCTGGGTCTGATGAAGAACTTTGTCAAGGCCATTGACAAAACACAAGCAGCTTTCAAGTACCTCTGTGGAAAATTTCCAAGGTTAAGTGAAGCTAAGATAAAGGAAGGTGTCTTTGTTGGTCCTCAGATTCGTGAACTTCTTCGAGATGATGCATTTGACCATGCACTGCGTGGCAAGGAAAAGACGGCATGGAAAGCCTTCCAGTTAGTGGCAATACATTTTCTCAGAAACAAGAAGGCAGACAACTACAGGTTGTTGGTGGAAAACCTCCTCAAGGCATACAAAAGCCTTGGTTGCAACACGTCACTAAAGATACATTTTTTGCACTCTCATCTACATTTTTTTCCACCGAACTGCGGAGCAGTGAGCGACGAGCACGGTGAGCGATTTCACCAGGACATTGCAACAATGGAGAAACGCTATCAGGGCAAATGGACCCCATCAATGCTTGCAGACTATTGCTGGACAGTGACAAGAGATGTTCCATTTAATGAATACAAGAGACAAGCCAAGAAGCGCCGAGTAGACACTGAATAGGACTAAACTATGTACATAATAGTTTTTTGCCTTTTGTTTCATAATACATTTTATTTATATAACCCTTTTGCTGATTTTTAAAGTGTTACATAAACAGGACAGGTGAAATATTATCATGTAAAGCAACCATAAACACATGAATAGACCTAGGTTTACAATTTATGATTAAAACTCTACTATCTACACAATATACATAGACATAAAATGTAAAAACTTAAATATCTTAGAAACAGTAGCCAATCAGTTGTTTTAATTGTCATATTTGAATTCAGCACACCAAAATACATAATAAATAGCACATTTTATCTCTGAAGCAGACGACTTCTCAAAAATTGTAGACCAGTGTATTCTTCAAAATTACAAAAACTAAAACATCAAGGAATTTTCTTTATAGGTACCTATGTTAATTAACACAGGGAAAATAAGATTTTTTTTTATTGTAAATGATCAATAAATAACATAGCTATAGAAAATTAAGAATAGCTATGTAAAAGGTTTAAGCATTTTCAAATTCACTTAATAATTCCTGTATTAAAGAGGTAAGTTGCTGATGGGGAAAAATCAATATTTTTGCTTTCAAAATGAATATAATATTCTTACCTGACTAGATGACTTCATTCAGTTTCCCTTGGTAGAGTTCATAGGAAAATCCGAATTCGTTTCTCCATTAAATTGCTGTCCTGGAAGACTGGGGATAATGGATCTGAGGAATTTGAATTCACTGGTTCCCGATCCAGATGCTAAACAAACTTCATAGCCATAACCTCGGGACAAAGTTCCATTACCTGTTACATCTACCAAATTATTCTGGAAATTTCCATCTCCATAAAAATGACCAGAAGCAGAGAGATATTTGTCTCTACAATTTCTTCTCTTGTATATCTTAATAATTATAAAAATGATTACTAAAGCTAGAAAAAGAAATGAAACTAAAGACAATGAAATTACTAAATACATAGTCAACGTGCTTTCCTGCTCATCTTCCGCTTCCTTTGCGCATCAACAGATTGCATATAACCATCTGAAAATCCATCCACTAGAAGTATATTTTAGTGTTACTGATGAGGAAAGTGGCGATTCTCCGTTGTCTCTGACAAGCACAGTAAGTTTTTGCTTCATCGTATCTCGGGCTGTTATTATCCTTGTGGTTTTTACCTCTCCATTTTGAGATCCCACACTGAACAGGCCTGGGTCTGTGGCCTTTAGCAGCTGGTAGGAAAGCGAAGAATTCTGACCAGAATCCCCATCCACAGCCACCACCTTCGACACCAGGTAACACGCCTCTGCGGATCTGGGAACCAGGTCATTGGCGGGGGAGCTGCTCTTCTGCAGAAGGTATAAAATGAAGGGGGCACTGTCATTTTCATCAAATATCACAACTCGGACATTGACTTCAGAGCTTCGTGGAGGGGATCCGCCATCTCACTGCAACCCGGAAACCTTTTATCTGTTCATAATCCACCCAGAATGTAGACGTTGCCATTTTCAGAATTGACAGAAAAGTAAGAGGATAAAGGGAAGATTCCTTTCTGATCAGGTAATATTGAATAGATCACTTCGTATTTTGCTCTGAATCTAAATCAGTGGCCTGTTATCATTTCTAATCAGTATGGATGGATTGTTATTTTCCCTTATAGACATGAGATAGGATGTTTGATTGAACACCGGTGCGTTGTCATTGATATCTGAAATTTGCATCTTGATGGTCTCCTGAGTGAATAGGCTGGGAAACCCAGCGTCCATAGCAGTAATGGTTACCTTATACTCTGATAACTTCTCTCTGTGCGGAGCCTTATCGCTCACCAGAGCGTAATAATTTTGGATTATAGGTTTCACAGCAAACGGAAGATTATCTTGGATGGAGGAAGCAGTTCTCCATTATCTCCCGAGTCTCGGTCTCTCACACTGAAAAGCGCCACCACCGTCTCAGGCGGGGAGTCTTCGGGTATCGGGCTGTTCAGAGACATTACATTATTGTCATTTCTGGGTGATTGTCATTCACATCCACAACCTCCACGAGGACTCTGCAGTGTGCAGACAGACCCCCTCCAGCCTGAGTTCTGATTTTCATCTCATGGGTCTAGTCCTCTTCGACATCCACCTCTCCTATCACTTTTATTTCTCGTGTCACAGAATCTATTGCAAAAATGTGTTGACTTCTTTCTGTGATCTCTTTAAAAGAATATGTTATCTGGCTGTTTGTTTCTTCGTCCTTGTCTGTAGCAGATAGTTTGCAAATTACTTGATATTTAGGAACATTTTCAAATGCATGCACTTTGTACAGGAACTGACTAAAGCCGTGGGGTGTTATCATTGATATCCAGAACAATAACTCGTATGTGAGCTCTGCCGGTCCTCTGGGAAAGCCCTCTCTCCCCGCTACCCCCAGTCAGAAGCTGTGAGAATCAAATTAAATTCTGGCTGCTCCTCCCGATCTAATGTTTTTTTCTAATACCAGTTCAGCATATTTACTTCTATCTCCCTTAGCTTGCACATCCAGCCGGAAATGTTCATTGGGGCTGATCGTGTAGTTCTGGATGGCATTTGTTTTCCAGGGGAAAACGGGTGTTTTTCTGTGTCAGTTCTGGAATTTCGAACATAAATTCTTTCTTTCGGAAACTAGGGGAACTGTCAATCACATCCTCTATCTTCACCTCAAAGCGATGCAGCTGCAATGGATTTTCCAATACAATTTCGAACTGCAGCAAACACGGGTCAGTCTGTCCGCACAGATGCTCACGGTCTATTTTCTTCTTTATTATCACATCCCCCGAGCAGGTGATGAGCTGAAAATACTTTTTGCTATTTTGTGAAATCAGCCGGGCCCTGCGAGCAGTTTCCCTACATCCAATTCCAAATCCTTTGCAACGTTAGCAACTACAGACCTGATGTCCTGTTCTTCAGGCACGGAATAGCGGATCACCTCACACAGCGCTCGGGACAAGCAAAGATACAGAAAGAAAGACAGAACTTGCCTTTTTCTGATGTGGTTCCCCATTCCGCCAGCCATTCCCGGTCTGATCTAAACCACAACGATTTCCATACAGCAGCTCTGATGCCTAAAAATAGTTCCTGTGGTACCAGAGCAATAGTTTGATTAACAGTATATGTGCAGGGTAAAACAATTCGGTTTTAGATAGAAACCTAATTATCTTTCTTCAGAAAAGGACTGTTCGTCTTTTATCTCGGGGATGCTCCCTGTCATGGCGATTCTTCTAACACCGCCGTGATACTATTACTCCGTAGCTCTCTTTCAGCGCCACCTTTGGTAACAGCGCCACCTAGCGTCTCAAACAACAACTTTGCTTTCAGATCCAAGCTAATTTTAAAGATTATCACCATAGAATCATAGAACCGGAAGGGGCCTCCAGAGGTCATCTAGTCCAGTCCTCTGCACTCGAGGCAGGACTAAGTATTATCTAGACCATCCCTGACAGGTGTTTGTCCAACCTGCTCTTAAAAATCCTCAGTGATGGAGATTCCACAAACTCCCTAGGCAATTTATTCCAGTGCTTAATCACTCTGACAGTTAGGAAGTTTTTTCTAATGTCCAACCTAAACCTCCGTTGCTGCAATTTAAGCCCATTGCTTCTTGTCCTATCCTCAGAGGTTAAGAAAAAAAAATTTCTCCCTCCTCCTTGTAACAACCTTTTATGTACTTGAAAACAGTTATCATGTCCCCTCTCAGTCTTCTCTTCTCCAAATTAAACAAACCCAGTCTTTTCAATTTTCCCTCATAGGTCATGTTTTCTAGACCTTTAATCATTTTTGTTGCTCTTCTCTGGACTTCCTCCAATTTGTCCAAATCTTTCCTGAAATGTGGTGTCCAGAACTGGATACAATACTGCAGTTGAGGCCTAATCATTGCGGAGTAGAGCGAAAGAATT
This sequence comes from Emys orbicularis, assembly GCF_028017835.1. NCBI lineage: Eukaryota > Metazoa > Chordata > Testudines > Emydidae > Emys > Emys orbicularis. The sequence continues at coordinate 75,476,387 of NC_088690.1, forward strand.
ACTTCTTGTGTCTTGCCTACAATACTCCTGCTAATAGATCCCAGAATTATGTTTGCTTTTTTTACAACAGTGTTACACTGTTGACTCATATTTAGCTCCACTAGGACACCCAGATCCCTTTCTGCAGTACTCCTTCCTAAGCAGTCATTTCCGATTTTGTATGTGTGCAATTGATTGTTCCTTCCTAAGTGGAGTACTTTGCATTTGTCCTTATTTAATTTAATCATATTTACCATTTCTCTGGTTTCTCTAGACCATTTCTCCAGTTTGTCCAGATCATTTTGAATTTTAATCCTATCCTCCAAAGCACTTGCAACCCCTCCCAGCTTGGTATCGTCCACAAACTTTGTAAGTGTACTCTCTGTGCCATTGTCTAAATCATTGATGAAGATATTGAACAGAACCAGACCCAGAACTGATCCCTGAGGGGCCCCACTCGTTATGCCCTTCCAGCATGACTGTGAACCACTGATAAATATTCTCTGGGAATGATTTTCCAACCAGTAATGCACCCACCTTATAGTTGCTCCATCTAGGCTGTATTTCCCTAGTTTGTTTATGAAAAGGTCATGCAAGACAGTATCAAAAGCCTTACTAAAGTTAAGATATACCATGTCTACTGCTTCCCCCTATCCAGGGCTGGCTCTAGGTTTTTTGCCGCCTCAAGCAAAAAATGTGCTGCCCCAAGCTCCAAGAGTGCAACTGCCCAAGCAAAAAAAAGAATGGCTGCCCCTGGAATTGTGCCGCCCCAAGCATGTGTTTGCTTTGCTGGCTGGTGCCAGTCCTGCCCCTATCTACAAGGCTTGTTACCCTGTCAAAGAAAGCTATCAGGTTGGTTTGACATGATTTGTTCTTGACAAATCCATGCTGACTGTTATTTATCACCTTATTTTCTTCTAGGTGTTTGAAAACTGATTGCTTAATTATTTGCTCCATTATCTTTCCAGGTACAGAAGTTAAGCTGACTGGTTTGTAATTCCCCGGGTTGTCCTTATTTCCCTTTTTATAGATGGGCACTATATTTGCCCTTTTCCAGTCTTCTGGAATGCCTCCCATCTTCCACGACTTTTCAAAGATAATTGATAATGGCTCAGCTCTCTCCTCAGTCAGCTCCTTGAGTATTCTAGGATGCATTTAATCAGACCCTGGTGATTTGAAGATATCTATCTTGTCTAAGTAATTTTTGACTTGTTCTTTCTCTATTTTAGATTCTGATCCTATCTCATTTTCACTGGCATTGACTATGTTAGATGTCCAATCACCACAAACCTTCTTAGTGAAAACTGAAACAAAGAAGTCATTAAGCACCTCTGTCATTTCCACATTTTCTGTTATTGTCTTTCCCTCCTCATTGAGTAACGGGCCTACTCTGTCCTTGGTCTTCCTCTTGCTTCTAATTTATTTGTAGGATGTTGTATTGTTTCCTTTTATGTCCCTAGCTAGTTTGATCTCGTTTTGTGCCTCGGCTCTTCTAATTTTTGTCCCTACATACTTGTGTTATTTGTTTATATTCATCCTTTGTAATTTGACTGAGTTTCCACTTTTTGTAGGACTCTTTTTTTGTGTTTTAGATCATTAAAGATTTCCTGGTTAAGCCAGGGTGGTCTCTTGCCATACTTCCTATCTTTCCTATGCAGTAGGATAGTTTGCTCTTGTGCCCTTAATAATGTCTCTTTGAAAAACTGCCAACTGTCTTCAATTGTTTTTCCCCTTAGACTTGCTTCCCATAGTATTTTACCTACCAATTCCCTGAGTTTGCTAAAGTCTGCCTTCATAGATTCATAGATTCTAGGACTGGAAGGGACCTCGAGAGGTCATCGAGTCCAGTCCCCTGCCCGCATGGCAGGACCAAATACTGTCTAGACCATCCCTGATAGACATTTATCTAACCTACTCTTAAATATCTCCAGAGATGGAGATTCCACAACCTCCCTAGGCAATTTATTCCAGTGTTTAACCACCCTGACAGTTAGGAACTTTTTCCTAATGTCCAACCTAGACCTCCCTTGCTGCAGTTTAAACCCATTGCTTCTTGTTCTATCCTTAGAGGCTAAGGTGAACAAGTTTTCTCCCTCCTCCTTATGACACCCTTTTAGATACCTGAAAACTGCTATCATGTCCCCTCTCAGTCTTCTCTTTTCCAAACTAAACAAACCCAATGCTTTCAGCCTTCCTTCATAGGTCATGTTCTCAAGACCTTTAATCATTCTTGTTGCTCTTCTCTGGACCCTTTCCAATTTCTCTACATCTTTCTTGAAATGCGGTGCCCAGAACTGGACACAATACTCCAGCTGAGACCTAACCAGAGCGGAGTAGAGCGGAAGAATGACTTCTCGTGTCTTGCTCACAGCACACCTGTTAATACATCCCAGAATCATGTTCGCTTTTTTTGCAACAGCATCACACTGTTGACTCATATTTAGCTTGTGGTCCACTATAACCCCCAGATCCCTTTCTGCCGTACTCCTTCCTAGACAGTCTCTTCCCATTCTGTATGTGTGAAACTGATTTTTTCTTCCTAAGTGGAGCACTTTGCATTTGTCTTTGTTAAACTTCATCCTGTTTAACTCAGACCATTTCTCCAATTTGTCCAGATCATTTTGAATTATGACCCTGTCCTCCAAAGCAGTTGCAATCCCTCCCAGTTTGGTATCATCCGCAAATTTAATAAGCGTACTTTCTATGCCAATATCTAAGTCGTTAATGAAGATATTGAACAGAGCCGGTCCCAAAACAGACCCCTGCGGAACCCCACTCGTTATGCCTTTCCAGCAGGATTGGGAACCATTAATAACAACTCTCTGAGTACGGTTATCCAGCCAGTTATGCACCCACCTTATAGTAGCTCCATCTAAATTGTATTTGCCTAGTTTATCAATAAGAATATCATGTGAGACCGTATCAAATGCCTTACTAAAGTCTAGGTATACCACATCCACAACTTCTCCCTTATCCACAAGACTCGTTATCCTAGCAAAGAAAGCTATCAGATTGGTTTGACAGGATTTGTTCTTTACAAATCCATGCTGGCTGTTCCCTATCACCTTACCACCTTCCAAGTGTTTGCAGATGATTTCCTTAATTACTTGCTCCATTATCTTCCCTGGCACAGAAGTTAAACTAACTGGTCTGTAGTTTCCTGGGTTGTTTTTATTTCCCTTTTTATAGATGGGCACTATATTTGCCCTTTTCCAGTCTTCTGGAATCTCTCCTGCCTCCCATGATTTTCCAAAGATAATAGCTAGAGGCTCAGATACCTCCTCTATTAGCTCCTTGAGTATTCTAGGATGCATTTCATCAGGCCCTAACTGCAGGCATCTAACTTTTCTAAGTGATTTTTAACTTGTTCTTTTTTTATTTTATCTGCTAAACCTACCCCCTTCCCATTAGCATTCACTATGTTAGGCCTTCTTGAAATCCATTGTCTTTATTGTGCTGTTCTCCCTCCTACCATTCCTTAGAATCATGAATTATATCATTTCATGATCACTTTCACCCAAGTTGCCTTCCACTTGCAAATTCTCAACCAGTTCCTCCCTATTTGTCAAAATCAAATCTAGAACAGCCTCCCCCCAGTAGCTTTCTCCACCTTCTGAAATAAAAAAAAAATTGTCTCCAATACATTCCAAGAACTTGCTAGATTATCTGTGCCCTGCTGTGTTATTTTCACAGCAGATGTCTGGGTAGTTGGAGTCCCCCATCACCACCAAGTCCTGTGATTTGGATGATTTTGTTAGTTGTTTAAAAAAAGCCTCATCCACCTCTTCTTTCTGGTTTGGTGGTCTGTAGTAGACCCCTACCATGACAGTACCCTTGTTTTTTTACCCCTTTTATCCTTACCCAGAGACTTTCAACAAGTCTGTCTCTTACTTCTATCTCAACCTGGGCATCTGGGTGAGAAGGCTATGGAACATGGGGAGGAGGGGAGGCGGTTATACAGTGGAAGCAGTGGGGGTCTGTGCTCTTGTTGACTTTCCTGCAGCTCCAACAGACACTTCATCATGTCCATTTGCTCCCCCATTAGCCTCAGCATTGCATCCTGCCTCCGCTTTTCGCACTCACTTAATTCTTTCCTGGCTTCTGCCACTGAATGTCTCCATGCATTAAGTTGTGCCCTCTCAGTGCAGGAGGAAAACATGTCATCACGAGTGCAGGTTTTGTTTTTTTTGCCTTCTAATCTGCGATAACTTCAGGGACGGATATGATAGGGGGATCGTAGAAACATTCTATGCTCTATGATTCTGGGGGGACTGCATGGTCACCTGTGCTGCTGAGTTCACCATGCTGACCAAACAGGAAATGAAATTCAAAAGTTCCCGGGGCTTTTCCTGTATACCTGGCTAGTGCATCGGAGTTCAAAGTGCTGTCCAGAGTGGTCACAATGGAGCACTCTGGGATAGCTCCCAGAGGCCAATACCATCGATTTGTGTCCGCACTACCCCAAATTCGACCCAGCAAGGTCAATTTTAGCACTACTCCCCTCGTCGGGAAGGAGTACAGAAGTTGATTTTAAGAGCCCTTTAGGTCGATGGAACGGGCTTGGCTGTGTGTACGCAGTCATTTTTAAATCAACCTAACGTGGCTAAATTCGACCTAGCCCGTAGTGTAGACCAGGCCTCTCTCTCTCTCCACAAAGTTAGTAACAAAATACATTAACATTTTAAACCTAACCAGGTCCCTTAAGTGACTTGCCACAAGATGTAAGAACATGTTAGTATTAGAGCTGAGTGGGTCTAATATTTATTTAATTTTCTTTCTTTTATATAGGAATTAGATACAGTGCTCCTATCTGCCAAAATCGCGGTTAAAGTCCCCTCCCCCCCCCAACCAAAATCTGAAATGGCGCCCCTGAGTAAGGAGCTTCCATTACCTTTAGGAAAATTAACAGAATTTCGAAATATGTTGGAAACGTAATATTTTGATAGTTTTTTCTGTTCCATCAGATGTCAATCATTTAACAACTGTCTTAAAAGGAAAGTGCTAATGAATGGAGAAAATCCTCTCTCCCATCTTCCAATATGTGGTGTCTGACGGTGGGAAAAAGCAGCCATGAACTCAGGCAGAGAATGATTCAATACTGGGATAGTCACAATTGCAGTTGCTCAGCTTTTCAGAATATTTCTGTCATGACAGACTCTAACAATGACTTCACCGTGTTCGGATGGATAATTTCCTGTGTTTCTAGGCTCTATTTAATCAGTGATAGCATGTTGAAAATACACGGTTATTTACATGTGTGTATCTCATGTTAAACCCTAACCTGATCGCATTTTCCAGCGTTCTGAGTAAATACATTCCTGTTCCCACTGAAGTCAGAAATTCCTTTCACTTTGATGGAGGGACATCGGACCCTAATTCCGTAGTCATAGCAGGAAGTATGGGGAAATTGCTATGACTATTTCCCAAAGACTGAACGTTCCTGAATAAAGGACAGGAAAGTATAATAAGAATCCAGAAAAATATGGAAGAACGTCAGCTAGAAGTGGGATCCCTGAATGAGACAGGTAGAACCTATGCTCAGCGAAGATACAAGGTTGGGAAATTTACTACTAGGAGCACCAGGAATCTAAAACCATCTGAGCAGCACAGGTTCCAAGAAAGAAATGGGAAAGCAGAAAGAGCGCAAACACCGTAAACGATGTCAAGGGTGAAAATTACATCTAGGTTTGAATGGAGGAGCACAATAAGGAAGGAATCCTATGTCTAGAGCTTTGGCAAGTTATTGGGAGAAGTTGCTGACTGCTCTAACAGTTAGAAGCGGTTGTTATAATAATTAATAATTTTAAGATGACAAACTTCTGCTATAGGCCCAAAAAGGAACTCTGCACTAAAACACTGCCAGAGGCCCCCCACAATAGTAAAAATAGTGCCAAATAGGTTAAATGTCCTTGGACCCTGGGAATACCCAGCTAATAGTTTATAGGTACTGGATTCCCCCTAAAATATGACAGATCTATTGAGTGCAGACGCAAAAAAAAAAAAAATTTCTCCTCCCCTCACATTTGAAGTTCGGCATTGGAAAAGGGGAGGGGCTCTTGCAGTCCAGTTTTGTACAGGGGTTCAAGATTTTCAGATGTGATGGCCTGAAGTTAGGTTCTTAAACCATATTTAGGCACCTACAAAGGATTGGTCTAGTGTTTGAAAGTGCTGAACAGGCGCAATTACACTGGCTTCGATGGAAGGTGCTGGACGCTCAGCACTTTGGAAAATTAGATTGTTATTTAGGTGTCAGTATGGGGATTTAAGAACCTACCTTTAACTCTAGTTTTTAAAAACATTGTTCCAGGTATTCTTTTGTCTGATACATTTTTCATTCCTTTTATGTTTTAGTTAAATGTTAGAAGAAATTTCCCCGACTTCTCCCATCTAATGAAGATTTGTAGACGGAACCAATGTTTGCCTGACTTCAATGGGAGCTGCATTTCCTTTGCTGCCTGGGAGTGACTCATTAATGTAAAAGAGGACATGTTTACAGGTCTGTAGTTTCCCACACTCTCTTCCTCTCCACCTGCCAGCAATGGAATCAGATTTCATAGCCATCCTTCCTGCATACACGGGCCACAAGCCCTCACATTCTGGAGGGACAGCCCATCCACCAGACCCCAGAACAGGTCATTAGAAATCAGTGCTTTAAGAACATGTCCCCTGATGACTTTGCTTCACAGAACCTGATCTGGCAGCACAGCTACCAATCCTCAGAATCAACTGATAAAAAAGTCAATCTAACGCCCTTTTAAAAATTGTTTTTATTAGTGTTATGGTTACCAGAAACTCGATTTTTAAAACCTCGTAAACAACGTGGAAAATTACACCATGTTCCCTTTATCTTAAATATTATATTTGGTAATGAAATTAAATGAAGACAGAAGGAAAGAGATTTATCTTAACTCATTACTCACTACATAGTGTTTAAAGTTGATTGTATCACTTTTAACCTATTTTACTAACATACTAACATGCAATATTACTCTTCACTTCTACAGTATCTTTTAAGCAAGGATCTCAAAATGCTTTATAACTATTAGTTTCAGTTTCATATGGTTAGAAAAAAAAGACTACAATTTTGAAAATACACATTTTACAATATATACAAAGCTCAACCTCCCAACCAAATATGCAATGTACATTGCGGCCAAGCAGCTTTAATTTAACTAGCTTCTATTTGTTAATACATAATTACTTTGTAAGTGACATTTATTCTTAATTTTCATTGGACATTAAACTTGTACATTGAAAAGAGGTTTCAGAAAATCAACACACTATTACATAATCATCTCCGTAAGGGAGAATCATAGGGAAGGTGGTTTATGATAACTTACTGTTAAAGCTTAGGTTTGACTTATTATGTTTCCTTTATATCTAGATAAAGTAGAAGTTGTTAAGCTCTAACAACAATACACTAAGGGCTAGGTGGAATCTACAAAGAAAGCATGCTATAGGAGCTCCTACTCTTCTTCAATAGCCATACCACAAATGCAAAGGTCTAAGTGAAAAACCAGGAATAAAGAATTACATAATGTAGAAATACATATCCTTGCTCTCTTACGGAAAGGGCCTGTACCTTCTTGAAAGTTTCTTGGAGGGCGATAAGCCTCTTGATTCTCATTTCTCCTTTATGGTGTCTGACAGTTGAACAGAGCCGAGTTGGTTGTTCTCATCTATTGGTAGGAAAGCCATCCATTTTGACCACAGTTCTCATTTATCCCTATCACCTTGTTAACAATACAGCCTGCGCCTGAAGATCTGGGTATGGAGTCTTCAGAGACAGAAGCTCTGCCCTGCAAACAATATAGAATGATGTGGTGTCATTATCGGCTGTTATGAAGAATGCAGGCATTAGTATGCACTGGGGGACATGCAATCAGGGCTTCATCTTACAGAACTGTGGTTGGGATACCGTTCTATTTGAAGTCAACAGAAGTTTTGTCATTTATTTCAATGGGAGCAGGATCTGGCCTGTACCTACATCGTATAATATAAATGCTCATGTTTAATTATATCCTAAAAGATGGCACTGTGTATCTATATAATTTGGAGGGAAATTTTACAATGTGAAAATTCAGAAGTAAATGTAATTTGATAAGCCAAATACAGCCATATCCACTTTGTTGTATTTCTATTTGTATTTCTGTCTTTCAAAAACTGTCTGGAACATCTTACATCCCCTGTGAGGTGTTTACAATTACAAATCTGGAAAAGCTTTATGGTAATTTAGGTGGCTGATTCAAAAAGATCATTATCTTGCTGTTTGTTTAAGCCAAAATGTTCAAATGTGGTCATTGGTTGTGTGTGTCCAATTCCAGAAATCTTGGGCCTAGTTTTCAGAACTGTTCAGTACCCAGAACTCCCACAGAACTCAATGGGAGTGATGGGTACTCAATGACTCTGAAAAATCAGGGCTTGAGTGTCTAATACTGGGCATCAAAAAGGTAGGCTTCAAAAATCATGAGCCAATTTAAAAATGTGTGGCCAGGATCATTAGCAGTAACAATAACCAACTAGATCGGTCTTAATTTTTTAAAAATAGATTTGTAAGAGTTAAGAATAACTTCTTTTGATAGCAACTGATTAACTGTTGGTTAATACTTTCTGTAGGAATGCTGTGTAACCCCTATAAAGTGCCAGCATAAACTCTGATTTTTTTCATGATCAGGGCTGTCAAAGTGCCAAATGCTCAGATGCTCTTATGCTGTAAACTGGCTCCCGCCCCCAACCACCATTTACTTCAGTGGCACTATGTCGATTTACACCAGCTGGCATACTGATGTCTTTAATATCAGTTTTGTATTTGCTGTTTACATCTTCTGAAGGGGAAGTGCAGGTTTTCTTTTGGAGCATTTTGCCATTCTATCTTAGGTATCCAAATCCAGACTGTTCTCCCCAAAGAAATTACTATAATCAAAGAATTCATTAATTATGTTGAATTCCAGTTTATCTTTAGGTAATAATTAGAAATGACCATTTATATTAAAATGTCTTTGGGAGTACATTTTACTTTCACAAATAGAGATCTCTGTTTTAATTAATCCAGGATTCTTGGCAGTAGATTAAGATATCTAAAACCTTCATTTCATTTTTACAGAGAAAAAAAGACTGTAATCTATAGGTTTTAAAAAAAAGCTATACACATATTCATGTATAGTAATAATAATTCACCAATTAGCCATTACTAATAGTCACAACAACCTCAAGTTCCTAGATTCAAGGTATTTGTTAGGACTGGTGTCACAAAATTATTCTTGAATGACCAACTCTATCTGAAATACTGCTTGATTATTGTAACTCTCTCTCTCTCTCTCTCTCTCTCTTTGGAGGGGAAAAATTCTGTAAACTCTTTGCAAACACCGGGCCCATAAAACCTTGTTTTAGTTGTATCCATTATCTAGAAAACGAAGAGCCAGAATTAAGGCAGCACTTATTCTTGAGCTGCTTTCTCTGTATTTACTAAAGGCTAGATGCTCCTTCACCTTTGTTCTGGTGGAAGGGAGCAGAAAATGATGGAATTTGGCCACTGTGCATAGAATAGGGGGTATTAAGTTTCGCATCACGTTCCCCCATTTTTACAGTTAATTCTAATGCCTGCTCCCCTCCCGAACCAGCAGAAATTCTTCAAGCAAGACCAGCGGGAGGTGACGATTCCATCATATTTGGCTTCTGGATTTCCTCTGTCCATGGAGAAAACAGAGAAAGGGGAGGAGGGGGCTGCTACAGAGTGTGGGGAGCCAGAGAAGAACACGGGGAACATCCCCTCTGAGGAGTCAGATTTATTTCTCCCATCGATCCAAACTCCTTGTATTCTTTGTGCACCTTCCTTTTCTCCCTTAATACATCCCTCCACCTGAGGGTAAGATCAGTAGCAAACTCCATGAAATGGAATCTCCTGGGCCCTCTCTTCCTGCGGGGTTTGCTTCAGGGACAGTACAATATGAGTCAATGCCATAGTTTCCCGCAGAGAGGATATAAATATTATCCACCACCAAGTGTAACGTCAGGAGAATGTGTTTGGATACGGCCTCCTGTGTGTTATCCTACAATCATTAAACACATTCAATCTTATAATGCAAAACAGTCACTATTATTACTTCCCACGGGCTATAAACTTCCGTCCATTCAACACAAAAACAGAGAGCTGAGTGGTACCAAGCCCGACTGCTTTATATTGAATTACGCCTCCCCTACCATCAGTTGCGCCTATCGGAGTTTTTCCACAGCTGAGGACCTGACCCTCTATTTTCAGCACTGTTGGACAAGGTACTAGCCCCCGGTGTTTCTACACATACACATCCATAGCAATCGGAAATTACTTGTACACAGTGAGTTTCCTTAGTTGCTCTAGATTATTGCCTCTCCTTGGACTCTGGACTCTATTCCATTCTTCACCCATTTCCTACACTTGCTGCCTATAAAAATCCTGTTAATACCACTAACTGCTGCTATATCAGCAGTGTGCATATAATACTGGCCTATAACATCCACGTTGATTGTCATGGGTACAAAAGCTCGTGAAGCTCGAACTGATGGTGATTTTACAGGATTTAAGCAATCATTGCCCATTCTTTCAATAAATATCCCCCTCATTGAAACCTCTGCCATTGCTTGCTGCTCACATAGAAAAGGGTTTGGTGGACAACTAAGATGTAGCTTACATATGGGGGGGGGTATACATTTTCCTTGGATACTTCTGTTTTACTTTGTTTCCCCGATCTCCTTCATTACATATTGACGCATTAGTCCTAAAATCCACATCTCAGCAAAAACACTGCTGAAGAAGAAAGTTCAGCCTCAATTTCCTTCTAAAATTTTAGACTTCATCGAGACTCCTTAGGAATATTGTACAAAGGACAGATAACACTGCTCTACAGCCAAAATGCTTCTGAAATAAATGTAGTCAAACTTTACTAATTCTGGGTCACTGAGAACGAAAATGATGCTTAAAATTGTTGATTGGCTCTAGTTTTCAAGATATGCTATTGGGTCAATATATACGACCCTTGACTGGCGGAGGATAAGTGAGTTATAAAGGGAAGGGATCTCAATTTAAACCAGAAATGACTAAAATACATCTTTGACTGGATCTATGAATAAATCTATGACTGGGTTTGGACAGCACTTGCTTTTTAGGCAAAACAATGAATGAAGCAATCTGAAGCTGGTATTGCGTCATACATGATATGAATTGCATCATGTTATTCCTAGAAGTCATGGATGATGCAATCATAACGAAGCTTACATCACTCTCCTGAACAAATTGCCCTATATAAGCTCTAGAAATCATACAGTGTCGTGCTCTCTTATTTGTCAGTGTTTGATTTTGCAAAGGGACACATTTCTGTTTAGCCAAAGTGAGCAGAGATGCCTCGTACTTGTGTGAACAGTGCAGATAACTTCTGCTATGTTTGTGGTGAAGTGACTTTTGCATCACAAAAGCGCAGTATAACCACTATGGTTAAGAAAGCCGATCACCTTTATTTTGGCTACAAAATTGGAGATCAGGACAAGAGGTGGGCCCCACACATATGCTGCAACACTTGTGCAACAAATCTTCGCCAGTAGTTGAACAGGAAAAGGAAATCTATGCCTTTTGCAGTGCCAATGATTTGGAGAGAGCCAACAGATCATACCAGCAATTGTTACTTCTGCATGGTGCCTCCAGTTGGGAAAGGTGTGTCAAAGAAGAAAAAGTGGACTGTGCATTATCCAAACATTCCATCAGCTATACGCCCAGTACCCCACGGAGAAGGACTGCCGGTTCCTGATGCACCAGAATCATACTCACTTGAGTCAGACGAGGAAGAGGAAGAGGATGAAACTTCTGGTCCTGAACCATCAATGTCACAGGACCCACATTTTCTCCCATCCTCCTCCTCTGAACCACACCTCATAACACAAGGTGAACTGAATGACCTTGTTAGGGATTTGGAACTACCCAAGAGTAAGGCAGAGCTGTTGGGCTCCAGACTACAGCAGTGGAATCTCCTGGCAGGTGATGTTAGGGTTTCCATGTTCCGTGACCGTCAAAAGGATCTTGTCCCATTCTTCTTCGTGGAAGGTGATCTTGTAGCCTGCAACAACATCGATGGTGTGATGGCAGCCCTCAACATCATTCACGATCCAGATGAGTGGAGACTGTTCATTGATTCATCGAAGACGAGTCTTAAAGCTGTTTTACTGCATAATGGCAATGTTTTGCCATCAATTCCAGCTGGTCATGCAGTCCACATGAAGGAAACCTATGACAACATGAAACATGCATAAACTATGACCAACATCAGTGGCAGCTTTGTGGCGATTTGAAGGTTGTTGCTTTCTTGCTTGGTCTGCAGACTGGATACACAAAGTCCTGCTGTTTTCTCTGCGAATGGGATAGTTGTGCAAGAGATTCCCACTACATCAAGAAAGATTGGCCACTCCGACAGTCATTGGAGCCTGGGAGGAAAAGTGTTCAGCATCCACCACTTGTTGACTCAAGGAAGATTTTGTTACCACCCTTACACATCAAGCTGGGTCTGATGAAGAACTTTGTCAAGGCCATTGACAAAACACAAGCAGCTTTCAAGTACCTCCGTGGAAAATTTCCAAGGTTAAGTGAAGCTAAGATAAAGGAAGGTGTCTTTGTTGGTCCTCAGATTCGTGAACTTCTTTGAGATGATGCATTTAACCATGCACTGCGTGGCAAGGAAAAGACAGCATGGAAAGCCTTCCAGTTAGTGGCAATAAATTTTCTCAGAAACAAGAAGGCAGAAAACTACAGGTTGTTGGTGGAAAACCTCCTCAAGGCATACAAAAGCCTTGGTTACAACATGTCACTAAAGATACATTTTTTGCACTCTCATCTACATTACACTCCACTGGGAGCCGCGATCGGCCAAACCTGCAGATGCGGCAGGTAAACAATCTGGCTCGGCCCACCAGGGGCTTTCCCTGCACAAGCGGAGGAACAAGTTCGGGAACCACTGATGTAAAGCAACCATAAACACATGAAAAGACCTAGGTTTACAATTTATGATTAAAACTCTACTATCTACACAATATACATAGACATAAAATGTAAAAACGTAAATATCTTAGAAACAGTAGCCAATCAGTTGTTTTAATTGTCATATTTGAATTCAGCACATCAAAATACATAATAAATAGCACATTTTATCTCTGAAGCAGATGACTTCTCAAAAATTGTAGACCAGTGTAATTCTGATGTTAATGAACCCTTGATAAATAACATCCAGATGATTATTCTGACAAGTTTCAAGCTTTCTTGGTAGAGAACACACACAACGTAAGAAGATCAGAATCAGTTTGGCAAACTCTCTTTTAGAGCGTTACTGTGCAATTATATTAGCCCACACATAGTAAAATTTGAACAATACGTTGGACAATAAACAGAAAAGCTCCCTAGACAATGAAATATTTCTCAACATTTCTAAATGTTACATCCAACTAATTTTCATACCAGTAGAAACAAACATATACAAGCAAGGAATTGATGCAAATGGAGTGAAATAAGCACTCACCTCTCTCACCGATTCTTTCTCCTCCTTTAGCTGAGAGTTAATCTGAGAGTCAAAAACGGACCCTCCTGCAACGCTGGGGTCAGCGGGTAGAGACGGTACCAGCGGCCTGAGAAATTTAAATTCGCTGGTGCCAGACCCAGTTGTCAAGCAAACCTCATAACAATAAGATTGAGGCAGAGTCCCAGTGCCGCTCGTCTCCGCAGGATTTGTGGGGAAGTTGGGGTCACAATAAAAGTTCCTGGACGATGAAATATACTGCTCTCGGCACTGCCTTGTCTTGTACAGCCGGATGGCGACAATTGTTACCACAGAAACCAGAAAAAGGAATGAAATGAAAGACAAAGAAATGACTAGATACAGGGTTAATGTGTCCTGCTGCTCCTCCTCTTCTGGTACATCCAGTAACTGCATGTAGGCGTCTGAAAACCCATCCACCAGAAGCACATTAAGCGTCGAGGTGGTGGATCTGGGCGGCTCTCCGTTGTCTCTAACCAGGACGATAAGTTTCTGTTTAACAGAGTCTGGGCTCGTTATAGGCCTGCTGGTTTTTACTTCCCCGGTTTGGAGCCCCACAGCGAAGAGACTTGGGTCTGTGGCCTTGAGCAGCTGGTAGGAAAGCCAAGAATTCTGACCGGAATCTCCATCCACAGCCACCACCTTCGTCACCAGGTAACCCGCCTCCGCCGATCTAGGAACCAGGTCATTAGCTGGGGAGCTGCTGTTCTGCAGAGGGTATAAAATGAAGGGGGCGTTGTCATTTTCATCAATTATCACAACGCGGACAATGACTTCAGAGCTCAGTGGAGGGGACCCGCCATCTGCAGCTCTCACTGTAACCTGGAAATCCCTCGTTTGCTCATAATCCAGAGACTGCAGAGCATACACGTTCCCGTTCTCGGAGTTTATGGAGATGGAGGAGGAGAAGGGGAGGTCACCGATGTTGCCAGGCAATGCCGAATACGTCACTTTGGCATTCTGCTCTGTGTCTAGGTCAGCAGCATGGACAGTTCCAATCAGCAGGCCCGGGTGGTTGTTCTCCTTCAGGTACATGACGTACGAACTTTCATTAAATACAGGGGGGTTGTCATTAATATCCGATAGCTGAACTCGGATGATCCTCACTGAGGTGAGCCTCGGAGTCCCCCGGTCTGTGGCTGTGATGGTTATGTTATACTCAGGCACTTTCTCTCGGTCCAGGGGCTTTTGTGTAACAAGCTCGTAATAATCCTTCACAGTCGATTTCAAAGCAAAAGGGACATTGTCCTGAATGGAGCAGAGCGTTCTGCCATTGTCCCCGGAGTCTCGGTCTCTCACACTGAACAGGGCCACCACTGTCTCAGGGGAGGAATCCTCAGGTACGGTGCCGGTGAGGGATGTCAGCGTCACTTCCGGAGCGTTGTCATTCATGTCCTCGATATGCACCAGGACCTTGCAGTGCGAAGAAAACCCCCCGCCATCCGTGGCCTGAACTTCTATCTCATACATTGCTGCGTCTTCAAAATCAATTATCCCCAAAACAGTGATTTCGCCAGTGAACTGATTTAGCTGAAATAACTGGAGAACTCTGTCAGGGACCTGCCCGAATGAATAGGTGATTTCTGCATTTGAACCTTGATCCAAATCACTGGCTTCAACCTTAATGACCAAAGTGTCTCGCGGACTATTTTCCATTAACTGCACCTTGTACACCGAATGACTAAACTGCGGGAAGTTATCGTTGTTGTCCAGCACATTAACGCGTATTTGAGCTGTGCCGGTTCTTTGTGGCAGGCCCCCATCGGCAGCTGTGAGAATCAGCATCAACTCCGCCTGCTCCTCCCGATCCAATTGTTTCTCTAATACCAGCTCCGCGTATTTACTGCCGTCCCCCCGGGAATGCATATCCAGACTGAAGTGCTCATTAGAGCTGATTGCGTAAATCTGAATGCCGTTTGTCCCTATGTCTGAATCTTGGGCCCTTTCCAAGGGGAAGCGGGTGTTTATGGGGATCTGTTCAGGTATTTTTAAAACGAATTCATTTTTAGAGAATTTAGGGTTATTGTCATTCACATCATCTATCTGCACCTCCATTCTGTACAGCTGCAGTGGATTTTCCAACACAATTTCGAATTGCAGCAAACACGGATCTCTCTGCCCGCACAGATCTTCACGGTCTATTTTCTCCTTTATTATCACATCCCCGGAGCCTGTGTTCAGCTCAAAATATTGCTTGGTGCTTTTAGAACTCAGCCGGGCACTGCGACCAGACAATTTCCCTATATCCAGTTTCAAATCCTTTGCAATATTAGCAACTAGTGACCCGCTTTTCTTCTCTTCAGGCACAGAATAGCGGATCGTCTCACACGCCCCCAGGGACACACATAAACAGAGAAAGAAAGACAGAACTTGCCTTTTCCTGGAGCGATTCTCCATTCCGCCAGCCATTCCCGGGTCAGATCTGAAACACGGGCCTCTCTGCAAAGCTGCTGCAGCCATTCATATGTTGTGCTAGAGGGGAAACGAATTGTCCTCCAATATTGATTTTATGTGTAATTATTCAGCCGCCCTTTCCCTGTAATCCTTTGTCACCCGTTCCCGGCGCAGACCCGTTGCCGTCTGGATTCAGATGTCTGAGTGCAGCTTCCACTGTGTGTCGACGGAGTCCAAAAAGCTGCATTTTCAGCACCGTCTTTGCTAATATCGCCACCTTGTGGCTCAGCTAAAATAAGACATCCCATGATGTTTACATTTTAAACTTCCTCTGTGCAGTTATTAACTGCATAGCAAAGATTTCTCTATTAAGTACAAATTGTGGTTATAACATTTTACAGTGAAAACTGTGAAATATTAAGGCAGATTATTACCGATTAGAGGAGATAGAGACTTGCAAAATAATATAATAGTCAATTGAATTGTGATCCTTCCACACCACAGTTTCTTCTCTCACATGACAATACTTTTATTCTTCACAGCTAACTAAGTGAACAAGTTTACTGCAAGTCTATCACACGTCCCATCGCTTCTCTTTCGTCTACAAAGTTACAATATTTTGGGAATCCCTAAATCTATTATTCCCTTTTCTATTACGGTGTCCTAGACTCTAGGACACCGTAATAGAAAATACTCTAGGACCTAGAGTAAATCTAGGATCGACCCAGTGATTAAGAACGCATCATATAGGTAATTGTGGGAAAGGGATCTCGTCTTGGCAGCTACACAGTTATTCGACAAAATGGGTCTCCCATTGCAATTGGAAGAAGCAAACCTACCTTTCTCCTGATTTTTTTATCTTATATATTTTATGGCAATACAGGCCATAACAAAAACAAGAAAAATAAAATTGAAGCCATAGAGAAGTAATGTATATATTTAATATCCCATCACATTCCTCTTGCGTAGTTATGTCACCGGATTGCATTATGTGCATCTGAAAATCCTCCACTAGCAGTATATTTAGCATCGCAGTAGCGGATTGGGGAGGTGTCCATTGTCTTTAATAATATTTAGCTTTTGCGTAAAGGAGTCATGCTCCGTAAATGGGATCGTGGTTTCTCTTCCCCATTTTGGAGTCCGACAGTGAATAAATCTGCATCAGCGTCCTTCAGCAGTTGGTAGGAAAGACAAGAATTCTGAGCAGAATCTCAATCTAGAGCCACCAATTTGCCTTCCTTGCTCTGCGAACCGTGTCATTAAATGGGGAAGGTGCTGTTCTGAAGAAGGCATAAAATGAAAGGGGCACTGTCATTTTAATCAAATAACTTGGACAATAACTTGCTGCCTGTAAAAATCCTATTGATGCCATCAGCTGGCACTATAGGACTAGATCAGAGGAGAGATAGTAAGACTGGGACTTTTCAGCTTGGAAAAGAGACTAATAAAGGGGGGGCGATATGACTGAGGTCTTTAATATCATGAATGGTGTGAAAAAAAACAAATAAGGAGGTGTTATTTACTACTTCTCGTAACACAAGAAATGCGGGCACCAAATGAAATGAACAGGCAGCTGGTTTAAAACAAGCAAAAGGAAGTATTTCTTCAAATTCTTCACACAACGCACAGTCAACCTGTGGAACTCTTTGCCAGAGGATGTTGTGAAGGCCAATACCAGAACAGCATAAAAAAAAAAGAACTAGATACGTTCATGGAGGATAGGTCCATCAATAGCTATTAGCTAGGATGAGCATAGATGGTGTCCCCAACCTCTGTTTGCCAGAAGCTGGGAAAGAGTGACAGGGGATGGATCACTGGATGATTACCTGTTCTGTTCATTCCCTCTGGAGCACTGGCATTGTCCACTGTTGAAAGACAGGATACTGGGCTAGATGGACCTTTGGTCTGATGCAGTATGGCCGTTCTTATGTATGCATATAATAGGGGTCTTTCATATCTGTATTGATTGCTATGGATTCATAGACTCCAGAAGCTGTAAATGATGTTCACTTTATAGAATATCAGTAAACACTGCCTCTTCCTTCTATAAGTATCCCCCTCATCAAAACTGCGGCCACTGCTGGCTGCTCATATTGCAAAGGGTTTGATGGACAAATAAGGTGAAGTTTACATTTTCCTTAGATCAGTGTTTTCCCCAGGAACTGAAGGGTGGGTGGGGGAAATCAAATTTACAGGGAGGTTGAGGCCTACCAGGAGGGCAAAGGTGTGCTGTATGGACCCACAGTAAAAACTGAAAAATGTTTCATGACCATTTTATTAGATTTTACTCATGTTTTAAAATCATACAAATTAAAGTTCGCTCCTCAAGCCTACTGTGAAGCCCTAGATATCTACATCCTTCCTGGTTTCTTTTAATTTTGCACAGCTCTGTTAATTTTCTGTTTTTGAATGTGGTGAGAGTTCTTCACTTTTTCAATGACTGAGTCTTTCGCTGTTGCACCACATGCTTCTAGTCAGTCAGTTGAGTTCCTTGCAAAAGATAGTGAGCATTTGCCGGTCTTGTTTGGATCCAGTGTCCACTTCAGGATTAACAAGTGACAATGCACTTAACATTGGCCTTCAGTTTGTAGTGTGTGGTATCTCTTGTTTAAATAGAAAGCATGATGCGACAGCTCTGTTTGTTCATATAAACTGTGTTGTGTCTCCAGCATACTTAACAGCCTCATTAAGTACTTCTAAAATTGGCTTTGACAGTGACTGGCTTATAAGACTTTCTGCACGTCGATGCAGTCCAGAGGCTTGGTGTTTTGCAGCCTTTTCACATAGTTTTGTCAGCATTGGCTTTGCTGATTGGTCTCACAAACCAAGCTGATACACTTTCACTACATAAATCCATGGTACATCCACATCTTGAATACTGCATGCAGTTTTGGCTGCCACCATCTCAAAAAAGATATATTGGAATTGGAAAAGGTACAGAGAAGGGCAACCAAAATGATTAGGGATAAGGAACAGATTCTATATGAGGAGAGCTTAAAAAGACTGGGATTTTTAAGGTTGGAAAAGAGATGACTAAGAGGGGATATAATAGAGGTCTATAAAATCATGACTGGTGTGGAGAAAGCGGATAAGGAAATGTTATTTACTCTTTCACATAATATAAGAACTAGTGGTCATGCAATGAAATTAATAGGCAGCAGGTTTAAAACAAAAGGAAGTACTTCACACAATGCAGTGTCAACCTGCGGAACTTTTTGCCAGGGGATGTTGTGAAGGCCAAATTTAGAACAGGGTTAAAAAAAAAAACTAGATAAGTTAATGGAGGATAGGTCCACCAATAGCTATTAGTCAGGATGGGTAGGGATGCAATACTATGTTCTGAGTGTCCCTAGCCTCTGTTTGCCAGAAGCTGGGAGTGGACGACAGGGGATGAATCACTCGATGATTTCCTGTTCTGTTCATTCCCTCTGAAGAACCTGGCATTGACCACAGTTGGAAGACAGGATACTGGGCTAGATGGACCACTGGTCCAACACAGTATGGCTGTTTTTATGTTCTTATGAAAAAAATAATGTATAATAATAAAAATGTTTAGTACAGAAACACCCCAAGATAAGGACCTCTCGAGATAGCAACGATGTGAGATAACAACCTTGGAAAATAATACATTTTAAAAACCTTGGCCTAGTATGAAATGTGTAAGTTTCCCAGTCACAAACCTAGCATTCTGGAGCAAAGTTACTAAAACAAACAAATGTTCTTTTAATGTGCCCCTCCTTTCTCCCTCCACTGAACCCCACTCATAGTTGTTGTCCTTGGTCAGTGGAGACCCAGAGTTCAGAGGTGCTTTTGCATGAGTTCACCACCCACTCTGGGTGGTAGGGGAGAGAAGGCACCTTGCTCAATTCCTTCAGCCACTCATCACTCACTCAGGTCACTCAGCATGGCAACTGTTGTGCATCGTGCCACCATTCAGTCCACTGCTCTGTCTCTGATGGCCCTGTGCTGTCACCTTCTGCTGCCACCTGGCACTGTGACCTCTGCGAATCAGTCTTCTGAGATTCCACCCAGCTCTCAGTGATTTCATCTCTCAGTAAGGGAACCTCACTGCTAGTACAGGCTGAGCTATCTCTTCCATGGAAACACTCTCCCACAGCAGGTTTGAGCACTTAGACCTGATTATCAGTGATTTCAGCTCTAGTGGTCACTTAAAAAAAACACACCAAAGACTCTCCATGTAGCCTAAAAAGCTCTATCTTTAAACAGGGGAAGGGGCAGGTCAAATAGTGCTGTGAGTATTAGGCGGAGCCCACACCACCAAGCAAAATGCTTGTCCCCATCCCTTTCTCTCTCCACCGAGATCTTGCATCACACTCTCTCTTAGCAAGTGCAGTTCAGTTGAGGGTGTGACCAGTGCTTAATTTGTAATGAAAGATGTGTCAGGGCTCAAGCAAGTTTTTTACTTTCATAACTGATGTGGCAAGTCCATAGGGCCCAGAGCTATGACCTGCCAAGACTACATGTGCCGGGGCTCAGCCCTGGCACAAATTAAGCACTTAGGTCACCCTCCTCAGGACAGGTCAAATACACTTGTGCTGCCCTTTACTCATTCAATAAAGATAACATTTCATTAGTCCCACATTCATTAAAAGTGATTTGTAACCCAACACCAGCCAAATCTGATCACTTTGGCAACACAGCTTGTCTGCTGGATACCGGCAGAATAGGTGTGTTCATGTAAATACAGACTGGCCCTGATGCCTTCCCCCCTCCATAGCCCGGCTCATCACTAGCTGTAAGAGGAGAACTCATTCAGACCTTACTTACAAATTATAATTTCAAATTATTAGGTTGGTCAACATCACTGAAACGAAGGCACCAAAACTGTCATAAAAAAACAATAGCTGTATGAGGAAGTTGGTCTTTATTCATACTTTTCAAACCTTTTATGCTTTTTCAGGTACAAGTATTTTATCATCTGCTTTATATGATTTTAAAGTGTGTATTAATGTTTCAATTCAAATTTCCAACCAAGGACTAAATTGTCAACACCACATGTAAATAATGACCACTGTGGAGGGGGATGATGGGGAAATTCAGGGGAGGGGTTGGGAAATCCCTCCCTTAGATACTTCTATTTTACTTTAACGTTTCCCTGATCTCTGTCATTTTACCTTCATGCAGTAACCCTACAACTCGCACCTCATATAGATTACCTCCGAAAATACTACTGAAGAAGCAAGGTCAAGCTCAGATTCTCTGTAAAATTTCAGATTCCAGAGAGCCCCCTGCAGAACATAATTCTAGGTTACATAATTCTGCTATTATTGAGTTCTTGATAAATACATAAACAATTACTTTTTAATTTTCCTTTGACAACCTTCAATCTTTCTTTGCAGAGCTCAGAGAGTCTGCACAGAGACCAATACAAAATTTTGATGAATGGCATTTTAGAGAGGAAAATAACATAACATATAAAAAAGAATTAAGAACAAATATATTAACCTGAACATCATACAAGTGGGGGAAAATGAATCAACTACAGAAAAGGCTACCTAGGAAAAAACATCTCTAGACATTTATGGAAATAATATAAGTAATTTTCATAGCAGTAGAAACAAATATATTCAAGCAAGGTATTAATGCAAATGGAGTGAAATAAGCACTCACCTCTCTCACCGATTCTTTCTCCTCCTTTAGCTGAGAGTTAATCTGAGAGTCAAAAACGGACCCTCCTGCAACGCTGGGGTCAGCGGGTAGAGACGGTACCAGCGGCCTGAGAAATTTAAATTCGCTGGTGCCAGACCCAGTTGTCAAGCAAACCTCATAACAATAAGATTGAGGCAGAGTCCCAGTGCCGCTCGTATCCGCGGGATTTGTGGGGAAGTTGGGGTCACAGTAAAAGTTCTTGGACGATGAAACATACTGCTCTCTGCACTGACTTGTCTTGTACAGCCGGATGGCGACAATCGTTACCACAGAAACCAGAAAAAGGAATGAAATGAAAGACAAAGAAATGACTAGATACAGGGTTAATGTGTCCTGCTGCTCCTCCGCTTCTGGTACATCCAGTAACTGCATGTAGGCGTCTGAAAACCCATCCACCAGAAGCACATTAAGCGTCGAGGTGGTGGATCTGGGCGGCTCTCCGTTGTCTCTAACCAGGACAATAAGTTTCTGTTTAACAGAGTCTGGGCTCGTTACAGGCCTGCTGGTTTTTACTTCCCCGGTTTGGAGCCCCACAGTGAAGAGACTTGGGTCTGTGGCCTTGAGCAGCTGGTAGGAAAGCCAAGAATTCTGACCGGAATCTCCATCCACAGCCACCACCTTCGTCACCAGGTAACCCGCCTCCGCCGATCTAGGAACCAGGTCATTAGCTGGGGAGCTGCTGTTCTGCAGAGGGTATAAAATGAAGGGGGCGTTGTCATTTTCATCAATTATCACAACGCGGACAATGACTTCAGAGCTCAGTGGAGGGGACCCGCCATCTGCAGCTCTCACTGTAACCTGGAAATTCATCGTTTGCTCATAATCCAGAGACTGCAGAGCGTACACGTTCCCGTTTTCGGAGTTTATGGAGATGGAGGAGGAGAAGGGGAGGTCACCGATGTTGCCAGGCAATGCCGAATACGTCACTTTGGCATTCTGCTCTGTGTCTAGGTCAGCAGCATGGACAGTTCCAATCAGGAGGCCGGGGTGGTTGTTCTCCTTCAGGTACATGACGTAAGAACTTTCATTAAATACAGGGGGGTTGTCATTAATATCCGATAGCTGAACTCGGACGATCCTCACTGAGGTGAGCCTCGGAGTCCCACGGTCTGTGGCTGTGATGGTTATGTTATACTCAGGCACTTTCTCTCGGTCCAGGGGCTTTTGTGTAACAAGCTCGTAATAATCCTTCACAGTCGATTTCAAAGCAAAAGGGACATTGTCCTGAATGGAGCAGAGCGTTCTGCCATTGTCCCCGGAGTCTCGGTCTCTCACACTGAACAGGGCCACCACTGTCTCAGGGGAGGAGTCCTCGGGTATGGTGCCGGTGAGGGATGTCAGCGTTACTTCCGGAGCGTTGTCATTCATGTCCTCGATATGCACCAGGACTTTGCAGTGCCCAGATAAACCGCCGCCATCGGTGGCCTGAACTTCTATTTCATACATTGCTGCGTCTTCAAAATCAATTATCCCCAAAACAGTGATTTCGCCAGTGGACGGATTTAGCTGAAATAACTTGAGGACTTTGTCAGGCACCTGCCTGAATGAATAGGTGATTTCTGCATTTGAACCTTGATCCAAATCACTGGCTTCAACCTCAGTGACCAAAGAGTCTCGCGGACTATTTTCCATTAACTGCACGTTGTACACCGACTGACTAAACTGCGGGAAGTTATCGTTGCTGTCCAGCACATTAACGCGTATTTGGGCTGTGCCGGTTCTCTGTGGCAGGCCCCCATCGGCAGCTGTGAGAATCAGCATCAACTCCGCCTGCTCCTCCCGATCTAATTGTTTCTCTAATACCAGCTCCGCGTATTTACTGCTGTCCCCCGGCGAATGTATATCCAGACTGAAGTGCTCATTAGAGCTGATTGCGTAACGCTGGACGCCGTTTGTTCCTATGTCTGAATCTTGGGCCCTTTCCAAGGGGAAGCGGGTGTTTATGGGGATCTGTTCCGGCATTTTTAAAATAAATTCATTTTTAGAGAATTTAGGGTTATTGTCATTCACATCATCTATCTGCACCTCCATTCTGTACAGCTGCAGTGGATTTTCCAAAACAATTTCGAATTGCAGCAAACACGGATCTCTCTGTTCGCACAGATCCTCGCGGTCTATTTTCTCCTTTATTATCACATCCCCGGAGCCTGTGTTCAACTCAAAATATTGCTTTGTGCTTTTAGAAGTCAGCCGGGCACTGCGACCAGACAATTTCCCTACATCCAGTTTCAAATCCTTTGCAATATTAGCAACTAGTGACCCGCTTTTCTTCTCTTCAGGCACAGAATAGCGGATCGTCTCACACGCCCCCAGGGACACACACAGACATAGACAGAAAGACAGAACTTGCCTTTTCCTGGAGCGATTCTCCATTCCGCCAGCCATTCCCGGGTCAGATCTGAAACACAGGCCTCTCTGCAAAGCTGCTGCAGCCATTCATATGTTGTCCTAGAGGGAAAACGATTTGTCCTCCGATATTGATTTTATTTGTAATTATTCAGCCGCCCTTTCCCTGTAATCCTTTGTCACCTGTTCCCGGCGGAGACCCGTTGCCGTTTGGATTCAGATGTCCGAGTGCAGCTTTCACTGAATGTTGCTGGTTTTCAGCACCATCTTTGCCAATATCGCCACCTCGTGGCTCAGCTAAAATAAGACACGCTATGATGTTTACATTTTAAACTTACTATGTGCAGTTATTAACTGCACAGCAAGGTTTTCTCTATTAAGTACAAATTGTGGTATTAAAATTTCATAGTAAACACTGTTGAATATTAAGGTATATTATTACCGATTAGAGGAGATAGAGAGTTGCAAAATTATATAATAATCAATTGAATAGTGATCCTTCCATACCACAGTTTCTTCTCTCACACCCCAATACTTTTATTTTTCACAGCTAACTAAGTAAAGAAGTTACTACAAGTGGATCCCCTGTCCCATCGCTTCTCTTTCGTCCACGAGGTTAGCGATATCCTGGAAATCTCTATAAGTCCTATGGTGCCCTTGCTTATTAGGGTGCCCAAGAGGAAAACTAGGAAACTGCGGCCTAATAAAACTAGAACTAACTAGTGATGGACCTACTTGTTAAGCAAACATAAAGGTAAGTGTGGGGAAGGGATCCAGTCCTGGCTTCTACACAATCATTCGAAAAAAATGTGTCTCCCATGGCAATTGGAAGAAGCAGATCAGTGTATTTCTCCTGAGTCTCTTATCTTATATATTTTATGGCAATACAGGCCACAACAGAAACAAGTAGAACAACGAAATTGAAGCCAAAGAGATAACTAAGTATATAATCAATATCCCATCACATTCCTCTTCCTAGTTATGTCACTAAATTGCATATGCGCATCTGAAACCCCATCCAACAGCAGTAAATTTAGCATCGCAGAAATGGATTGGGGCAAGTGTCCATTGTCTTTAAGAATGACATCTAGTTTTTGCTTTAAAAGAGTCTCACTCCATAATTGGTACTGTGATTTTTCTTCACCATTTTCAGTCCGACAGTGAAGAGACCTATATCAGTGATCTTTAGCAATTGGTAGGAAAGACAAGAATTCTGACCAGAGTCTTCGTTTACAGTCACCACCTTGGGCACAAGGTAACCAGCTTTCCTTGCACTGCGAACCAGGTGATTAAATGGAGAAGTGCTGTTCTGAAGACGGTATAAAATAAAGGGGCCCTTGACATTTTAATCAAATACTAACAACCTGGACAATGACTTGCTGCCAGCAAAAATCCTATTGATGTCATCAGCTGCCACTATATCACTGGTATGCATGTGTCGGGGAGTGCGGGGGAGTCAGGGCCCTGCACCCCCACTTCCTGCGATTCACTGTGACTCTCAGCCATCCAGTAGACCAGAAGGTTTATTAAAGATGACAGGAACACAGTCCAAACTAGAGCTTGTAGGCACAAACAGGACCCCACAGCCAGGTCCTTGGGGGGGCAGGGAGATTAAACCCCAAAATTGGGGGCTCCCTCCTCTTCCCCAGCCCACTCCAAACTGAAACCCCCTCCAGTAGTCTCACCCAGCCTCCCCCGGCTCCTCCTCCACCCTTTGTCTGTTTCCTGGGCAAAGGTGTCACCTGGCCCAACCCCCCTCGTGGCTCAGGTATCCTTCCTCAAATAAAGTCATCCCCTGCTCTCCCATCCCCCATGCAGACAGTCCCAGCAAAACTAGAGGACATTCCCAGGTCAGTCCACCCCGCTCCCTACTGTGTTACAGCATTTAATAGGGGTCTTTCACATCAGCGTTGATTGCTATGGGTTCATAAACTCCAGAAGCTGTAAATGATGGTGATTTCATAGGATATAAGTAAACATTGCTTGTTCCTTCTACAAGTACCTCCCATTGTGAAACCGCAGCCACTCCTGGCTACTCTCGTTGCAAAGGGTTTGATGGAAAAATAAAGCGCAGTTTACATTTCCTTAAGTAGTTCTATTTTACTTTAACGTTTCCCTGATCTCCGTCATTTCACATTCGCGCAGGAGCCCGGCAACTCGCACCTCAGAGATTCACCGTCTGAAAACACTACTGAAGAAGCAAGGGCAGACACACATTCTTTGTAACATTTCAGATTCCATAGAGTGTTCTGCAGGGGGCTCTATCTAGGTCACATAGTTCCGCTGCTATTGAGTTCTTGAGAAATACATAAACAATTACTTTTTTAATTTCCTTTGAGAAGCTTCAGCCTTGCTTTGCAAACATCACAGACTCTGCACAGAGACCAGTATCACAGTTCGATACATGTTTTTAGAGAGGAAAATAGCATAGGAGTACATAAAGGAAAGTACTTAAATACAAATATATTAGCTTGAACATCATACAAGTGGAAAAGATGAATAAACTACAGAAAAAGATCCCTACAAAACTATCTCTAGACATTTATGGAAGTAATTTTAGGTCTTGTCTACGGGACAGCGTTTTGTGCAAAAAGTTATGCCACTTTAATTAAACGGTTGTTGCATGTCCACACTATGCTCCTTGTGTCAGCAGAGCACATCCACAGTAGCAGCTCTTGCATGGACACAGGGAGCTGTGCACTGTGGGTAGCAACTATCCCGCTGTGCAATTGGCCTCAGGGTGCTTTGGGAAGGGTTTGCATTGCCCCATGGAGCAGGTACAGCGTTACAGGATGCAGGTTTTAACCCCATCCTTCCATAGGCATCCTTTATTAGATTGTCAGCTCTTTTCAACTGAAGTGTGCATGGGAGGCGGGAGCAGGAGGAGAGTGTGGGACAGGGAGTGTGTGTGGGCATACTGTCTCTTAAAGTTCAGACAGCAGCCTGAGCAAACCCCCTGAAGAAGGAGGAGAGAGAGAGAACCCCCCCACCCACATCAGCCACCTGCCCTGCACAGCACAGCAGTTTCTCACCCTCTTTCCCCCGCAGCAACAGCCGGCTCTCCCCCGAGTGCCGCTCTGTTCCTACAACTAGAGAGAGAGCAGGATGCCACATTAATGGTTCTGTGATTGCCTTCTAAGTAATTTTCAGAGATGTAGAGACACACATATTCAAAAAGGTATCAATGCAAATGGAGTAAAATAAGCACTCACCTCTCTCATCGATTCTTTCTCCCCTTTTAGCTGAGAGTTAATCTGAGAGTCAAGTATGGACCCTCCTGCAGCGATGGGGTCAGCGGGTAGAGACGGTACCAGCGGCCTGAGAAATTTAAATTCGCTGGTGCCAGACCCAGTTGTCAAGCAAACTTCATAACAATAAGATTGAGGCAGAATCCCAGTGCCGCTCGTCTCCGCAGGATTTGTGGGGAAGTTGGAGTCACAATAAAAGTTCCTGGACGATGAAATATACTGCTCTCGGCACTGCCTTGTCTTGTATAGCCGGATGGCGATAATCGTTACCACAGAAACCAGAAAAAGGAATGAAATGAAAGACAAGGAAATGACTAGATACAGGGTTAACGTGTCCTGCTGTTCCTCCTCTCCTGGTACATCCAGAAACTGCATGTAGGCGTCTGAAAACCCATCCACCAGAAGCACATTAAGCGTCGAGGTGGTGGATCTGGGCGGCTCTCCGTTGTCTCTAACCAGGACAATAAGTTTCTGTTTAACAGAGTCTGGGCTCATTATAAGCCTGCTGGTTTTTATTTCCCCGGTTTGGAGCCCCACAGCGAAAAGACTTGGGTCTGTGGCCTTGAGCAGCTGGTAGGAAAGCCAAGAATTCTGACCGGAATCTCCATCCACAGCCACCACCTTCGTCACCAGGTAACCCGCCTCCGCCGATCTAGGAACCAGGTCATTAGCTGGGGAGCTGCTGTTCTGCAGAGGGTATAAAATGAAGGGGGCGTTGTCATTTTCATCAATTATCACAACCCGGACAATGACTTCAGAGCTCAGTGGAGGGGACCCGCCATCTGCAGCTCTCACTGTAACCTGGAAATCCCTCGTTTGCTCATAATCCAGAGACTGCAGACCATACACGTTCCCGTTCTCGGAGTTTATGGAGATGGAGGAGGAGAAGGGGAGGTCACCGATGTTGCCAGGCAATGCCGAATACGTCACTTTGGCATTCTGCTCTGTGTCTAGGTCAGCAGCATGGACAGTTCCAATCAACAGGCCCGGGTGGTTGTTCTCCTTAAGGTACATGACGTATGAACTTTCATTAAATACAGGGGGGTTGTCATTAATATCCGATAGCTGTACTCGGATGATCCTCACTGAGGTGAGCCTCGGAGTCCCCCGGTCTGTGGCTGTGATGGTTATGTTATACTCAGGCACTTTCTCTCGGTCGAGGGGCTTTTGTGTAACAAGCTCGTAATAATCCTTCAGAGTCGATTTCAAAGCAAAAGGGACATTGTCCTGAATGGAGCAGAGCGTTCTGCCATTGTCCCCGGAGTCTCGGTCTCTCACACTGAACAGGGCCACCACTGTCTCAGGGGAGGAGTCCTCGGGTATGGTGCCGGTGAGGGATGTCAGCGTCACTTCCGGGGTGTTGTCATTCATGTCCTCGATCTGCACCAGGACTTTGCAGTGCGCAGATAAACCGCCACCATCGGTGGCCTGAATTTCTATTTCATACATTGCTGCGTCTTCAAAATCAATTATCCCCAAAACAGTGATTTCGCCAGTGAACTGATTTAGCTGAAATAACTCGAGGACTTTGTCAGGTACCTGCCCGAATGAATAGGTGATTTCTGCATTTGAACCTTGATCCAAATCACTGGCTTCAACCTTAGTGACCAAAGTGTCCCTCGGACTATTTTCCATTAACTGCACCTTGTACACCGACTGACTAAACTGTGGGAAGTTATCGTTGTTGTCCAGCACATTAACGCGTATTTGCGCTGTGCCGGTTCTCTGTGGCAGGCCCCCATCGGCAGCTGTGAGAATCAGCATCAACTGCGCCTGCTCCTCCCGATCTAATTGTTTTTCTAATACCAGCTCCGCGTATTTATTGCCGTCCCCCCGGGAATGCACATCCAGACTGAAGTGCTCATTGGAGCTGATTGCATAACTCTGAACCCCGTTTGTTCCTATGTCTGAATCTTGGGCCCTTTCCAAGGGGAAGCGGGTGTTTATGGGGATCTGTTCCGGCATTTTAAAAATAAATTCATTTTTAGAGAATTTAGGGTTATTGTCATTCACATCATCTATCTGCACCTCCATTCTGTACAGCTGCAGTGGATTTTCCAACACAAATTCGAATTGCAGCAAACACGGATCTCTCTGTCCGCACAGATCTTCACGGTCTATTTTCTCCTTTATTATCACATCCCCAGAGCTTGTGTTCAGCTCAAAATATTGCTTGGTGCTTTTAGAACTCAGCCGGGCACTGCGACCAGACAATTTCTCTATATCCAGTTTCAAATCCTTTGCAATATTAGCAACTAGTGACCCGCTTTTCTTCTCTTCAGGCACAGAATAGCGGATCGTCTCACACGCCCCCAGGGACACACACAAACATAGAAAGAAAGACAGAACTTGCCTTTTCCTGGAGCGATTCTCCATTCCGCCAGCCATTCCCGGGTCAGATCTGAAACACAGGCCTCTCTGCAAAGCTGCTGCAGCCATTCATATGTTGTGCTAGAGGGGAAACGATTTATCCTCCAATATTGACTTTATTTGTAATTATTCAGCCGCCCTTTCCCTGTAATCCTTTGTCAACGGCACAGAGCCGTTGCCGTCTGGATCCAGATGTCTGAGTACAGCTTCCACTGAGTGCTGACGGAGTCCGAAAGGCAGCATTTTCAGCACCGTCTTTGCTAATATCGCCACCTCGTGGCTCAGCTAAAATAAGACATGCTATGATGTTTACATTTTAAACTTACTATGTGCAGCTATTAACTGCACAGCAAAGTTTTCTCTATTAAGTACAAATTGTGGTTATAATATTTCACACTAAACACTGTGCAATATTAAGGTAGATTATTGCCGATTGGAGGAGATAGAGAGTTGCAAAATTATACAATAGCCAATTGAATTGTGATCCTTCCACACCACAGTTTCTTCTCTCACACCCCAATACTTTTATTTTTCACAGCTAGCTAAGTAAAGAAGTTACTACAAGTGGATCCCCTTTCCCCTCGCTTCTCTTTCGTCACGAGGTTAGCGATATCCTGGAAATCTCTAAATCCTTGGCTTATTAGGGTGGCCAAGAGGAAATCTAGGAAACTGCAGCCTAATAAACTAGAACTAACTAGTGATGGACCTACTTGTTAAGCAAACATCATATAGGTAAGTGTGGGGAAGGGATCCAGTCCTGGCTTCATTCGAAAAAAATGTGTCTCCCATGGCAATTGGAAGAAGCAGATCAGTGTATTTCTCCTGATTCTCTTGTCTTATATATTTTATGGCATTACAGGCCACAACAGAAACAAGTAGAACAACGAAATTGAAGCCAAAGAGATAACTAAGTATATACTCAATATCCCATCACATTCCTCTTCCGTAGTTATGTCACTGAATTGCATACGCGCATCTGAAAACCCATCCAACAGCAATAAATTTAGCATCGCCGAAGTGGATTAGGGCAAGTGTCCATTGTCTTTAAGAATGACATCTAGTTTTTGCTTAAAGGAGTCTCGCTCCATAATTGGTATTGTGATTTTTCTTCAGCATTTTCAGTCCGACAGTGAAGAGACCTATATCAGTGGCCTTTAGCAATTAGTAGAAAAGACAAGAATTCTGACCAGAGTCTCCATTTACAGTCACCACCTTGGGCACAAGGTAACCAGCTTTCCTTGCACTGCGAACCAGGTGATTAAATGGAGAAGTGCTGTTCTGAAGACGGTATAAAATAAAGGGGCCGTTCACATTTTAATTAAATACTAACAACCTGGACAATGACTTGCTGCCAGCAAAAATCCTATTGATGCCATCAGCTGCCACTATATCAACGTTATGCATGTAATAGGGGTCTTTCACATCACGGTTGATTACTATGGGTTCATAAACTCCAGAAGCTGTAAATGATGGTGATTTCATAGGATTTAAGTAAACATTGCTTCTTCCTTCTACAAGTACGTCCCACCGTGAAACCGCAGCCACTCCTGGCTACTCTCGTTGCAAAGGGTTTGATGGAAAAATAAAGCGCAGTTTACATTTCCTTAAGTAGTTCTATTTTACTTTAACGTTTCCCTGATCTCCGTCATTTCACATTCGCGCAGGAGCCCGGCAACTCGCACCTCAGAGATTCACCGTCTGAAAACACTACTGAAGAAGCAAGGGCAGACACACATTCTTTGTAACATTTCAGATTCCATAGAGTGTTCTGCAGGGGGCTCTATCTAGGTCACATAATTCCGCTGCTATTGAGTTCTTGAGAAATACATAAACAATTACTTTTTTAATTTCCTTTGAGAAGCTTCAGCCTTGCTTTGCAAACATCACAGACTCTGCACAGAGACCAGTATCACAGTTCGATACATGTTTTTAGAGAGGAAAATAG
This sequence comes from Emys orbicularis, assembly GCF_028017835.1. Taxonomy (NCBI): domain Eukaryota; kingdom Metazoa; phylum Chordata; order Testudines; family Emydidae; genus Emys; species Emys orbicularis. The sequence goes on from NC_088690.1 coordinate 75,507,886, forward strand.
CATAGGAGTACATAAAGGAAAGTACTTAAACACAAATATATTAGCTTGAACATCATACAAGTGGAAAAGATGAATAAACTACAGAAAAAGATCCCTACAAAACTATCTCTAGACATTTATGGAAGTAATCTTAGGCCTTGTCTACAGGACAGAGTTTTGTGCAAAAAGTTATGCCACTTTAATTAAACGGTTGTTGCATGTCCACACTATGCTCCTTGTGTCAGCAGAGCACATCCACAGTAGCAGCTCTTGCATGGACACAGGGAGCTGTGCACTGTGGGTAGCAACTATCCCGCTGTGCAATTGGCCTCAGGGTGCTTTGGGAAGGGTTTGCATTGCCCCATGGAGCAGGTACAGCGTTACAGGATGCAGGTTTTAACCCCATCCTTCCATAGGCATCCTTTATTAGATTGTCAGCTCTTTTCAACTGAAGTGTGCATGGGAGGCGGGAGCAGGAGGAGAGTGTGGGACAGGGAGTGTGTGTGGGCATACTGTCTCTTAAAGTTCAGACAGCAGCCTGAGCAAACCCCCTGAAGAAGGAGGAGAGAGAGAGAACCCCCCCACCCACATCAGCCACCTGCCCTGCACAGCACAGCAGTTTCTCACCCTCTTTCCCCCGCAGCAACAGCCGGCTCTCCCCCGAGTGCCGCTCTGTTCCTACAACTAGAGAGAGAGCAGGATGCCACATTAATGGTTCTGTGATTGCCTTCTAAGTAATTTTCAGAGATGTAGAGACACACATATTCAAAAAGGTATCAATGCAAATGGAGTAAAATAAGCACTCACCTCTCTCATCGATTCTTTCTCCCCTTTTAGCTGAGAGTTAATCTGAGAGTCAAGTATGGACCCTCCTGCAGCGATGGGGTCAGCGGGTAGAGACGGTACCAGCGGCCTGAGAAATTTAAATTCGCTGGTGCCAGACCCAGTTGTCAAGCAAACCTCATAACAATAAGATTGAGGCAGAATCCCAGTGCCGCTCGTCTCCGCAGGATTTGTGGGGAAGTTGGAGTCACAATAAAAGTTCCTGGACGATGAAATATACTGCTCTCGGCACTGCCTTGTCTTGTATAGCCGGATGGCGATAATCGTTACCACAGAAACCAGAAAAAGGAATGAAATGAAAGACAAGGAAATGACTAGATACAGGGTTAACGTGTCCTGCTGCTCCTCCTCTCCTGGTACATCCAGAAACTGCATGTAGGCGTCTGAAAACCCATCCACCAGAAGCACATTAAGCGTCGAGGTGGTGGATCTGGGCGGCTCTCCGTTGTCTCTAACCAGGACAATAAGTTTCTGTTTAACAGAGTCTGGGCTCATTATAAGCCTGCTGGTTTTTATTTCCCCGGTTTGGAGCCCCACAGCGAAAAGACTTGGGTCTGTGGCCTTGAGCAGCTGGTAGGAAAGCCAAGAATTCTGACCGGAATCTCCATCCACAGCCACCACCTTCGTCACCAGGTAACCCGCCTCTGCCGATCTAGGAACCAGGTCATTAGCTGGGGAGCTGCTGTTCTGCAGAGGGTACAAAATGAAGGGGGCGTTGTCATTTTCATCAATTATCACAACCCGGACGATGACTTCAGAGGTCAGTGGAGGGGACCCACCATCTGCAGCTCTCACTGTAACCTGGAAATCCCTCGTTTGCTCATAATCCAGAGACTGCAGAGCGTACACGTTCCCGTTCTCGGAGTTTATGGAGATGGAGGAGGAGAAGGGGAGGTCACCGATGTTGCCAGGCAATGCCGAATACGTCACTTTGGCATTCTGCTCTGTGTCTAGGTCAGCAGCATGGACAGTTCCAATCAACAGGCCCGGGTGGTTGTTCTCCTTCAGGTACATGACGTATGAACTTTCATTAAATACAGGGGCGTTGTCATTAATATCCGATAGCTGAACTCGGACGATCCTCACTGAGGTGAGCCTCGGAGTCCCCCGGTCTGTGGCTGTGATGGTTATGTTATACTCAGGCACTTTCTCTCGGTCCAGGGGCTTTTGTGTAACAAGCTCGTAATAATCCTTCAGAGTCGATTTTAAAGCAAAAGGGACATTGTCCTGAATGGAGCAGAGCGTTCTGCCATTGTCCCCGGAGTCTCGGTCTCTCACACTGAACAGGGCCACCACTGTCTCAGGGGAGGAATCCTCAGGTATGGTGCTGGTGAGGGATGTCAGCGTCACTTCCGGGGTGTTGTCATTCATGTCCTCAATTTGCACCAGGACTTTGCAGTGCGCAGATAAACCCCCGCCATCGGTGGCCTGAACTTCTATTTCATACATTGCTGCGTCTTCAAAATCAATTATTCCCAAAACAGTGATTTCGCCAGTGAACGGATTTAGCTGAAATAACTCGAGGACTTTGTCAGGCACCTGCCCGAATGAATAGGTGATTTCTGCATTTGAACCTTGATCCAAATCACTGGCTTCAACCTTAGTGACCAAAGTGTCTCGCGGACTATTTTCCATTAACTGCACCTTGTACACCGACTGACTAAACTGCGGGAAGTTATCGTTGTTGTCCAGCACGTTAACGCGTATTTGGGCTGTGCCGGTTCTCTGTGGCAGGCCCCCATCGGCAGCTGTGAGAATCAGCATCAACTGCGCCTGCTCCTCCCGATCTAATTGTTTCTCTAATACCAGCTCCGCGTATTTACTGCCGTCCCCCCGGGAATGCATATCCAGACTGAAGTGCTCATTGGAGTTCATTGCATAACTCTGGACGCCGTTTGTTCCTATGTCTGAATCTTGGGCCCTTTCCAAGGGGAAGCGGCTATTTACAGGGAGTAGTTCAGGTATTTTTAAAATAAATTCATTTTTAGAGAATTTAGGGTTATTGTCATTCACATCATCTATCTGCACCTCCATTCTGTACAGCTGCAGTGGATTTTCCAACACAATTTCGAATTGCAGCAAACACGGATCTCTCTGTCCGCACAGATCTTCACGGTCTATTTTCTCCTTTATTACCACATCCCCAGAGCTTGTGTTCAGCTCAAAATATTGCTTGGTGCTTTTAGAACTCAGCCGGGCACTGCGACCAGACAATTTCCCTATATCCAATTTCAAATCCTTTGCAATATTAGCAAGTAGGGACCCGCTTTTCTTCTCTTCAGGCACAGAATAGCGGATCGTCTCACACGGCCCCAGGGACACACACAAACATAGAAAGAAAGACAGAACTTGCCTTTTCCTGGAGCGATTCTCCATTCCGCCAGCCATTCCCGGGTCAGATCTGAAACACGGGCCTCTCTGCAAAGCTGCTGCAGCCATTCATATGTTGTGCTAGAGGGGAAACGATTTGTCCTCCAATATTGACTTTATTTATAATTATTCAGTCGCCCTTTCCCTGTAATCCTTTGCCACCCGTTCCCGGCGCAGAGCCGTTGCCGTCTGGATCCAGATGTCTGAGTACAGCTTCCACTGAGTGCTGACGGAGTCCGAAAGACTGCATTTTCAGCACCGTCTTTGCTAATATCGCCACCTTGTGGCTCAGCTAAAATAAGACATCCCATGATGTTTACATTTTAAACTTACTATGTGCAGTTATTAACTGCACAGCAAAGTTTTCTCTATTAAGTATAAATTGTGGTTATAACATTTCACAGTGAAAACTGTGAAATATTAAGGCAGATTATTACCGATTAGAGGAGATAGAGAGTTGCAAAATAATATAATAGTATATTGAATTGTGATCCTTCCACACCACAGTTTCTTCTCTCACATGACAATTCTTTTATTCTTCACAGCTAAGTAAACAAGTTACTGCAAGTCTATCACACGTCCCATCGCTTCTCTTTCGTCTACAAAGTTACAACACTTTGGGAATCCCTAAATCTATGATTCTCTTTTCTAGGATCGACCCAGTGATTAAGCACGCATCATATAGGTAATTGTGGGGACGGGATCTCGTCTTGGCAGCTACACAATTATTTGACAAAATGGGTCTCCCATAACAATTGGAAGAAGCAAACGTATCTTTCTCCTGATTTTTTTATCTTATATATTTTATGGCAATACAGGCCATAAGAGAAACAAGAAAAATGAACTTGAAACCATAGAGAAGTACCGTATATATTTAGTATCAGAGGGGTAGCCGTGTTAGTCTGGATCTGTAAAAAGCAACAGAGAGTCCTGTGGCACCTTTAAGACTAACAGATGTATTGGAGCATAAGCTTTCGTGGGTGAATGCCCACTTCATCAGGCGCAACTAGGTATATATTTAATGTCCCATCACATTTCTCTTGCGTAGTTATGTCACTGGATTGCATATGTGCATCTGAAAATCCTCCACTAGCAGTATATTTAGTATCGCAGCAGCGGATTGGGGAGATGTCCATTGTCTTTAATAATATTTAGCTTTTGCGTAAAGGAGTCACGCTCCGTAAATGGGATCGTGGTTTCTCTTCTGCATTTTGGAGTCCAACAGTGAATAAATCTGCATCAGCGGCCTTCAGCACTTGGTAAGAGAGAAAAGAATTCTGACCAGAATCTCAATCTACAGCCACGGATTTGCCTTCCTTGCTCTGCGAACCATGTCATTAAATGGGGAAGGTGCTGTTCTGAAGAAGGCATAAAATGAAAGGGGCATTGTCATTTTAATCAAATAACTTGGACAATTACTTGCTGCCTATAAAAATCTCATTGATGCCATCAGCTGCCACTATATCACTATATCAGAGGAAAGATAGTAAGACTGGGACTTTTCATCTAGGAAAAGAGACTGATAAAGGGGGGAGATATGACTGAGGTCTATAATATATCATGACTGGTGTGGAGAAACCAAATAAGGAGGTGTTATTTACTACTTCTCATAATAATACAATAAATGGAGATATACCTATCTCATAGAACTGGAAGGGACCCCAAAAGGTCATTGAGTCCAGTCCCCTGCCTTCACTAGCAGGACCAAGTACTGATTTTTGCCCCATCTTTAAGTGGCCCCCTCAAGGGTTGAACTCACAATCCTGGGTTTAAGCAGGCCAATGCTCAAAGCACTGAGCTATCCCTCCCCCTTCATAACACAAGAAATGCGGGCACCAAATGAAATTAATAGGCAGCCGGTTTAAAACAAGCAAAAGTATTTCAAATTCTTCACACAACCCACAATCAACCCGTGGAACTCTTTGCCAGAGGATGTTGTGAAGGCCAAGACCAGAACAGCGTAAAAAAAAAAGAACTAGATAAGTTCATGGAGGATAGGTCCATCAATGGCTATTAGTTAGGACGAGCATGGATGTGGTGTCCCCAGCCTCTGTTTGCCAGAAGCTGGGAATGAGTGACAGGGGATGGATCACTGGATGATTACCTGTTTTGTTCATTCCCTCTGGAGCACCGGCATTGGCCACTGTCGGAAGACAGGATACTGAGCTAGATGGACCTTTGGTCTGATGCAGTATGGCCGTTCTTATGTATGCATATAATAGGGGTCTTTCATATCTGTATTAATTGCTATGGATTCATAAACTCCAGAAGCTGTAAATGATGTTCATTTTATAGAATATCAGTAAACACTGCCTCTTCCATCAAAACCGCTGCCACTGCTGGCTGCTCATATTGCAAAGGGTTTGATGGACAAATAAGATGAAGTTTACATTTTCCTTAGATCATTTTCCTTTAAAACTCCTTTTTTCCCCAGGAACTGAAGGGCAGGAGGGGGAAATCAAATTTACAGGGGGGTTAAGGCCTACCAGGAAGGCAAAGGTGTGCTGTATGGACCCACAGTAAAAACTGAAAAATGTTTCATGACCATTTTATTAGATTTTACTCATGTTTTAAAATCATACAAATTAAAGTTGGCTCCTCAAGCCTACTGTGAAGCCCTAGATATCTACATCCTTCCTGGTTTCTTGTAATCTTGCACAGCTCTGTTAATTTTCTGGTTTTGAATGTGGTGAAAGTTCTTCACTTTTTCAGTGACTGAGTCTTTCACTGTTCCAGCACATGCTTCTAGTCAGTCAGTTGAGTTCCTTGCGAAAGATAGTGAGCATTTGCTGGTCTTGTTTGGATCCAGTGTCCACTTCAGGATTAACAAGTGACAATGCACTTAACATTGGCCTCCAGTTTGTAGCGTGTGGTATCTCTTGCTTAAATAGAAAGCATGATGCGACAGCTCTGTTTGTTCATATAAACTGTGTTGTGTCTCCAGCATACTTAACAGCCTCATTAAGTACTTCTAAAATTGGCTTTGACAGTGACTGGCTTATAAGACTTTCTGCATGTCAATGCAGTCCAGAGGTGTCATAACTATAAAGGGAAGGGTAACAGCCCTCCTGTGTACAATACTATAAAATCCCTCCTGGCCAGAGACTCCAAAATCCTTTTACCTGTAAAGGGTTAAGAAGCTCAGGTAACCTGGCTGAAACCTGACCCAAAGGACCAATAAGGGGACAAGGTACTTTCAAATCTTGGTGGGGGGAAGGCTTTTGTTTGTGCTCTTTGTTTTAGGGGTTGTTCGCTCTTGGGACTAGGAGGGACCAGACATCAATCCATGCTCTCCAAATCTCCTGAACAAGTCTCTCATATTTCAAACTTGTAAGTAGCAGCCAGGCAAAGCGTGTTAGGTTTATCTTTGTTTTCTCAACTTGCAAGGCCGGCTCCAGCATTTCTGCCGCCCCAAGCAAAAAAAAAAAAAAAAAAAAAAGCCACGATCGCGATCCGCGGCGGGGGAATTGGGGAAAAAAAAAAAAAGCCGCGATCGGCGGCGGCAGTTCAGCGGCAGGTCTTTCACTCCCAGAGGGAGCGAGGGACCTGCCGCCCCCAAATTGCCGCAGGTGCCGCCCCTCTCCCTTGGCCGCCCCAAGCACCTGCTTGTTAAGCTGGTGCCTGGAGCCGGCCCTGTCAACTTGTAAATGTACCTTTTGCTAGAGGGTTTACCTCTGTTTGCTGTAACTTTGAACCTAAGGCTAGAAGGGGTTCCTCTGGGCTCTTTGAATCTGATTACCCTGTAAAGTTATTTTCCATCCTGATTTTACAGAGATGATTTTTACCTTTCTTTCTTTAATTAAAACCCTTCTTTTAAAGAACCTGATTGATTTTTCCTTGTTTTAAGATCCAAGGGGGTTGGATCTGGACTCACCAGGAATTGGTGGAGGAAAGGAGGGGTAAAGGTTAATTTCTCCTTGTTTTAAGATCCAAGGGTTTGGATCGGTGTTCACCAGGCAATTGGTGAAGAAGTTTCTCAAGGCTACCCAGAGAAGGGAGTTAGCACTTGGGAGTGGTGGCAGCAAAACCAGATCTAAGCTGGTTAGTTAAGCTTAGAAGTTTTCATGCAGGTCCCCACATCTGTACCCTAAAGTTCAGAGTGGGGAAGGAACCTTGACAAGAGGCTGGGTGTTTTGCAGCCTTTTCACGTAGTTTTATCAGCATTGGCTTTGCTGATTGGTCTCGCAAACCAAGCTGCTACAATTTCACTACATAAATCCATGGTACATCCACATCTTGAAAACTGCCCCCATCTCAAAAAAGAGATATTGGAATTGGAAAAGGTACAGAGAAGGGCAACCAAAATGATTAGGGGTAAGGAACAGATTCTATATGAGGAGAGATTTAAAAGACTGGGATTTTTAAGGTTGGAAAAGAGATGACTAAGAGGGGATATGATAGAGGTCTACAAAATCTTGACTGGTGTGGAGAAAGCGAATAAGGAAATGTTATTTACTCTTTCGCATAATACAAGAACTAGGGGTCATGCAATGAAATTAATAGGCAGCAGGTTTAAAACAAAAGGAAGTGCTTCACACAATGCAGTGTCAACCTGTGGAACTTTTTACCAGGGGATGTTGTGAAGGCCAAAATTAGAACAGGGTTTAAAAAAAAAAAAAACTAGACAAGTTCATGGAGGATAGGTCCACCAATAGCTATTAGCCAGGATGGGCAGGGATGCAATACCATGTTCTGAGTGTCCCTAGCCTCTGTTTGCCAGAAGCTGGGAGTGGACGACAGGGGATGAATCACTCGATGATTTCCTGTTCTGTTCATTCCCTCTGAAGCACCTGGCATTGACCACAGTTGGAAGACAGGATACTGGGCTAGATGGACCATTGGTCCAACACAGTATGGCTGTTTTTATGCTCTTATGTAAAAAATAATGTATAATAATAAAAATGTTTAGTACAGAAACTCCCCAAGATAAGGCCCTCTCGAGATAGCAACGATGTGAGATAACAACCTTGGAAAATAATACATTTTAAAAATCTTGGCCTAGTATGAAATGTGTAAGTTTCCCAGTCACAAACCTAGCATTCTGGAGCAAAGTTACTAAAACAAACAAATGTTCTTTTAATGTGCCCCTCCTTTCTCCCTCCACTGAACCCCACTCATAGTTGTTGTCCTTGGTCAGTAGAGACCCAGAGTTCAGAGGTGCTTTTGCATGAGTTCACCTCCCACTCTGGGTGGTAGGGGAGAGAAGGCACCTTGCTCAATTCCTTCAGCCACTCATCACTCACTCAGGTCACGCAGTATGGCAACTGTTGTGCATCGTGCCACCATTCAGTCCACTGCTCTGTCACTGATGGCCCTGTGCTATCACCTTCTGCTGCCACCTGGCACTGTGACCTCTGCGAATCAGTCTCCTGAGATTCCACCCAGCTCTCAGTGATTTCATCTCTCAGTAAGGGAACCTCACTGCTAGTACAGGCTGAGCTGTCTCTTCCATGGAAACACTCTCCCACAGGAGGTTTGAGCACTTAGACCTGATTATCAGTGATTTCAGCTCTAGTGGTCACTTAAAAAAACACACACACACACACACACAAGACTCTCCATGTAGCCTAAAAAGCTCTATCTTTAAACAGGGGAAGGGGCAGGTCAAATAGTGCTGTGACTCTTAGGCAGAGCCCACACCACCAAGCAAAACGCCTGTCCCCATCCCTTTCTCTCTCCACTGAGATCTTGCATCCACACTCTCTGCTTAGCGAGTGCAGTTCAGTTGAGGGTGTGACCAGTGCTTAATTTGTAATGAAAGATGCGTCAGAGCTCAAGCCAGGCTCAGCCCTGGCACAAATTAAGCACTTAGGTCACCCTCCTCAGGACAGGTCAAATACACTTGTGCTGCCCTTTACTCATTCAATAAAGGTAACATTTCATTACCCCCACATTCATTAAAAGTGATTTCTAACCCAACACCAGCCAAATCTGATCACTTTGGCAACACATCTTGTCTCCTGGATACCGAGGCAGATTAGGTGTGTTCATGTAAATATGGTCTGGCCCTGATGCCTTCCCCACTCCACAGCCTGGCTCATCACTAGCTGTCAGAGGAGAACTCATTCAGACCTTGCTTACAAATCATAATTTCAAATTATTAGGTTGGTCAACATCACTGAAACGAAGGTACCAAAACTGCCATGAAAAACAATATCTGTGTGAAGAAGTTGGTCTTTAGTCATACTTTTCAAACCTTTTATGCTTTTTCAGGTACAAGTATTTTATCATCTGCTTTATCTGCTTTTAAAGTGTGTATTAATGTTTCAATTCAAATTTCCAACCAAGGACTAAACTGGCAACACCACATGTAAATAATGACCACTGTGGAGGGGGATGATGGGGAAATTCAGGGGAGGTGTTGGGAAATCCCTCCCTTAGATACTTCTATTTTACTTTAACGTTTCCCTGATCTCTGTCATTTCACCTTCATGCAGTAACCCTAGAACTCGCACCTCATATAGATTACCTCCGAAAATACTACTGAAGAAGCAAGGTCAAGCTCAGATTTTTTGTAAAATTTCAGATTCCATAGAGCCCCCTGCATAACCCACTACCTAGGTCACATAATTCTGCTATTATTGAGTTCTTGATAAATACATAGACAATTACTTTTTTGTAATTTTCCTTTATCAACCTTCAATCTTTCTTTGCAGAGCTCAGAGAGTCTGCACAGAGACAAATATCACATTTTGTTGAATGGCCTTTTATAGAGGAAAAGAACATAACATATAAAAAGGAATTAAGTACAAATATATTAACCTGAACATCATACAAGTGTAAGGTTTCAGAGTAGCAGCCGTGTTAGTCTGTATCCGCAAAAATAACAGGAGTACTTGTGGCACCTTAGAGACTAAGGTCTCTAAGGTGCCACAAGTACTCCTGTTATTTATACAAGTGTAAATAAATGAATCAACTACAGAAAAAGCTCCCTAAGAAAAAACGTCTCTAGACATTTATGGAAATAATATAAGTAATTTTCAGAGCAGTAGAAACAAATATATTCATGCAAATGGAGAGAAATAAGCACTCACCTCTCTCACCGATTCTTTCTCCTCCTTTGCTGAGAGTTAATCTGAGAGTCAAAAATGGACCCTCCTGCAACGCTGGGGTCAGCGGGTAGAGACGGTACCAGCGGCCTGAGAAATTTAAATTCGCTGGTGCCAGACCCAGTTGTCAAGCAAACCTCATAACAATAAGATTGAGGCAGAGTCCCAGTGCCGCTCGTATCCGCAGGATTTGTGGGGAAGTTGGGGTCACAATAAAAGTTCCTGGAGGATGCAACATACTGCTCGCGGCCTTGTCTTGTACAGCCGGATGGAGATAATGGTTACCACAGAAACCAGAAAAAGGAATGAAATGAAAGACAAAGAAATGACTAGATACAGGGTTAACGTGTCCTGCTGCTCCTCCTCTTCTGGTACATCCAGTAACTGCATGTAGGCATCTGAAAACCCATCCACCAGAAGCACATTAAGCGTCGAGGTGGTGGATCTGGGCGGCTCTCCGTTGTCTCTAACCAGGACGATAAGTTTCTGTTTAACAGAGTCTGGGCTCGTTACAGGCCTGCTGGTTTTTACTTCCCCGGTTTGGAGCCCCACAGCGAAGAGACTTGGGTCTGTGGCCTTGAGCAGCTGGTAGGAAAGCCAAGAATTCTGACCGGAATCTCCATCCACAGCCACCACCTTCATCACCAGGTAACCCGCCTCCGCCGACCTGGGAACCAGGTCATTAGCGGGGACGCTGCTGTTCTGCAGAGGGTATAAAATGAAGGGGGCGTTGTCATTTTCATCAATTATCACAACCCGGACAATGACTTCAGCGCTCAGTGGAGGGGACCCGCCATCTGCAGCTCTCACTGTAACCTGGAAATCCCTCGTTTGCTCATAATCGAGAGACTGCAGACCGTACACGTTCCCGTTCTCGGAGTTTATGGAGATGGAGGAGGAGGAGAAGGGGAGGTCACCGATGTTGCCAGGCAATGCCGAATACGTCACTTTGGCATTCTGCTCTGTGTCTAGGTCAGCAGCATGGACAGTTCCAATCAACAGGCCCGGGTGGTTGTTCTCCTTCAGGTAAATGACGTATGAACTTTCATTAAATACAGGGGGGTTGTCATTAATATCCGATAGCTGAACTTGGATGATCTTCACTGAGGTGAGCCTCGGAGTCCCCCGGTCCGTGGCTGTGATGGTTATGTTATACTCAGGCACTTTCTCTCGGTCCAAGGGCTTTTGTGTAACAAGCTCGTAATAATCCTTCAGAGTCGATTTTAAAGCAAAAGGGACATTGTCCTGAATGGAGCAGAGCGTTCTGCCATTGTCCCCGGAGTCTCGGTCTCTCACACTGAACAGGGCCACCACTGTCTCAGGGGAAGAGTCCTCGGGTATGGTGCCGGTGAGGGATGTTAGCTTCACTTCCGGGGCGTTGTCATTCATGTCCTCGATCTGCACTAGGACTTTGCAGTGCGCATATAGACCCCCGCCATCTGTGGCCTGCATGTTCATCTCATAACTGCTTCTTTCTTCATAGTCAATTAACCCCATAACAGCGATTTCTCCACACAATTGATTTAATTTGAATAACTTGAGGTATCTGTCAGGCACCTGCCTGAATGAATAGGTGATTTCTGCATTTGAACCTTGATCCAAATCACTGGCTTCAACCTTAGTGACCAAAGTGTCTCGCGGACTATTTTCCATTAACTGCACCTTGTACACTGACTGACTAAACTGCGGAAAGTTATCGTTGCTGTCCAGCACATTAACGCGTATTTGGGCTGTGCCGGTTCTCTGTGGCAGGCCCCCATCGGCAGCTGTGAGAATCAGCATCAACTGCGCCTGCTCCTCCCGATCTAATTGTTTCTCTAATACCAGCTCCGCGTATTTACTGCCGTCCCCCCGGGAATGCATATCCAGACTGAAGTGCTCATTGGAGTTCATTGCATAACTCTGGACGCCGTTTGTTCCTATGTCTGAATCTTGGGCCCTTTCCAAGGGGAAGCGGCTATTTACAGGGAGTAGTTCAGGTATTTTTAAAATAAATTCATTTTTAGAGAATTTAGGGTTATTGTCATTCACATCATCTATCTGCACCTCCATTCTGTACAGCTGCAGTGGATTTTCCAACACAATTTCGAATTGCAGCAAACACGGATCTCTCTGTCCGCACAGATCTTCACGGTCTATTTTCTCCTTTATTACCACATCCCCGGAGCTTGTGTTCAGCTCAAAATATTGCTTGGTGCTTTTTTAAACTAGCCGAGCACTGCGACCAGACAATTTCCCTACATCCAGTTTCAAATCCTTTGCAATATTAGCAACTAGTGACCCGCTTTTCTTCTCTTCGGGCACAGAATAGCGGATCGTCTCACACGCCCCCAGGGACACACACAGACATAGACAGAAAGACAGAACTTGCCTTTTCCTGGAGCGATTCTCCATTCCGCCAGCCATTCCCGGGTCAGATCTGAAACACGGGCCTCTCTGCAAAGCTGCTGCAGCCATTCATATGTTGTCCTAGAGGGAAAACGATTTGTCCTCCGATATTGACTTCATTTGTAATTATTCAGCCGCCCTTTCCCTGTAATCCTTTGTCACCCGTTCCCGGCGCAGACCCGTTGCCGTTTGGATTCAGATGTCTGAGTGCAGCTTTCACTGAGCGTTGCTGGTTTTCAGCACCATCTTTGCCAATATCGCCACCTCGTGGCTCAGCTAAAATAAGACATTCCATGATATTTAGATTGTAAACTTATGTGCAGTTATTATCTGCATAGCAAAGATTTCTCTTTAATGTACAAATTGTGCTGATAATATTTCACTGTAAGAACTGTGAGATGTTAAGGTAGATTATTACCGATTGAAGGAGGTAGAGAGTTGCAAAATTATATAATAGTTATTGAATTATCTTTCCACAACACATTTTCTTCTCTCACATCCCAATACTTTTATTCTTCACAGCTAGCTAAGTAAAGAAGTTACTACAATTCGCTCACCTGTGCCATCGCTTCTCTTTCGGTCCACTAGTTTAGCGATATCTTGGGAATCCCTAAATCCTATGATTCCCGTGCTTAGTATGGCGCTCAACAGGAAATCTATGAAACTGAGGCCTAATAAACTAGAACTAACTAGTGGTTAAGCAAGCATGATATATATAATTCTGGGTCAGCGATCGAGTCTGTCATCTACAAGCAGACATGTATCTTTCTCCGGACTTTCTTGTCTTATGTATTTTTATGGCAATACAGGCCATAGCAGAAACAAGAAAAAAATGAAACTGACGCCAAAGAGATTATTAAGTATATATTTAATATCTCATCATGTTCCTCTTTCATAGTTATGTCACTGAATTGCAGATACACATCTGAAACCCCATCCACTAGCAGTATATTTAGCGTCGTAGTAGCAAATTGGGGCAGGTGTATATTGTCTTTAACAATGATATCTAGTTTTTGCTTAAAGGAGTCTCGCTCCGTAATTGGCATCGTGGTTTTTCCTTCTCCATTTTGGAGTCCGACAGTGAAGAGACCTGGGTCCGTGGCCTTCAGCAGCTGGTGGGAAGGACAAGAATTCTGACCAGAATCTTCATCTACAGCCACCACCTTGGTCACAAGGTAACCCGCCTTCGCCGATCTGGGAATCGGTCATTAAATGGGAGAGGCTAGAACAATACATCTCAAATTGTTAATTTACTGTGCCCAATTATTATCTGCATAGTAAAGATTTCTCTTTGTTACGTACACGTTGTGTTTCAAATATTTCAAAGTAAGGACGTAGTTAACCGAGGTTATTTCCCATTAAACGAGAAATAGTTATAAAGTATTAGAAAAATAATCCGTCTTGTGATACTTCCACAATTCGTTTTCCTCTCTCACATCCCAGCACTTTTATTTTCCATAGCTAAATATGTAAAACAAGTCAATGCAATTCGCTCACCTGTGTCATCGCTTCTCTTTTGTCCACGAGGTTACCTGGAAACCCACCGAAGTCTCATGATTCTCTCCCCTAGTATGGTGCTAATCAGGAAAACAAGGAACCTGCGACTTAAGAAACGAACTAATGGGTAATCGACCGGTGGTTAAGCAAATATCATATATGTAGCTCTGGTGAAGGGATCCAGTTCTGGCTTCTACACAATTATACAACAAAATGGGTCTCCCGTGGCAACTGGAAGAAGCAGACATGTATCTTTCTACTGATTTTCTTGTCTTATGTATTTTATGGCAATACAAACCACAGCGGAAATGGAAATGAAATTGAAGCGAAACACATCACTAAATATATATTTAACATGCCATCCTGCTCCTCTTCCGTAGTTACGTCACTGATTCACATAGGCACATATGAAGACACATCCACTAGGAGTATATGTGGCGTCGCAGCAGTGGAGCGGGGTATGTGTCTCTTGTCTTTAACAATGGTAACTAATTTTGGCTTAATGTGGTCTCGCTCCCTAATTGATCTCTCGGTCTTTCCTTCTCTATTTTGGAGTCCGACAGTCAAGAGACCTAGGTATGTGGCTTTAAGCAGTTCCTAGGAAAGCCAAGAATTCTTACCAGAATCTCCATGTACCTTTAGTGACAAAGTAAGTTGCCCCCGTTGCTGTGCGAACCAGATCTTTAAGGGGAGCGGCTGTTCTGAAGACGGTGTAAAATGAAGGGGCCGTCGTCATTGTAATCAAATAATAACTTGGACAATGACTTGCTATCTGCAAATATATTGATGCCATCAGCTGCCACTATATCACTGGTATGCATGTAATAGGGGTCTTTCATATCAGTATTGATTGCTCTGGGTTCATAAACCCCAGAAGCTGTAAATGACGGTGATTTCATAGGATTTAAGTAAACATTGCCTCTTCCTCCCACTTTGAAACCGCAGACACTGCTGGCTACTCCCATTGCAAAGGGTTTGATGGACAAATAAAGCGCAATATACATTTCTTTGGATAGAGCTATTTTACTTTAACGTTTCCCTGATCTCCGCCATTTCATATTCACGCAGTAGGCCGGCAACTCGCACCTCATATAGATTCACCGTCCGAAAACACAAGTGAAGAAGCAAGGGCAGACTCAGATTCTTTGTAACATTTCAGATTCCCGAGAGCCCCGTGCAGAACATTATCTAGATCACATAATTCCGGTGCTACCATAAATAATTACTTTAAAAATTGCCTTAGACAAGCTTCAACCTTCCTTTGCAGAGATCAGAGACTCTGCACAGAGACCAATATAAGACTTTGATAAATGATCTTTTTTATGGGGGGAGGGAGAATAGCATAGAAAACTACTTCAGTGGAATTACATTAACTTGAACATGATGCAAATGTAGAAGATGAACAATAAACTAAAGAAAAAGCTCCATACGAAAAAAAAATCTCTAGACATTTATGGAAGTAATCTAAGTAATTTTCAGAGCAGTAGAAACAAACATATTCAAGCAAGGTATTGATGCAAATGGAGTGAAATAAGCACTCACCTTTCTCACCGATTCTTTCTCCTCCTTTAGTTGAGAATTAATCTGACAGTCAAGAATGGACCCTCCTGCAACGCTGGGGTCAGCGGGTAGAGACGGTACCAGCGGCCTGAGAAATTTAAATTCGCTGGTACCAGACCCAGTTGTCAAGAAAACCTCATAACAATAAGATTGAGGCAGAGTCCCAGTGCCGCTCGTCTCCGCAGGTTTTGTGGGGAAGTTGCGGTCACTATAAAAGTTCCTGGAAGATGGAACATACAGCTCTGGGCACTGCCTTGTCTTGTACAGCCGGATGGCGACAATTGTTACCATAGAAACCAGAAAAAGGAATGAAATGAAAGACAAAGAAATGACTAGATACAGGGTTAATGTGTCCTGCTGCTCCTCCTCTTCTGGTACATCCAGTAACTGCATGTAGGCGTCTGAAAACCCATCCACCAGAAGCACATTAAGTGTCGAGGTGGTGGATCTGGGCGGCTCTCCGTTGTCTCTAACCAAGACGATAAGTTTCTGTTTAACAGAGTCTGGGCTCGTTATAGGCCTGCCCTGCTGGTTTTTACTTCCCCGGTTTGGAGCCCCACAGCGAAAAGACTTGGGTCTGTGGCCTTGAGCAGCTGGTAGGAAAGCCAAGAATTCTGACCGGAATCTCCATCCACAGCCACCACCTTCGTCACCAGATAACCCGCCTACGCCGATCTGGGAACCAGGTCATTAGCAGGGGCGCTGCTGTTCTGCAGAGGGTATAAAATGAAGGGGGTGTTGTCATTTTCATCAATTATCACAACTCGGACAATGACTTCAGAGCTCAGTGGAGGGGACCCGCCATCTGCAGCTCTCACTGTAACCTGGAAATCCCTCGTTTGCTCATAATCGAGAGACTGCAGAGCATACACGTTCCCGTTCTCGGAGTTTATGGAGATGGAGAAGGAGGAGAAGGGGAGGTCACCGATGTTGCCAGGCAATGCCGAATACGTCACTTTGGCATTCTGCTCTGTGTCTAGGTCAGCAGCACGGACAGTTCCAATCAACAGGCCCGGGTGGTTGTTCTCCTTCAGGTACATGACGTATGAACTTTAATTAAATACAGGGGGGTTGTCATTAATATCCGATAGCTGAACTCGGATGATCTTCACTGAGGTGAGCCTCGGAGTCCCCCGGTCTGTGGCTGTGATGGTTATGTTATACATAGGCACTTTCTCTCGGTCCAGGGGCTTTTGTGTAACAAGCTCGTAATAATTCTTCAGAGTCGATTTCAAAGCAAAAGGGACATTGTCCTGAATGGAGCAGAGCGTTCTGCCATTGTCCCCGGAGTCTCGGTCTCTCACACTGAACAGGGCCACCACTGTCTCAGGGAAGGAGTCCTCGGGTATGGTACTGGTGAGGGATGTTAGCGTCACTTCCGGGGCGTTGTCATTCATGTCCTTGATCTGCACTAGGACTTTGCAGTGTGAAGAAAAACCGCCGCCATCCGTGGCTTGGATGTTCATCTCATAACTGCTTCTTTCTTCATAGTCAATTAACCCCATAACAGCGATTTCTCCAGATGATTGATTTAATTTGAATAACTTGAGGAATCTGTCAGGCACCTCCCTGAATGAATAGGTGATTTCTGCATTTGAACCAGGGTTTGTACATCCAGACGGAAATGCTTATTGGGGTTTATTGCGTAGCTCTGGATGCCATTTGTTCCTATGTCTAAATCTTGGGATCCTTCCAAGGGGAAGCGGGTGTTTATGGGGATCTGTTCCGGCATTTTAAAAACGAATTCATTTTTAGAGAATTTAGGGGAATTGTCATTCTCATCTTCGATCTGCACCTCTATTCGGTACAGCTGCAGTGGATTTTCCAACATAATTTCGAATTGCAGCAAACACGGGTCGCTCTGTCCGCACAGATCCTCACGGTCTATTTTCTCCTTTATTATCACATCCCCGGATCCTGTGTTCAGCTCAAAATACTCTTTGGTGTTTTTAGAAACTAGGCGAGCACTGCGACCAGACAATTTCCCTACATCCAATTTCAAATCCTTTGCAATATTAGCAACTAGTGACCCGCTTTTCTTCTCTTCAGGCACAGAATAGCGGATCGTCTCACACGCCGCCAGGGACACACACAGACATAGAAAGAAAGACAGAACTTGCCTTTTCCTGGAGCGATTCTCCATTCCGCCAGCCATTCCCGGGTCAGATCTGAAACACGGGCCTCTCTGCAAAGCTGCTGCAGCCATTCATATGTTGTCCTAGAGGGGAAACGATTTGTCCTCCGATATTGACTTCATTTGTAATTATTCCAGCCGCCCTTTCCCTGTAATCCTTTGTCACTCGTTCCCGGCGCCGTTGTCGTCTGGATTCAGATGTCTTAATGCAGCTTCCACTGAAGGCTGATGGAGTCTGAAAAGCTGCATTTTCAGCACCGTCTTTGGCAATATCGCCACCTCGTGGCTCAGCTAAAATAAGACATGCATGGTTTTACAGTGTAAACTTATTGCGTGTAAGTTACTCTCTGCATGGCAAAGATTTCTCTTTTAAGTATAATTTGTGATTATAATATTTCATAGTAAGAAAAGTCTTAACCCAGGTTATTTCCCATTATACGAGAGAGAAATATAAATTAATAGAGAAATAAAATGGATTCTGATATTTCCACATCCTTTCTTCTCTAACATCCCAGAACGTTTATTTTCCACAGGTAAATACCATAAAACCACCTCGATGCAATTCTCTCATGTGTCCCGTGGCTTCTGTTTCTTCCGCGAGGTTAGAGATATCTTGGGTACCCACCGAAGTCCTATAATGCTCTTCTTTATTTGGGTCCTTAATAGGAAAACTAGGAAACTGAGGCCTGATAAACCAGAACTCACTGTTGATCAACCATCAGATATGTTGTTCTGGCGAAGCCAATTTCAATCTAAGTATATATTTATATTTAATATGCCATGCTGCTCCTCTTACGTACTTACACATGTATATGCACATCTGAAAACCCATCCACTAGCAGTATATTTAGCGTAGCAGCACTGGATTAGGGCAGGTGTCCATTGTTTAGACAACAAATAATTTTGGCTTAACGTGATCTCTCTCCGTAATTGGTCTTTACTTCTCCATTTTGGAGTCCGACAATGATCCGGGTCTGTGACCTTCAGCAGTCCGTAGGAAAACCAAAAATTCTGACCAGAATCAATTCCGCCACCTTAGCCACAACGTAACTCGCCTCCGTTGCTCTCAGAACCAGGGTGGAGGTGCTGTTCTGCAGACGGTATAACATGAACAGGGCTTTGTCATTTTTATCAATTTTAACAACTCAGATGACGACTACAGCGCCTCATGGACTTCAGAGCTGCCACCCGCCACTCTCCCTGCAACCTGGCAACCTCTTACCTTTTTACCTCTTATCCAGGGTTCTGAGAACAGACATATTACTATTTTCAAAATTTATGGAGATATAAGGCAGCTCACTTATCTGACTCTGCACTAAGGAATATTTCATTTTGGCCTTCTGCTTTGAATCTAAATCAACAGCATTTACATTGCCAATCAGTACAGCTGGGCCGATGCTTTCCTTCAAGTTGTCCATGGAATCTGCGTCTCTGATACTGACAGGGCCACCACTGTCCTTGGGGGGACTCCTCGGGGATAGGGCTGGTGAAGGATATGAATGCTATCTCCGGCGGGTTCTCATTCACATTCAGAACCTCCACGAGGACTTTGCAGTAAGCAGACAGACCCCCGTCGTCTGTGGCGCTACGCTCCATCAGATATCTTTTAGCTTTCTCAAAATCCACCCTTCCGCAGATTCGTTTTGCTCCGGTGACAGTGTAGCTGAAATAGCTGACGACATCTTTCTGATTTACTGGTCAATGGGGCTGTTTTCCGGAAGACAGGTTTAGTAAATCCCGCGAGTAAAGACAAGGATGTTATCATTGCCATCCCGGACTATAACGCAGACCTGGCCTGTGCCAGACCTGGGTGGAGAATCCCCATTGGTTGCAGTAAAACTAATCTCCTGCTTCTCGTCCCGGTCTAAGTGCTTCAGCAGTACCAGCTCTGAGCATTTAAAGCCACCCTCGTTAACCCTGAGAGCTAAGGAGAAAAGTTCATCGGAACTCGGCGTGTAGATCTGAAGGCTATTGCCTCTCACAGCTAAATCCTGGGCACTGTCCAGAGGAAAGCCAGACCCAACGGATGTGGTTTCCGGCATCTCTACAACCATTTCATTTTCGGGGAACGGAACAGAGGGGAATGATCGTTATGTAAGAAACCTCCACCACTTATGCTTGGACTGGAGACAATAGGGTTTCCAAGAATATTTTACAGATCTCACTTTCCGGGCAGATTTTCTCTCGGTCCAGTTTCTCTTTTATTGGCATATCCCGGGTGTTTAGATTCAGAAACAATGCGGACCTTAGGAGCGGACAGACCTAGGAGCGGACAGCTGGCTAACAGCAGCCCCTAAGTCCTTTGCAATATTGGTGACAAAGGCGTCACTTTCCATGTCCACAGCTAAAGAACACGGAATTGTTTCGGATCACACCCGGCACACACACAGCTAGAGAATAAACTAGGCTACTTGCCTTTTCATGGATCCGCTTGATCCACGCCATTTTACTTCAACAAAAGACAGAGTCTTTTTAAAGCAATCACGGTGCTTTCGGGCCATTTTCTTGGCGTCCAATATTGTACCTTAATTGCGAGTAATTCGGCTATTAATTGCTGTCCCTGAATGCATTTAAAACATCCTTACACCATTTTTCAGCTATTCCTCCCGAACAGTTAAGATGGTGTTTCCTTCGGCTTAGCGTGAACATTGCTTCCTAACTCATATGGCTAAAGGATGTGCTGGTCTATGATCAACAGCGCCGCCACTAAAATAATTGATTCTATTAAGTTGTTTTCATTGGATAACGTTATCATTTTGATTTTTCCACTTAACTATATCTACATTTATTTCAGCTCTTCTTGCAATAATGTGATTGAGGGAGCCACAGAGATGCTATGAAAATATCTTCCTTTCTGAGTATGTGGCACAGATACTTGAAAATATGATTCTACTCTAGCTACAGCTTCTAGTAACTTTCTCAATTATGAGCATGAAGTGTCAGCTTCGGTATTGAATACGGGGGAATGGTGTCGGGGGAAAGGAGGGAGCAATATTCCCCTAGTTTTGTAGCAATTCTTTGATTAGCCTTTGAAAGGTAGCCCCCACATCCACATAGACCAGATTCCACTATGAAAGCTGACTTTTCCTGGACATCAGCATCTAAGGGAATTTGCCTATACCAGAGGTGGGCAAACTTTTTGGCCCGAGGGCCATATCTGGGCATGGAAATTGTATGGTGGTCCATGAATGCTCACGAAATTGGTGGTTGGGGCGAGGGCTCCGGCTGGGGGTGCAGGCTCTGGGGTGGGGCCAGAAATGAAAAGTTCAGGATGCGGGAAGGGGCTCCAGACTGAGGTAGGGAGTTGGGATGCAGTGGAGGGTGTGGGCTCTGGGGTGGGGCTGGGGATAAGGGGTTGGGAGTGCAGGAGGGTGCTCCGGGCAGGGTCTGAGGGGTTTGGCTGGTGGGAGGGAGATCAGGGCTGGGGCAGGGGGTCGGGGCACAGGAGAGGGTCAGGGGTGCAGCAGTGCTTACCTCAAGCAGCGCCCAGAAGCAGTGGCATGTCCCTCCTCCGGCTCCTACACGGAGGCGCGTCTAGGCAGCTCTGTGCGCTGTCCTGTCTGCAGGCGCCACCCCATTGGGCACAGTTCCTGGCCAATGGGTGCTGTGGGGGCAGCACTAGGGGCAGTGTGCAGAGCCTCCTAGCTGCCCTTACGTGTAGGAGCTGGAGGGGGGCATGCTGCTGCTTCTGGGAGCTGCGCAGAGTGGGGCAAGGCCATGACCCTGATCCCCATTGGGAGCTCGAGGGCTGGATTAAAATGTCTGGAGGGCCAGATGAGGCCCCCGGGCTGTACTTTGCCCACCTCTGGCCTATACCCTTAAATTAAATTCAGATTACTGATGTACTTTTTACTCCCCAATAGATCCAGTAGGTCTTCTGTCCTGGGTGTGGGGTAAAGAGCAGGGTTAGGGGATGGCATTTACCTTTCTAAAATCAATGAAGTGCTGAAAAACTAGGGGAATTTGGCCAAAGCTAATACATTTAAGTGTTTACCAGGAATTCTGTCTCCCCCACCTCACCAAACTTTCCCTGATCAAAGTGACTTGGGCTGCTGTGTCCCTCCAGCCCTAACAATCTATGCCATTTACCTTTGCATTTTTAATAAATTCTTCACTACCCTCCCAAGATCCAGTCCTAATATAGTTCACTAGGATTTCCTCCTGCTCCACCACTACCTCTGAAGCAATGGTGGTGGTATTCACCGGGGCGCTGGGCACAGATCATGGGGTTCCCTTGAGCCTCAGGCATTTTGGTTATGCATTTGGCCGGAGTCCCTTAGTGATGACAGAATACTTGTCTTCCCTTTTGGTAGGGGATTTTAAACCCTTGACTCTAGAGGGCTTTTTTAATCAAAGTTGGGGTTAGGTTTATTTCCAATCCCCTCTTCACCAGAATGTCATGGGGATTTTAATTCCCCTGGGATTTGTGCCTCTGATGGGCCTTCGATTCAACATATTCAATCAGCAATTTCTGCAGCCTCAAAAATGGTGGAGGATTTTGTTTTTTGTCACAGATGGCTGCCTTTACCTCATCTGTAACTATCCACAACAAAAAGAACAGGTCCTGTTCTTTTTGCGGATACAGACTAACACGGCTGCTACTCTGAAACCTATCCACAACAATTGCTCCTGGGCCATCAGATCAGTTTTCCATAATCACCATCAGCCTGCACTCCCATTCTCCATTTTCTCATAAAAGAAAGGCCATACTGGGTCAGACCAAAGGTCCATCCAGACCAGTATCCTGTCTACCGACAGTGGCCAATGCCAGGTGCCCCAGAGGGAGTGAACCTAACAGGTAATGAGCAAGTGATCTCTCTCCTGCCATCCATCTCCACCCTCTGACAAACAGAGGCTAGGGACACCATTCCTTACCTATCCTGGCTAATAGCCATTAATGGACTTAACCTCCATGAATTTATCTAGTTCTCTTTTAAATCTTGTTATAGTCCTAGCCTTCACAACCTCCTCAGGCAAGGAGTTCCACAGGTTGACTGTGCGCTGTGTGAAGAACTTCCTTTTATTTGTTTTAAACCTGCTGCCCATTAATTTCATTTGTTGGCCCCTAGTTCTTATATTATGGGAACAAGTAAATAACTTTTCCTTATTCACTCTCTCCACACCACTAATGATTTTATATACCTCTATCATATCCCTCTTTAATCTCACCTCATATAGGACCCATTCCAAACCCCTAATGATTTTAATTGCCCTTCTCTGAACCTTTTCTAATGCCAGTATATCTTTTTTGAGATGAGGAGACCATATCTGTATGCAGTATTCAAGATATGGATGTACCATGGATTTATATAAAGGCAATAAGATATTCTCCATCTTATTCTCTATCACTTTTTTAATGATTCCTAACATCCTGTTTGCTTTTTTGATTGCCACTGCACACTGCGTGGACATCTTCAGAGAACTATCCATGATGACTCCAAGATCTCTTTCCTGATTAGTTGTTGCTAAATAAGCCCCCATCATATTGTATGTATAGTTGGGGTTATTTTTTCCAATGTGCATTACTTTACATTTATCCACATTAAATTTCATTTGCCATTTTGTTGCCCAATCACTTAGTTTTGAGAGATCTTTTTGAAGTTCTTCACAGTCTGCTTTGGTCTTAACTATCTTGAGCAGTTTAGTATCATCTGCAAACTTTGCCACCTCACTGTTTACCCCTCTCTCCAGATCATTTATGAATAAGTTGAATAGGATTGGTCCTAGGACTGACCCTTGGGTAACACCACTAGTTACCCCTCTCCATTCTGAAAATTTACCATTTATTCCTACCCTTTGTTCCCTGTCTTTTAACCAGTTCTCATTCCCTGAAAGGATCTTCCTTCTTATCCCATGACAACTTAATTTATGTAAGAGCCTTTGGTGAGGGAACTTTTCAAAGGCTTTTTGGAAATCAAAGTAAACTATGTCCACTGGATCCCCCTTGTCCACATGTTTGTTGACCCCTTCAAAGAACTCTAATAGATTAGTAAGACATGATTTTCCTTTACAGAAACCATGTTGACTTTTGCCCAACAAGTTATGTTCTTCTATGTGTCTGACAATTTTATTCTTTACTATTGTTTCACCTAATTTGCCTGGTACTGACGTTAGACTTACTGGTCTGTAATTGCCAGGATCACCTCTAAAGCCCTTTTTAAATATTGGCATTACATTAGCTATCTTCCAGTCATCGGGTACAGAAGCTGATTTAAAGGACAGGTTACAAACCATAGTTAATATTTCCGCAATATCACATTTGAGTTCTTTCAGAACTCTTGGGTGAATGCCATCTCATCCCGGTGACTTGTTACTGTTAAGTTATCAATTAATTCCAAAACCTCCTCTAGTGACACTTCAATCTGTGACAATTCCTCAGATTTGTCACCTACAAAGGATGGTTCAGGTTTGGGAATCTCCCTAACATCCTCAGCTGTGAAGACTGAAGCAAAGAATTCATTTAGTTTCTTTGTAATGACTTTATCATCTTTAAGTGCTCCTTTTGTATCTCGATCATCCAGCCTGTTTGTTTAACAGGCTTCCTGCTTCTGATGTACTTAAAAAACATTTTGTTATTACCTTTGAGTTTTTGGCTAGCTGTTCTTCAAACTCCTTTTTGGCTTTTCTTATTACATTTTTACACTTAATTTGGCAGTGTTTATGCTCCTTTCCATTTACCTCACTAGGATTTGACTTCCACTTTTTAAAAGATGCCTTTTTATCTCTCACTGCCTCCTTTACATGGTTAAGCTACGGTGGATCTTTTTTAGTTCTTTTACTGTGTTTTTTAATTTGGGGGTATACATTTAAGTTGGGCCTCTATTTGGTGTCTTTGAAAAGTGTCCATGCAGCTTGCAGGGATTTCACTCTAGTCACTGTATCTTTTAATTTCTGTTTAACTAACCTCGTCATTTTTGCATAGTTCTCCTTTCTGAAATTAAATGTCACAGTGTTGGGCTGTTGAGGTGTTCTTCCCACCACAGGAAGGTTAAAGGTTATATTATGGTCACTATTTCCAAGCGGTCCTGTTATAGTTACCTCTTGGACCAGATCCTGTGCTCCACTCAGGACTAAATCAAGAATTGCCTCTCCCCTTGTGGGTTCCTGTACCAGCTGCTCCAAGAAGCAGTCATTTAAAGTAATCGAGAAATTTTGTCTCTGCATTTCATCCTGAGGTGACATGTACCCAGTCAATATGGGGATAACTGAAATCCCCCACTATTATTGAGTTCTTTATTTTGATAGCCTCTCTAATCTCCCTTAGCATTTCATTGTCACTATCACTGTCCTGGTCAGGTGGTCGATAATAGAACCCTACTGTTATATTCTTATTAGAGCATGGAGTTACTATCCATAGAGATTCTATGGACCATGTGGATTCATTTAAGATTTTTACTTCATTTGATTCTACATTTTCTTTCACATATAGTACCACTCCCCACTCCCGCATGACCTGTTCTGTTCTTCTGATATATTTTGTACCCTGGAATGATTGTGTCCCATTGATTGTCCCCACTCCATCAGGTTTCTGTGATGCCTATTATATCAATATCCTCCTTTAACATGAGGCACTCTAGTTCACCCATCTTATTATTTAGATTTCTAGCATTTGTGTACAAGCACTTTAAAAACTTGTCACTGTTTATTTGTCTGCCCTTTTCTGATGTGTCCGATTCTTTTTTATGTGAATGTTTCTTGTCTGATCTGGCCCCTACTTTATCCTCTTCCATCCTCTGCTCCTGACTAAAACCTAGAGAATCTCTATCATTGGACTCTCCCCTAAGAGAAGTCTCTGTCCGATCCACGTGCTCCTCTGCAGCAATCGGCTTTCCCCCATCTCCTAGTTTAAAAACTGCTCTGCAACCTTTTTAACGTTAAGTGCCAGCAGTCTGGATCCACTTTGGTTTAGGTGGAGCCCATCCTTCCTGTATAGGCTCCCCCTTTCCCAAAAGTTTCCCCAGTTCCTAATAAATCTAAACCCTTCCTCTCTACACCATCTTCTTCTTTGGCCTTGACTGCTGCTATTTGTTCTATGTGCCTCTCGTGGGCTTTCTCCTCAGCATTCTGAGACCTTGAGTCTCCCTGATCCCTAATTCTGCCATCCATCTCTAGTGATCACGTTCTTCCTTGACTCTCAGGGGCTGCAATCAGGCCAGTTCCACTGCCATGGTCATCTCTGTGTGGTGTGGGACAGGAAGATTCTCACCCTCTGTGTCATACTCCATCTCATTTTCTTCCCTTTGCACCCGATCAAACCTTGTGAGCATAGCTTTCAGCTCCTGATCTGGGATTTTCCTTTGAAAATATATTCTCTTCCACAGACATAAGTTTTCAAGGTATTTTCTCACAAGACCATTGTGATTCACTCATTATGTCTATTCTTTAGACTTTAAAAACTCTTAATATCAAGTTTGAATTTTAACAGCTCTGACTAAAGAACTTTTGAGGTAAGCGCATCCCTTTTTGGCCAGACCATTCCCCTTTTTGAAAAGCTATCGGGTCATTGTTGGTGAGGTGGGTAGAAAGAGCAGATCTCTACTCAAAGCATAGAAGGATCAGGGGAAAAAATAACGTTCTCTCGTGGAAGTCAAAATAAATCTATTTTTTTACACTAATCTTGGATGCACAAAGAAGACTAACAGAGATCACTCTAAAGCAGAAAGATGGTTCACCTTTTATTTAATCATTAATGGTAAGAATGGATCCCTATAGTAATTTACAAATATTTAAAGAAATACTTTATAGATACAGATACAAATTCAGGGGAGTGGCTTCCTTTCAATTTTCTGGGCCACAGGAGCAACCTCCAGTCAGCCTCAATCTTCTGAGAATTATTTGCCTTTACTGTCCTAAATTTTGGTACCATCCATGACTTAGAACTTTCCTTCTCCTTCTTCATCTCATAGAGCTGGGCGCTGGCAACTTACTATCATCATTCTCCCCTCACCCATCCTCCTCAAACATCACGCTGCTTCACTCAGTTTTCTTGAAAAAAATCTCTATTAATGCCTTCATCTCTCCTACCCTGACTACTATGACTCTTCTCTAGAGCCTTACCAAGACCCAACTTTCTGAACTATGGAATGCACAGAATTTTAATGCCCACTTTCTGAAATACAGAAAGAAGCATGATGATCACATTCCAATCTTTAGAGGACTCCACTGGTCCCACGTTCATTTCAGGACTAATTTTTTTTAAATCCCTGACTTCAGAGCTCAGTGGCGGGGACCCGCCATCTGCAGCTCTCACTGCAACCTGGAAATCCCTCGTTTGCTCATAATCCAGAGACCGCAGAACGTACACGTTCCCGTTTTCGGAGTTTGTGGGGATGTAAGAAGACAACTGGAAGTTACCGACCTTCCCAGGCAATAGCAAGTACCTCACTCCGGCGTTCTGCTCTGTATCCATGTTATCAGCGCGCACGGCTCCAACCAGCTGGTTGGGATTGTTGTTTTCCTTCAGGTACTACATGAGGTCTGACGACTGATTAAACACCGGCAGGTTATCGTTAATGTCCCATATTTGCACACTGATGACCCGCTCAGCGGTTAGCCTGGGGTGACCTAGGTCTGTGGCTGTGATGGTTATGTTATATTCCGGCACTTCCTCCCTGTCCAGGGGACTGTGTGTCACTAGCTCGTAATAATTCTGGAAAGTTGGTTTAAGAGCAAACGGAAGATTATCCTGAATGGAGCAAATTCTTTTCCCATTGTCCCCGGAATCCCGGTCTCTCACATTGAACAGGGCCACCACTGTCTCGTTGGGGGAGTCCTCAGATACTGGGCTGGTTACGGAGGTGATTGTCACCTCTGGGGGATTCTCATTTACATCGATAACCTGCACAAGGAACTTAGAGTGTGCAGAGAGGCCCCCAGAATCGGTGACCTCAATGTTCAGTTCATACATCGCTGCTTCTTCAAAATCAATCAATCTCCAAACGGCGATTTCGCCTGTTAATTGGTTTAACTTGAATAACCGGAGGACTGTTAGGTATCTGCTTGAATGAATAGGTGATGTCTGCATTTGAACCATGATCCAAATCGCTGGCTTCAACCTTAGAGACCAGAATACCCCGAAGACTGTTTTCCACCAACTTCACCGTATACACTGACTGACTGAACTGAGGAGAGTTGTCATTTATATCTAGAACAACGACGCCTATCTGAGCTGTGCCCGTCCTCTGCGGAGTGCTCCCATCGGCAGCTGTGAGGATCAAATTAAATTCTGTCTTCTCCTCACGATCTAGCGGTTTCTCTAGCACCAGCTCCGCATATTTACTGCCGTCCCGGTGGGTTTGCACATCCAGACGGAAGTGTTCATTGGAACTGATCGTGTAGCTTTGGATACCGTTTGTTCCCATGTCTGAATCTTGGGCTCTTCCTAGGGGGAAACGGGTGTGGGTTTGAGACACTTCCGTTAACGTTCAAGATCAGCTCTTTTGGGGGGAATGTAGGTGAATTGTCATAGAGGCTATCAATCTGCACGTCGCCCAGATATAACTGCAATGGATCTTCCAGCACTAGTTCGAAATATAAAGTGCAAGGGTCGAGGGGCCCGCACAGCCACCTTCGGTCTATTTGCTCTCCTATTAATAAATCCCCGCTGTTTACATTGAGCTGCAGCTGCTCTTGGCTGCCCTGAGAAGAAACGACCCTGGCCTTACGAACAGAGAGCTTTCTGACATCCAGCCCCAGATCCTTTGCGATTAGGGTGACCAGACAGCAAATGTGAAAAATCGGGAGGTGGGGTGGGGGGTGGGGGGGGGTAATAGGCGCCTATATAAGAAAAATACACCAAAATCGGGACTGTCCCTATAAAATCGGGACATCTGGTCACCCTATTTGCGATATTGCCTACAAAAGATCCGCTTTCCCTCTCCTCTGGCATCGAGTATCGCAGGGTGTCCGATACCGCCCCGCAAACAGAAACAAGCAGAAAGACACACAGGACTTGCCTTCTCCTGCCGAGCTTCCCTTCTCTGCGAACCATTCCAAAGCACAGCTGATCCCAGGGACCCGGAGTGGTTCCCATTGCTGGAGGCGGTCTTACCGGTGCATTGAGGCCCGGCTACTTATTCGTCCTTGAATGTCTTCCTAAGCAGTTATCCCTTTTTCCTCTTCGCAGAATGACGCCTTTATAACAATGGAGCGGACAGTATTTGCGTCGCCATTTCTGCAGCAGCTTGGCCAACAGCGCCACCAAGTGTTCAACCGACAATTACAGAAACCAGTATGACTGGAATCTAGGTACAGTTAAAATCAAGTGCCGTAAGTATCCCCAGGGCAAATATACACATACGCTATACATACATTTGCTCTGAAGGCTGTTTGTTATATGTTAATAGACGGTAATATGAAATGAATATAGAGAGGAAACGAAACTATAACAAATGATCTTAACTTCCCTAGTTCAATCATGTTAATATCTATTGTATGTAAAACGGGACAACACTGTTTTATTTATATAGAATGATATATATAGATATAATCCATTGTTCTTGGAACACAGTTGTCACCATTTTCAGAGTTTATATAAATATAAATTTTTTCACTTACCCTACTAGTGAACATCTCACATTGGCATTCTGATCCGAATCTAAAGCAGTAGAATTTACATGGTCAGTACAGCTGAGTTGTTGTTTTTTCCAGTGCAAGGTGCATGAGAGTTGAGTAAATATACAAGAATCGGGATAAAATGGGTAATTTTCTATTTTAATGTTTCCAGAGCTCCTCGCTCTGTAGATGATTTACTCAAGCTTCTCACAGTCGAAGGCCTTCCCGATTATTAGGGGTATTTTTTATTTTGTTATGAATTTTATCACAGAGTGGTAGTCTTCAATTATTCCACAGAAAACCTCCTATTTTTCCCTAAATCCTTTGACACTAAAAAGACCTACACCAGTACCTCGTGTTCAGTTTTCTTTTATCACACCATATCCTTTAATTCCAGAACCTAAATGAGAACTTTGTAAAATGCAATGATTCGGCACAATTTTTGCATCCTAAAAGTAGTTAATTGTTTCCAGCTTTCTAAAATCTACTTCTTTCATGTAGAAGTCTCCTGTTCAGGAATTTAGATAAGAAGCTTATTTTACTTGGGTAAATTCTTAGGGCTGAAAGCATGTGTTCTCTTCCTGTACCTCCCCTTCGCCACCTATTCCTTTCCCACCTCACTCGTTCATATCAGTCGTATTTATTATGAAAACAAGACTTTTGATACATTCTTCTCCAGCCGTACTCTGCAGGCAGCCTGATTCATGGTTCGTGCATTTTCCTTTACATATAGAGCAAAACTAGAAACGTCTGTCTGCCTGCCATCTCCAGGTCTTCGTGGATTTCCATCATCAAATGCAGGAAGTCTGTATAATTGTGTTGATTTCCTTTTTATTATCAGTTCCTGGAATGGGCTCTCATCCTTGCCTGTCTACAGCGATACCTCAAAATCTTAATAATTGGTAATGACATGACTGTCAGGAAAATGCGGATCATTGTTCCTTATCTCCAGAATCTCCATCTTCACTGTAAATACACAGAGTGGATTTTCCGTTTCTGCCTCCATACTCAGACGAAAAAGGTATTGAGTACCTACGTTTACTCTATTCGATCTTCACTTATGTTTACCAATGTGAAAAGGGGGAAAGTGTAACAGTTTATTTCTCCCGAAATTAACTCGGCTCTTACCATTCAACCG
The DNA here is from genome assembly GCF_028017835.1 of Emys orbicularis. Taxonomy (NCBI): domain Eukaryota; kingdom Metazoa; phylum Chordata; order Testudines; family Emydidae; genus Emys; species Emys orbicularis. The sequence goes on from NC_088690.1 coordinate 75,538,397, forward strand.
TCTGTGTATGAATCGGTCCAGATCTTTGGCAGAAATCCCTCCCCCTCATTCTACAGGAATCAGCGAATAAGCGACATCATACAGAAAAAGGAAGAGAAAGAAAACCACTGTCTGTGATCACATTTATAATCTCCTTCCACGGAAGAGAGGGGTTTCATTTCATTTCTTGACGCGGCGACGCTTTTAAATCCCTTTGAACGGTTTTGAGCGAGGGTAATAGTCAAATATAAGCACAATATTGCAGCCGGGAATTCAACAGCCAGATAACGTCAGGGAAGCTGGTTCTCAGCAGGCTGCTTCCTGCCTGAAAATTTCTTGAGTCTCAGCAGCAATAAAATACAGCAAGAGCGACACGGAGTGTTCAAGCCAAGAACTGCAAATATGCGTTTAAATAGCTCAGACCACATTTCTATACTATGTTTTGTCTCTTTTCAAATTAAGATATTGAATACGTTACTCATTTTCAATAATTTGCAAGCATACATGGATTCAGTTATGTCCAACACACTTAAAACTGCACAAAGAATCTAGCTGTTTCACGATAGCCTAAGACATTTTATACTAACATTTTCCCACATATGGCTAATAAATGTCATATAGGAAATGTAAGTATACCAGACATCGCTACGACACTCTATGTAGAACATAGGTCAAGAAACCAGTCATGTCGGCTGACAGGTTGGTCACAGCAGGCTGAAAACGTGGTTATTTGTTGCTTTTCCAAGGAGGCACTCCCACCACATTTTCACATCTTGTGCTTGCTTAAGTAATCCGAGTCTAAGAGCCAATTTCATAATGTAAACCAGGTATCTTCTGTTGTTACTGAAGCCATCACACAATTTATGGGCAATCCATACCCCCAAAACCCCCAAGCAGCGTCTCAGGGTTTGGAGAACAAAGGAAACCTCTATGCTTTACATCATATCAAAGGTTACCCTCAAGTGAGATAATTATTACCTCTATTTTTTTTTTTTTTACTCGGCGGCATTTTCAGCTACTGGTACTTGCATTTCCACTTTACCTTGTCTGTGACATTCTGCTGAAAGTTTGCGAATGGCTGGATGATTTGGCCTTCCATGCGATCTCTAACCAGTTCCTTTCCTGTCTCCACGTTTTCAAGGAAATAACACTAATTTTCTTTTGTATCCGTGACATGCTCCATATCTCCAGAGAAATGTTCACGTCTTAGTTTCAGCCTTTAGGGTCTATTTTTCAAAGCCATTAATATGAAGCAGCCAAATTAATGTTCTGATTTTCCTAATATTTGTGTTCAGCTGGACATACGTTCATTTTAAGGTATTTCAGTTTAATCCACATGCCAAACAGGTCACAGGAGTCTGGAACAGCTACAACTCTCCAATATGATTCCTGAGGTATTAAAGAGTCCAGAGAGACCATAAAAGAAGATTTGTTTTTCCAACAATTCATCTGCGTCGAAAACTCCATCTACCCAATATCTATTTTATGTTGAGGTAGAATCCGAATTTTATTCTTTGAATTCATTACATTTATTAGCAATTCAAGCAATTAATACGAGTTGTTGCTGTGATTGACCAAAATGGCATAACACGAACTACAGACGGGAATGCCATCAGCATTACCCTCAGAACCAATATGCATGAGTTATCTAATTGGGATAGTGAAACAATTCTACCCTGGTTTTGTATCACCGCCTTTTTGGCTTTTAATTTCTCCGTTTTTTCATGGATGATATCGAGTAGATTGATCAAATAATATTGTTACCAAGGGTCTAGTACTTTTATCCAAGTTTTAAGTTCTCGGAAAAAGTCAAAATATTTCATGTTGTTGATAATGCATAGAGAGGTCTTTCTGCCCCTGCTTTCTTATGATACAGGTCTGTATTCTTGTTCTCGAGTCCCACGAGTATCTTAATTAGCCTGATGTTATTTTAGTTGACATCTTATTTTTCACCTATTAACGGGTGCTCAGCAATAGCACATGAGTCACAGGATAAATTAGTGTCCTCAAAGAATTTATTTGGTGGAGCAATGATTGTCACCTGGATAGCCGCTGTAAAGCAGTAATTACCTTTTACAATTTTAGCATCGACATTTTGGACAGACTTGAGTGGTGAGAGTTGAGAGACAGTGAGAGCACACAGAACATTACAGTAAACAATGCAGGAGATTACCAACATAGGAACAAAAGTATCAAGAGTGGGATAAAGGTGGAAAGGGTGGGTTTGGCGTTATTAAAAAGAAAGCTCAGTGGTTTGAGCATTGGCCTCCTAAACCCAGGCTTGTGAGTTCAATGCTTGAGGGGGCCACTTAGGGATCTGGGGCAAACTCAGTACTTGGTCCTGCTAGTGAAGGCAGGGGGCTGGACTTGATGACCTTTCAAGGTCCCTTCCAGTTCTAGGAGACAGGATATCTCCATTAATTTATTTTAGGGGGGGAGGGATAGCTCAGTAGTTTGAGCATTGGCCTGCTAAACCCAGGGTTGTGAGTTCAATCCTTGAGGGGGCCATTTAGGGATTTGGGGCAAAAATCTATCTGGGGATTAGTCCTACTTTGAGCAGGGGGTTGGACTAGATGACCTCCTGAGGTCCCTTCCAACCCTGATAGTCTATGATGCTAAAGCAACAAGAGGATTTTGTGAGAAACTGTAGAAGGACTCAGAGATTCCAGGGAGATATGAAGGAAAATTGAGTTTTCAATTAAGGGAGAAGTAACACAGGGAAGGAATTAGGAGGAATAATACAATGTTTCGCTTGGGAAAGACTTTGAAATGTCAGACTGCCAGTTACAGACGAGAGACTGGAGGGAGGAGAGAAGTCTGGGTTGATAAGTAGATTTCAGAATCTGAGCTGAAAACATGAAAGGAGATAAAGTATTTGAGTGCAAAAATGAGGGGATCACGACCAGAAGCCTGTGTAACTAAATAAGAAATGAGCTAATAAAGGAGATGCCAAAGGAGCAGTCAGTGACATCGGAGGAGAATCATGAAATTATAAAACAGGGAAGCAAAAAAAGAGAAATTAGGAAAGCAAGAGCTGCCTACTGTTTTTGACACCGCGAATCAAGAAGGATGAGGACAGAGAAGTACACCTTGGGTTTACCTAGAAGGAGGTCAGTAATGCCATTGGAGAGGTTTGTTATGGTAGGATGTAGAATAGACCTGAGTGACCAAAGGAGGAGAGGAAGGGAAGGCAGTCAGAGTAAACAGTAACCTACAGCATTATGGAGACAAACGGGAAAAGGTAGATGGAGGGGAGTAGTTGGTGAATCTGAGTCCTTACCTCAAACTTAAAGGCTATTTTTCCATGTGCATTATTTTTAACAGGGAACTCGTTTTCATCCCTCGCCTTGGCGAGAATGCTCGCTTTCTTCCAAGGGAAGACGCAAACCCAGCCACAGCCGTAAACAGCGAGCCAGATCGAGGCAGACTAGAGAAATCTCGTGTTACACTTCAGCACCAAGGACAGGAAGCGAGAAACTGTCCCACCCTGTTAAATACTTCCTAGCTCACACTTCTATTGCTGACAAGACAAAGGCAAGACCAAGCGCTTCTTAACTGTTTTCGTCGACCTTGTATTACTTTAACACATTTATGTTTACTACAAAGCAACAAGTTCTCAGACACACTGGTTTGTTGCTTCTTGTTTTGTTTGTATCCCTGACATACCAAGAAAACTACGTTATATTAAGAATTCTGTTTTAAAAACCTCCGAAAAAAATGATCTACATTTGTGATCTCTCTAATGTATACACAGATTCTCGGGAAGTAGGAAATTTCCATTTTGAGAAAGTTGGAGGATCAGCACAATAGTAAAAGCTAACCCTATTGGGCCTAAAACACAAATCTTTATTCACCTTTTAATCATTCCTTACCCTAGCAAACTCTCATTGAAGTTGGTGCTGAAGTCACTCCCATTGGAGTTCACATAAACAATGACTGAGTGAAAACTGAATAAGGACCTCAAGTTTTGGCCAATGTGTTTCATAATATACACATACATATATGGGTGCATATATAATATGTACTTCTATTAGTGCATATTACACATAATACTCCTGGGGGAATTCTGTGCCACTGTGCATGCACAGAATTTATGTGCCCTGCAGATTTCTTTGCTTCCCTGCAGAAAAATGACTTTCTGACAGAGAAGCAAAGGGAAGCCACAAGAGCGGTCATGTGACCCTTCCCAGCAGTATGTTTTGAGTGCCCAGGGCAGCCAGCAAAGAGGTAAATCACTGTGGGGCAGGAGGTGGGACTGGGGAAGACCCAGCTGGTGGCTCCTACCCTGAGCCAGGCTCAGCTGCTAGTCCTGGCTGGGCTGGGCAAGACAGGACTTCCTCTTCCCCTGCATGGCATCTGGGGCCGGGTCAGACCCACCCCCAGATTTCTCCCCCAGCTTCAGGAAGCTCTGTAAACTCACCCCCCCACACACACACACACATGCTTCTTGCGCCTATCATTCCTCAGCTGCAGGGGGAGGGATCCTCGTACAGAGAGTGCTCCCCCATCTGCCCAACCCCTGTGCATCCAGACCCCCTCATACTCAGACCCTCCTGCCGAGCCTCACCCCCTGTACTCAACCCCCCCCCCCAATGAGTTCCACTCCCCTTGCACCTGGACCACTCCAATGAGCTCTCCCCACCCCATTGAACCCCAATGAACTGCACCTGGATCCCCACCCCACTGAGCCCAACTTCTCCAGCATCTGGATCCACCACAGAGCCCACCACACCCAGACACCCCTGCTGAGCTTTATCCTCACCACACTCAGACCCCCACAACTGAGACCCAACCACCTTTACCTGGACCCCCCTGAAGAGTTCCATTACCATTGCACTCAGAACCCCTCCCCCCCCAAACAAGCCCCTGTACAAAATCCCCCACTGAGCTGCCCACACACAGATTGCCCCACACATAACCCTCTCAACCCACACCTAGATCCCCCCCATATTAAGTCCCTCCACACTTGTATCCTGCATTGCTGAGCCTGCCTGCCCACACAGAGGGGCAAGGACCTGGGGTGTTTCTGGGGCAGGCCAGGGCCTTGTGCTTTGTCATGGTTGGGTGAAACCAGGCCCTCTTAGAGGTCCAGAGACACCCAGGCCACTTCCAGCTTTTGAGGTCCCTAGCCATAATAAAAATAAAAAATGATGACACATGGTCTAATCTTGTGCCATCAGAACCAATATATTTTTATTAATAAATATTTATGAACATTTTTAATGATTTAATATGACAAAAATCTATATCAGGTATCAAAAACATTATGTCTTATAACATCTCTTCTTTGCTTAAATTTGCAGCTTTAAGCTGAGAGTGTGTGTTACATTTTGGTCTGATAGGGATGCGCATAAAAACAAGTTGTGAAACTTATCAAATGCCAAAATATTAACAAGTGTCTAAATTTAGGCCCCCCTTTGAGCTAGAGGCCCAGGCCAAATGGCCCTCCTGCCCCCACTCCTGATTGGCCCTTGGTACAGCCTCACCGCTGAGTCTGTGTCAGGTGGTGGGGGGGGGGGGGGGGAGCTGCACAGTGATCTCCCACCTCTGTGCAGCCCGTGGCCTGTGCTCCCCAATGCCATGCTGGAGTCTCTACATTTATTTGACAAATAAAATTTGCAGAATTTTAATTTTTTTGGCACAGAATGACCTCAGGAGTAACATAACCAGTTTTGAAGTTTTGTAGAGGAGAATTCAGTTCCCAAAGAGTCTGCACCCTGTGGATGGTGACTGCCTCTTATTTCAGAATTCCTCTATCATCAGGTTGGGAAGTTCTATCTTGTAAGGTTAAAGCTACTGGGCCATATGAATGGGAAATTCTGCTTTAAAATGAATGACAATATATTCCATTGAAATTACAGCATTTTTCTTCCTGTTTAATCCCCCTGAGAACAAACAAACAAAAAAGTCTGTACAATTAACACATGAGGTAACAGGATAGTTAAATACATTTTCCTTTTAGGGCAGTGGTTCTCAAACTTTTGTACTGGTGACTGCTTTCACATAGCAAGCCTCTGAGTACGACCCCCCCTTATAAATTAAAAACATTTTTAAACATATTTAACACCATTATAAATGCTGGAGGCAAAGTGCAGTTTGGGGTGGAGGCTGACAGCTCACGATCCCCCATGTAATAACCTCCCGACCCCCAGTTTGAGAACCCCTGTTTTAGGGTTCACTGACGGGTTTGAAACGTAAAGCTGCCTTACTGCTTAACTAGAAGGCAGAAGCTCTTCCTAATCTTTTCAATTACCAGGGAGGATGTCTTGGATTTAAAAGGGTTAAAGAGACTGAAACATACTGTAAATCGCATGCAGAGTCTCAAAGCCCCAACCGTGTTTAGCTGGATCTGGGGATAAACGGGGTGGGAGGTGAATGAGAAATAGCTGGATTATACCTCTGTATTTCATATTTATTCTCAGGGTTATTCTATTTCGGAGGAAAATGCTTTCTCCTACTGTTGCATAGGACAAATTCCAAATCCTGCTGGGAACCAGCAGAGGGCGGATGCAGCTGGGCATCTGAAGCCTGGCGCTGTCAGAAGAGAGAATCTGACTTTATGTTCTGCAAGTCACACAACGGAAACAAACCCGTTTCAAAAATACGAACGGCCTTGTGTGATTTCAGCCGGAGTTTTGCACATGTAAAAAGGGCAGAATCTCGCAGAGTGCTGAACGTACCCAGAACTGAAGACTGGTTGTACTGGACTCAGGCAGCAGACGGTTCTGTCTAGCACCCACTAAATGGCAGCTTTGCCATTGACTTGAGCGGCAGCAGGAGCCGACTCTCAGTCCTAAACTGTTCTGTCTTAAATCACAACACTATAAAATCTCTGAGGTTTCTAAATCAGGCTGGATGCGACCGAGTTTTACGCAAAAACCTGGAGTCTGGAGACCGTGGATAAATGGTGACTCGGAGGTCATCAACGTGACGCACTTTGATTGTAGGTGGAGACGAAATATGAGCAGAGAGCTCCAAACTGAGCTGGATTTAGGAGGAAAAGCGGGCCACGCGGCTCATGCATATTAATCATTTTATCTCTGGAGGCCAGTGGGGGAGGGGATTGGAGCGCTGCAGTGGGTTTAGCACTGGCTTCGGTCTCTTTCATTGAAACTGTAACCCACAAGTATAAAGCCAGTAGTGTTTTGCAATTTGTGCCCTCTCTCTCCTACATTTGGAAGGCAATGCAAAAAGAGACAGTTTCCAACCAATCCTTTTAACACCTAGGAACCAAAGGGTACCCTAGAACTAGGAGAGATCTGAATCAGGTCTCACTCTTAGAGGGTGATAGAGAGATTATCACCTCCAGTCGAGTCAGAGTCGGGATCCTGAAGAGGGAGTTTGTCTAACACAGAAAATGCCATATTTTAATCTAATCTAATATAGGTTATGCTGATCCCAAGGACTTGGCCACCACAATCAATGGCACATAATTTTGCCATATATTTTAGATATGTAGGAAATGTTAAGGATACAGACACCCATTCATTCAAGAAATGGCTACTTTTCTGAGTTTGAAATATGCACTCTTCCTAAATACCTGCCATACCTAATTTCAAGATTGATTATATTAGATTATCCTACTTTTGCCTTTCTACCTATTTATATCCTTTTCAAAGAAAACATTCCTAAATATGTTTTAGCCAAGATTTTAAAGAGGACTAGTGGTTTTGAGTGCTGCAGTATTAGGGTGCCCAACTTAAGGGGGGGGCTGATATTCAGAAGGTGAGTGCTAAACACTCTTGAAAATCATTTTCCTTGTCAATGTCTCAAGATAGACAGTCAAAAATTGAGGCATGCCAAAATCACTAGTTGCTTTTAGACCTTAGTTCCTAGGCCTTTTAAAATTTAAGTTCATTCCCTTTTCTTGCTCTATTAAAATTTTTTATTTTGTGCAAAAATACATGCCAAAAATTTTACAATGATGTTTTTACACAAGAGCAGGCACAATAATGCTGTCCCAATTTTTAAAAGAATATATAATTTCAATTCTCCAGTTTAAATAATTATCACAACTTTTAAGCAGGAGTATAATAAGCTAAATTCTGCAAACTATTCTGTGGCATGTTAAAAGGAGAGAAAACAGGATTGGTGTTCTTAGTCAGAATTATGCAGATATACAATATTTCTGCCAGTGAAGAGTATCACATGCACCTCATAAGTAAATGTGCGCCTGGGGCAACCTTACCCAATTCTCCATTATACACCTGGTCTAGAATTTTCAGAAGGTTGGGTGAGAAAAATTGGTGGTACCTAGAAAGGATTTTCAGCTCCTCAGGCCACTTAAGGCATTTTCTAAAAGCGGAGGGGGCAGGTGGCCACAACAGCCCTGAGTGCCTAGGTGGGAGCAGAAACAAAGGGAAGAGAACTGGGTGTGGTTGAGATCATGGCCATTCACCTCACATTTTCAGAAGCACCCTGAGGCCCTTCACACACCCAAACAGATGCTGCCCCTTCAGTTAATCAACCATGATTAACTCAGCAGGCACCAGTTAAGCCACTCATAACACACATGCACCTAGTGGCTCATATAGATGAATTACACCCCCAGATCCCATCCTTATCACACACCAATTAAGATACCACCACACACATACAGTGTAGGTTGAAAAGAAAGATACCTGTTGCACTGCCTCCACCCATGATTCCTCTATATGCTGAAACAAGTGAGGTAGACAAGGCAGAGGACCAGGCTGGCATTAGACTAGAAGAGAAAATGATACTACGTTGCTAACAGTGTACTTGAGCCCTGCAGGACATTCTTTGACCTCACAGAGGTATGAACTCAGCCCTGAAGCCATCATACACCAGTACATAAGAACCGCCATACTGGGTCAGATGAAAGGTCCATCTAGCTCTGTATCCTGTCTCCCAAAAGTGGCCAATGTCAGATGCCCCAGAGGGAATGAACAGAATAGGTAATCATCAAGTGATCCATCCCCTGTCACCCATTCCCAGTTTCTGGCAAGCAGAGGCTAGAGACACTATCCCTGCCCATCCTAGATAGTAGCCATTGATGGACCTATCCTCCATTAGCTTCTCTAGTTTTTTTTTTAAAACCCTGTTATAGTACTAGCCTTCACAACATCCTCTGGCAAGGAGTTCCACAGGTTGACTGTGTGTTGTGTAAAGAAAGACTTCCTTTTGTTTGTTTTAAACCTGCTGCCTATTAATTTCATTTGGTGACCCCTAGTTCTTGTGTTATGAGAAGGAGTAAAGAATACTTATTTACTTTCTCCACACCAGTCATGACTTTATAGACCTCAATCATATCCCCCTTAGTCGTCTCTTTTCCAAGCTACAAAGGCCCAGTCTTATTAATCTCTCCTCAGACGGAAGCTGCTCCATACCCCTAATTGTTTTTGTTGTCCTTCTCTGTACCTTTTCCAATATATCTTTTTTTTGAGATGGGCGACCATATCTGCACGCAGTATTCAAGATATGGGCGTACCATGGATTTATATAGAGGCAATAATATATTTTCTGTCTTATCTATCCTTTTCTTAATGATTCCCAACGTTCTGTACACTTTTTTTGACTGCTGCTGCACACTGAATGGATATTTTCAGAGTATTAGCCACAATGACTCCAAGATCACTTTTTTGACAGGTAACAGCTAATTTAGACCCCATCATTTTGTATGTATAGTTGGGATTATATTTTTCCACGTGCATTACTTTGCATTTATGAACATTGAATTTCATCTGCCTCACATAGCTTCCCTGCCCATCTTGGCTAATAGCCATTGATGGACCTATCCTCCATGAACTTATCTAGTTCTTTTTTGAACCCTGTTATAGTCTTGACCTTCACAACATCCTCTTGGAAAAAGTTCCACAGGTTGACTGCGTGTTGTGCATTTGCAGTATATGAAGCTGTGGCTGCACTGATTGAGGCCTACTCACAGGCATTTCTTCTTCACTTATCCTCCCACACCCTCAGGTGCCTAGGGCATCCACCATTTATTTCAGTCATTTGCTGGTCTGTTTTGGCTTCTGTCATAAACAGATAGTTAAGGGTTAATGCCTCTTTTACCTGTAAAGAGGTAAGAAGTTCACCTAGCCTAGCTGACACCTGACCAGAGGAACCAATGGGAGGACAAGATGGTTCAAAGGGAAGGAGGGAAGTTCCCTGTGTCTGTGGAGTTTCACTTTTGACGGGAGTGGGAAAGCTCCAGAATTCAGCCCCTTATCAAGTAGTGAGTATTAGTGAAGGAAATAAATAGGTTTATGTTTATTTCTTTGTAACCTGTCTTGTGCAATTAGAGGAATAGTCAAATTGGGTATTTGGGTATTTTTTCTGTGTAACTAAGTTTTTGCCCAGGGGAACATCCTCTGTGTTTGGAATCTGTTGTCTGTGAGAGTAGCTGGTATGCTAATCTCTCCCAGAGGGTTTTCTTTTCTTTAATTAAAAGGCTTTTTCTTAATACCTGATTGATTTTTCCTTGTTTTTTTAGATCCAAGGGGGTTGGATCTGGATCCACCAGGAGTTGGTGGGAGAAAGGAGGGGGGATGGTTAATTTCTCCTTGTTTTAAGATCCAAGGGGTTTTGGATCAGTGTTCACCAGGGAATTGGTGAAGAGTCTCTCAAGGCTACCCAAGGAAGGGAATTAGTGCTTGGGAGTGGTGGCAGCCAGACCAGATCTAAGCTATTAATTGAGCTTAGAGCTTCTCATGCAGGTCCCCCACATCTGTACCCTAAAGTTCAGAGTGGGGAAAGAACCTTGACAGCTTCTGAGTGTCATGTTGATGGATTTGGCTTCTTTCTCTGTTGTTCTGTGTAGTGTTCTTAAGATCACCTTCTTTTTCCTTTTCCAGGCAGTGTCCATGTTATCACTTGACATGGAAGTCATGTTGGTGACACCCAAAGCATGTCACAGATATGTCACTTGTTGTCTTACAATATTTGATGAGTTAGGTTGGTGTGCTCAACATAGAATTTCTTTTGTTGCACAAAGCTCTTTCCAATGGATGCTGAAGATCTTCTGCAGGCATTTACTTTGGAATGAATTGATTTTCTAATCAATTTATGTTGTAGACCTCCATAAAGGAGGACAGACATGATGCCAGTGCTAAAAATTCATATTTTTGTCAGTTCAGTCATACTACCTTTCCAAATCTTTTCAAGTTTATGCAAGTTATTTGCTGCTTTTGATATTCATTGGTTGACATTTAGCATGATGTCACATCTCACTCCCTAAATATATAAAATGACTTATTTCTTCCAGTATTTCTTCAAATACTCTAATGATTACTCTTGGGATATGGATAGCCATATATTTTGTCTTCCCCTTGTTGATGAGCAAATCAACTTGTTTTGCTGTGTCTGCCAAAAGGTGGGTCTTTGTTTAAAGGAATAAATATCCTGTTCAGTTCAATACAATGTCACTAGCAAAAAATGACATCATCACAGAAACTTGGTGGAATGATGATAATCAATGGGACACAGTAATACCAGAGTACAAAATATATAGAAATGACAGTAGTTCATGCTGGTGGGAGAGTGGCACTGTATGTGAAAGAAAGCATAGAGTAAAATATAGTAAGTCTTAAATGAACCAAACTGTACTATAGAATCTCTATGGATAGAAATTCCATGCTTGAATAATAAGACTATAGCAGTAGGGATATACTAATGACCACCTGATCAGGATGGTGATGGTGACTGTGAAATGCACTGGGTGATTAGAGAGGCTATAAAAACAGAAAACTCAATAATAATGGGGGGTTTCAACTATCCCCATATTGACTGGGTACATGTCACCTCAGGACAGGATGCAGAGATAAAGTTTCTTGACACCATAAATGACTGCTTCTTGGAAGCAGCTTGTCCTGGAACCCACAAGAGGAGAGTCAATTCTTGCTTTAGTCCTAAGTGGAGCACAGGATCTGGTCTAAGAGATGTGAATATAATTGAACCACTCGGTAATAGCAATCATATTATAATTAAATTTAACATCCCTCTGGGGGTGGGAGGGAACCAAAGAAGCCAAGCACAGTAGTATTTAACTTCAGAAAGGGGAAACACACAAAAATAAGGAAGCTAGTTAAACAGAAATTAAAAGGTATAGTCCCAAAAGTGAAATGCCTGCAAGCTGCATGGAAACTTTTTAAAACCACTATAATAGAGGCTCAAAATAGCAGTGAGAGAGGTGGGTTCTAACTCTGTTACAAGTGCCCCCTTCTGATTGGGCATGTCTGCATTCTTTAGGTCTGGAGACCCCTTTCGGTGGTTCTCAGGCAGATTTTCAGTGACTCATCCCTCCGGCCAAGTCACACAGTCTGCACATTAGCCAGCACAAACCCCTTCTGGGGTATACAGTCCACAGGGCCTCAGTACCCCTCTGGTGGGGTCTCTCTCTAGCCCTCCTTGGGCTTTAGTCTTTAAGTAGTCTAGCCCTGATATGGGGCTGTATACCCAGGGCTTCCTCCCTTCTTTCTGTAGCCCTCCTCAGGCTCAGTCCTTACTCAGTCCCCAGGAGCCTCTCGCTTCCCGGGTCCCTGCCAGCAGACTTAGCTTTCTATAGTCCTGCTGCTCTTCCAGGCAGCCAGGCCTGCAGTCCATTCTTCTCCTGGTCCATGCAACAACTAACTACTGCTCTGGTCTGCAGCTCCTGTTATATGGCCCTCCTGGGCCCTGATTGGCTGTGTCCCCTTCAGCCACTCTAGCTTGCTTGGAGGACCTCTCCATTGCTCCTTTCCTGGGATGGGTGTGGCAGAATCCTGAGGCTTCCAGCAGGGGGCCTTTGGGCCTAGTCCACTCCATCACAAGAGGACATAATAGAGGACGAAAATGTGGCACCCTGGCTAAAAAACAAAGTAAAAGAAGCGGTTAGAAGCAAAAGGGCATCATTTAAAAATTGGAAGTTAAATACTACTGAGGAAAATAGAAAGGAGCAATAACTCTGGCAAGTCTAGTGTAAACGTATAATTAGGCTGTACAAAAAAGAATTTGAAGAGCAACTAGCCAAACACTCAAAAACTAACAGCAAAAGAAAATTAAGTACATCAAAGCAGGAAGCCTGCTAAACAATCAGTGGGGCCACTGGAAGATTGAGTTGCTAAAGGAGCATTCAAGGAAGATAAGGCCATTGCAGATAAACTAAATGAATTCTTTATTTCAGTGTTCACTGCAGAGGATGTGAGGGAGGTTTCCACAAATGAGCCATTCATTTCCACAAATGAGCCATTCAGACAAATCTGAGGCACTGTCCAGGATTGACATGTCAGTAGAGGAGGTTTTGGAACAAATTGATAAATTGAACAGTAATAAGTCAGCAGGACCAGATGGTATTCACCCAAGAGTTCTGGAGGAACTCAGTTATAAAATTGCAGAACTACTAAGTGTGGTATGTAACCTATCATTTCAACCAGCTTCTATACCAGATGACTAGAGGATAGTAATGTGACACCACATTTTTAGAAAGTCTCCAGGGGCGATCCTGGCAATTACAGGCCGGTAAGCCTAACTTCACTACCAAGGAAATTGATTGAAACTACAGTAAAGAACAGAACTATCAGACACATAGTTTAACATGATTTGTTGGGAATGACTCAATATGGCTTTTGTAAAGAGAAATCATGCTTCACCTATCTATTAGAATTCTTTGAGGGGGTCAATAAACATGTGGTGTAACTGTGCCTTTGTGGGTCACAACTGAGAATACCAAATTCAGGACAAACTGCTGAGAAATAGAACAGACACACCCCAAAACTGGTGGTTATTCTCCCATAAGATATACCAAACCAGCAACAAAAATAAACTTCTGTTTCACCACACTGGCTAACAAGAAGTCAGAAAAGCAGTTTCCTCAGGTACTCTAGTCCTTGTATCACCACCAAAAATACTAGACATAAAGATGAGTGGTTCTTTAAAACCAATTTAATCAAATAAAAGGTTCTTCTGATCCCAACGGACCAGCCACACACTCAGGTCAATATATAACTCAGATCTTACCCAATAATCATGCTGTTGCCAATCCTTTAGTATCTAAAATCTAAAGGTTTATTTATAAAAAAAGAAAGAAAGAAAGAAAGAAAGAAAGAAAGAAAGAAAGAAAGAAAGGTGAGAGTTAAAATTGGTTAAAGGAATCAAATACATACAAAAATGCAAAGTTCTTGGATCAGGTTTGTAGCAGTGATGGAATAAACTGCTGGCTTGTTAAGTTTCTGGTTGCTTCCAAATCATTGGAAGCTCCTCAGCATAAGCGCCAACTCCATGGGTGCTCCGGGACTGAAGCACCTGTTGCCCGCCTAAGGGGCTCGAGGGGACAACAATGGTCCGTGGCCCGGTGTGCTTAGCACCAATGAAGACACCGAGGGGAGAAAGCAAGCCAAGTTTATTTCAGAGCTCTGAAATGGCACTAGGAGACCAGCATGTCTCAAATCCAGTGCAACAAATACAAACACATTTTACCTTTTATACCCCAAACTGTTTGCATACATCTCTTTGTCTGGCTGTTTCCCCCTCACCCCTCCCTTCCAGACAACTGTTACAATAAACTCTACATAAGCTTGTGAGAAAACTTTCCCAGTCTCTGCGACCTTGAGTTAGATGCCTGTAAACTAACTACCCCTCCTTTCCCTGCTCCTTATCTGTATTATTTCTGCTAGTGTGAGTGAAACTGCAGCCATCTGCTAGAAACGCTGACCAATACATTTCTGCTTCAGCCTGCTTCAGAGCATGTAAGCAGTTAACACAGAAGTAGGTGAGAGTTCACAAGATGGAGTTTGGGGGTTCAGATAGGCCCAGAGCAAAAGAGTTTCATCGACACTTTGGCCTTCCGCTCTCCCGAGTTACCTGGTAGCTATGCCTAGTGGACCCCAACACACCCATGGGAAAAATGGTGGGTGCTGAGCACCCACTGGCAGCCCCCCTACCAGAACCTCCCCCTTCCCCCAGCACCTCCTGCCTGCTAGCAGGCCCTGCCAATCAGAGCTCCCACCCTCCCTCCCAGCACCTACCACCTACTGTGGATCAGCTGTTTCGTGGATATCTGGAGGTGCTGGGAGGAGGGGGGAAGCGAGGGCACAATGTGTTCGGGGGAGGGGTGGGGCAGAGGTGGGATGAGGCAGGGAACGGGGGGGCAGGGGCGGCGTGGGAAGAAGCAGGGTGGGGCCGGGGCCTTGGGGGGAAGGGGTGGAGTGGGGGTGGAGCCGGAGAGGAGCACCCCCCGGCATATTAGAAACTCAGTGCCTATGGTCCTCAGTCCTTTGGTTAGAATGCTCCCATTTAGTATAAGTTCATAGTCCAGAGGTTTGAGCAGGAAGGAGGCAAAATGGAGATATTTCCAGGGCCTTTTATAGCTTCTGCCATGTGGAGGGAAAGCCATTGTTTCAAACAAAGCACAGCTAATGGAAAATTACAGGTAGCAAGATGGTGTTTGGAGTCACATGGGCAAGTCACATGTCCATGTGTGATTTTGCTTAGTCACTGCAGGAAAGTCCATTAAGTGTCGATAGGCATCTTCCATTGTGAGTTAAGTGTTCTTTAATGGGCCACTTAACTTGAATAGTCCCTTCAAGATGTGCAGGCTAAGGCCTTGGCTACACTGGCAATTCACAGCACTGCACTTGCTGCGCTCAGGGGTGTGAAAAAACACCCCCCCTGAGCGCAGCGAGTGCAGCGCTGTAAAGCGCCAGTGTAATCAGCACCTGCAGCGCTGCAAGCTATTCCCCTCGGAGAGGTGGAGTACTTGCAGCGCTGCGAGACAGCTCTCGCAGCGCTGGCGGTGTGACTACACTCGCGCTTCACAGCGCTGCCACGGCAACGCTGCCGCGGCAGCGCTGTGAATCTGCGAGTGTAGCCAAGGCCTAAGTATCTTGTGGGCATTACCACAGGAGCAAACATATTTGAAATACAGGTATGGAGCCAATGCTCATAACTTCAAATATAAAAATAATACATGCATACAAATAGCATAATCATATTCAGCAAATCATAGCTCTTCCATTGACACCTTACTTGACACACTTTGTATAAGGTTTGTTGCAATTATATAACAGGGGTAGCAACAATGATCTACATAATCATATTTTAATCAGGTAATGTCACAAATTATCAGACACATAGATGAACATGATTTGTTGGGAAAGAGTCTCTTTGTAAAAATAAATCATGCTTCACCAATCTATCAGAATCAAAATTTACAGACAATAAAAAAATTACACAAGATAGTTAAGTCCAAAGCAGACTGAAAAGAGTTACAAAGGGATCTCACAAAACTGAGTAACTGGGCAATGAAATGGCAGATGAAATTCAATGTTGATAAAGGCAAAATAATGCACATTGGAAAACATAATCCTAACTATACATGCACAATGATGGGATTTAAATTAGCTGTTGCTACTCAAGAAAGAGATCTTTGAGTCATTGTATATAGTTCTCAGAAAACAATCCACTCAGTGTGCAGCAGCAGTCAAAAAAACTAACAGAATGTTAGGAACTCTTAGGAAAGGGATAGTAATAAGAGAGAAAATATCATAATGCCTCTATATAAATCCATGGTATGCCCACATCTTGAATACTGTGTGAAGATGTCTCAAAAAACAGATCTTGCAATTGGAAAAGATACAGAGAAAGGCAACAACAATGATTAAGGGTATGGAACAGCTTCCATATGGGGACATATTACAAAGACTGGGATTTTTCAGCTTGGAAAAGAGACGTCTAAGAGGGGATATGACAGAGGTCGATAAAATCTTGACTGGTGTGGAGAAAGTGAATAGGGAAGTGTTATTTACTCCTTTCCATAGCACAAGAGCCAGGGGTCACCCATGAAATTAATAGGCAGTAGGTTTTAACAACACAAAAAGAAGTACTTCTTCACACAACGCACTGTCAAGCTGTCGAACTCATTGCTAGGGGATGTTGTAAAGGCCAAAACTATAAGATGGTTAAAAAAAGAACTGGATAAATTCACGGAGGATGGGGTCCGTCAATGGCTATTGGTCGCAGACAGCTCTGGGGCCCCCGCTGCAGCCCCAGTGGCTCAGAGCTCTGGGGTCCCCCCTGACTGCAGCAGTTTGGAACTCTGGGGTTCCTGCTGCCGCTGCAGTGGATGGTTCTAGGGTCCCCTGCCACCAGTGGCAGCTGATGGCTCCAAGGCCCCCCTGCCACCCCCAGCAGCTGAGAGCTCCAAGGCCCCCTTACTGCCTACAGTGGTGAGAGCTCCACCCATGTCCCGCTGCCCACAGTGGCTTGGAACTCTGGGGTCTCCCACCACTTGTGGTGGCTGAGCTCCTGGTGCACCCACTGCCCACAGTAGCTGAGAGCTCTGGGCCAGTGTCTCAGCGCTTCGGGTCCCACTGCTACCCACAGTGGCTCAGTTCCCAGCCAATGGGAGCTGGTGGAGGGGGCGGAGCCTGCAGGCAAGAGTCGTGCAGAGCCGCTTGCGCACCTCAGCCGAGGAGCCGGACCTGCTGCTGGCCGCTTCCGGGGTGCAGCGCAGTCTGCACTGCCAGGACAGGCAGGAAGCCTGCCTCTGCACCCCGGCAGTGCCGCTGACTGGGAGCCACTGGAGGTAAGCCCACTCCTCAAGCCCATGCCCCAATCCCCTGCCCCAGCCCTGAGCCCCCCCTCAAACTGGAGCCCCCTCCTACACCCCAAACCCCTCATCCCTGGTCCCACCCCAGAGCCTGCACCCCCAGCCCAGAGTCCTGACCCCCTCCTGCACCCCAACTCCCTGCCCCAGCCCTGAGCCCCTCCCACATCACAAACCCCTCATCCCCAGCTCCGTTGTTTCGTGGGCATCAACTATTTTCTTCAACTGGATCGCCAGAAAAAAAGTTTGAAAACCACTGGATCAGAATACCAAAGGAGACTGTCTGTGACTCTGTATTAGACTGTTATAGCACCGGAGAAGTTTACACTTGATAATTGTTTTGTGAAATCTAAGGCAGGGCCGGATTAACCTTTTGTGGGCCCTGCACCAAAGAGATTTGTAGGCCCCCGTGGAGCATGGCGTGGGACGGAGGGTGTCGCTCCCCGGAGCGAGGGGCCGGCCAGGGGCAATGGGGTAGGGCGGGTGGGGTGTCGCTCCCCAGAGCGAGGGGCCGGCCAGGGGCAATGGGGCAGGGCGGGGGAGGGGGTGTCAGTCCCTGGAGCGAGGGGCTGGCCAGGGGCAATGGGACAGGGCAGGATGGGCAATGGGGTCCGGCCAGGGGGCAGAGAGGAGCCGGCGGGTGGAGCCAGGGGGGCGGAGAGGAGCCCTCAGCCAGTGGGTGAGCAGGCCAAGAGGAACAAGTGGCTGGTGGGGTCTCAGGGCGCAGTGTGAGCAGAGCAGGCCGGGGCCCCTTCTGAGCATGGGTCCGGCTCCATGGTGCCACTGGCGCCATTGTAAACCCAGCACTGAATCTAAGTATAGAACTCACAGTCAATTTGAGTTTTGTGCCCTGATTCTTAATAGTCTGCTCTGAAGTTGGTACTCATGCTCTTGAGTGTCTGTAGGGCAGCATTAGAGCTCCCCCCGAGTCACACCACATTCCAAGGCAATCAGAAACCTGATCATCCTGCTATAACAGAGCTACAGATTTTCCACTGAAGCCAATGAGATTGCATAGATTTAACATCAACATTTAGTGAATTTTCTAGAAACAAACACAAGATTCCTTTTCCCTGGTTGAGACATATGTGGGCATCAGATGTTGCTTTCTGCAAGTCCAGTTCCCACAGGATCCTTCCAAATGATAGACCTGCTCCAAATGAGAGCTGCTGCTGTGTTATCCCTCGTGGACTTGTATATATGCTAGTAGGCCTCTTATTTGATTTAGTTATTTTAAAATAATTGCTTTTAATTGTAATTCTGCTCTGAAGAATGAAGACATAAAAATGTCATCTTTTGACTCCACAGACACTACCACTTGTTTTTACTATCTATTCTCCGATGAGGTATGCAAAGTCAGCATAGCTCTGGAAGAGGAAGCTGGCGTCTATAATGACTCATACATTTTTAACAGAATTGCTAACTAAATTCCATTTGCAGGGCCAGATTTTGACTTTGGCAACAAAACTGTGCCATCTACAGGGTAGATCCTGGTGATAATGGGGTTGCAGAGGGGTAACTGAAGGAGGAATTTGATTTACAGAATCTTTATTACTGGAGATACACACAAGCCAGTAAGAACTCAGCCTGGCTCTGATACTAGGATATGTTAGCTAGGAAGCAGTAGAAAATATATCTATTTGTTTGTACAAGGAACAGATTTGATCTAGATTTTTTCAAACATAATAAACATGGTGTGACAGATGCAGGACCTTGGAAGCATGGGAACTTCAAAAGACTATATTATATTGAGATGTGCCAGACAATGAGCCCAGGGATTAGTCATAAACTTTTGTATCTGTGTAAACCAGGGGTTGTATTCTAATCCTGTGGGGGAGAGTTACTGAGCTTCCCCTCAAGAAGTAACATTAGTAATAGTAGGGGTAATTACTGCAGATCTGGGACAGGTAAATAACTCCAGAGAAGTGCCTTCCCCTGAGGAATTTGCATAAATTGGTTTCCAGAGGCACAGGAGGCAAAGTGTGAATGGGTTCCCCCTTCAGCTGCTGGAAACTCTGGTTGGTAAACTCCTTTGTAAATTAAGCAGTATTCACAGTCCACCCGAGTACCTTCACCAAGTGTCTTTATTGTTGTTTATGTGCCACCTACATCACAACTGTTGCTATGTAAAGTCCCCTTCCTGCTCCCTGACTCAGCCTTTTATATTGCTTGCTTTCCTCTCCCAGCTACCCAGTTGGTGAGTTAATTACCACATTAGCTCATCAGGCTCCCCAAAGGTGAAAGTGATCCCTTCTATCCTTCCAAACCCAAACTAGCTAAGTCCTTTCCACTCTAGCTACACCCAGTGCCTTGGGTGTTCTAAGTGACCAGGGTGCTGGCTTCCAAAGGGCTCAATTTATAGCTACTAACAGCATCCTGTCACCCAAAGAAAGAGCTTATGGGATAAAGTGTCAGCCAAAACTAGCTGAGTGACCCTCATTTTGATCCAAAAACTGACATGATATTGTAAGCAAGAGGGCAAAATCCTGCTAAAAGGGTTGGAAGGACTGGAACCTGCTAGGATGTCCATGTGGAAGATGGCTGACACCTTGTAAGCTAGTAAATTTTTATTGTTTTATGTTTTCTCCATCATGCTTTTGTTCTAATATAAATGTATTGTGCTTTGGAGAAGCTGGTTGGTCACTCTGTCATTGTCCCTGAGAGAGGGTGAACTGCAGGTGTTGGACTAATGTCAGACCCGCTGGGATAAGTACAGTGAATTGCAGGGGACTGCAAGCCAAAATCCCGGTTCTGGACAGAGATCCCTGCCTATGGAAAGGTGATGGCTGGAGGCCTGAGACATAAAGAGGCACCCTTGAGGAGGGGGCAAAAGTTCAGTTAACCCTGGAACTGTGACACTTGGTGTGACAGACTGACAAACCTTATGGAATTAAGATATTCATTATTGAATTAAGTCAAATATCTTTGTGGTCCATAGTATTAAATGCAATTATGTATGGGGTGTATGTTACTTCTTTAAGAGACCAACTGATGCAATCTCTGGAAAATACTGGGAACTTCAAACTGCTTTTTTTGGGATAATACGTCTGATGTGGGTTTCCTTGGGAGGAAGGAAACAAAAGTTCTCCCCTCCAAAGCCAGCCTTTTGAAGCTATGCCCTGGGGAGAGAGACCTATTGTCTACTACTCACCTGCTCCTGGAAACTCCAGTTCAAAGGCCCCCAAACTATATAAAGGATGGACTAAACTTTTCATGAGGGTGCTGGTTCTGAGCTGAGGCTGCTATGAACTTGTGACCAGAGAGATCCCTTTGTGGGGTTTTGAAGGACTGCTGCTGCCAGAGCCCATGTAAAAGCTGGGTGATCTCTGGTAAGTTTATTAGCATGTGTGTATGCTCTTATATCATTTTAATGTTTTCTCAGTAGTGCTTTTACCTTAAGAATAAAATAGGCTTGTACAGCAAGTGCTGTGTGGTTAACGATGGGCAGTCAGTGTTATCAGTCTCTGAAGAGAAAGCAGGCAGGCCTGGTTAGGCAGATTGTCTTTTGCTGGAAATAACACACTGTAGGCAGGGAACTGGTCAGGAAGGGGACAATGCAAGTTTCCACCCAAGAAATGCAACAGCTAGGGAGCTGGAAGGAAGCCCGAGAGTGGGGGCCCTTGCTGAACCACTAAGGCAAAATACAAGTGCAGTCACCCTAAACTGTGAGATGTGATGGATGTGATGGAGTGAGAATTTTTTGTAATATTTTTATGAAGACTGCTTGTGCCTCAGTTTCCCCCATATGCTGCATTGTTACCCAGTGGGGGGAGGGAAAGGACTGTTTACTCTCTAGGCAGGCTGAGACACATAGATGTGGGTGTTGCCTAGCTGTCTGGGCCTTAGTCCCCGTATCAATGGCGTATCTGAGAAGACAGTGGCAAATCGAATCGCCAGGACATTGACACCTAGCAACCAATAACCTTCCCTGCCTCTCCTTAGGGAAGCTGAACAACAATCCCCCAGCTCAAGAACAAAGGCCTGGGATAGGTGAGGAGGGGGATAAAAGTTGGCTGCTGGAAGGCACTGAGACTCTCTCACCTGGAGTTTGGCTAAGGAGGTCAGACAGAGGGAGACAGACATCTTGAACCAAGGGATTCACTACAGCTTGGTTGAACTCCGGGCTAACCAGAATGAATGATGCTTTAACTTCATTTCTCCAGACTACCCTAAGGACTTCCTATGCTGTGTTCCAGTTAACATATAAACCCTACTGTTTTGGCAATGCTGTGTGAGGATCACTGCAAATGCTGGGTGAGGTGCATTAATCCCTGAAGAGTGTACAAGTCTCCATCAGGGGTCTGTCTCAGTTGGACTCACTGAACAGAGCTCGTGGTGTGCAGCAGGGGTACTTCAGGCCAACAGGTCTAGTTTAAGGAGGTGGTGAAGCTGTATGGCTTGCCCTGGAGGAAGAGCAAGACACCTAGGTCTGGCACACTGAAGGGGTTCCTCCTAGAAACTGTTCCAAAGCTGGGGCCATAGCACCAGAGCTGTGACAATGGGAGTCCACAATACTGTATTTACAAATTCACTTTTCAGAACAGAACTTTAGTCTGCTTTAAATAGGCAGGTGCTGATTAACCCTTGAATTGGGCTATCCCTCTCTTCTGCCTGCCCTACCCCAAGAGGAGCAAATTATTTAGGGAAAGAGATTGGGAATAAAGTGTGGACCAGCTTCCGCTGTCATTTACATCAGTATAAATCTAGAGTGTTTTGAAATCAATGTAGTTACTCCAGATTTACCACAGTATAAATGAGAATTGGATGTCACCTGCAAGCTCTTAGAATCATAGAATATTAGGGTTGGAAGAGACCTCAGGAGGTCATCTAGTCCAATCCCCTGCTCAAAGTAGGACGAACACCAACTAAATCATCCCAGCCAAGGCTTTGTCAAGCCGGGCCTTAAAAATCTCTAAGGATGGAGATTCCACCACCTCCCTAGGTAACCCATTCCAGTGCGTCACCACCCTCCTAGTGAAACAGTGTTTCCTAATATCCAACCTAGACCTCCCCCACTGCAACTTGAGACCATTGCTCCTTGTCTGTCATCTGCCACCGCTGAAAACAGCCAATCTCCATCTCTTTGGAACCCCCCTTCAGGTAGCTGAAGACTGCTATCAAATCCCCCCTCACTCTTCTCTTCTGCAGACTAAATAACCCCAGTTCCCTCAGCCTCTCCTCGTAAATCATGTGCCCCAGCCCCCTAATAATTTTCGTTGCTCTCCGCTGGACTCTCTCCAATTTGTCCACATCCCTTCTGTAGTGGGGGGACAAAAACTGGATGCAATACTCCAGGTGTGGCCTCACCAATGCCGAATAGAGGGGAATAATCACTTCCCTCGATCTGCTGGCAATGCTCCTACTAATGCATCCCAATATGCCATTGGCCTTCTTGGCAACAAGGGCACACTGCTGACTCATATCCAGCTTCTCGTCTACTGTAATCCCCAGGTCCTTTTCTGCAGAACTGCTGCTTAGCCAGTTGGTCCCCAGCCGCTCACCATGCATGGGATTCTTCCTTCCTAAGTGCAGGACTCTGCACTTGTCCTTGTTGAACCTAATCAGATTTCTTTTGGCCCAATCCTCCAATTTGTATAGTCACTCTGGACCCTATCCCTACCCTCCAGCATATCTACCTCTCCCCCCAGCTTAGTGTCATCTGCGAACTTGCTGAGGGTGCAATTCATCCCATCATCCAGATCATTAATAAAGATGTTGAACAAAACCGGCCCTAGGACCGACCCTTGGGGCACTCCGCTTGATACCGCTGCCAACTAGACATCGTGCCATTGATCACTACCCATTGAGCCTGACAATCTTGCCAGCTTTCTATCCACCTTATAGTCCATTTATCCAATCCATACTTTTTTAACTTGCTGGCAAGAATACTGTGGGAAACTGTATCAAAAGCTTTGCTAAAATCAAGATATATCACATCCACCGCTTTCCCCATATTCACAGAGCCAATTATCTCATCATAGAAGGCAATTAGGTTGGTCAGGCATCACTTGCCCTTGGTGAATCCATGTTGACTGTTCCTGATCACCTTCCTCTCCTCCAAGTGCTTCAGAATGGATTCCTTGAGTACCTGCTACATGATTTTGCTGGGGACTGAAGTGAGGCTGACTGGTCTGTAGTTCTCGGGTTCTCTTTCTTCCCTTTTTAAAATATGGGCACTATATTTGCCTTTTTCCAATCATCCAGGACCTCCCCTGATCACCACGAATTTTAAAAGATAATGGCCAATGGCTCTGCAATCACATCAGCCAACTCCCTCAGCACCCTTGGATGCATTAGATCTGGACCCATGGACTTGTGCACGTCCAGCTTTTCTAAATAGTCCTTAACCTGTTCTTTCACCACTGTCGGCTGCTTACCTCCTCCCCATACTGTGCTGCACAGGGCAGCAGTATGGGAGCGGACCTTGTCTGTGAAGACCGAGGCAAAAATAGCATTGAGTACTTCAGCTTTTTCCACATCATCTGTCACTATGTTGCCTCCCCCATTCATTAAGGGTCCCACACTTTCCCTGACCTTCTTCTTGTTGCTAACATACCTGTAGAAACCCTTCTTGTTACCCTTCACGTCCCTTGCTAGCTGCAGCTCCAGTTGTGCCTTGGCCTTCCTGATTACACCCCTGCATGCTCTAGCAATATTTTTATACTCCTCTCTAGTCATCTCTACAAATTTCCACTTCTTGTAAGCTTCCTTTTTGAGTTTAAGCTCACCAAAGATTTCACTGTTAAGCCACGCTGGTTGCCTGCCATATTTGCTATTCTTTCTGCACTTCGGGATGGTTTGTTCCTGTGCCCTCAATAAGGCTTCTTTAAAATACAGCCTGCTCTTCTGGGCTCCTTTTCCCCTCATATTAGCTTCCCATGGGATCCTGCCCATCAATTCCCTAAGGGAGTCAAAGTCTGCTTTTCTGAAGTCCAGGGTCCGTATTTTGCTACGCTCCTTTCTTCCTTTTGTGAGGATCCTGAACTCAACCATCTCATGGTCACTGCTGCCTAGGTTGCCACCCACTTCTACTTCCCCTACCAATTCTTCCCTGTTTGTAGGCAGCAGGTCAAGAGGAGCATGGCCCCTAGTCAGTTCCTCCAGCACTTGTACCAGGAAGTTGTCCCCAACACTCTCCCAAAACTTTCTGGATTGTCTGTGCATTGCTGTATTGCTCTCCCAGCAGATGTCAGGGTGATTGAAGTTCCCCATTAGTACCAGGGCCTGTGATCTGGAAACTTCAGTTAGTTGTCTGAAGAAAGCCTCATCTACCTCATCCTTCTGATCTGGTGGTCTATAGCACACGCCCACCATGACATCACCCTTTGTTGCTCTCGCCTCTAAACTTAACCCAAAGACTCTCAACAGGCTTTCCTCCAGTTTCAAACTGGAGCTCTGAGCAATCATACTGCTCTCTTACATACAATGCAACTCCTCCACCTTTCCTCCCATACCTGTCCTTCCTGAACAGTTTAGGAGGTTTGCTAGGTTTAGGGGTCTCTAATCCTCTTGTTCAGTTTTTCCTGTACAATTGAATTTGTTTCTTAGCAGGCTTCTAAGGGGTGGATGAAGGTATCCAATGAGCCCCAGCAGAAATGTTTCCTGGTGGAGACTGGGCTGAAGAAGCCAGGAAGCTAGAAGGGATGCAAAAGGCAGAAAGAGAGAGAAGACCAGGGAAGAGGACAAGCTGGTAAAAAAGGAGAGAAAGAAGGCAGAGGGAGCAAGGTAGGTCCAGGCCAAAGAAGGAAAAAACCAAACAAACTGGCCAGAGCTATTTGGAGGTCTGGAAAAGAAAAGAACAGAGGACTGCTGAGAAATCAGGTCCAGAGGGCATGAAATCCTTCACTCTGGGGGAGCTGCCACTCAGGAGGCTTTCCCCACCACAGCCAGGGACCTGCTGCTCCAGGAAGCCTCACTCACTATGCTCAAGGAGCTTCAATGCCCAGAGGCCTCCCTTGCTGCACTTGTGGAGCTGCCAGGCCGGAAGGCCCTCAACCACTATGCTGGAGGAGGGGCCTCCCCAGAGGAAGAGCTGCTTCCCCAGGGAGCCCTACCTGCTACAGCAGGGAAGCTGCTTCCCCAGGAAGGCTCACTCACCTCTCTGGGGGAGCTGATGCCTGAAGATGATCTGCCTACTGTGGCTGAGACAGAGAGGCCTGAGGAGGAAAGCTACCATCAAATCCCCCTCTCCTCTTGGTACCTCTTAGCAGGAAATTTGCTGTTTAATCTCTATACAAGGGTATCTCATTGAGGCTTTATAGATGCCAAATTATGTGTCACAGCTCCCTTCTCCCTAGAAGTCAGGCCCTAGGGTGAGACCTCTGAATATTAGACTCACATAGTCACCTGCCCCTCTCACACATTCACAAAAAGATCCTTCATAGATTCAACCCCATCATCTCCCCCACTGCTTTGTGAGTGAGCTAACAGACAGCACCACTTCAGCCATCATCACTCCACTAATGACTCTATAATGTCAGAAACGGCATATCTGGGACCTCCCCAGGCAACCTTCCCCTACCATATAGGGCAACCTGAACCCATTTCCTGGTGCAGAGAGTTGGGCATCACAATATTAACCCTTAAAAGAAGTCAGGCAAACAATAGCTAGAGACAAGCCTTTCACACCCAGGGCCTCACTTTAAACTTGTTGAAGTTCCAGCACCCTTGGGAGACCCTTTTGCTCCCTAAATCTCATTTAGATTGGTTTAGCTAAAATTTCAGTGGACTAAACTTCATCCCCTTTTCCTGGGGTGCCTCAGACAAGAGACAGCTGAGGAGGAGGAGACGATGCAGTCTCCAATGACTGGACTTGCTCTGGTGACAGGTCTGGGACCCAGACCCCCTGCCCTCACCTCTCCTTAGGCCAAGTGCCATCTGTGGGCCCAATATTGCACCCATTTAAGGCAATAGGCAGGTGGGCATGGCAGGGATGAAAGTGGTATAAAGATTTAAGACATATGAGAGGGTGGTTGAGGGCTTGTTGGGATCAGTCCCCCCACTTCACTCTCCATATATAGAATGAGACCCATGCCTGGGAGCTGGGGCCTGCATTCCGTGGTTAGGGTTCCAGAGCAGCAGGTTACTTTTCTACCAGCATCGACTGTGATTCAGCCCTGTTATGCCGTGGGCATGAAAAACAGAGGGATGCCTCATACATTGGGAGGCATCAATCAAGTATAATTCGAGATAACGAGGAAGGAGTAGAGTGACCTCCAGGGTAGGGAAATAAACATTATTCACATGTAACCCAGCTGGGCACAATTTTGCTCCCCCATTTGCCCAGTTTGAGTCACTATTTTCTGATGAGTGAGTAAATCAAATCCATTTCTCCTTCTCATTATCTGGGTTAAGGGCAGATAATGTGGATCTGGATTCTGGATTAGGCCGTCTTCATGAGTTTTACAAGGCTGTTTTAACAGACCAAGCAAATAACTCAGAACAGAGAGACTCAATGGGAGGGAGAAACTGGGGGCTCAGGAGTGGCCAAGAGAGACTGAAAGCAAGAGGGGTCAGTAGATTAGACATGAATTTGCAATGGGAAATGGCCAGGCACTTGTGGAGGATACATCAGAAGAGGCATCCCATCCTAGTGCAAGAAGGGGATAATCCTACTCCAAGCAGTTCCCAGGAGACTTCACCTGGGATACTGCACTCAGTAATGAAAGAGCAACAAAAATATCAAGGGGAGGGAGAGATCAAGTTATAAGGACAGATTTTAAAGAGCTAAATCTGCTAGTTAAGCAATGAATGGGGAGGGACCTGAGAACCTCTAAAGTGATTTGAAAGTTGTAAGTATCAATCTCTGTATTTAATGTGATACACAGGAATAGAACTTGGAGAAATGGGGCAACTTAAGGGACAGATTCTGCCAGCCTTGCTTAAGCAGTGTAACAGTTGAATAGTTGCATTCATTTCAGCAGGGCTACTCATGGAGTAATTTGCTACCTAATGTGAGTAAGGGTGGCAGAATCTGGACCTAAGAAGGGGGACATTTAAGCTGAATATCAGTGAGATCTATAAGGCTGTAGAAGCGTCTCCCAAGGAAAGAAGTGGGACACTAGAAAGTAGATTTGGACAATGCATTAGAAAACACACCATAGGGAGCTGTCCAGGTGAGGATCATAGAATATTGGGATTGGAAGGGACCTCAGGAGGTCATCTAGTCCAACCCCATGCTCAAAGCAGGACCAATCCCCAGGCAGATTTTTACCCCAGTTCTCTAAATGGCTCCCTCAAGGATTGAGCTCAGAACCCTGGGTTTAGCAAGCCAATGCTCAAACCACTGAGCTATCCCTCCCCCCAAAGGGTAAGCATGCAGTCTAAATCCTAGATCTTATTAGACTGAGCAATATTTGGATCGAGCAGTTTTTCTCACCTCGCTGGATGTTGCAGGTAGGTTTTTAAAAGGTAGTATGTGCTGGAAGTTTTGAGGTAAAATACAGAGATATACCTATCTCACAGAGCTGGAAGGGACCCTGAAAGGTCATCAAATCCAGCCCCCTGCCTTCGCTAGCAGGACCAAATACTGATTTTTGCCCCAGATCCCTAAGTGGCCACCTCAAGGATTGAGCTCAGAACCCTAGGTTTAGCAGGCCAAAGCTCAAACCACTGAGCTATCCCTCCTCTAGGATAGACCAGGTGGGAAATTTCCCCCCCATTTCTAATATCTCTGGCCTTCTGATCTGCAGCCCCAAGGAAGTCATAAGGATTCATTAGTAAATGTTTTTAGAGCCCTTTACAATTATAAATTGCTCTGTATGATCAGCCTAATCCAAACCTCATTGTAGTCAATGACAAAGCTCCCCATGAAGTGTTCACTGGAGACAGGATCAAGCCCAGTGTCTCCCTTGATTTTTCTCTTAAGCCGGGGAAAGAGGGAGGCACAAAACCCTTGCAGGAGAGAAGGTGTTGCTGGCTAAGGGACCTGTTTTTCAGGAGGAGGAAGAAGGAGACAAAGGTGATGCTTCAGGTACAGTTTTGTTTCTCCTCTGGAGCATTTAAATTCTGATCTCTTGATTTTTGACTTGTGGGCTACGAAGGAAATTTATTGCCAGGGTGAGCAGAAAAATGAGACGCAAAGTTCAAGGCAGCCATGCAGGCTGCAGATCAACACCACTAACCTACTCAGGCCTTGGCTACACTCAGGACTTCCCAGCGCTGCCGCGGCAGCGCTGTGAAGCGCAAGTGTAGTCGCGCCGCCAGCGCTGCGAGAGCTCTCTCGCAGCGCTGTAAGTACTCCACCTCTCCAAGGAGAATAGCTTGCAGCGCTGCGAGCGAGCATGCAGCACTGCAGGATCTGATTACACTGGCGCTTTACAGCGCTGTACTCGCTGCACTTGGGGGGGGGGGCATTTTCACACCCCTGAGCGCAGCAAGTTGCAGCGCTGTACAGCGCCAGTATAGCCAAGGCCTTAGTGTACTAGATAGAATCTGAAGGAGACCGGTGAGAGAGGAAAATACAGCTTCAGCTGAAATGAACCAGTACTGAAGCCCCTCAGCTGCAGCTGCTGTTCCTGTTCCCAATAGCAAAGGAAGTGGATTTGGCAGGGGCAGTAGCCAGTTTTCAATGTGCCCTATGTTTCCCAACCCTCGCTCCCCTTCTGCAGCTTAGGGACAGTGACAGAACTCGGTCCCAGCTGTAGAATGTGACTCCCACAATGGGAACAGAGGAGGCTGCAGGAAATACTTTCTCTGAGCCTGGGAGCCCCTGTACCACACAGAACAGGGAACCAGGGTGTTCTGGCAGTGGAGTCCAGAGTTCGATTATTCTGTTCTATATAGGTTCTTATACTGCACTTTTCACCATGATATCTGAGTGCCTTCCAATAGTGCACTAAGCAATGTGACTAACATCAGTCACATGTTTGTTCTCTCATCCTTGTGCTAAGTTCGCTACTGATTGTGTGAGAGTCCATTTAGCTCAATTCAATCAGATCCTCTGCATGGGAAGGTTTCCCCCAGTGTCACACACTGCATTGTGATTTCTAACATTCAGCTAGACTGAAGGCAGATCTCACCACTGAATTTGGGTCTCATAAGACACGGAATACGAGGAACCCTGAGTGCTGCTTTATTGAGGATGGCTGCCAGACCTAACCTGGTACCCGTCAGCTGCTAAGGATCCATGCTTCAGGTAGCACTGGATCAGATGAAGGTAAATCCCTGGGGATTTCAGGAAATATTTGGCTCTCAAGGCCTGAATTTCCAGCCCAATTTGCTGTTTGGCATGAAGGAAATGCTATCACTGAACACAAAATAGATGGGGGAGGGAGGGTTTGCAGAAGGCCCTTGGGAAGCGTATCCCTGAATACTTACTTTCCCCTTCAGAATCTCTCATGGTGATTCATATATAGTGTTTATTTTCCTTCTTAGAAACAAATTCAACTGGCAGAGGCTTCAAAGAGAAATTATGAAGATAGTGAGTAATATACTGAGAAAATTAGAATAGAGAGTTAATCTGTAGAAAGGGGCTTGAAGCAACAATATAAGATTGTGAGCCGCAACTATCAGGAGCTAGATAAGCAGATTTCATTGTATGGGCTGCCAGGAACACAGAGCAAATACTTCAATGGTAGTTAAAGTGCTACTGAATTCAGCAGCAGGAGCTGGGAGCATTGAGAGGCAGGTATATAACTATTTATTAATTAATCTTAATCACATCCAGCTGAGCATTGTTAAGTAAAGCTTTTCTCCTCAATGCCACCCTCAGCTGTGGACAGAAATGTGTTTGCATGGGGCAAATTGCAGTGTAACTAAGGTAGGCTTGCAATGAGCCCTGAACTTCAATAGACTCATAGTTTTTTGGATTAAGGGGTGGAGGCATGTTCCAGAGTTGAGGGATCATGTTCTGGAATCCACAGAGGGTTAGCAAAGGCCCCTCGGTAGTTATCAGCTGCCACAGTGGTACATGAAGAAAGAGGTGATTTCTCAGGTGGCTGGGGTCCTGACCACATAGGGATTTAAAGATCAATGTTAACCTTGAATTGCACCCAAAGCCAGTGCAGTCTGTGGAAAATGGGCTCCATGTGGGACTAGTCTGCTGAGCAAATAACCACTGTATTTACACTGGCTGAAGCCTCAGAATAATCTTTTAAAGGCAGCTTTATATAGAGCACATGGCAGTGTAACTCAGTAAGTAATTTTCAGAAGTGATGAGGACCCATAAGTTCAGTTGAAGTTAATGGGAGCTGCAGGTGTTCAGCGTCTCTGAAAAATCAGACCCTAAATGCTGTGTCTCTGATAGAGCAGGTCACCATAGCAAATAAGTGAGTTCCTTATCATTAAGCACATTCCTTTTTTAGCTCAAGAGGTAGTGGCTTCTGTTCTTGGTGCTGCAGATCTGGGGTGTATGCTTGTTATTGACCCATGATGGGTTTCTCACAGCAGGATCCAATCTGGAGGTGACAAAAGCCTGGAAATGAGAACCTGTAGTGTAGTGAGGTCACCTATGGGAGAGAAATAGCCCCTGCCTTCACACTAAGCACAGACAATCAAGGCACTTTTGGGCCACTTAAATCAACTATCTTCTCAATAGCTATACCCACAAGGGCTGGTGAGAGATTGGTGACATACTCACTAACCCTCCCCCACAAATAGATAGCAACTCTACCTCTTTTGTTTGTACTTCTAGCATGAGTAAATTAATGAAAAGTCAAAAGATGTGTCCTTCTACTTTGCATTGCCATCCCTATAAGTGAAAATTGATCTACACACTTACCCAAGGTTCCTTCCTCTGCCTTGGACTCGCCCATGCTCAACTGGTGGGGCTGCCTGGACTGCGGCGGAGTAAAAAACAGGTCCTGGCTTGCTGCGCAGATGGATCCCCCTGTTACCTGTCCCCCATATACCTCCTCCTCCTCCTCTTCCTTGTTGTTCATGGCAAGAGCCTGTGACTTGGATTCCTAAGAGGTAGCCACAGCGTTTGCGGGGAAGTGGGGGTCTCCATTAAGTAACGCATGTGGCTCTTTGTAAAAGCAGTTGGTCTGTGGTTCAATTGTTGGCCTCCCTGGCCTTCTGGTATGCCTGCTGGAGCTCCTTGCCTTTCACGTGGCACTGCTGCTGGTCCCTGTCATAGCCCTTCTCCTGTATCCCCTGAGCAATCTGCCCGTAACGTCAATATTTCTATGGCTGGTTTGGTGACATGTCTGCACAGCCTCTTCTCCTCACAGGCCCAGGAGAACTTATATCTCTTGTCTACTCCAGGCAGCTGCACATCTGGAGCTTGTAGCCAGCATGGTCAGCTGGGCAGTTGCATACAACAGTGAAGAGCTGCTAGGTGTGCTCACCAAGCCAGGCAGTCAGGAAAAGGAATTTTAAAAAGTATCAGGCCTTTAAAGAGGAGTGGGGGCTTCTGGTCTCCATGACCCCTGGACTGTGAAGTTCACAATAATGACCAGAGTGGTCAGTGTGAGGCATTGTCTGACTGTTGCTGGAGGACAGTTAGGGTTATTGATTAAAGCTGCACTCAATGAGCTCAATGAAATCAGAATTGACTTGAGGTACATTGACCTGCTGGAAGGCGGGGTGGGCAAGTTTCAACAAAATAAAGACCTCTCTAACAGATGATGAACTGCCCATGAAGAAAAGGAAAGAACTGTTTAACTCCACTGTTCTGCCAGCAATGATATACAGAGCAGAAAGCTGGTCAAGAACCAGGGCCGGCTTCAGGGTTTTGGCCGCCTCAAGCAGCCCCCCCCCCCCAAAAAAAAGCCGCGATCGCGATCTGCGGTGGCAATTCGGCGGGAGGTCCTTCGCTCGGAGCAGGAGTGAGGGACCGTCCGCCGAATTGCCGTCGAATAGCTGGACGTGCCGCCCCTCTCCGGAATGGCCGCCCCAAGCACCTGCTTGCCAGGCTGGTGCCTGGAGCCGGCCCTGTCAAGAACGAAAGCGGAGGAAGAAAAATTCACTGTCACCCAGAGAGCAATGGAAAGGCGAATGTGTAAGATATCACTCCATGATCACATACCGAATGAGGAGATCAGGAGGTGCACAGAGGTGACCAATGTAGGGCAGGAGATGTACCGTGCAAAGCAGAGATGGGTGGGTCATGTAGTCCACAGGCAAGACAATAGGCGGACAACCCGCATCAGTGACTGGATCCCCAGAGACCACCAGAGACCGCTGGGCAGACCAAAAACACGCTGGGCGGATCCCATTACAAAACTCTTTGGCCAGAAATGGAAAGAACGTTCTCGCAACAAAACGGAATGGTGTGGTGTTGACTTGCATTCGTGGAGGTGTTACCTGGGTTTTTTTTCAACCCAAAGCTCTTAGTAACCTTTACTCTGTGCGAGGTGGTATCAGGAAATAAATTAAGGGAGACACGGCCATTCAACTGATAGATGGCTGACACTAACAGGACAACACAAGAGTGCTTTCACTTAAAGCTAAACTTTACTTAGTCTCAAGCACTTACACACGTCCACAATAGGTTAGTAAAACACCCCCAACCCTTGATAATTATCGAAGTTGAGCGTGGCTTTCGAGTGGCACCGTGACAGGCTTCCACTGGCCAGGCTTCCGTCTGCCGGTGGGGACCCCAAGATGCGTCCAGAGGAGCATCCCTGAAGAGCCCCTTCTGAGAAGTCCAACTACCTCAAACTTTTTCCCTTTATTTATACATTAGTAATACAATGACATATCCCTTAAAGAAAATGTGCTAAGCAAGCAGGGTTAAACGGTCAAGCACCTTATGATCGTCAATTAACCAGAGATTTTTTTTTCCAGAGTGTCCATGCCTTAGGGCCCTGACAAACATTCCCGGGGGCGCATATAAACAGACTTCTTGTTTTTCTAAAATACATGCATCAGCAATTTCAACATTCTTAGCAGGAAGGGCGTGGGGTCAAGCTGCCCTGTCTGTGGCACCCAAAACCCCTTCCCCTCCTGTCTTGGTTATGCTGAGGCCACTGCATGACCAATTTACGACCTGCTGACTTGGCTACTTTTAGCAATAAGCCAGAGTGGTTCAGTATGGCCTGCTAACTTGACTATTGTTAGCAACAAGTGTTAGTGGTTTAGGCACTTTACTGGTTTGCCAAAATCTCCCCGAACAGAGGGACGGACAAGGACAAGCTGGACAAAGGTGACAGTTAGGGTCAACATAAGTAACAAAGTATCTACACTTGTGCTGTGTCAACCTAAGTACATTCACCATGACTCTAGACCACTCCTGAAGGTGGTATTACTACTTCAGTATAACAGGGCACAACTCAGTGGGAGACAAATTTTAAGTGTTGACACATGCACAACTCAGTCAATGTAAGCTGCCTTGCATCAGCATAATTTTGTAGTGCAGACCATGCCTTAGACACTGACTCCTTTGACAACTGAAGTGTATCTTTGTTTCTCCATCTAACACACTGCATTCTTTTTTCCTATTCATCGCCTGATCTTGCTGCTGCTTCCCCTGGATCTGGTTGATGTATTACCCTGTGTTCCCTTCAATAAACAAAGTATCCTTCATTTCCAAGCGACAGACCCTAGATGTAATATTTCTCCTTTTATACAGGAGAAGGAACAGCTCCAACAATTTTGAGGTATTGCCCTTGGGTATATAAACTCACAGGAACTTCCATTCCAAGTCAGATCACCTTTTCCATTCTCCTGTCTACGAGTGTTCCCACTGTCAGATGTTTTAGAAGGTGCAAAACCCCCACAATGAACAATTATGCAGTAACTTTCCAATGGATGAAGTTTCTTTTTAACTTCAGCAGGTGTTCCTGAAGCAGGAGGGTTTCCACCTTTTATGCATTAGTAGCTAGTATGCAATGTAATGGAGGATGAATTTCTTATTAATGGTACAAATGTCTACCCTTTTCCCAAATCCTCTTTATCTCAAGAATATCCTGTAGCGGTGACTTCCAGAGTTTAATAAACCTCTTTCCTTCAATAATATGTGACAGTGAGTTCCACCAACTAATTACATATTGCATAAAATTTTACCCACCAGCAGACTTCTATGAAATTTATTCACATCTAGTTTTGGGGTGTCATAATGTCCAGGCCACCTGGACCCAGTCCTGTTTCTTATGATGAGGACATTCTTCAGCCCATGAAATGAACCCTTAAGAGCTATATCTTTCATAGTCCTGTCTTGTCTCATGGGATATGTTTTCCTTCAGCCATATTACTGTGGAACAACAGTGACTCCCTGTGATTTGTTAGCTCCCATCTCATACACCTGCCCTTTGGAGAACAACAGCCACACCTGTGGCTCCTTACTAGAGAGGATGTTCTTAGGGAACAGGAAAGCTCCTTACAGGTATCCACTAAGGCTACATCTACACTACAGGGGGGGGGGGGGGGTCGATTTAAGATACGCAAATTCAGCTACGCGAATAGCGTAGCTGAATTTGACGTATCGCAGCCGACTTACCCCGCTGTGAGGACGGCGGCAAAATCGACCTCCGCGGCTTCCCGTCGACGGCTCTTACTCCCACCTTTGCTGGTGGAGTAAGAGCGTCGATTCGGGGATCGATTGTCGCGTCCTGACGGGACGCGATAAATCGATCCCCGAGAGGTCGATTTCTACCTGCCGATTCAGGCGGGTAGTGTAGACCAGGCCTGAGTCACGTGTCGTTGGTCACCTCATTCTGCAGGAAGTAATGCATCCTTGGAACCTTCTGTGTGTGGGTGGGAGGGTTAGCTAATGAGTTTTTTTTTCCTTGGACCTTGTCTCTTGAATTCATATGAATTTCTGTTTCTTTCTCAGATGGAGAAAGAGGAAAGAGAAGAAAACCCAGTATCTGAATTGGCTAACTCTGGTTAATGTATGCTACACACTGAAGATGAGGTGCAGCTCCCAATGCATATTGAGCCAGGGGGGATACTGGGTGATTGGCCAGTGCCATATGCCAGAGTGTCTGCTAACTGGCTGGACGTATGGGAGCTATGTAAGCCATGCATGAAGGGAGAAGAGAAAGAGAAGGGCACAGACCCTGTGAGACTGTAGCTTAGTGTATATGTTCATGTCTCCCTCTAGTGACCAAAATAACCTGCTACTTACAGCTGCAGGAGTTATTCCTTTACCACAAGTGGTAGAGGCCTGTGCATTTGATGCTAAAGGTTTCACATATATGATCCCTGCTGATGACCTGTATATATGCAGTTCATTACAACTAGTGAACCTGGTGAGAGGTTTGGAGGAAAGGTGCTTTGTGATGTTTCTAAGCCATGCAGGGAGGGAACTGTGATTTTTTTTCTGCCTCTCCCCCCCCTACAGCCACCAAGGATCAATAAAAGCCTCAAGGCAGGATGGGGGAGCAGAAGAGGAAGAAGAGGCAACCTTGGTGAGTGGAATTCTTCCTAGAATATCATTAATCCTTTGGGCAGTGTCCCCCTATGAAAGGGCCTGTAGTATCTAGTGGAAGGTAAATCCTGGCACACACACAGGTGCACATTTAATACCACTGTATTAGCACAGTTGCAGCAGCCAGCACCTTGTACATCCCTCACAGATTTTGTTCTCCACTGACCAGCAGCACTGTTGGGGTTCTCAGCTTAATAATGGTCCACTATTACAGGATCCATGCACAATATTTTGTGGTTCACTTTCATGGTCCCACAATAGGCCTGAGAGTCACCTTTTAATCAAATTTGGTTTGGTTTGCATCCCTGTACAATGGAACAGTTTAGAGAGTGTCCTTGTGCACATATGATCTCCATGTAAGCAGAGATTACATGCAAAACATCGCAGCATCCCAGTGGAGAATGAGTGGCCAGATTGGTGGTAGGTGTCTAAGCAATGCAACTTTTTTGTGTAAAATAAGGCAGGATTTATGGTGTTGGTGGGTCGGTCGGTGGGATAATATTTTTCCCCTGTCCGTGAAAGTCCATGCCCAGAACTATGCATACTTTGAATGCAAGAACCCCACTAAGAGGAAACACAATGGAGGATTTAATGCATTTCCTGCGCAAGTTAAAGTATTTCATTGACTGGCTTTCTTCCAGTGCAGTATTCACAACTGTAACCCATACAGACCAGCAAGAAAGATAATTATGTTTATAACACCATCAGCTCTAATAATAATTTTCCCCCTTATAGCTTAAGATGCTGAGACATCCCAGAGAGGGTCTGACAGTTTTCAGGGTACCTAGGACTGTGAGTCACCTTGTTACTCCCCTGCCTCCAGCATGAGAGAGACTTGCTTGTGCTTAACTGGGTGTCAGGTCCCTGACATCAATCTGTAAACCACCCAAACACTCTCCTCTGGGCTATGTCAGCCCTCACTTTGCTTGGCAGGTTAGAAATAGATGCATCCCAGTCCCCAAATCCCTTTGAAGCTTTCCCCGGTAGTGTCCAGTCCCTGAAGCTGGCTACTCACAAAAAAATACAAGGTCTGCTGTTCCCAAGGGAACAGTGTACACAGCAGCTTTTATGATTCAACTGAGGATCAGCACTGAGACATAATTATTGTGAAAACAACAATACATTTATTACCAAAGATTCAAGAGATAGTGAGTAAGGATAATGGAAACAAAAGGTTACATATAAAACAAAATCATAACATGCTTTCTGGAGAGTAAACTTAACGTGTAGGTTAACCTCATATATAAAGAAGTTTCTCAGTCACTTTTGCAGTACCTTCAGCCAAGGCTAGTTGTGATCCCATTTTCATTAATGTAAATGCGCTGCCCATTTACTTTCTAGGTGCAAGATGATGGAGTGTCGTCTTTGTTCCCCAAATATAGTAAATTTCAATATAGCTGGATCTCAAGATATGGTTTTCTTCCCCTGCTGTGTTTCTATACCTGTTAGTTCCTTTCTGAAATTCTTACAATCCTTCATCTGCTTTCAGTTTACACAGGTGATGTCAGACCCATTGTGAATGGGACAGTACTGAATTTACATTTCAACAGAGAGACAGGAGAATAAATATCCCTTGTCTGACAGGAAATCTGTTTCTCCACCTCTGCTGTGATACAGAATCCATGAACATATTTTCAGTATATATAAATAACTCCTTACATAGTATCTGTACATGTATGTCACAACAATTATAGAATATCAGGGTTGGAAGGGACCTCAGGAGGTCATCTAGTCTACTCTGCTGCTCAAAGCAGGACTAATCCCCAACTAAATCCCCAAAGGGCCCCCTCAACGATTGAGCTCACAACCCTGGGTTTAACAGGCCAATGCTCAAACCACTGAGCTATCCTTCCCTCCAATGATCACCGTGACCCTGGCTTTCATTTAAGACCTCACATAGTATTGTTCGGTGAGATAGAATGTACATACCAGTTTCAGTATATTCTTGTAACCCCCTTGCCAGCTGGCATTGAGGAATCATTGAGTCACAGAGGGGCACCTGCATTTACCTGGCATTATTTACTCAATGTGTCCATTCATCATATAAGTTAATGGATTTTATCCCCAAAAGATCCTTGGTAACTCTCTCCCCTAACATTCCCATGATATTCTTCCCATCTCTACACATTCCCTCCCTCACAGAAACTGAATTTGGAGAAAGTTCTGGAGGAAGTTTGGTGGCCAGGTCGTGGAAATCACAGAAAATTGATGGAAAGGGCCAGACAGGCTTTATAGGCAGCAAAATATAATTTAGTATTGGGTAGGTATTTTAATATACATCACACTGCACCTGCCACCCACTGGCTTCCTCATATTCACCTACCTGCCCACTCAACATGTAACAAAAGTCCCACAATGTCATGCCTCTATCTTCATGCAAGCCCCAGCCTGTACAGTTTCATGGCTGCTGTGTCAAACATTTGGCTTTTTCTGGGACAGTGGCAGGGCTTTATTCCAGTATGGCTTCCCAGAACCAATTAACCTGAAAAATGGATCTTTGTGTTTTAAAGGCAGACAGGCCCCGGCAGAGCAGACATAGGAGAAAAGAATAAAGGCAGCAGAGTCTTGGATACTCCCAGACCACAAAGGAATGAGTCAAGGATGGAAACCCTTTTCCAGATATGCAAAGCAGGGCCCACAGGTAGGATTTGAATGGGAAGAGGAGACTACTCCACGGGATTCTCCCCAAAATTTTGTAAGGTCACAGTGATATTAAAATCTGCAATGAGATCTGACAGGATGAGACCAGAAAGAGGCTTGTGATCACAGGGAAGATGATCCTCAGGAAGTCCCAGGGTTTCCGGATCTAATTAATTATTATTTAGAATCTAGATTATAAACTCTTTAGCAAGGGACCATTTTTTTGTTTTGTTTGCTGGGTGCTGTTCACAATGGGGTCTGGGTTCCTGTCTGGGGCTTGTAGGCACTATGATAATACAAACACTACTGCTACTATTACTGTAATAATAATAACAGTGCAGTTTGCAGGATCCTAAAAATATTTCACATTCACAGATTTTTCCCCCCACCCTGCAATTTAAAATCCACGAGTGTTATTCCAATTTAAATAACATTCATGTTTATCCTTCTAACTGTATACATTTTTATCTTCAGAAACTATTTGACTAGACGCCACTGAAACACTAAATAATAACAGATGCTCTGGCTCCTTACCTCTAGTTTAGCTGAGCTGAACTTGGAGCAGGACATAAATTGGGGGACAATAAAGGATACAAATCACCTTTTCAATCCCCCAATTTCCCAGTCTACATCAGGGCACTTTGTTTATATATTTCTTTATACATTTCCCCTATAATTTTCACTAGGCACCAATTCAGATACACCTGTAGCATCTGTCTGTATTGTGTATTGTACAATGAGCCATCAATAAGCTTCCTATTTTCTAAACTGCTGAGATGTATCGTCTGTGATATTTTTAATTAACTACAGTTCCTAGATCCATGTATAATTCTGTCTGACTTATATTTTCTCCATTTCTATAATATCCGTTTTATAATAAGATGGCCACACTGCTCAAATGCAGCATATTGATAAACTGAGAAATATTACCAGGAGATAAAGGCTTGAAGGAAATGAAATGTGAGGGAAGAGAGTTAAATATGTATGGCTTGGGGAAAAGGAGATGAAGAGATGAGATAGGAGCCTACAAATATGCAAAGTTTGTCAATAGTGAAGTGAGAAAGAACTCTCAAGGGAGGTTCAGGGAGGCGGAACTAGGAGCATCTACTACCCAAAATGGCTTGGGGAAAAACGCAAACTCTACATCAGGATAAGGTTGTGGTTTGTTTACATTTGGATTTCTACAAGTCAAGTTGTAAAAACTCTGTGTAGGGAAATATTCTGAAGTTGGCTATAATAGATGCTTGCAAATGTTTAGTAAGAGAATTCAGTTTGTATTGTGAAGAAGTAGACTATAGTAGATAACTAACTTGCTATTTTGACTTGTAATATCTATTAATGAGTAGAATTCTACAGTAAGAAAGCTTAAAGGTTAAGGGTACATATCCATAACTTAAGGGTAAATAGATTACAGGCATTATTCTAAGAACAAGAATTACAAACCTAGGAAATTCAGAGTTGAACTTAAATCTAAAAGAAATCAAACCGGTTGAGACTGGAAAGGCATAGTTAGAACATCCAAACGGCCTTAACTCTGCCCTGCAGTGACACTATGTCTCTTATGTACCATGTGCTGGTTAATAACAATGTGAGATGACTTCATTTTTGGTAAACTAAACATTATTTTTCATTTAAGCAGCAGCTCTAACTGCACCTTAATATTCCTAGCAATCCTCTTACAGACTGCCTTCTTCGTGCCTTCTCCAAACTCTTCCTTTCTGCAACCCATCCGCCTTCTTTCAGGTTCTGTCCAAGTCACCATGCAAACATCAAGCAAAAACATACAACTATTATTAATGAATTTTAGTGTTTGTGGTTTCTGATTAGAGTAACTAAGGGGGGAGGGATAGCTCAGTGGTTTGAGCATTGGCCTGCTAAACCCAGGGTTGTGAGTTCAATCCTTGAGGGGGCCACTTAGGGATCTGGGGAAAAATCAGCACTTGGTCCTGCTAGTGAAGGCAGGGGGCTGGACTTGATGACCTTTCAAGGTCCCTTCCACTCCTAGGAGATAGGATATCTCCATTAATTTAAACTGATTTTTAAAGACACTTTTTTCATATTTCCCCTTGTGACATCATGGAATTTGGCTCTTAATGATATGTTGTAAACTTGATCATTTTTAAGCACTATAGTACAACAGAAAAACATGTAAGGCTTGCAAGATAAGAAGAATGGAGGGAGCTAAAATTATAAAAAATGTATACAGCATGTTTTGTGTCTGTCAGTGAACACTCAGGGGAACTGATCATAATAATATGAATATTTTAAAAGTAACACTATATATGAATTAAAGAAATTGCACCCAAAAATGAACTGTAAATCAGTGCAGACTGTGGGGTCAGTTACAGAAGATGCTGAGCACTTGGGCTTTGATCCAACAAAGCATTTAAGCATGTGCTTAACTTTAATCATGTGAGTAGTCCCATTGACTTCAAACCTGAGTAATTAAATATAAGCAAGCTTCTTCAATCAAGGAAACTCATAATTTCTGCCACTTCCTCTGGTCAATTCTCCTATGCTATGCTACCAACATTATATCAGTCCTGTCTCAGTTGCATCAAGGGCAAATGGCTCTCATCTAACCCCCTATTTTTTGTAGACAATAGTAGTTGATCAACTGGACCTTTCAGATCTGATGAAAAGGAGATGCAGGGCTGGGTGCCATCTACATACTGACTGTCCCACAGGTCACAATGCCTCTCTACCTCCGAAACAGCCTTATGTGCCCAATGATCAAAATGTGACAGACTGGAAACCTCATGTGCCCCACATGGGAGAGTCCTTGGTCCAATACTGCCCTCTGCATTTTCTCAAGAAAGGAAAGTGCAAAACCACTGAAGCATGCCCCATCTATCCCTGCCTGGAAAACTGGAAACTCCCATAAAATGAATGAGGTGATTGCGTGAAAAATCTTGACGGAGCAAGCAGAAGAATGAAGGGAACTGCCTCCTTTGTATTATCCTCCCACTTTAACTTTTGTATCTTCTTTCAAGCATTTATGCTTGAAATCACTTCCCTCCTCCTGTGAATCAAATAACCTCTCCTTCAAATACATTTC
Organism: Emys orbicularis; assembly: GCF_028017835.1. NCBI lineage: Eukaryota > Metazoa > Chordata > Testudines > Emydidae > Emys > Emys orbicularis. Next base: position 75,579,929 of record NC_088690.1, read on the forward strand.
CTCCATGAAGCCTTTCTGGACTGGGCCACCACTGTCAACAGATATATTACATTTCCAGACTAACTTGTTTGTGTCTGAACTACACTGCATGCTCTTTTGGCTAGGGTCTATGCCTACCAGCTGAACAGTAGGGTCAGCATTCAATAAAGAAGGGATAACCTTTCATTTAATTACATAAGGAACAAGAGAGGGCAAGGGGAAAGTACTGATAAAAGTATAATCAGTAAAAATGAGTCACTTACTCCAGAAACAGACATGAATATGTTAGCGAAGGAAAATCTGCTGAAGGAAACCTGAATCTTGCCAGAATAGGTACTTAAAAAATTAGAGCAGTTGAAGATTAAGCAACTGTACAAAATTAGAAAGCATCCAACCCAAAATTCTGAAGCAAATGCCAGAAGAAATGGGGCAACATTAGCACATGTATTCAAAACGTCTTTGGAAACAGGAGAAGTATTTAAAGAGAGCTGAGTGTAGCACCTATATTTTATATTAAGGAAAATATAGGAAATCGAAAGTCATAAGTCTGAAGCTAGCCCTGAGAAATGGACTAAACATGTTAAATAGAAATGGAAAAAGGACTAGTTGGAGTGTTCTGATTTAATTAAGGATAGTTAGGCTCAGCAGGATTCACACATGGAAGATTATTCTTAACAAGTCTGCCAGCATATTTAAAAGTAATAACAAATATTTGAGGGGGAAATTGTGGATATAATTACCCAGAATTTCAGACTGATTTGACACAGTACAACATATTGTTTATTTAGAAAGTCAATAATTATGGTGTACAATGAAAAATACTTGCAAAAGGAAAGAACTAGCTTCAAAATGAAATATGTAGAATCAGAAGACCAAGTTCAGACCAAAGGCTGGGTTCAACTCCACTGAATTTAGTGCAACCACTTACACCAAGTTTTAGTTTGGCCAACAGACAGCACATAGAAGAGACCAGGGATCAACAACCTTTGGCACATGGCCCTCCAGGGTAAGCCCCCTGGTGGGCTGGGACGGTTTGTTTACCTGCCGCGTCCACAGATTCGGCCGATCGTGGCTCCCACTGGCCGTGGTTCACCGCTCCAGGCCAATGGGGGCTGCGGGAAGCTGCGCGGGCTGAGGGATGTGCTGGTCGCCTCTTCCCGCAGCCCCCTTTGGCCTGGAGCAGCGAATCGCGGCCAGTGGGAGCTGCAATCGGCCAAACCTGTGGATGCGGCAGGTAAACAAACCAGCCCAAAGGTTGCCAATCCCTGGAATAGACCATATTAACTCATCCAGTCTGACCTCCTGTATTTTGCATGACTAACGCCTTTGTTATTCTCTGACTTCTTTTAATCTGAACTCAAACAATTGCCATTCTGGTGCACTGACTTTTTTCCTTGGGGAAACAAGAGATGTATTTAGAGAAAGCCAAGTGTACCACCTATATTTTATATTAAGGAAAATACAGGAAATTGAAAACAATAAGTCTGAGGCTAGCCATGAGAAATGGACTACTCCACTGTCCAACTATTTTATTGATAAGTTTTCCCAATATTAAGCCTAAAAGTTCCTATTTCAGGCCATTGCTCCTTATTATGGAATCATACTCAGAGATTTTAAGGCCTGAAGGGACCATCGTGATCATCTAGTCTGACCTCTTGCACATCACAGGACACAAACCTCACCCACACACTCCTGTAATAGACCCTTTACCTCTGGCTGAATTACTGAAGTCCTCAAATCATAATTTAAAGATGTCAAGTTACAAAGAATTCACCATTTACTCTAGTTTAAACCAGCAAGTGATCCGTGACCCATGCTTCAGAGGAATATGGAAAACTCTCATGGTCTCTCTGCAAATCTGACCTGGGGAAAAAATATTTCCCAACCCCAAAAATGGTGATCAGTTGGACCCTGAGCATTGTCAGCAAGACCCACCAGCTGGACACCTGGGAAAGAATTCTCTGTAGTAACTCAGAACCCTTCCCATGTAGTGTCCTATCTCTGGCTGTTCCTACTACACCTCCTTGTGTTCTTTCTGACTGCAAGTCCTCTTGTCTTGTGTTCTCACTTGCAGTCTTCTGCAAGTCATCCTCTATCCTCCTGGGGCTCCGAACTCTATCTCCATTGACTCTTCCCCTCTTCTTGTAGGATTAGCTGCTCTTTTCTTCTTCCATTCCCTCCCACCTTCTTTTACTGCCTTCTGTGCCATTTTTTCATTTTCCACCTCAGCAAACCTGTTCCTGAGCTCTATTTCTTCTTCACTAGCCGGTCTTTTCCTTTGCCTGGTTCTTGTAGTCACATGCTTCCATTGGCTACTTGCCTTATCCAGCAGACTACCCTCAGAGTTCTCCAGTCCAGCTTGCATCTGTGAGTCTTGAGTTTTCCCTTCAGCCTCCTCTCACTTTCCCTCCATCATCTGCTTGAATCCCATTCAAAACACAACCATAGTTTCAACCTACCTCTCCAAGCCTCCGATTGTCTCTTCCATCAGCTCTATCAGGTGCCACTTCCTAGGTTCCTACTCCAGGATAATGCACATGTCACAGCTTCCACATCCGGTCATCATCATCATCTCTTCTATTCCTTGTGTCACTATCACTGCTGCCTCTGTAGCGGTCACAGCCTTTGCTTCTAAGATCCTGAGACATCCACAGACTTCCTCTCTCTCTCTCCCCCTGCCCCCCCCCCCCCCATTTTCAGCTCTGTTTGCTGACTCCTGTGCTACTGGGTGGCTGCTTGGCTGCACTTATAGGCTCCATAATCAGGGCTCTGCCTCTCTCATAGCACACTGCTCCCTACCAGCCTCTGCAAACTGAAAACAAACCAGCAGTTGTAGTTATAGTCTACTGCTCCATTTAGGGGCCAGTACAAAACTGCACCATCTCACTGAGAGTACTGGGATGCAGTATGCCTCAGGGGGCATCAGTTCTTCCAGGAACACCCCAGAACAGGGGGACTACACCCATGGTTGCACTTCTTCAGCTCTGCTGGCTGGTGCAGTGGGGAGAAGGGTCAATGCCTTGCCTCCCTAGCCCTCCCTGTTCCTTTTTAGGATTGCTAGCCCTTCAAGGGGAGCAATTATTGGAGCTCAGGTGCAGGGCCGGCTCTAGGCACCAGCCGAGCAAGCTCATGCTTGGGGCGGCAGATTCTAAAGGGCGGCTTCCCTCCAATCCTTTTTTTTTTTGTTCGCTGCTCAGGCTGCCCTGTAGAGGGCGGCGGCACGGAGGAGAGGAGCACCCTGCTGGGAGCAGGCTGCGCACTCCGTCTGCCCCAGCCGGTGTCAGGTCTGCAGCAAGCCTGGCAGGGCAGCCCCTGTCCTTCCCTCCCCGCTGACCGGAGCGGTGCGGAGCCCTCCCAGCAGGCAGCGCGGCGGGAGGGGCCACATGGTGAGCACCCCGCTGAAGGAAGCCCTGGCCACCCCCCTTCTGTCTCTCCCCCCCGCTCCCGCCCCCTCCCCCGGCTAGCCGGGGCACGCACTCCGTTGCCCGGGGCACATCTGCAGTGCAGGGAGTCCCCTTGAACCCTGGCTCCGGCCGCCCTGCACGTTTTTTTTTTTTTTTTTTGCTTTGCTGCTCCGACCGCCCCACAGGTGTTTGGTTTTTTTTTGCTTGGGGCAGCAAAAAAGCCAGAGCCGGCCCTGCTCAGGTGAGTGCAAAGACTATAATTGTATCTGACTGACCAAAGCCACAAGGGGAGAGTTTCTTTATACCCTCCTCCACTTCAACACCTGCATGGTGGTGTGCCACCATCTGGCCCTATGCCCTCTGAAAATCCAAGGAATTTAATTTATAAATCCCTAAATGGTCTGGAGCATTAATACCTCAGATTTCCTCTCTCCTTATACAATACCTTGGTGGGTTATATCTGCTGAGACTCTTGAGCTTGTATTTGTATCTAGAAGAATGTGATGGGCACATTTTATAAATCATAAATAAATACAATTCAGTATCTTCATTTCCATCCTTTATGGGACAAGGTTCTGGTGCACACTGACTAGCACCATGCAAGGAACCTCTTTCTCACAGCCTCTTTTTATCCTCTCACTTTAATCTTTGCATCTTCTTTCAGCCTCTTCCTGTGCTTCGAACCATCTCCCTGCTTCTGGGAACCAACAACTTCTCCTTCAAATACTTCTTCCCATGGAGTGCTCACCTTGAATGTATGCAGTAATCAACACTTTATAGTTGGCTTGTCAATGCATTTCCAAACAAAGATGCATTTCCAAACAAAAACTTTGTTAAAGAACAGCTAAGGTTGAAATATTATAAAGGAGTGACTCCAGATAACACCAAGCAAATAAATGAAGGAGAGTAAAGTTAAAAAGTTAGTCATTTTATTTCACCAAAAAACATGTCCACAACAATATAATCAGTTACAATGGTCACTTTAAAACAGCCTAATATTTTGGAGGAAATTAAAAGTAAGCTTTGACAGTTATCAGTGCTAAAGATCACACTTAGGGACTCACATTGATTCACTGTAATAAAACTATCTCTTTAGCTCACAGAATCTCTGGGCTTTCAATTTGGCAACAAGACATCGGTGCATTCATCTCTGTCATGCTGATATTGTGGTCATTTCATGTTGACAGAGAAGCAGATAATATGTGAAATACAAAGAAAATGTAATAATCAATTTACGTATTATTTTGAAGAATGCCTTAAAAAGTCTGATCTCTTCTGGCTCATGTATCATTATAAATTTCAAGTGTTACATTCTGGCATGGGATGCACAAAGATTTATGCATCAAATGGTATATTATATATGTAAGATCTTAATACATTGCTTTACATCACACTATCATTGTATCAGTATTCTGCCCTAGTGTGAATAAAGGGATGACCCCAGAAAAGGAGTACAGCTTATCCAAACTAGAGTGTTCTGTATGTTAAGATCCACAAATACATCCTGCCACATAGAACCCATGGATAAAACTTTATTGTGTATGTAGGAGTGTGGCTATTACTCAGCAAACATGAAGAGGAGACTATGTATCACTGAGGGCCATCAGATGTTGGTAGGGACCCTGAATTAAATCTCAAGAGAGTCAACTGCCCATGAGCCAGAGGAAAAGGGAAAGTCTGATGCAGTTTCTTGGCAGGTGGGTTAAACCTCTTGAAATCCCCTTTGATTGCAAACCAAGCTTGGAAATGGCCATGTGGTTTTAAACTTGCATGGTGGCTGGTCCATCACAACTCCCAGATGGTTACTAAAATGCCCAGGATCTTGGAGTGGAACAGGGAGGAGCTCATCATTAGCTCTTACAATTCCCTCTCACTTCACCTAGATCAGGGCAGTTGCCACCAGGCATCCTATCTCTGCCACCTTCTAACCATCCATATCCTCAGCCTCCTCTTCCCTGCTCCCTCCTCCACTGATTCTGGTGTTGAATCCCCCACTCCATTTTCTCTGCCACCCTTGACAAAATCCGTGCCTTCAACCTCTAACTCTGGCTTTTCCCCAAGACCCACTTCTTTTCCTCCTGTTTCTGTACTGCTGAGCATCTCTGGAGAAGGTTCCGTGCCCTACAGACTTTTTCCACAACAAGTTCATTTTCCCTTCAGTTCTGCTCCATTCCTCACCAAACAGCACCACTTCTCCTTTCTTTCATTGACCCCCATCCCATGATCCAGTCCAAGCCCATTATTTGACACCAGACTCTCACCTAAAACTATCTATTTTTCTCATCGCCTCTCTTCAGATCTCCAGAAGGGTCCTACAGGGTTATGTTCTTTGCCTCCTTGTCTTCACTCTCTATAAAGTTGGGATGTTGAGAACAAATTTAATCAAGGAACGAAAGGCCATGAAGAGAAGAAATTCTTTAAGTGCCTATGCACCAGTGCTGGGAGCCTGGGTAACAAACAAGAGGATTTGGAATTGCTCATTTATTAGCATAAATATGATCAAGTTGGTATTACTGAAACCTTATGGGATGATTCCCATGACTGGAATGTTAAAATCAATGGTTATTACCTATTTAGGAAGGAGTGAATGGGCAAAAGGGGAGCGGGAGTTGAACTCTGTATAAAAATGGCATTACCTGTTTCCAAGTCACTGATAACTCAGAAGAAAATGACCATGAATGCTTATGGATGAATATCCTAACAGATAAAGCACAACATGAGGTATTAATTGGTGTCTGCTACAAACCACCAAATCACATTAAGGAACAGGAAGACTGGTTCATTATGCACCCGTGTATAAATGTGTAGAGAAAAAAAACTGAGTCCTTGTGGGAGACTTCAATCTGTGACATGTGCTGGAGGTGCTGCCAATACTAAAACATCCTTGGAATTTTTAAATATTATAGACGACATTTCCTAACTAAAAAAGTGTTGCATCCAACATGGGGGAATTCTATATTAGACCTCGTCTTGACAAGATAAAGAGGAACTGGTCAAAGAACTAAAACTTAATGGTAATTTAAGTACAAGTGATCATGACTTGATCACATTTATCATGTGTAAACAGAATAAAGTCCAGATGCGTGATGTACGTATTTGGTGCTTTAAAAGGGCCAATTTCACAAAGCTAAAAACAATTGAGCCAAATCAGCTGAAAGACAGAATTTAATCAGAAAAATATGAATAACTGGGAATAATTTAAGAACACTTTACTAGCCATAATCCCACAATATTGCTTTAAAAAATCAAGGTGGAGGGGAAGAGAAGGCAGTTTATAAAAATATTATATAACAAGTGAAAGAAAGGGGAAGTTCATAGTAATGAATATAAATCAGAAGCGAGGAATTGTAGAAAATTGATAAGGGAAGCAAAGGAACACAAGGAGAAATCTATGGACTGCACAGTTAAGGACAATAAGGAGTTTTCAAAATATATTAGGAACAAAAAGAATCCTGACAATGGTATTGGTCCATTACTAGATGGAAATAGTAGAATTATCAATAGTAATGCAGAAAAGGCAGAAGTGTTCAATAAATATTTGTTCTATACAGTATTTGGGGGAAAAACCCTCAGATGATATGTTATCATATGATATGACTACTATTTCCATTCCACTAGTATCTCAGGAGGTCTCAATATAAAATTGTAAATAGGGAATCATAATTGAACAGGTGTGTTTCCATGGGGTCCTTCAAAGATCAGTTCTTGGCCCTGCACTATTTAAAATTTGTATTAATGACCTGGAAGAAAACATAAAAGCATCACTGATAAAATTTGCAGCTGACACAAAAATCAGGGGAGTGGTAAATAAGGATGAGACCAGGTCGCCGATACAGAGAGATCTGGATTCTTTCACAAGCAAATACATGTTTTAAGACAGCTAAATGTAAATGTATACATCTAGGAACAAAGAATGTAGGCCATACTTACACATTGAAGGGCTCTATCCTGGGAAGCAGTTACTCTGAAAAGGATTTGGAGGACTATGGTGGATAATCAGCTGAACATGAGCTCCCAGAGTGAAACTATGTCCAAAAGGGCTAATGCAGTCTTTGGGTGCATAAACAGGGGAAGCTTGAGTTGGCGGTGAGAGGTTATTTTATATCTGTATTTGGCATTGGTGCAACTACTGCTGGGATACTGTGTCCAGCTCTGCTGTCCACAATTCAAGAAGGATGTTGATAAATTTGAGAGGGTTCAGAGAAGAGCTAGGAGAATGATCAAATAATTAGAAAACGTGCCTGATAGTGATAGACTCAAGTAGCTCAATCTATTCATCTTAACAAAGAGAAGGTTAAAGGGTGACTTGATTACAGTCTATAAATACCTACCTAGGGAACACCCGTTTAATAATGGGCTCTTCAATATAGCAGTGAAAGTTATAACACAATCCAATGGCTGTAAGTTGAAGCTAGACAAATTCAGACTGGAAATAAGGTGTACATTTTTAACAGTGAGAGTAATTAACAATTGCAGCGATTTACCAAGGGGGGGGGGCGAGGTTTGGATTCTCCATCACTGACAATTTTTTAATCAAGATTGAATGCTTTTCTAAAAGATCGGCTCTAGGAATTACACCTCTACCCTGATATAACGCGACCCGATATAACACAAATTCTGATATAACATGGTAAAGCAGTGCTCCGGGGGGATGGGGCTGCGCACTCCGGCGGATCAAAGCAAGTTCGATATAACGCGGTTTCACCTATAACGCGGTAAGATTTTTTGGCTCCTGAGGACAGTGTTATATCGAGGTAGAGGTGTATTTTGGGGAAGTTATATGACCTCTATTATACAGGAGCTCAGACTAGATCAGGGGTTCCCAAACTTGGTTCGTGGCTTGTTCAGGGTAAGCCCCTGGTTGGCCGCGAGATGCTTTATTTACCTGAGCGTCCACAGGTACAGCCGCTTGCAGTTCCCAGTGGCCACCGGGAATTGGTGGCCTGGCCCGCACCGCTTCCCACAGCTCCCATTGGCTGGGAACGGCGAACCGCGGCCACTGGGAGCTGCAAGCGGCCGTACCTGTGGACCCTCAGGTAAATAAAGCGTCTTGCGGCCCACGAGGGGCTTACTCTGAACAAGCCGCGAACCAAGTTTGGGAACCCCTGGACTAGATGATCAGAATGGTCCCTTTTGTACTTGGAATTTATGAATCTACACATTTTCCTTTAAGGTGATTGTTGAAGTCATGTAAACCAATACTGTTAAATCTACCTTTCCACTCCCACCTTGTTTCCCATACAGGATCAACCTTCAATCTGGCTTTTCATAACTTTCAAGTGCTTGACTTTGCCCCCAAATAACATAACTTTTTTACTGTAGTTTTTAGTATTATAATATATAAACATATATAAAAGTAACATTATATTAGACTAGTCTGTGCGTTCCTGCCTCACAATGATGAGCTCTTAATCATGAATTGTCCCACAGAAATCAATGGAACTACTTGTGTGAGTACTGTGATGGGTTGGATCACAGAAACCCCCTTGGGGCTGCCAGCTGATGTGCGAAGACTACTTCTGCCTCTGCTTTCCCTGCCCTCCCAGCTTGGGACTTCAGTGCCCTGCCTGGTTTGAGCCAGACCCGCTAGCCTGCTGCAAACCCAGACCCAGGTCTGAACCACGTGCCCCAAAGCTGCAGACTTAACTGAAAGCAACTTAAGAAGTGTTCCTGTCTTTAACACTCAGATGCTCAACTCCCAATGGGGTCCAAACCCCAAATAAATCCATTTTACCCTGTATAAAGCTTATATAGATTAAACTCCTAAACTGTTCACCCTCTATAACACTGATAGAGAGATGTGCACAGCTATTTGCCACCCCAGGTATTAATATATACTCTGGGTTAATTAATAAGTAAAAAGTGATTTTATTAAATACGGAAAGTAGGATTTAAGTGGTTCCAAGTAGTGACAGACAGAACAAAGTGAACTACCAAGCAAAATAAAACAAAACATGCAAGTCTAAGCCTAATACAGTAATAAAACTGAATACAGATAAAATCTCACCCTCAGAGATGTTTCAATACGTTTATTTCATAGACTGGACACCTTCCTAGTCTGGGCACAATTCTTTCCCCTGGTACAGCCCTTGTTCCAGCTCAGGTGGTAGCTAGGGGATTTCTCATGATGGCCGCCCCCTTTGTTTTGTTCCATCCACTTATATATCTTTTGCATAAGGTGGGAGTCCTTTGTCCCCCTCTGGGTTCCCACCCCTCCTTCTCAATGGAAAAGTACCAGGTTAAAGATGGATTCCAGTTCAGGTGACATGATCACATGTCACTGTAAGACTTCATTTCCCACTTGCCAGCACACATGTATACAGGAAGACTTACAAGTAAAACAGAGCCATCTACAGTTAATTGTCCTGGTTAATGGGAGCCATCAAGATTCCAAACCACCATTAATGGCCCACACTTTGTATAATTACAATAGGCCTTCAGAGTTATATTTCATATTTCTAGTTTCAGATACAAGAATGATACATTTATACAAATAGGATGATCACACTCAGTAGATTATAAGCTTTGTAATGATACCTTACAAGAGACCTTTTGCATGAAGCATATTTTAGTTACATTATATTCACACTCATCAGCATACTTTCATAAAATCATATAGAGTGCAACATCACAGTAATGTTAATGTATAATGGTTGTATTGGAAATTATCTCATTCTGCTGATCTATCAGTCACCTTTGATACAACTGACCATAACATTCTAACACATATGCAGACCATAGCAGGCCAGGTAATAGCAATGATTGACAATGGAGTTTTTTCTTTGTTTTGTAATTTGCACTGGGAAAGAAAACTGAGACCTATTCTGTCTGATGCAGATCTTGCTGTAACAACCTATGCCTTTGTCATTAGATTACTACAGTGTTTTTGATATGGGGCTGTAAGTGAAGGCCATTTAAAAATTTCAGAAGGTACATGCATGTTATGTGTTAAGCAATACTTCTCACAGTGAGCATATAATACTTGTGTCGATCTTCCCATATGATACCATGGCAGTTCTGATCTAATAAGCTGCTTAGGTGCATATGGGAAGGAGGCAGGACATTTTCAATGAATGGCCCTGACTCTAATTCACTTCTTCTCTTTGTCTGACAGAGAGCAGATTTGTTCTTCAAAGCACATAACATGGCCTGTTTTTTCCCTAGGCTGAGAGCATAGGGTATTTTATTTTGCAGTGGAATGAGGAATTCTGAAGATTTTTTTTGGATACTGATCCAGTTGAATGTTTGTGTTTTACAGAGATCATAAATGCGCCTAGAGTTCCAGACAAATACTTTTAATAAATTAAATTAAAATGGACTGATAAATAATCTGCTTATATTCAATTGTGATAATTATGTCTACAGGTTTTTTAATATTCATAATCTCTTTTAATTTAAGCACATAGAGAACTTTTATTATATCAATCAGAGTAAGAGTGGGGTTTTAAAATCTATGCATGCATGTTTGTTCTGGGATTTATAATGGTTTTGACCATTTTCTTTTAAAAACACCAGATACTCGCTCACTTTTTTTATATCAGAGGAGCATCAGCCAACCCGGCAGCTGGAAGAGCACCCAGGAAGAGAAGAGTGCCAGGCCTACATGCACCCACAAAAATATGAAGGGTAAATAATAGTAAGCATGATATCATGCACCTCAAACATTACCACCATATGCATACCTGCAACGAAAGCTGATTGTCTAAGCCACACAGCTTCCCCTAGAAGAAAAAGGGGTGGCATGAAAAACAATGTATACAAATTACAAAGAGAAACAGCCGTCCTGACCTCTAAGCAAGTCAGTAATGCGTCTGAAGAAAGAGAAGCAGGTTCAAACACATACCAGTTCTATGGATTCAGGAATTCAGGACTGAGGACCTCATTTATTCATATGCACATGCTCAGTGAGCTCACAAAATATGAAGAAAACAAACCATCCCAGTAGGGTGCTCACAAAGACCACTTATATCTGGATGGAGCAAGATAAGCAGTGAAGTGCTGATCCCCCAGCCACTGCAATATAAAACATGATTGTACTTTCATCACCACAGAACCAGAGACTGGTCTGCCCAACTCCACGCAGCTGTGCTTCCTGGTTTGCCCACTACTACATTGTCACTAGACCTTCTGAGTAATCCTGTCCCCATCAGTCTATTACCTTACCCCCCCTAGAAAGTTCTGGTCACATCAGACCATTATTATGGATGTCAGTTGGGTGGTCGTGAAAGGGAGTAAGTCACAAAACCATGGAACCCTTTTAGTCCTCACAATTCTTGGACAACCAAAGGCAATCAGGGGTACTAGCCACACAGTGAAAAAAGGATGTGTCTGAAAATGATACACAAATATGGGAGACTGGTAAAGTAGGACATAAAGTGAGCTATGAAGATTAATGATCTAGAGGCAGGAGATGACCAGGAAAATAGGGCTAAATATTATTTATTTCTTTTGTTTATATTGTTACTTATTTGTTAAGTAACAATATTGTACTCAGGCTCCTGCTGAACACAAATAGATGGTCCTTGCCCCACAGGGCTTACAACCCAAAATAGAGAAATGAAACAGAGCATATAAAAACGAATTGTGTGATCCAATAGATTTATAGTATTTTATTTTAATGTAATGGATGAATGATCACCTTTTTACTGACCTGGGTTAGAGTTGGTGAGCTTCACAAAAGTATGTTTTAAGGATGTACCTGAAGATACTTCTGAAGAGTTCCAGGAACTGTTCATGGAAAGCACATGGTCAAAACCCTCCTATCACTAATCAGACAAGTCCCTCACATTTGGAATAAGTTATACCTCTACAATGGGACAAGTCCTTTCAACCTCCCACGTTATATGTCAGCTGCCCACTTATCAGAAATCCTTCCTCCAGGCAAATTATTCTCTCTCCCAACCTCACCAGGGAGTATTTCTAGAGAGGATATTGTCTAATGCCACAAATCACAAGTCCCACCAACACCATGCCTGAAGAAACTGAAAATATAATCCCTCCCATCTATGGTTTCCAAGGCCATGCACCCTCAACCCCTAGCCCTTTCCTCCTACCAGGCACATTCCCAACTGCCTGCTGTGTATGTGATGTAGATTAAGCACTTCATCTGAGCAGATGTGTTTTCACAAAGATCACACTGAAACCCACCTTTGTGCCACTCTCAAACCCCAGGTCGTTCATATGTGTGTGTGTGACGTTGTGCAGTCTATATGGTTTTATAAAAACTTGATAATAAGTCAATATAATGTAACTGGGATAGTTTTAGAGAAAATATGGTAATAAGTGAATATAACGTAACTGGGATATGCTTCATGCAAAAGGTCTCTTGTAAGGTATCATTACAAAGCTTATAATCTACTGAGTATGATCATCTGATTTGTATAAATGTACCACTCTTGTATCTAAAACTAGAAATATGAAATATAACTCTGAGGGCCTATTGTAATTATGTAAAGTATGGGCCATTAATGATGGTTTGGAATCTTGATGACTCCCATTAACCAGGACCATTGTCTGCAGATGACTGTGTTTACCTGTGAGTCTTCCTGTATATGTGTGTGCTGGCAAGTGAGTAATGAAGTCTTGCAGTGACATGTGATCATGTCACCTGAACTGGAATCCATCTTTAACCTGGTGCTTTTCCAGTGAGGGGAGGTGGAAACCCAGAGGGACAAAGGGTTCCTGCCTTATGCAAAAGATATATAAAGGGGTGGAAGAGAACAAAGAGGGGAGAGGAGCCATCATGAAGAATCCCCTAGCTATCACCTGAGCTGCAACAAGAGCTGTACCAGGGGAAAGAATTGTGCCCAGGCCTGGAAGGTGTCCAGTCTGAGAAAAACTTACTGAAGCATCTCTGAGGGTGAGATTATCTGTATTCAGTTTGATTAGGCATAGATTTGCGCATTTTATTTTATTTTGCTTGGTGACTTACTTTGTTCTGTCTGTTACTACTTGGAACCACTTAAATCCTACTGTCTGTATTTAATAAAATCACTTTTTATTTAGTAATTTACTCAGAGTGTGTGTTAATACCTGAGGGAGCAAACAACTGTGCATATCTCTCTATCAGTGTTATAGAGGGCGAACAATTTATGAGTTTGCCCTGCATAAGCTTTATGCAGGGTAAAATGGATTTGTCTGGGTTTAGACCCCATTGGGAGTTGGGCATCTGAGTGCTAAAGACAAGCACACTACTGTGAGTTGTTTTCAGGTAAACTTGCAGCTTTGGGACAAGTAATTCAGACCCTGGGTCTGTGTTGAAGCAGACTGGAGTGTCTGGCTCAGCAAGACAGTGTGCTGGAGTCCTGAGCTGGCAGGGAAAACAGAAGCAGGGGTAGTCTTGGTACATCGGGTGGCAGCTCCCAAGGGGGTTTCTGTGATCCAACGCGTCACAGTGTGAGTGGAGGCAAGTATTACCAACAGGACATGCTCTGGTCAAAATGCAGTAATAGATCATACTTGAGTGGCAAGATGCCAAACCTCTGTGTAGGAGCACATGGTAAAAAAATCTGACATTATTATTCTCCTTGAAGTGATTGTGCACATGTACATTCTACTACAGGTGTCTGTGTGCCCAGTGCACTTGAGTCTACCAACTTGAGTGCATTGGGCACAAATACATGTACAGTGGAATGTATATGTGCACAACACATCTTGAAGAATAACAGTTACTGTATAAAGCAACAGAGAGTCCTGTGGCACCTTTAAGACTAACAGATGTATTGGAGCATAAGCTTTCGTGGGTGAATGCCCACTTCGTCGGATACATGCATCCGACGAAGTGGGCATTCACCCACAAAAGCTTATGCTCCAATACATCTGTTAGTCTTAAAGGTGCCACAGGACTCTCTGTTGCTTTTTACAGATCCAGACTAACACGGCTACCCCTCAGTTACTGTATAGGTAAGTAACCATTTTTAATTCATACAGAGAGGCATATGACAGCCTTGCTTCATTTACTTCTGTGTGACTCCGTTTTCCATCTATGAGAATAATACTTTTTTATCTCACAGGGGAACTGTTACCAGATTTGCCCGTTACTTTGGGGTACGCTCATTTATTAGGGTTACTCTTCTGGGGGTGGTGGTGTTTCTGTGATTCTATCAATGTATTGCTTGTGTCACTTGTGTTCTCATATGGAGCTCTACTTCTGCAAGTTCCCTCCCAATGGAGTTATCCTGCAGGACCTAGGTTCCACAGGGCTGGGTTCTTCCAGACCCAGAATCAGACGAACACACATTAACAGAGTGCATCTGAGAGGACCGGGTTAATCAGCACTCCCAAGCTCACCCCTTATATGTCCCTGGACTCAGTAGGCTGGGTCGAGCAGCACTTCCAAGCTGTCACCCTCTATGACGAAGTGGGGGGTTTTCTTGGTTCTTTCTTTGTTTTTTTCAATGGTTTGTATGCAGAGGAGGTGAGACTCAGTTTTCCTGGGTGTTACTGGTTTAACAAGGTGATGGAACAGGGAGTTTGTTGTTACAGAGGACCGGCGATGGAACTTGGGACCCCAGCCCAGGGCCTGGAGAATGGATGCCCCAGCGACTGGTGACCTGGTGACTGGGAGGCCAAGCTTGGGTGTCACAGCCAGTTTTGGCCAGTGGGAGGACAATGGGCTGCGAAGAGAGGACCCCGGTGACCTGACCAGCCAGTTCCAGCCAGAGGGGGACAGAGGACAGAAGAGAGGAGAGGATGCCCAGGCAACCCTGTTTACCTGGATAGAAGACAATGGACAGAGGCGGGACTTGGGGGAGGTGATATCAGATACCCAGCTGGAAAGCATGGGGGCTCAGAACTGGAGAGAGAGAGCAGGTAGAGCCCACCTGGATGCAGGGGAGACTTGGATGTACTGTACTGAGGGAGGCCAGGCCTGAGGACCCTCAGAGTTTCCTGTGCTGTGTTCAGACGCTCAATAAACCCTCCTGTTTTACACTGGCTGAGCATCGCTCCGGTCTAGAGAAGAGGGTTGCATTATTCCCTCTGGGAGTGGAGGCCCCGGGGGTCCAGAGCGAGTGGACTCCCTGAGAGGACCCATGGCAAGAGACAGGTGTGCTAAGGCTCAGAGAGGTGTGGTTCCAGGAGGTGGAGGGGCTTAACCCCGAGAGAGAGTGGACCTCCGAGAAGGGCTGTCACACTGAAGAGGGTTCCCCCCAGGAACTGTACGGGACCAAGAGTGGGCACGACCTGTGAGTCTGTGACACCCTCATATGCCATGGGCACCACACTGGACCTGAGCAGGCTGGGTCGAGCAGCACTTTTAATCTGTCACCCTTATATGCCCCAGGTTCAGCACGTCCCTATCCCTACTTTCACGTTACAATTGTTCTGGTAGTAACCACCCCACAGGATTTTTGGGCACTGCAGGGATCTTTAGCTTAGGTACAAGCAGCGTTGCTGCAGAGCGAATGAGGAAGCCAAAAAACACCCACAAGGGGGAGAGAGAGAGAGAGAGAGAGAGAGAAGCAACCAGCTTAACCATGAAAGTTATTTATTGCCAGGTAATAACCATAGGGGAGCCAAACAAACAAAACAGTTATAATATTAAATCTAACTTAAACTTGATTATAAAAGTCAGCCTTAGAAAACTATAACTGATCACACAAGTCAGGGTCAGAAGGCTATACAGAGAGAGAGAGAGAGAGAGCTGGGTTCTCACCACTCTGTGAAGCTTGAATTGATCAGGGGTCCCAGGTGGTGGCGGTAGCTGAGGGTCCGGAGTGCTGGAGACAGGCAGAGCCCCCAGCACGATCAGTCAGGAGAAGATGAAGGCCCAATGGAACTGATGCAGATTTTGGATCCAGGCATCAGAGCACTTACTTGAGCATGGGTAGGGGTTTTTGTAGAGAAAGAACAATGGTTCAAGGGAGAACACTAGATTTGTTTATAGGTAAACTGATGGCTCAAGAGAGTATACCAAAGTTGTTTTGTTCAGGCTAGATGATCGTTCCTGGCTATGGGAGGTGTTCCTTCGAGGCAGCTCACAATGCAATTAGGCAGCTTCAGTATTTTGGATACCAATAAAGGATTTATTACTAGAATTGGTCTGATAACTACTGAGCTGGGTGTGTGCAGGCATAGGTTCATTAACATCTGGAGCAAAGATCCCTCATCATGCAGTGCTTCCCTGCTTTTCTGGTCCCATAGTTCAGTGCAGTTCTTGCCTTGGAATCTCTGTTCTCCATTCTGTATGCTAATGGAGATACCTCCCTGTCCCATCTTCGATGCAAATGGGGCTAGGGAAGTTTCCTTAATCCTGTCACCCTTGTCTGGAGGGGTGTAGGTGTGTCTCCCACTGCCTTTTCATTGCTTTTTGTAAGTCTTTCTTCTGATCGGCTTTGGTTCAAGCAGAGGCTGGGTGTGTGGGGGGGTATCCTTCGTGAGTCAGACAAGCTGGGTACTGCGCCCTGGTTCCCCAAGAACACAGAGCTGACACTGTATAGGTAAGTAACCATTTTTAATTCAAACAGAGAGGCATATGACAGCCTTGCTTCATTTATTTCTGTGTGACTCAGTTTTCCATCTATGGGGATAATACTTTTTTATCTCACAGGGGAACTGTTACCAGTTTTGCCCGTTACTTTGGGGTACACTCATTTATTAGGGTTACTCTTTGGGGGGGGTTCTGTGATTCTATCAATGTACTGCTTGTGTCACTTGTGTTCTCATAGCACAAGCCCTGCGACCACCAGTCAGTTGACCCTCACTCTGAGACTTGCTGCCGTGGGGGTATTTTTCAATGTAGGCGGCATGCCCATAGTCAGCTCAATACCCTTGTTGAAGTCATCTTGAGAGGGAAGAGGATGTTTTCTTCCTTAGCTGCCTCAGCAGAAAAGCAGGACTTCTCTGTTCCTCTCACTCTGTTCACAGTGGAAACCAGCATGGGCTGGCAACAACAAGGAGTTGCCTATTGGAATAAGAGACCCGGTCAGTCCCACTGCTCTTCCTGAGATGCCTCTACCTTTCCTCTGAATTATTAACTCCAGATGCTGTGTGAAGGTGGAGGTAATTGAGATTGGGGGCATGGTGGCTGCAATATGCAGTCAGTGTAAACCATTTTTTGTTATGAGGATGTTTTTAACCTGTGTGTGCTCGGTAGAAGAGTAGATCCCCAGAGCCCTTCCTGGCCTTTATATCCTGATACCTGTCACTTTAAGTTAAATTTGTTTCTCCCCTTGTCTGGCAGCTATTTTATTGCAAATCCAAGTGCACATGCTCGAAGCAAGACACAAGTCAAAGACATGCAGTTCTTTTGCAAGAGTTTGTGGCAAGTACAAATTTACCCATTTTTTATTACCTTCTTTAAACAGGCAGGAAACCAGTGGCAAACTAATTTTCTTTCCCTTACGTGCTTTGTTAATTCAGGTTGAGGGACAAGGTGTTGATCTACACATACAACTGTGAGTAACTTTATGTATGTGAGTAGTCCTGTACATTTCAGTGGAACTGCTCATGTTGATAAAGTTACTCCATGTGTAATGCTTTGTGGGATCAGGGACTAAGTTAAAAATATGTTAAAAATAAAAACAAGTAGGCTTTCTTTTAGTGGATAGACTTAGGATATATCTATAATGTAGTTCCCATCTTTAAAAAAAGGGAGGAAGGAGGATCTGGGGAACTACAGGCCAGTTAGCCTCACCTCAGTCCCTGGAAAAATCATGGAGGAGGTCCTCAAGGAATCAGTTCTGAAGCACTTAGAGGAGAGGAAATACAGATTGATACAGGTGACTGTTTCAAGGTTTAGTGTTTGCATACTAATTCCTAATCCCCCCTGATCATGTGTTTACCATAGGCATGCGCATGGGGTGTGCTGGATGTGCCCAGGCACACCCTAATGCCCGCGGGCCGGATCCGGCCCATCAGGGCTTTGGATCCGGCCCGCGGGATTTGCCTCCCATGGTGCTGCAGGCCCCGCGCCGCTCTCAGAAGCGGCCGGCACGGCACCATGTCCCTGGGGCCTGGGGGGAAGAGGGCTCCATGCGTTGCTCCAGGCACCGCCCCCCGCAGCTCCCATTGTCCGGGAATGGCGAACCACGGCCAATGGGAGCTTCGGGGGAGGTACCTGGAGGTGTGGCAAGGGCAGCGCGCAGAGCCCTGTGGCCGCCCGCCCCCCCAGGGGCCGCGCAGCGGCCGGCAAACAGGGCGGCTAACAGGGGAGTTTAAGTGGGAGTGAGTCTCATTGGAGGAGAAGGTATCTGTACTTGCGTCTGTCTTTGTAGTGCTTGTATGTGTAGAGGCCTGTAGGGGCAGTGTGCTGAGCCCCGAGCCCTGATTAGGGGGCGGAGCTTGGCTGATTAGGGGGCCTATAAAAGAGGCCTCCCAGCCTAGCAGCGAGCAGCGGCCGGCAAACAGGGCGGCTAACAGGGGAGTTTAAGTGGGAGTTTACAGGGGGAGGTGGAAGGGGAGGCAGGAGGGCGCGGTGGTCGGTGTGCTTTGTGTCCCCAGAGGCTGAAGGCAGAGACCATGGCAGCCATAAGCCAGGCAGCAGGGGACACAATGCAGATGAAAGCATGTAGCAGCTGCGGTATGTATATAGTCCTAGCAGGTGCACCTGATCAGAGGTATGTCTGTATGAAATGCCGCCTACTTGCCCTGTTAGAGGAAAATGTTCGGGGGTTGGAGATGCAGGTAGAGACCCTGGTAGAGTTTAGAAGGGGGTTTGAGCAGCTAATGGAGCAAAGGCAAGGGGTGACTGAAGGGGAATGCTCGGGGGTGCAGGTGGAAGCAGGGGCTATGGTCTGTGAGGGGGGAATGTCGGGGGGAGAACAAGAGCAGTGGAAGTATGTGACCGTGAGAAGCAGGCCAAGGAAAAGGAGGGCTAGTGAGGGGGAAATAGAACTCAGGAACAGGTTTGGGTGTTTGGCTAACGAGGAGGGGACGCAGCAGGTGGTAACTGATGGTGGGAGGCAGAGGAAGAAAAGAAGGGCAGCTAGTCCAATAGACAGGGTGGAGGAGTTGATGGAGACAGCATCAATACTCGGCCCCAGGAGGATACAGGATGGCAATAGGGGGACTATAAGGGAAAATGGAGACAGACAGGAGTTACGGCCGCAGGGAACAGGGGATAGATTGGTAGATTGCGCTGCCCCTAGGCAAAGGCAGGTTTATGTGATTGGGGACTCCTTACTGAGGAGGTTAGACAGGCCTGTGACTAGGGCGGACCCAGAAAACAGAAGGGTGTGCTGTCTGCCGGGTGCTAAGATACGGGATGTGGACCTACGGTTGAAAAGGATCCTAAAAGGAGCAGGTAAGAACCCCTTGATCGTCCTTCACGTAGGAACGAATGACACGGCTAGGTTCTCGCTAGAGAGAATCAAGGGAGATTATGCTAGGCTGGGGAAGACGCTTAAGGAAGTTGAGGCTCAGATTATCTTCAGTGGGATTCTGCCTGTTCCTAGAGAAGGACAGCAAAGGGCAGACAGAATTGTGAGGATAAATAGCTGGTTGAGGGAGTGGTGCTATAAGGAGGGCTTTGGGATGTATGGCCACTGGGAGGCTTTCGGGGACAGACAGCTGTTCTCATGGGATGGACTTCACCTGAGTAGGGAAGGAAATAGACTTCTGGGAGGGAGGCTGGCTCATCTCATCAAAAGGGCTTTAAACTAGGAACTTGGGGGAGACGGTTGGGAGATGTCCAGTTAATCTCCACGCCAGATTCCAACACTGAAAAAGAGGGCAAAGAGATAAGCACAGATATAGATAGGGGTAGGGAATTGGACATAAGAAGGAGGGGGCGGATGGACACTACGGGGTCCGTACCAAAGTGCATAACTAATGGGAGAAAGGATAGACAGCATACGGTAAGATGTTTATACACCAATGCGAGAAGCCTAGGTAACAAAATGGAGGAATTGGAGCTCTTGGTCCAAGAAATGAAACCTGATATCATAGGAATAACCGAAACGTGGTGGAACTGTAGTCATGACTGGAGTACAGGTATGGAAGGGTATGTGCTGTTTAGGAATGACCGGGAAAAAGGTAAAGGTGGGGGTGTGGCACTGTATGTCAATAATGAGCTAAAATGTAAAGAAATAATAAGTGATGGAATGGATAAGACAGAGTCTGTCTGGGCAATGATTACACTGGGTAAAAGAACTACTAGAGCCTCCCCTGAGATACTGCTTGGGGTGTGCTATAGACCGCCGGGATCTAGCCTGGATGCGGACAGAGAACTATTTAATGTTTTTAAGGAAGTAAAAACTAATAAGAGCTGTGTAATCATGGGGGACTTTAACTTCCCGGACATAGATTGGGGAACAAATGCTAGTAACAATAATAGGGCTCAGATGTTCCTAGACGTGCTAGCAGATGAATTCCTTCATCAAGTAGTAGCTGAACCGACGAGGGGGGATGCCATTTTAGATTTGGTGCTGGTGAGTAGTGAGGACCTCATTGAGGAAATGGTAGTAGGGGACAACCTTGGCTCGAGTGACCATGAGCTAATTCGGTTTAAACTAAATGGAAGGATTAACAGAAATAAAACTGTGACTAAGGTTTACGATTTCAAAAAGGCCAACTTTAATAAATTAAGGCAACTACTTAGGGAAGTGGATTGGGCTAACATACTTAGAGAGCTCAAGGCAGATGAGGCCTGGGATTATTTCAAGCTGAAGTTGCACGAGCTGTCCGAGGCCTGTATCCCGAGAAAGGGGAAACGGTTAGTAGGCAGGAGAATTAGACCTAGCTGGATGAGCGGGCATCTCAAAGGGGCGATTAAGAAAAAACAGAAAGCGTACAAAGAATGGAAGAGGGGAGAGATCGGCAAGGAAACCTACCTTATTGAGGTCAGAGCATGTAGGGATGCGGTGAGAAAGGCCAAAAGCCGTGTAGAGTTGGACCTCGCGAGGGGAATTAAATCCAATAGTAAGAGGTTTTATAGCCATATAAATAGGAAGAAAACAAAGAAAGAGGAAGTGGGACCGCTGAAGCATGTAGATGGAGTGGAGATTAAGGATAATCTAGGCATGGCACAATATCTAAATGAATATTTTGCGTCGGTGTTTAATAAGGCTAATGAAGGGCTTAGGAATAGAGGGAGCGGGACAGAGGGGAATAAAGGAGGGGCGATTGCAATTACAGTATCAGAGGTGGAAGCCAAACTTGACCAGCTAAATGGGACTAAATCGGGCGGACCGGATGATCTCCATCCTAGAATATTGAAGGAGCTGGCGCGAGAAATTGCAAGCCCCTTGGCGATAATTTTTAATAAATCTGTAAACTCGGGGGTGGTACCAATGGACTGGAAAATAGCTAATGTGGTTCCTATTTTTAAGAAGGGGAAACAAAGTGACCCAGGTAACTACAGGCCTGTTAGTTTAACTTCTGTAGTATGCAAGGTCTTGGAAAAAATTTTGAAGGAAAAAGTAGTTAAGGACCTTGAGGTGAATGGCAATTGGGACAAATTACAACATGGGTTTACGAAAGGCAGATCGTGCCAAACCAACTTGATCTCCTTCTTTGAGAAAGTAACAGACCTTCTAGATAAAGGAAATGCGGTGGATCTAATTTACCTCGATTTTAGTAAAGCGTTTGATACTGTGCCGCACGAGGAATTATTGGTTAAATTAGAAAAGATGGGGATCGATATGAAATTCCAGAGGTGGATAAAGAACTGGTTAAAGGGTAGACTGCAGCGGGTAGTACTGAAAGGTGAACTGTCGGGTTGGACGGAGGTCACCAGTGGGGTTCCTCAAGGTTCGGTTTTGGGTCCGATTTTATTCAATCTATTCGTTACTGACCTCGGAACCGAATGTAGGAGTGGGCTGATAAAGTTTGCGGATGACACAAAGTTGGGAGGTATTGCCAATTCGGAGAAGGATCGGGATATTCTGCAGGGAGACTTGGATGACCTTGTAAATTGGAGTAACAATAATAGGATGAGATTTAATAGTGAGAAGTGTAAGGTGATGCATTTAGGGATGACTAACAAGAATTTTAGTTATAAGTTAGGGACGCATAGGTTGGAAGTGACGGAGGAGGAGAAGGACCTCGGAGTCCTGGTTGATCGCAGGATGACTATGAGTCGGCAATGTGACGTGGCTGTGAAAAAAGCTAATGCGATTTTGGGATGCGTTAGGCGAGGTATTTCTAGTAGGGACAGGGAGGTGCTGCTTCCGTTATACAAGGCGCTAGTGAGACCTCATTTGGAGTACTGTGTGCAGTTCTGGTCTCCTATGTTTAAAAAGGATGAACTCAAACTGGAACGGGTACAGAGAAGGGCCACTAGGATGATCCGAGGAATGGAAAACCTTTCCTATGAAAGGAGACTCGAGGAGCTCGGTTTGTTTAGCCTAACCAAAAGAAGGCTGAGGGGGGATATGATTGCTCTCTTTAAATATATCAAAGGGATTAATACCAAGGAGGGAGAGGAATTATTTCAGCTCAGTAGTAATGTGGACACGAGAACGAATGGATATAAACTGGCCGTGGGGAAGTTTAGGCTTGAAATTAGAAGAAGGTTTCTAACCGTCAGAGGGGTGAAATTTTGGAACAGCCTTCCGAGGGAAACGGTGGGGGCGAAAGACCTTTCTGGCTTCAAGATTAGGCTTGATAAGTTTATGGAGGGAATGGTTTGAAGGGATAACGTGATTTTAGTCAATTAGGCATTAACGTGCCATCGCGGGTAAAATGAGGGTCCGGCTGTAGAATCTTGCCTGTATGCTCGGGGTTCTGCTGATCGCCATATTTGGGGTCGGGAAGGAATTTTCCTCCAAGGTAGATTGGCAGAGGCCCTGGAGGTTTTTCGCCTTCCTCCGCAGCATAGGGCAGGGGTCGCAGGCTGGAAGATTCTGTTGTGGGTGGGTCAGCTTTTGTGGCCTGCATCATGCGGGAGGTCAGACTAGATGACCATATTGGTCCCTTCTGACCTTAAAGTCTATGAGTCTATGAGTCTATGGTGTGCGGCGCGGCGTGGGGCCAGGGCAGGCAGGCAGGCAGGGAGCGTGCCGCTGCAGGTAAGCGGCACCGGGTCGGAGCCCGAACCCCTCCTGTACCCCGCCCCCCAACTCCCTGCCCTGAGCCCCCTGCCTGCACCTCGCACCCCTCCTGCACCCCAACCGCCTGCCCTGAGCCCCCTGCCTGCACCTCGCACCCCAACCCCCTGCCCTGAGCCCCCTGTTGCCCCCTGCTGCACCCCCATGCACCCCAACTCCCTGCCCTGAGCCCCCTGCCACACTCTGCGCCCCTCCTGCACCCCAACCCCCTGCCCTGAGCCCCCTTCTGCACTCCGCACCCCTCCTGCACCCCAACCCCTTTCCCTGAGCCCTCTCATACACCCCGCACCCCTCCTCTGCCCCAATTCCTTGCACTGAGCCCCTTCCTGCACACCACACCCCCTCCCATGCCCCATACTCCCTCCCGCACCCCAACCTTTATGATGTTCGCCTTTTAAAAAAATAAATAAATAAAATTCTCTGGGTGCACACCCTAATGAAATGTGCTGTGCACGCCTATGGTGTTTACCTTTATTATTTTAAATACACAGTGTATGATGTGATGCAGTGATAGCAATAAACTTTCTTGATGAAATAAAAAGCTCTATTTATAAACATGTATTAGAAAAGTACAACACTAGCCCATTGCCAGGCTGGCCAATTGCCAATACCACTCCAAACCATCAGTAACAACAGAACCTTACAGAAAATAAATTGTAAAGTGCATAAACAAGTGCAAACAGTGAAAACATGTACAAAACAGAATCCCCTAATGTTGCATGTCCCCTGTCCCCCTATTCTCCTTTCCCCATTTGCCATGAAGTTGGCACAGGGAGGGGCATCTACAGGGGAGAGGGTCAGTATGGACTGCTGCATGGGGCAAGGTTGTCCTGCACAGGTGCTCATGGGGCCCAAATGAATGGGCCATCCAGCCATGGAGTTTTCCAAGCTATTTCTAGAGTAAATCACAGGTTACCACACAGGGGACTCAGGACATGGTGTGGATGGTACAGCAGAAGCCAGTACTCTAGCTGCCATTAGTGATAGCAGCTGCTCAAACAGTTCTTTCTGCTGAGCTCTGTCCTCCACCTTAGCCGTGTGAAGCAAGTGCCTGCTCCTGGGCTGAAGCCCTGTCCTCAAGCTGTGCAGCCAGCCTGAGCTTTTCCTCTAGACATAAGTCCCTCTGTCTTTGGTACTGGACCTGTTTGTTGGACCTCACTAGAACTTCAGCCATAAGTTCATCATGGAAACGTGTCCGCTTGGAATGGTCCCTGAAAGTACGTTGACCCAGGCTCCTGCTGCCGTGTGGGTGAACTGTGGAGATGCTGCAGTCTATCGAGGTTGAGGGGCCTGGAACAGGACAAGACACGGAGGGTTATTGTCTCAAATAGCTCACTGCAAGCATAGGCGTCAACTCCGTGGGTGCTCCGGGACTGGAGCACCCGGTGAAAAACTAGTGGGTGCTCTGCACACACCGGCAGCCAAGCTCCCCTCCCCTCTCCACCTCACCTCCTCCTCCACTCCTCCCCTGAGCGCGCCGCGTCCCCACTCCTCTGCCTACCTCCCAGCGCTTGCTGCCACCAAACAGCTGTTTGGCAGCATAGCAAGCTCTGGGACGGAGGGGGGAGGAGCGGGAACGTGGCACGCTCAGGGGAAGAGGCGGGGAAAAGGTGGGGCTGGGAATTTGGGGAAGGAGTTGGAATAGGGGGAGGGAGGGGGCAGGGACTTTGGGGAAGAGGTTGGAATGGGGGCGGGGCAGGGGTGGAGTCGGGGCGGGGCCGGGGGCAGAGGGGGGTCGAGCACCCACCGGCGCAAGTAGAAGTCGGTGCCTATGAGTGCAAGAGCACAGAAAATAATCCTTGTGGAATTTCAAGGACATAAAATGATACTTTTCCAAACTGAACTTCAGTATATTCAGGGAGGGATGCTTCAGACCACAGAAGCTCCCTGGACACAGCCAGGTTAATTGCAGCAAAAGAAGTGCAGAGCCAATGGTAAGTTAAAAATTCAAAGCTGTTTTTTTATTTCTAAAAATTGCAGAATTACTTGGGTTGTGGGGGGATGATATAAAAGCTTTTTCTATCATTTCAGGCCTTCCACGTTTTGGAGGACATAATGGTTCTTGTGGTGCCCAATTGGCAAAGGGAGATGTTATTCCAAAACTGCTGGTGGGCAACCTGTGTAAGCAGGATCTGAATGAGCTCTCCCCTGACATCTAGTCATGAGCTGGGGGAGAAGACTTTAGGAACAGACCATGTTTACATAGACATGCCTGCTCTTCCTAGGTGAGCAGCATGATGGAGCTGCTTTGCCAAAATGATCACTTTTGGCTGGTGTTGGGTTACAAATCACTCTAGTATTGAGTGCAGGGGTAATGAAATGTTTCCATCCTTATTTAATGAGTAAAGGGCAGAAGAACTGTACTTAGCCTGCCCTGTTTGAGGGGGTCACCCTAAACTGAACTTTACTCACTGAGCAGGTGGTAGGGATGCCAAATCCCAATGAACAAAAGAGAAGGTGGGGACTCTACTCAGCAAGTCCTACACACCATTTGACATTTTCCTCTTCAATATTTAAAGACAGCTAATTAGACTCAATTAAAAATCACTGTTTCTGTTCAGTGATTATTGAATCACTAATAAGGGCTTAGGCTTTAGACCTGGTGTTGAAACACTGGTAAAAGAAAAGGCATTGTAGAGGCTGTACTAGCCATGAGGTTTCCTGCTACTTAGGGAAAGCACTAAGATCTGCAATCACTAAAGACCTGGGTTAAGCAGTAGAACCTCAGAACACAGCATCGCAGAAGCAGCAGTGAGTGTCCAACGGCAGCAGAGACAAGCAGTGGCAGCAAATGGAAGCATGTGGTGAAGAAATGCAGCATCAGCAAGTGACCAGTGGCAGCAGAGAAAAGCAGCAGCAGCAAACAGACAGTTGCAGAGGCGCACAGTGACCACAGATACATGCTCGACATTCCTCCTCCCCCTTTCTGGCGTGGGAGGTGAACCCCTGCAGACACACCTCTGAACTCTGGGTCTTTGCTAACCATGGACAGCCAACTGCGAGTGGGATGCAGCGGAGGGAGAGGGGAGTGATGTATTAAAGGGGCATTTGTTCATGGGACTTTCCCACCACAAAGTGGGAAACTGAGGCAAAGGACACTGCCCAGTGCACTGGTTTTGCTTACATCATGCTTTTGAATGTGGTTGTGATGTTTTCCCAACCTGATGCTTGGTTCCCTTTCCCTTTTATTGAAAGTTCTCCTTTGTTATACAGAGACGTAGTGCTTGCGAGAGGGGAAGTATTGCTTCTTAGAGGTGCCCAGAAGTGGCGTTAAGTTTTCCCAGATTCCTGGGTGGAGGCTTGAGCTGGTTCTGTTTTGTATTATTAAGAGGACCCTTAGATATTGAACCCAGCCGTTGTTGCTGCCAGCTAAACCTGGCAGAAGGGTTACACCTGCAGTGTATGCAGCCAAAGTATTCAAATGTATAGTGACTGAACAGCATATCTATGAGTGGAGGGGGCTTGTCAGCTACTGAGGTGGCCCTGGAAAATATGCCCTTCCCCGAAATGTGGCGACCTATCTGGAGTTCCTGCTTCAGGGAAAGTTTGCAGCTACCAGCACCTGGGATTAGGTCAGAACTCACGTGGGAATCAGCAGGATGCTGTGTTAGCTTCCACCAGGCTTAGCCTGCTTGGCTGCATGCAAACACACAGAACTCCACTGCCATCATCCTTATCCCCACCTCCCAGCACATTCTGGGACATTTCAAACCCCAGTCGTATTTGGGACAAATGATTTTGTACCTATGGACTGCATGGACTACCTTTAACTGAAATGGACTAGATTTGTAAATGAAACACATTTCCACCTCCCCCCACCTCCAATTCCTGTTTCCAGGTGGCGCAATAGACCGTTGAGTGGTTACAGTGTGGCATATTTACAGGCATGGCAATGTAAGGTGGTTATTTTTAAGAAACAGGAATGGCCCTAGCAAAAATCTGTGCTTTTCCAGTAAACATTCACTTTCAAGCCATTTTTTACTGTTTGCAATTCCCGCTCATCATTCTGAATGCCACGTGGTGTGGGGGAGGGGCAGGGGGACACCAAGGCACTGGCATACAACCGGCCGTTAGTGGATACATGCTGCTACCTGCACCTTCTAATAACTTTTGCATTTGTTCATAGAGAGAACTCCCTCCCATTTCTGTATTAGTAAATATTCAAATAGAGTCAGAAACTCTCTGGGCTCAGGGGCAGCTTTTGTCCCTTCTATATCTGCAACAGGCTTTTCAGTGGTTTACTAGTCAGAGGGTCATCAAATGGCTCTGCCAAGAATGCCCCAGGATGTGCTGCTCCTGCTCCAAAGCCTTCTCTGGGACCAGTTTCAGCAACAGTGACTTCATTGCCCTCACTTGACACCTGCTGCTGGCTACCATAAGTACCCATGCTGTATTCTGGGTCCAGGAGGGTGCCATCTGGGCAGACAAGGTCATCATGCACCACTGTTGGCAGTGGCACCATGCTCAGTGCAATGCCTAGCACCTGGTCAAACTCCTCATAAAATTGGCATGATGTCGACAAGTTGCCCGAGGTATGGTTCTGATCCCTGGTTTTCCTGTACTCAGTCTTGAGCTACTTAATCTGCTCTCTGCACTGGTCACCGGTCTGGTAAATTTGCAATTCTGCCAGCTTCTGCACTATTTGCTGATATGCATGGTCAATCCTCGTACTCTTACTGAAGTCTACTGTGTTGCTGGCCTCACAGCAGCGATTTGCCAAAATCTGGTTGTGCTCCCATGACCATGAAGCAGCATGCTTTGCAAAAGGCTTCTTCTATTCAGTCTCCACTGCAAACACAGAAGGCTCCCTGATGATGTGTTTAGCTTGATGGTTAAAAGAGAATGGAAGGGTTAATGCTGGCTCACTGAGCTGCTGCAGTGCACCAACGAGGGTTGCTTCCTTTCACTGGCATTGATTGAAAATTCTTGGGATAGAGAGGACAAAGGAAATAGGACCATGGGCTACTTTTGGTGAACTGCCAGGACCTGACTCAGGCAGGGCTGTATCTACACTGCAAAGCAATAGGGTTTCAAACCTGGGTCTTGGCTTGACTTGGGTTCAGACATTACATCACATAAAAAAGTGACAAATTTCATAAGTGCTTGTATACAAATGCCAGAAGTCTAAATACTAAGATGCATGAACTAGAGTGCCTGATATTAAATGAGCATATTGATATAAAAGGCATCACAGAAACTTGGTGGAACAATGATAATCAATGTGACACAGTAATACCAGAGTACAAAATATATAGAAATGACAGCGTAGTTCATGCTGGTGGGGGAGAGGCACTATATGTGAAAGAAAGCATAGCGTCAAATATAGTAAAAATCTTAAATGAATCAAACTGTATCATAGGATCTCGATGGATGGAAATTCAATGCTTGAATAATAAGGCTATAGCAGTAGGGATATACTACTGACCAGGTGACCAGCATGGTGATGGTGATTGTGAAATGCTCAGGGAGATTAGAGAGGCTATAAAAATAGAAAACTCAATATTAAAGGGGGATTTTAACTATCCCGATATTGACTGGGTGCATGTCACCTCAGAACAAGATGCAGAGATAAAGTTTCTTGACATCTTAAATGACTGCTTCTTGGAGCAGCTAGTCCTGGAAGCCACAAGAAGAGAGTCATAAGTGGCGCACAGGATCTGGTCTAAGCGATGAATATAGCTGAACTGCTTGGTAATAGCTACCTTATTATAATTAAATGTAACATCCTTGTGGGAGGGAAAACACCAAAGAAGTCCGTAGCACTTAACTTCAGAAAGGAAAACTACACAAAAATAAGGAAGTTAGTTAAACAGAAATTAAAAGGTACAGTCCCAAACGTGAAATCCCTGCAAGCTGCATGGAAACTTTTAAAAAACACCATAATAGAGGCTCAAATTAAATGTATACCCCAAATTAAAAAACATAGTAAGAGGACCAAAATAGTACTACCTTGGCTAAAAAACAAAGTAAAAGAAGTAGTTAGAGGCAAAAAGGCATCCTTTAAAAATTGGAAGTTAAATCCTACTGAGGAAAATAAAAAGGCACATAAAATCTGGCAAGTCAAATATAAAAGTATAATTAGGCAGGTCAAAAAAGAATTTGAAGAGCAACTAGCCAAACACTCAAAAACTAACAGCATAAACCTTTTAAAGTACATCCAAAGCAGGAAGTCTGTCAAACAATCAGTGGGGCAACTTGATGATCGAAGTGCTAAAGGAGCTCTCAAAGAAAATAAAGCCATTGCAGAGAAGCTAAATGCATTTTTTGCATCAATCTTCACTGCAGAGGATGTGAGGGAGATTCCCACAAATGAGCCATTCTTTTTAGATGACAAATCTGAGGAACTGTCCCAGATTGAGGTGTCAATAGAGGAAGTTTTGGAACACATTGATAAACTAAACAGCAATAAGTCACCAGAACCAGATGGCATTCACCCAAGAGTTCTGAAGGAACTCAAATGTGAAATTGCAGAACTACCAAGTGTGGTATGTAACCTACCATTTAAATCAGCTTCTATATCAGATGACTGGAGGATAGCCAATGTGATGCCAATTTAAAAAAAGGCTCCATAGGCAATTCTGGCAATTACAGGTCAGTAAGCCTAACTTCACTACCAGGGAAATTGGTTGAAACTACAGTAAAGAACAGAATTATCAGACACATAGATTAACATGATTGCCTCCACCACAAATGGTTTGGCAGGGTCTGGGTGGATCAAGATGGGTGCTGTGAGAAATCTCTGTTTCAAATTATCAAAAACCGCCTGTGCTTCTGGGGATCATATAAACTGGACTCTATTCCACAACAGAGCTGTGAGAGGCAGGGACAATCGACTCTTCCTAAAAGTGGGGTGGCCATGAGGCCCCACCCCCTCCGTGGCCATGCCCTTACACCCTGTCTCCCCTTGAGGTCCTGCCCCCAGCCAAGCTGGAAGCCAGAGCCAGGCTGGGGAATCTGGGCCCCTCAACCTGCCTGGTGGGGGGGGGGGCAAGAGCAGTCCCTGGCCCATATCCCCGCTCCCCTGGCCCCCTACCCAGAGCAGGTGGATGGTCCACAGCTCCCCACAGCTGTCTGCTCAGATCTTACCCTGATCCTTCTCTGGCTTCCAGCCTGGCCTGGGGGTGGGGCCTCAGGGGCCGAAGAGTCGCAGCCGGGCAGCTGTGGGGAACCACAGCCCCACCTTCTGCCCTGGGTGGGGGTCACAGAGGGCAGGGACACAGGCCGAGGGCTGCTATCGGCCCCCCTGGACAGGTGGACGGCCTGCGGCTCCTCATAGCTGCCTGGTCTCCCCGGGCCACTCTTACCTGGGCCGGGCTCCAGCTTCTGGCCGTGGGGAGGGGCCTCGGGGGGAAGAGGAGTAGCAGGGGACCAGGCCCATGGTGAAAAGTGGAGATATTCAGGCATACCTGGCTGGTTTGCAAGAACTCTGAGCCAACCAACACCCACATGATTGGGGTGTTGTGGGCAGGGTGGCTGATGACCTCTGGAGAATCGTCAGCGCCAATCTGTGAGGCCATCATCAATTCGGATGCATAAGTCAATCAGATCATTCAGACGGGACAGAGGCTCCACTAGCGCAAGCTCATCTTTTATATCCTCTGTCAGACTATTTAGAGTGGCTCATAACTGTGAGTGCCTACCTCAGGGCAGACTGTCAAAAACAGACACCCCAAATTGGTGGTGTGTTCTATAATTAGATTTTACCAAGTCAGTAACAAATGTGAAGTCCTGGATCACTATAACATTCTCACATGGAGTCATAGACAGTCCCTTTAGGCTCTCCAGTCTATCTTGTCACCCAGACAAACTGGATTTATGGATAAATGGTCACGTACACCAAAAATCCATCACATTCAGGTTGCTTCCAGTCCCAAGAGACCATCACTTACCTCCAGATCAATTGGTACCGTAGATCTTACACCAAAGACAACACCTGTAGCCAATCCTCTAACAAACTATCTAAATAAAAACAACAAGGAGTCCGGTGGCCCCTTAAAGACTAACAGATTTATTTGGGCATAAGCTTTCGTGGGTAAAAAACCCACTTCTTCAGATGCATGGGTTTTTTTATCCACGAAAGCTTATGCCCAAATAAATCTGTTAGTCTTTAAGGGGCCACCAGACTCCTTGTTGTTTTTGTGGATACAGACTAACATGGCTACCCCCTGATACTTGAAACTATCTAAATGTTTATTAACTAGGAAAAAGGAATAAGAGAGTTATTTACAGGTTAAAGCAAGCAAACATAGACACACCAATGAGTTACCATCTAAAGCTAAGAGTGACAAAGTTGCAGTGATCTGTCAATTCAAAATGTCTTTTAGAGCAGACCCAGGAGGGATAGCTCAGTGGCTTGAGTATTGGCTTACTAAACCCAGGGTTGTGAGCTCAATCCTTGAGGGTGCCATTTAGGGATTGGGGGGCAAATAAAAAAAAATTAGGGATTAGTCCCCCTTTGAGCAGCGGGTTGGACTAGATGACCTCCTAAGGTCCCTTCTGAGTCTATGAGGAGGCAGCCCCTAGGGTTCTCTGGCTTCCATTTAGAGTCTCTGGCCCTTCAGAATTCAAATAGCCC
Source organism: Emys orbicularis (assembly GCF_028017835.1). NCBI lineage: Eukaryota > Metazoa > Chordata > Testudines > Emydidae > Emys > Emys orbicularis. The sequence goes on from NC_088690.1 coordinate 75,611,875, forward strand.
AAAATATGCAGTTTCTTCTTGTCGGGGATTTTTATTCCCTTCCCCCGGAGTTCCAGACTGATGGGACAAGTTCACGTGTATGTATTCTCTTTATAGGTATGGAGGGGAGTAATCAAGAAAGTCTTTTGTCCTCTGATGTTCCAGAATGGTTTGTCTGGTGTCTATTCTTCTTTTGTTGGGCAGGAGATGACACCACTTGTGGCAAACTAGTATTTCACAGTTGGTAACATTTCTCTCCTGACTGTGGGGGTTTACAGTTTCAGAGCAAACCACTTTTACAGTTACATAGCAAACACTTAAATATTACCTTATAACATGGGATATAGATATTATTAATGCATGCAGCAACATACAAGCATTTCATAGGGTCTAAACACTAAATACATTCTTATAACCCTAATAACTATTTTGAGTAAAACTAACGTACAGATGACCTGGTCTGGTCTCCATCTACGAGATTCTCACTTCTTAGCTAATGCCTGCAGCCGGGGCAAGAGCTGGCATCTGGCCTGCCAGTGTCACATCCTCCTTTAACCCCAGGCAGAAATAGTGGTGCTGCGCCACTCATTCTATCTGGTATCAGAAGCCAAACAGTAAAATTTGGTGGCATACTTGGCAATGTGCCAGCATCCCGGCCATAAGGCCTGAAGGGTTGTCTCCGTAGTCTGCGTGCAGTTGGGGTTGTCAAAGATAATTGACATGGCTTGAATCAATTATTCTAACTGTCGCAAGAGGGCACTGGACTGTTCCAGGAGGGGAGCAGCCCAGGCCAAGGACTCTCCAGATGAGCCCCACACAGGTCTGGTCCATGGGGAATAATCGAGGGCCTAGTAAGAACAGAAGCTGACATTGCTTCAGGAATCCCCGAAACTTGCTCTGATGTCCATCAAATTTGTCAGACAGCGGAATCTTCGACTCTGGGGTGAGCGGAGTTGAAGGTGCCCAGGGTCAAACTGGAGGGCAGGAACTGGATACCAGAGCCAAGGGTCAAGTCAGAGCCTGTAGTCAGAAGCCAGAGCCATAGGCCAAGCTGGAGATCAGGAACTGAAGCAAGCAGAGGTAGCAGGTAAGCAAGGCCTCAAGGCAGAGGCAGGACTGATGCAAGGCTGGGTACAAGGCAGAAGCTGCAGGAACAAGGTAACACGGGGCAGTCACAATGGTGGGCATGAGCACTGAGCTGCCAGTGAGCTGCTGCTTGTTTAAGAGCTGGCCTGCTAGCCCTTCCAGCCAATCCAGTGGTGTGGCCAATCAGGCACCTAGAGGCTGCAGGTACCTGGCGGCCACTTTCTCAGAGCCACAGTAAGCGCTGCTGGGACCCTGAACCTCCCTCGCACCCCAACCTCCTGGCCCAGCCCAGAACCCCCTCAGACACCCCTCATCCCTGGCCCACCCGCAGCCGGAGCCCTCACCCCCCCACACCCCAACCCCCTGACCCAGCCCGGTGAAAGTGAGTGAGTGTGGGGAAGAGTGAGCGATGGAGGGAGGAGGGGATGAAGCAAGGGGTGGGGACGGGGCCTTGGAGAAGGGGTTGGGTAGGGGTGGGGCAGGGATGTTCGGTTTTGTGTGATTAGAAAGTTGGCAACCCTAATTCTCCCTCATCTGAAGTATATAAATCAAGAGTGGATTTCTTTCTAAAACATATCCTGTAGCTCAAACAGAGGTTATACGTTTGATGCAGCTATTACTGGGTGAGGTTCTCTGGCCTGTTATACAAGAGGTCAGACTAGATGATCACAAGAGTCCATTCTGGCCTTAAAGTTTATGAACATCTGTTGGGAGTGGGTGCCGGTGGAAGGGAGTTGGGGGTACTGCTGGAGGGAAGTTATGGGGCTCTTCTTCCCCTTCCCCTGCCCACACCATGCCCTCATGCATTCTACTTTTTAAAATGGTGAGAACCATGATAGGTGCCAATAATGAGAGACTGGCAAGGGGTGAACATCCCTCCCCAATGTTTCTGTACTTCCTCAAATTTGCATAGACCGCGGAGCCTGGGTAGTCATGGCCTGAACATTTATAAGCAGTGATCCCGTATTTAATCATCACAGCTACTGCCAAAGCAGTCCAGAGCATCATTCCAGCTGCGTGGTCATGATGCCACTTAAATTCAACCTGATCACACTTCCATACAAGCAGAGGAGCAGCTGAGTCAAATCTTAATTCATGGCATTACGATCAGGCACACAGGGTTGCAACACCACTGAAATTTGGCGCAGCCACGCCTTTGTAAATGGTGTTACAACTTGGCACATGGGGAGTCTGTTCCTGTACAGCAGAGTGCAGGGGACTCTGCCAAGAACTCAACTCCTGGTGGCACTGCCCATGCACTCTGTGGGTAAGAGAGAGGGGAGACGCCCTAGCTGAGGCATACATGGGGTCCCTGCAGGAGGATGAGGGGGTTGAGTGGGGATCAGAACAGGGTCCCCATAGGAGAAAACACTGGAATTCCCCCCCTTCGCCCCCCCAAATATCTGAATTGGAACCACAGGCCATGGGATTAAAACAACTGGCTGTTCGTTCACCACTTTAAATGGTGCATCCCTGAAACAGAACCTGCAATGGAGGGGATGATGGGTAGGGGGCGTGAGGGAGGAGAAGAGTCAGATGCTTCAGGGCAGGGCAGGAAGAAAAGGGAACAGAGTTTCTCCTTCTGTACCCTCTGCTCATTCCCCCATAGACTTAGGAGTTGTTGGGTTTTAGTGATTTTACTGTGATTCCTCCATTCCTAATCTCTAGAGTCTAGTGTCAACAAAGCTTTAAATGCAGCACTGAGAACTGAATCATTTCTACATGGCTTGTATAGGGTGGCTGTATTAGAGTATAGTTCGTAGGCTTCAGGTAGTTACTTTGACTTTGTGTGCTCTTTATTATTTTATACAAACTGTGGTTCACGTAGACCTTGTGGCACCAAGCGCTTTAAAGTGAACTTGCTTGCTATAAGGGTTTTACTTTGCAAAGTAACCAGTGCATCACTAACTGCAGCATCAAACCTGCTCAGATTGTAAAGCCACATGCCTTAGTAGAATGCGCTGATGAATTGGTAATTGCAGTGTTCAGTTACTTATGTGTTGATTTATTCAGAATATGATTTGTGTCAGTCTATGTGCAGTAAAACACTAATGAACACAGTGGTCTATGTAATTTTGTATGGCATGTTCACTGTGGGAGTCCAGCACAGTTCACAATATGGGATTAAGTAGAGACACCTGATCATGCTGTAGCTTTGTTTGAGTATAAACAGTGGGAGCAATATAATTCATAGGTCAGCGACGGCTACAATCAGCCTAACTGTGTATCTGAGAGACAAGGTGGGTGAGGAAATCTCTTTTATTGAATCAACAACTTCTGTTGATGAAAGTGGCAAGGTTTTGAACTTACGCAGAGGTCTTCTTCAGCTCTGGGTAACAATATATCTGATAAGTTAGCAGAAAATACAGGCTGTCCATTTATTAGCGCTTGTCCAACCTAGGGTCCATTAGGCAGAGGATCTATAGGCAGAGCAGTTCAGCCCTCTGTTTGAAAAATGAGTGCATTCTGTGCTTTCAGATTGATCTGTGAAAGCATTTTAAAACTACGTGATCTTCTAACACTACAGCTGGACCTGTCCACACAACACCTGCATGCTCCTCCTTGCTAATAAAAGATCGATCCCTTTGTTCCCCACCTCCCCTTCCCACTATTCAGATGGCACAAATGTGGCCAGAATGTGGCCCTAACTGGCCAGCTGAGAATTCCCCTAGTGTGTGGGAGCTCTCAGATGACATACATTTGGAGTAGCCAGTTCCTATGCCAACTGCCCCCCAACCTTGGCATGGGGGCATTTCAGGGCTCTGCTGTGCCCTGCCAGTTTCAAAGAGTGGCAGGTAATGTCTGTGACTGTTCTCAGTGTCTAGGAGTTTTATCCAATTCACAGCTGCTCTCATCACACATATGGATGGCTACATTCCATTTTCTGATACAGACTTTCACAGGCAGCAAGTGTTTGAGAGTGTTTTTTTTTTTTTAAATGTAATTGGTTTCCCCGACATTGGGACCATAGACGATGCACTTGTGGAAGTCAGAGTCCCAGAAAAATTAGGAGAATTTGTATTATAGGAAGACCTACTACAATATTAAAATACAGGGTGTTTGTGATTAATGTACTGTAATAACTGTAATGGCTTGTCCAGTTTCCCTTGGGTGGCACAACATGCATAATTAATGAGGCAGATTCTAATAGCTGTTAATTCTTCTTTCTGACACTTCAGCAGTGCAAAGGGAACCTGAAGCTACCTTAAGATATTGGCTAAGGATTCTTTTAGCAAAGGGGACTCCTCAACTGGATTGGGGCTGCCATATCCATCTGTAAACCAGTCCCTCCTGCTCCCCTCTACCCCCAGTTTAGGGAACATTCCAAGTTGAGGCGTGACATCATATCAGGGTGGTGATTGAACATGATGCACATTTGTGATTCTAGCCAGTGGAGCAACTTTTTCAAGTTTCCTTTAGGCTGCTCTAACTTATGTCAGTTCAGCTTCTGGCAAACCCCAGCATTGTGTGTGTGTGGGGGGGTGGGAAGCGGCATTAAGCCACCTTATGTTTCCACCTTGCACCCCCTCTTCCAGTGCAGCTGTAACTGTACCTTAGTGGGTCACAACTGAGGATGCCAAATTCAGGATGAATTGCTGAGAAATAGGGCAGATACACCCCAAGACTGGTGGCTAATATCCCATAGGATATACCAAACCAGCAACAAAAGTAAACTTCTGTTTCACAACAAGGCATAAGGCAGTTTCCTCAGGCATTCCAGTTCTTATATCACCACCAAAAACACTGGATTCAGAGATGAGAGGTTCTTTACAAACAGTCTCATCAAATAATAGGTTCTTCTGATCCCAAAGTACCAGCCACACACCCAGGTCAATATATAACAGATCTTACCCAAAAATCATGCTGGTGCCAATCCTTTAGTATCTAAAATCTAAAGGTTTATTCATAAAAAGGAAGAAAGAAAGGTGAGAGTTAAAATTGGTTAAAGGAATCAAATATATACAGTAATTGCAAAGTTCTTGGTTCAGGTTTGTAGCAGTGATAGAATAAACGGCTGGCTTAAGTCAAGTCTCTGGAATACATCCACAGCTTGGATGGGTCATTCAGTCCTTTGTTCAGAGCTTCAGTTTCTAGCAAACTGAAGGTAAGAAGCAGAATTAAAGACCAAATGGAGGTGTTTCCAGGGCCTTTTATAGCTTTTGCCATGTGGAGGGCATCCCATTGTTCTTACTGTGGAAAATTACAGCAACAGGATGGAGTTTGGAGTCACATGGGTAAGTCCCATGTCCATGCATTTTGCCTAGTCACAGCAGGAAATTCCATCAAGTGTAGATGGACATCTCCCATGGTCCATTGTCAGTTAAATATTCTTTTGATGGGCCACTCAATTTGAGCAGTCCCTCCAAGATGTGCTGGCTAATTACCTTGTGGGCATTCCCCCAGGAGCACACATTTGAAATCCAGGTATAGAGCCAATACTTATAACTTCAAATACAAAAATGATACATGCATTATAATTATAACCAGCAAATCATAACCTTTTCATAGACATCTCACTTGACAACCTTTGTACAATATTTGCTGCAAATATATAACACTGGTTGCAACAATGATCTATATGGTCATATTTTAATCAGGTAACATCACAGCACCATTCCCTGGTCTGGTTTATAGCCCAATATGTCCATGATAAAGCCCACCCTAGAGGTCAGACCTTGCTTGGTTATTTGGTATCTTTATTCAATAAACACTTGCACATGCAGGGAAGCTATTTTTGTAATTTTGGGTTCATTTCTAATAGCAGCAAAATTGCTCACTGAATGGACGATGTGATTGCTTTTTATTTTACCATATCTCTGTAGTCATTTGATGTTAAGCACCTTCAATGTACTTGTGATGGGTTTGGTCACAGAGACCCCTTGGGACTGTCACCTGATGTGCTGAGATTACCCCTGAGCCCATTTTCCCTGCCAAAGCTTGGGACTCCGGAACCCTGCCTTGTTGAGCCAGACATGCTAGCCTGCTTCAACACAGACCCAGGTCTGGTCCACGCCCCCAAAGCTGCAGACTTTAACCAAAAACTGCTCAGCAGGTCACGTATCTCCAGCACCCAGACAACAGTTCCCAATAGGATCCAAATCCCAAATAAATCCGTTTGACTCTGTATAAAGCTTATACAGGGTAAACTCATAAATTGTCGACCCTCTATAACACTGATAGAGAGATATGCACAGCTGTTTGCTCCCCCAGGTATTAATCACTTACTCTGGGTTCATTAATAAACAAAAGTAATTTTATTAAGTATAAAAAGTAGGATTTAAGTGGTTTCAAGTAATAACAGACAGAACAAAGTAAGTCACCAAGCAAAATAAAGCAAAACCACGCAAGTCTAAGCCTAATACATTAAGAAACTGATTACAGGTAAAATCTCACCCTGAGAGATATTCCAATAAGCTTCTTTCACAGACTAGACTCCTTCCTAGTCTGGGCCCAATCCTTTCCCCTGGTACAGTCCTTGTTAGTTCCAGCAGACATCTTAGGTGGAAAGCAGGGGTGTTCTCTTGACTGCCGCCTTTGTTCTGTTCCACCCCCCTTTTATAGCTTTGGCACAAAGTGGGAATCTTTTGTCTCTCTGGGTCCCCACCCCTCCTTCTAAATGGAAAAGTACCAGATTTAAGATGGATTCCAGTATCATGTGACATGTCCTGTGAGACCTCATTCTTCATTACCCATGGGCTGGCCCACACATACACAGGAAGGCTTTCAGGTAAAGAAACCATCTACAACCAATTGTCCTAATCAATGGGAGCCATCAAGATTCTAAACCACCATTAATGGCCCACACTTTGCATAATTACAACAGGACCTCAGAGTTATACTTCATATTTCTAGCTTCATATACAAGAATGATACATGCATACAAATAGGAGGAATATATTCAGTAGGGTATAACCTTTGTAATGATACCTTACAAGTGACCTTTTGCATAAAGCATATTCCAGTTACATCATATTCACACTCATAAGCATATTTCCATAAAACATATGGAGTGCAACATCACAGTACTATAGTGATGTACATGAGAGCAACTATACAGGCATAGCCAAGGAATGTGAAGAGGCGACAGTAGTCCATTGTAACAGCTGTGCACTTTTCCCTTCAGGGAAAGATGGACACTATCTTGCCTCATATTTTTGTGTCTTATGTTTACCAGCCACCATTACCAGACATTTTATAGCTATGCCATAGACATGATGTATTTACTGCATGGCTGATAGCATCAATGGCTCCATATTTATGGTCCCTCATACTGTGGCTGCTGAAGCATACTGTGCCCAATAGTGTTGGTAACTATGCTTGTGTAGGTGATTGCATTCCAGGTGATGAAACCACGATACCAATCAATTGTCTGTTTATTCTTTTTTAGTTTTCTATTCAGAGAGTTTATTAAGGAGACTAAGGGAATGTTCAGATAGTCTTCTTGGTCAAAGCAAAGCATTTAATCAAAGTAATACTTCTGACCAAGCTGCACATTATTTATGGGAGGTTTTACAGAAATATGGAATTCTTGTAACTTTCTTAAAACGAGTAAGGGTTATGAGTCTAGAAGTAGCCACTATTTCTTTAATGAGTGAATGGCAGCAGAAACAAGAAATCTATTAACTTATTAGGGATCAGACAGGGATGGCCACTGAAGCCTCTCCTACATGTCTTTGCAGTACACTCAGAAAACTGTTGGTAGGAGGGAATAGGATGAAGGAAGGAATGTTGTTCAGATCTTATCTCAGACATGAGAGGGCGGAACTCAGTTTCCCCAAGGTCTTGACCTACACAGAAGGCAACACTGTGATGGCCATGATCCAAGTTGATGATGGGAAGTTCTACTTATGTAAGGGAAAGATGGTAGTTGGATTTTGGGAGTGGGAGGAAATGCAGATATATTACATGAATTGTAGTCAGTTTGTCATGCACTATTAGGCATTGTTCTAAGGAGGTACTTTTATCTCCAGGGGGAAGAAGTCTATTAGCATTCTTTAAATGCTCAAAAATTGAGATATTTATTCAGATACATTGTGGGGGGGGGGAGGGAGGAGGGGGGAAGAAGAATCTTTAGAGAGATACCAATGTGTCAAATCTAACTACAATTAATTCAGTAATGGAGTGTCATATAGATTTGGGAAACTGAGTTTCAAGTCTTCCTCTTGCACATGATCCATAGAATTCTTTGAAATTGTCCACTCTTGTTTGACATGGCCCAAATGCAAATCAGGAAGAAATTACAACAGGCTGTCTTAGAAATCTAATGTAAAATGCTGTACCAGAGATAGCTTTTTATAAAGTTGTGATGTAAATATAGAAGAGCTTAATGAGGATGTTTAACCTTTGATCATTTGGCCCTATAAAACCCTACAGGCAGCATGAAAAGCAAATGCCCACAGAGACAATGGTTGCTGTTTAGAGCAGTGGGGCAGAGAAAAATGAACTACTCCAGATGTGAGATTTCTTTCAAGCCTACTTGTCTTTAAAAAATATGGCATTGTAACATGGACTCAGCAAGTTCAGCTGTGTTTTGTTTGAGAAATTGTTAATATGTTAATAGGAGGGAAAAGAAAGACATTTGCTTGTTCTTTGATTGCTATGGGTCTTATTCTTCTCTTACCTATTGGTTTGTTTGTTCTATAGTGTTTAAATAGTGGTTATATAGTGTTTAAATAAAACTCCTCAACCCTGCTCCGCATAATCTGTGTGTTATCCAAGTACTAGACCCTAACCCACAGCTCTGCTAAATCATCCCAGTTCTGTGCAGTAGAATCCCACTGCTACCCCAGTCCTGGACATTTCCTTGGACCAAGAATGCCAGTTGTGCCAAGTTACCACATTTCACTTTTCATATGTCAGTATTATAAATTGAAACTAAGGGTTCAGAGTTGAAAAATTAAGTGCATTGTCAAATCTTAAAGCAATCATCTGGAAGAGTATTTTATTCATTCTTCTGCCAATGCAAAATTAATCAATAAAGTATACTCTCCTGGGCTTTTTTTCAGGCCCTCCATGTCTTCCCCGAGAGAGTGTTCTACATCATGGGTGGTCAAACCACGGCTCATGAGCTGTAGGCAGCTATTTTACAGTTAAAGTGTAGCTCATGGAGCCCCACCACCACTCCCATTCTTCACCTACAAGACTGTGGGGGGAGGAGCTTGGGGCTTCTGCCCTGTGGTGGCGCTAGGGGATTCTGCCAGAGATGACTGGTGTCTGCTGAAAGTGGAGGGGCACAATTTAAAGGCTCGCCCCCCCCCAAACAGCTTGAGTCACGTCCCCCTCCAGGAACCCCACCTTACCCTCAGTGGTTCTCCCTGCAGCTCCCAGCTGTTTGCCTCTCCCCACGGCTGCAGCTCTCTGCTTGTCAGCTCCAGCAGCTGCCATGCATAGAGGGGGCCCAGCAGTACCATACGTGACTGAGCAGGGCCAGCAAATCCTGGCAAAAATGGGGGGGGGGGATGTGATCCCATGTGCCCCCCACCCACACCTCACTTCTGGCTTCTGCCCAGCAGGGGGAGGGGGGAGGGGCTTCAACCTCAGAGGGCATGCCTGTCAGGGCTCAGGGCTTCTGAAGGAGTGGGGCTGAAGCCCTGAGCCCAGACAGGCACCTCCTGTGGGGCAAAAACCCTGAGACACCTCCCCCCCAACACACACAGCAGCTCTGAAGCTCTGGGCACCAGCAGGTGCCTCACATGGGGCAGAAGTCCTGAGATACCCTCCCACACACACAGGGCTGAAACCTCAAGCCCTGGCAGGCACCTCCCCCCAGGGCTGAAGCCCCAAGATCTCCCTTCCCTTAGTGCTGAAGCCTCAAGCCCGAGGCAGGTGCACCTTGGCTCTTGAACTTCTGAAGATTGTTGAATGCAGCTTGGAGTCAATGATGAGTTTCTTTCATGAGTAGTATTTCTTCTTTGCCAACGGCCACAAATGAATCTAAACAGACCCCTATTTCTTGGACTACAGGGTACCTTTGGTGCTTCATAAAATTCATTCTTTGAGCTATGAAATCCTTTGAATCACATTATTTACCTTCTCTGGTTTTCAAGACTGGCAGGTTTTTGAACTCAGTAGTAACTGACCAGCTCTGAACTCTCTGCAGTTTGGAAATTTAAAACTTATCAGACATGTCACAAGGAACAAAGCTGTTCTCTTTGATCCTAGATTACTGTGAGCATTAGAAATTCTAAGAACAGTGTGGTATCTCATAGAGCTCAGGTTCATAGGACACCTTGAGCTTTACTTTGTGAATGTAAAATACTCTAGGCATTTCTTTAGAATTCCTTTAGAATTCTGTTTAAAAATACATATATTGGTCTATGCCCAAACACTGATACCAAATGATACAATCAATACACCAGTTGTAGTCTTAGCTTTTCGCAAATACCAGAGCTGTTGCTTTATAATCATCCATAAATAAAAGCCCTTGAGTCACTGATTTCTTGATTTAAGAAAGATATTTTACTTGTGTTTCATACACAAAAACTGATAACCAACAGTGGCTTAAAAAATTAACACTACTCCACTTTTCCACAAGTGTACAAAAAAGAAAGAATGGATTTACATTCAACAGTAAAGCTTAAAGTCCAGTCTAGGTAATAGTTCCATTGACATTCACATACACAAGCACAGAATAAATATTTCAGGATTCTTATAAGAGCATACAGCATACATACAGTATTTGAATTTTACATAATGAGTGTTAATAGGGTCAGCAATTCATAACCTCATTGAAAAGTAAAACTAAAACCAAAAAACGTTGTGTGGGAGATAACACCAAGACACTGCACAGAGCTAGCAGGTTAGTAGATCTTGTGTGAGAAATAGTTTGCTTCTGCTTCTTTATATTAGGACAGTTTGTTTGCAAATGTTGTGTATTCAAAGTGCAGATTAATGCAAAAAATTATATTCTTGTATTTATTAATACATGCAAGAGGCAGCGCCCGAGTGACCCAACAGAATAAAGCTGTGATTGGCAAGTGGCCGATATAATACAGATGTTTCAGGCATTTTCTCTAAAGCACTTTAATAGCAGCAATTATAATTTCTAATAGCTGTAGATTGACTTCTGTTTGGGTTAAAGGGCATCATATTTCTTTAACATTTACAGCTATATTTTCTTTATAAATAAATATATCAAATAACAAATAGCATAGATAATGTGTTCCTTTTTTCTCACTTTTGCATATCTGTTGTGGAAAATACTCTGACCTTTTCAGAGACATTAAGTGCAAAAGAATGTTAAATAGACTGGAAACAGGGATGTAGAGGAAACATCACAGTCAGTTACGTTCCCTAGTGTCAGCCCATCCCTTGTTGCCCCACTCTGAGGGACATCCTTCAGAGGATAATCAGGACTTATAATGACAATATAGCCAATGGCTTGGTGAGAGTTATACTTTATGGTATCTTAAAGAGCTGTAAATGTGATCTTTTCTTTGCTGGAGTGTGTACAATACGTCATGCAAAAGACTCAGTATTCCACACAGCTAGTATCTATATTCAAAAAGTCTGGTCATCTCCTTTGAGACATTTCCTCCCCAGCCCGAACATCTTTGAACACTACATTCATTAGGTGTTTCCTTTGTTGTTCATATTTTACCAGCTCTTCTTGCATTTATAATCTGATCTTGTATCACCTAGCTGACATCTGCACACAAATGTTTCCAATCAGACACAGGGTGCACAATATTAAAACTTTTAAACTTGTCCTGTAAGTGTCATCAAGACAGGATCACAGGAATCACAATGCAGAGAGTCCAACCTCTCACTGGCTGTACTGTGAAGATTCTCCTTTTCGGCGTAGGAGAAAGGAAACTTGTGTCTGCTTTTTAGAGTCTGAAAACAAGCCAGAGTGGAGAAAAAAAGTTAACACCAGACTTAATAAAGCTTTCAAGACAAAACCTGTTAAGCAATCTAGATAGACACTGTGAACTTCCTGCTGATTTCTGAAGTCTATATATACAGGAAATTTGTTAACAGTAGGAAGAAGTTGGGAGTTGCTACATAGGAGAGATCTGCCAATATTAAAAAAAATGGCTAAGTGGGTTCTGACAGTATAAACCCCTCACTGGTCACTGTTGTCAGTGGTGCTGTTCCCCTTTTCTTTTTTCTCCTGAGTCTTGTTTCCCTTCTTCTTTTTCTTCTTTTTCTTGGTCTCCTCCTTCTTGCCAAAGGTTATGAAGTCACTTTTGTCAATTTGGCTGTTTGGTGGTTCCTGCCGGATGGAGATGATCGCAGGAGATCCCGGGATAATGAATTTGTCTGGCAACTCACCGGGACCAGCTTGTTTGGGATTGCCAGGTCCATATTTAAAGGTCCAGCTGTTGCTGTTCACACCAGCTCCCACTGGGGGGGACACCTCTCCTGCCTCAGGTTCTGAAAAAGTCAAAACAACATTAAAATCTTACAGCAGCATCAAATACAATTAATCAGCTAATATAGCATACACAGGGCAAATTGTCGCACCTAAGGGACTCTTTCAAACAAGGTTCCAAATTGGGCCTCATAACTATGGACAGTCTTCTCCATAGCCTTTCCCCCTTTTAAAGACAAGTATGGCTACTCCTCTAAAATGCTCAGGAAAAGTGAAAGTCTTGACAGACTATGAACTGGAATGCAAAGTCGGAAATTAGAGGGATGATGGGTGTCAAATTGGGAGTGATTTGGCAAAGATGTTTGGAGAGGAGAGTAAATATTTCAGTGATTTCCTAGACTGGAAAATTCTTTGTGAATTTTCTTGTCATGTTGTAACTCCATAACAGCAAGGCCTAAAACTTCAGATTTTGGTGACCCACTCTTGGCATTCCGATGAGATATGGTAGATCCTTTTATTTTGGAAGCTACTCATTGTCAAATAAAAATATAAGAAAGCTTTGTCATCAGCATTTTGCAGACATTTCAGGCCTTCTAGTAATTTGGACATAACTAGGGAAGTTCTTAACTGGTGTGCTAGACTCACAGGTCTATACAGCCCCTGCTTGGTTTTATAACTCTGCCATGGTTTCTAACGTACCAAGCGAAGCAGGAATGCTTTAAACTAGGCAGCCTGTAACTAGCTTTCCAGTATAAACCCAATTTTGAATCCCACTGCCACAACTTTGCCCAAACTAACCAATTTACTTGAAATTTCTCGTGTGGTCTTCTGCCACTAACAATATGCTGACCAAATGTGATGTGGATTACATTTGTAGGGAGCTTGAAAAATAAGCTATTTTTTATTTGTTTTGTTCTTTTACTATCTGAAGAGTCTTGAACACTTTCAGTGGCTATTAGCCAGGATAGGCAGAGATGGTGTCCCTAGTCTCTATTTGCCAGAAGCTGGGAATGGGTGACAGGGAATGGATCACTTGATGATTACCTGTTTTGTTCATTCTCTCTGGGGCACCTGGTATTGGCCACTGTCGGAAGACAGGACACTGGGCTAGATGGACCTTTGTTCTGACTCAGTATGGCTGTTCTTATGTTCTTATATACTTTTACAAACTCCCAATTTTGGACAGAAACTTCAAATTTATTTTAATTTATCTGTCTTGAGTATTTGCTGGAGACTGAGTATTTTGGGGAAGATTTGATGCTTATGTTTGGAGTTATTTGTTATGACCTTTTAAACCTTTGAAGTCTGATCAAAATCGTATTCTTGTGTACCGTAGAGAAATGTAGTGTTGCAAATAGAATTGCAAGCACCTGTCATGGTTATAACACACCTCCTGTCCACACACACGTGGGTGCAATAGTGCATAAACACTGTCAGCACCATTGTAATTAGATTTGCTCTGAACAAATCTCGCCACCATATTCTGCATTGAGCCACTCTGCATGCACTGTTGCAGTGGTAGAGTAGACCAAAAGCACCAGCATTTCAGCGGGACCATTGCAATTGGTCCTCTCAACAGTCCCACAATGCTTCTACATTCTCTTCTGTGATCCGTGTGAAACATGTTATATCTCTTGTACTTCTGAATCTCACTATGCGGTTCTGCAACTTCTGCAATTTTAGGCATAGATGTTTTAAGTTTTAAAAGGTATTATGTATGCAAACCAAAAGGTTTTCTTGTCTCAGAAATAAAGAACACATTTTTAAGTTTACAGTCTCTCCTTAAAACTGTCAAGTATCAGAGGGGTAGCCGTGTTAGTCTGGATCTGTAAAAAGCAACAGAGAGTCCTGTGGCACCTTTAAGACTAACAGATATATTGGAGCATAAGCTTTCGTGGGTGAATACTCACATGCATCTGACGAAGTGGGTATTCACCCACGAAAGCTTATGCTCCAATACATCTGTTAGTCTTAAAGGTGCCACAGGACTCTCTGTTCCTTAAAACTGGTTGCATACATACAAATCTCTGATATGTGTGATGCTTCTTGATCTTTGCTTTTCATGCAGATGTTGTACTTAGGGTGACCAGGTGTCCAGTTTTCAACCAGAACACCCGGTCGAAAAGGGACCCTGGCAGCTCCGGTCAGCACTGCCGACCGGGCCGTTAAAAGTCCCGTCGGCGGTGCTGCAGGGCTAAGGCAGGCTAGTCCCTACCTGTTCTGGCACTGTGCTGCACCCTGGAAGCAGCCAGCAGGTCCGGCCCCTAGGCAGGGGGCCCAAGGGGCTCCCCCCCTGAGCACTGGCTCCGCACTCCCATTAGCCAGGAACCTGCTTTAGCCTTGCTGTGCTGCTGACCGGGAGCCGCCTGAGGTAAACCCATTCCCCAACCCCGAGCCCCAACCCCCTGCCCAGCCCTGAGTCCCACCCCAAACCCAGAGCTCCTCCTGCACCCCAAACCCCAAACCCCTCATCCCCAGCCCCACCTGAGAGCCAGCACCCCCAGCTCAGAGCCCTCACCCCTCCCACACCCCAACCGCCTGCTCAACCCGCAGCCCCCTCCCGCACTCCAAATCCCTCAGCCCCACCCCCCAGCCTGAAGCCCCCTCCTACACCCCAAACCCCTCATCTCCAGAGCCCACACCCCCAGTCGGAGCCCTCACCCCCTCCTACACCCCACAACTCCCTGCCCCAGCCCAGAGTCCCCTCCCGCACCCTGAACCCCTAATTTCTGGCCCCACCCCAGAGCCCGCACCCCCAGTTAGAGCCTCATCCCCTCCCGCACCCTAACCCCCTGCCCCAGCCCAATGAAAGTGAGTGAGGGTGGGAGAGAGCGAGCCACCGAGGGAGGGGGAATGTAGTGAGTGGGGGCGGGGCCTCGGGGAAGGGGTGAGACGGGGCGGGGCCTCAGGGAAGGCACGGGGCTATGGTGTTCGGTTTTGTGGAATTAGAAAGTTGGCAACCCTAGTTGTACTTTCACGTTCTAGACCCTACAAGGGCAGTTTACATGCTATATTAGTATGTATTTGAGGACATTTGTGTAACAGGTGGCCCATGGAATCTTTGTGAGTAAGGTAAGATGATTGTTTTCAGTATGGGACATATAAACAGGAAATAGTAAAGCATGTCTTCTCCTGGGAATGGTGTGATCATAAAGAAAGGTTGTTGTCTCCTACATGATTAAGAGACATTAGCTCTGTGGTCAGTTATTAGATAAACCTGTGTTATGTATGGGAACTTAACTTACAATAAATACATACATTTATTAATATGACTAGATAAAACTGTCTCAGCTTTTTTGCTTGTTTTGGAACAGTTGTTTTGGTGAGCTTAACTGAATTTCCCGGTTTTCAAATATCTTCACTTTTTGGGAATGTTAACAGAACTTTGTGTCCTTTCTTTTTACAAAATTACAACATTCCTGTAAGTTTCTTGTAACATTAATTTTGAACAGCTGACTTTTTTCATGTTTGTTTTTGATAATACCAGTGTTTTGGCAAGTCACTTAACACCCAAGACACTAATATGTACTTTCAGCCTTCACTCCGGCTTAATTAAATTGTTTGCCTGGGGACGTGTGTATATTTGGTATCCCCCTCATTTCCTTGAAATAATAAATTATGGAACTGAATAGTGTGTGTCTTGGCCTAGTTCCAAATTAGGAATTGATCCTCTCTCTTCTTGTATACATAAAATGTGACCTCTTATATTCCACACTTCGAATCAAGCTTTACTTGACAAATAAATATTTTCTCCTTCCCAGCAACCCCCATCCATCACTCCTTCCAAATAACCCTGGCACAGATTCTCTTTTCTTCTATTCCTGCGTTGGGCACATAAACGGGAGAGACAGAAGTGACCTTAAGCCACTTTTGGACCTCCCTAATTCTGGACTGTGTCAGAGGCCTGCACAGTGCAATAAGGTATAGCCCCAAGGTTTCTTTAAAGTGTGTTGGCTTATTATGCCCCTCCATAGACCACTATATCAGCAAAACAACTGGAGCACAGTGTACTCTGGCCATGCTCCTCCTGTCCTCAACATGTCCCTTATACCAGGGAGAGGGGCTTTATGTTGACCTAATGATTAGGGTATTCTGCAAGGGTTATTTAAGATCCCTTTCTGCAGTGTAAAGGGGTATATCCTATGGCACAATGTAGGGGGGTCCTGGATTGCCTGAAAATGTTAAATAACACTACAAAGTGCACATGTGTCTGTCTGTACCACTGAAATCTAATGCAAAACAGGATACTGTCTCTTTAATCTGGTTCTGCTTACACAAATTTACTCACCAGATTAAGTGACTAATATACATCACAAATCCTTCTGCTATAGTGGAACCAAACTTAGCAAACCCATAATATTTACCCTGGAATCAGGATTCTGTGAGCACCAGGACTAAGGGGTTTGCCTCCACTTATCTGTCTTTATCGCAGCCCTTGAATACATTTTTTGCCCTTATAAATTAAGCATATTAATACTCCTTAATACTCACTAAGCCAAAGGAAACTAATTATCCTTACAGTGGGCTGAGGAACTCAAAAGCAGGGAGACGGCTACAGACAGAATGTAATAGGTTAATGACCATCATTTCCTAGTAGCAGGGCTTCAGCGGCCTTTTCAAGAAATTTCACTTCTGCTTGATTTACCTGACAACAGTGTTTATATCTGGAGTGTCAGGCAGGAAGGTCACAGTTCAGTTGTACTATCACTGCATGTTTAGGCATTTCAGATCAGGGATAAATGTCACCTACCCCTCAGTTTCTAAAGCCTCTATAACGAGTTATTTATTGTCTGATCAACAAGCATTTAACACACAAAACCTCTCGATTTAGATGTAACTTTACACTTAACAGGATTAGTTGTGCTTCCCTTGCATATTTTCTGTAGCTTAATACATGCTTTTAAGATGTTTATTGAACTTATAAAAACTGTCTAAATAAAGCTACCCCCCCAACTATATTTATCACACTTCATTTAAAGTGTTACACTCCTTTTCTCTGCACCCTACAGCTATATATGACCTTGTCAGAGGTCATCACAAAGTAAAACAGGACTGGCCCCTTCTTGCCAGTGCCTAGGCATTCCCTGAACTGGAGCTGACTAGGTAAGTAGTGCTCTCTCCTTTGTCTTGTTCTCAATGAATTCAGGAGTCCTTATGTTCAATGATGAAATGATTTATTTTTAAAACATAGGCACAAAACGGAAACTAAACCCAGACTGCAGCTGCAGCTCCCTGACACTACAGATATGTGTGCATGTCTGCATTCTAAAATGGAAGATGCCTTTTTGACCTCATCAGCCACCACCCACAGGCTCAAAGACAAATGCAAGCATCTCAGCAGACCTCTGAGATAGTGCTGAACCACACCCCCTCCATGGCTTTCAGAGACACTGCACAACTGAATATGCCAGATTTTTGTAAAAGATGAAATATAAAACTAAAATCATGAACAGCAGTAGTCATGAAAAATCCTAGGCTACTATTTGCAAGAAGTGTGTGTTCGAAATTACAGCATGGATAATTTTCTGCAGCCCTAGATTCCCCCTTTAGTTTCAATTCAATAAGACTGTGGTCAGGGTTGTATTGTTTAGAAAGCAGTTTCATTCCACCCCAGAGAGGCTGCATTTCAATTATGAGCAAAGTGACCCCTGTGTAGTTTGTGGGTTTGGTAATCTTTTGATGAAAGACTCTAAAATAAATGTCTGTCACTCAGATTTTATATGGCTATCTTTTGGAAGATTAGATTTGTGCATTCATTCAATTGAGGGGTTGGTTTTTACTGGCTTGTACCCTATTCCAAATGCTGTGTAAGCAGAACAGAGCTGACACGCAGAATGATGGGTTAAAATAGTCTGGAATTGAGATATCTTCTAAGTGCAGATCATGATGCCTGCTTCACAGAGCACAAAACATCATGTCACTCAGCCGGCAAATCAATACTAGGCCAGGGACGCAGGCTTTTTTCTCATTGACATTTTATTTTCTCTTTTTTAGGGCCTGTGCATACTTGCAGTCTCTGCATAACCCCAAAGCTAAAATCTGGCATTTGCCAGGAACAGGTGGTGCTCACTTTACATAATGAGAACTGTCCATATAGTGTAGTGCTTTGTCTTTGCCTCCCATGTCTCTGCAGCTTTCTTAAAGAACCTTTGTCAGAAGGAGGCTGAGTTTAGTGTGAGAGCAGATGTGCCCCTGCTAAAGGGAGGTAGAAGCATTTCTGTGCAGCTCTATCTTCATGCAGAGACATTTGTGACTATGTGACACGCTCAGCTGAGACAGTAGCTTGCTTCCATTCTGTCCCTCCCCTTCCCATTCATCATTTTGTCCTTGTCTGTAAGGATTTCAGTGGCTCGCGGATCCAAGAGGTCATTCAGATAAAAGCTTTCAACCAAACCATCTATTCTTAGTAGTTTCAAAGGAAATCTTTTTGAATTGTCTGATTTTTCTAGCCAACAGAACACACGCTATAGACATTGTGAATCTAGGACTAACCCAGTCCTTACTGACAGACTCCTCCACCCTCATGTCAGTGCAACCACATTGTTATCAATTAAATGCATTTATTTAAAATGGAGATCAGGCGACAAGCAGGAAGTAAATCGCAGGGAAAGCCAGTCATTAACCTGATTTTTTCCTCCCTGCCTCCTTTGCTGATGCACTGACTGCAGTTTCTGCCTCTGGCTGGCATGATGAATATTCACTGCTATAAAGAGTCTGACATTCTGCACACTTATTCTGAAACAGCAAGCCAAGTGCAAGCATTATGTGCACTGGAAAAAAAGATCTCTCTGTGTCATTCGGGGGATCTCTGCAGACATTCTAGCTGCACTGATCTTCCCTAAGCCTTTTCTGGATTAAAATGCCCATTTAATCTTTTTTTTTTTTAATCAAGAAAAGTGGTAGATATTGAATTTCGAGATAGGGAAGTGATGCAGACAGAAAAAAGTTAAACCAAATAGCCTAACCCCGGTGTCTGCAAATGATCATAGTCTTTTCAAAGGATCACATCAATTTGGAATTTTAAAAAAGCAAAGCAAATAAATAACTCTCGCTCTTTGCACTTACATCTGTTTGACCTGTCCTGCCCTACTGATTTAGAGGCGGAATTGGCAAAATAAAAGCTCCTCCCCCCCAGGGAGCCTGCTGCCTTAATCCCTGCCTGTGTTTAAATACAGTAACATTAAACTAGGTAATTATAGCGCATATGGTGTGTGAGATCCCCAACCCCCAACTGCTCTAACACCCAGGCACAATACAGGAGAAAAGCAACAAGGACTTGCTGCATTTTCTAGTTTGATTTGTGGTGGTTATTAGTGTTGTGGCACAACTGGACTTTAAATTAAATACAAAAATTTTATTTAAAGAAAAATTCTTACAGGGAATTTTTTTTAAAAAAAATATTTATCTCAGGTACTGGAATAGCTCTGCCACTGTGTTCTGGGCTGTTATTACAGCAGGAACTGACTTGCCAGCTATCATAGGCTAAAAATCAGGCCTCTTGTGGCCAAAGCGTAACACTGGATAAATGGCTTCTCACAGACACTGATCAAACAAGCAAATAGAAGAAGTCGTCTACAGCCCCATTGCTCCCTTATTAGAGGAAGACCCTGCTCTTCAGTTCAGTTCAGCTTCTTATACAGCCTAGGATGACCAGATAACAAGTGTGAAAAATCGGGATGCTCCTTTTTTGGAGGGAGAAGGGGGTACAGTTGCATATGCAAGACAAAGTCCCTAATATCGAAACGGTCCCAAAAATATTGGGACATCTGGTCACCCTAGCCCAGCTCCCCATAGCTGAATGTCTCTTGGATCCTGCAATGCAGGAAGGTACCCGTTACTCCCCTTACTCAGCAACACAGTTTTAACCCTTTCCTCATCCAATTTAGATCAGGGACTATATATGACATGCCTTAATTATAATGCATATATCTGGCCGCCCGCTATATTCTTGATACAACTGGATATATATTGCAGTTTGGTATGAATGCAGAATACATATCCTAGTTTGCTTAGTCTATAGATTTTGCTACTGACTGCTCCAGACTCTGGGCTTGCATTATATGGATTTTTATTTGCATAATGTATAGGGTGACCATATTCCCCTAAACTGAAAACAGGACACCGTGTAAGCTGCCTGGTGTTGCCACTCACCCGAGGCCTGCCGCATAGGGCTGACAGCCCAAACCACCTGGCATCACCGCTTGCCTGAGCTACCTGGTGTCACTGCTCACCCAAGCTCTATGGTGGGGTAAAGGGCTGTCAGCCTGAGTCCCACCACATGGGGCTCACAGCCCGAGCCCCACCACGCAGGGCTGACAGCCCAACCCGCCTGCCGTTGCCGCTCAGCTGATCCGACGTCATGATTTTTTTGGCAAAACCGGGCATTTGTCTTGTTTGCTCTTTCCTGAATGTTCCTCCATGCCCATCTAGGGCAAGAGCAAATGGGACAAATGCCCTGTTTTGCCAAAAACATCATGATGCTGGGGACAGAGCTTAAAAGGGGGACTGTTCCGGCCAAAATGGGACGTATGGTCACCCTAATAATGCACTATGCCTACAGTCTGGTAGTGGCAATTGTTAGGAGATTGTGATTATAGGTGGAGAAATCATGGAAATATATTTTAATATAATCATATATATACATTTAAAATATGATTTAAACATTCAAAACAATAGACATCATTTGCCTAATTTTGCACAAACAATAAAACAATGCGCAGTGAGAAATGCAGTTCTACAAACCTGACCAGAGGCAGTTTGTATGTGTCACTAGACTCAATAAACCCAAACCCTCAAGAGCTACCCCCTCAAACTTTTTCCCTGCAGGTGCTCCCTTTTTCCCTAAACCCTCTCTCCATTCAGGCCTTTCCTCATCCTACCCCCATCTCCCTCCAAAAAGGAGACAGACCCCATGAGCCCAATCCTTGACTAAGGGAAAGAGATGGTATCTCAAAACAGGTCCCAACTCCCAACTGGGGAAAGGAAAGAGCTGGAGCTTCACTGATAATGATCTCTTCTTTCCTCACATAGAATTGTAGGGCTCCAGACTGGGGTCTCTCCCTCTTTCCCTTGCCTAAGAGTTTTGTCCTCTGGGTGGGGGTCTTCCCTCTATTCCCCATGATCAGGGGTTGCAAGCCTCAGGTGTGTCTCTTTACGCACATCCAGGGTGTGTGCACTCTGATCTGAGGTCTTTACCGCTTCTCAGGGATTGGGGGCCCCCAGGAGGGGGATTCTCCCCACTTTTGCCTGCCTGAGTTTTGGGCTTCCATGGACAGAAGGATCTTCTTTTCTCTTAATCAAAGGATTGGGCTTCTGGGACACAGGGAACAGTTGTTATGAGGAAGGAGAGACCAGCAGACTTGTGAGCTGGAATCTGAGTCCATTTTAACAAACCTTTCGTGAACTGAGTTTCTGGAACATAAATAACCCCAATGAGTGCAGGTTGCATTGCTTCCATTTCCTGATGCCTTAAGCATTGCTGCTTTGAACATCAGAGATGTCAAACCAGAGCCCAGGTGCTTTTATCCAAAAGTTGTGAAGGACACGGAGCTGGCTCCACAAACAAGCTTTTACACCTTCTTCCCTGCATCATGTCTTACAATTCTACCATGAATGTGTGTGTTTGCACATGCATCTGTGTGTGTGTGTTTGTGAATAAAGTAGAACCTTGATTTTATGCACACCAATCTTACAGACAACCAGTTATACAAACCATTTTTCCCAACAGAAAAATAAATCACATAACAAAAATGATGTCGATGAAGAACAAGTCAATCTCCCTTCATATTCTGATGCCTTTAATGCACTGGAAATCACTTGCCAGTGGTTTGAAGGACAAGAAGAAAGCAATGCAGTGCACCATACTGCAACTTCTGCACCACACTTACTATAATTTTGTGATGGCCAGTTTTATGAACTTTTACTTTATGAACTCCGCAGTCCCCAATTAGTTCATAAAATAGGGTGATACTGTAGTGCTGTGTCCTCCCCAGTGCTGCATCCCCATGTCCCCCATTGTGCTCTCTGTCCCCCTGGATTGTTTCCACCCAATGCTCTGTGTCCCACAGTCCCGCCATTTGTTTTGTGTCATCCCACCAAATGTCCCCACTACTATTGTGCCCCCAGAACTGTGTCTACCCCAGGGCTCTGTAACTCTTGTGTTCCCAGCCTCATGCTTTTGTGTCCCCTTAGTGTCCCCTCACCTCATGTCCCCTCTAGCCCATAGAACTATCTTTAGCATTTATTTTATTAGCAATAACGCATGGAACCCACAGGCCTGTCTCCTGTAAGATATTGGCTTCAGCAGTTAACATAAGGCTTGAGGCCTATGAACAGGGCCATCCCCACGGGGGTGCAAGGCTCCGGACATAGGTGCCCAGTTTCTAATCAGCCGGAGGGCACTCCCCCTGGCTCCGCCCAGGCCCCACCCCTGCCCACACTCCACCCCTTCCCCCAAGGCCCCACCCCATCCTGTTTCTTCTCACCCCTGCTCCACCCCCGCCCCACCTCTTCCCTGTCTCTTCCCACCCCTGACCCACCTCTTCCCCACCTAGTTCCACCCCCTTCCCCCAAATGCGCTGCGCCCTCGCTCCTCTCCCCTCCCCGCCAGTGCCGTCTGATGCCGGGAGCGAAACATCCGATCTGCGGTAGGTGCTGAGAGGAAGGGGGAGGCGCTGATCGGCGGGGCCTGCCAGCGGGCATGAGGTGCTGGGCAGAGGGGGAGGTTCTGGTAAGGGAGCTCCTCCTTGGCCCCTCCTCCCTGCCCGCCTGCCTGCCACTTGCCTCCCTGTTTGCCTCCTCACCCTGCCCACCTGCCTGCCTCCCACCTCACCTCCCCGCCTGCCTCCTGCCACTGAAGGGCCACCCAAAGCGTGGGGCCTGGCACGGTCGCCCTGATTTACTGTAACCTAGGGATGGCTCTGCCTATTAACTTTGGCACAGATAAATGGCCTAATGGTCACCCCTAAGTTTTGGGGAGCTGGGAACAGAGTGTGTAAGGGTGTCTATAATGGTATCTATAATGACACCAGCCAACCACAGGAACATGAGCTAACATCAGCTTTTGCATATTTTAGGATAGAACATCTGCAGATGTTTGGCCATAAGAGTGCCATGGCAATGAATTGACATACATGATAATAATTTGAGATCATTAATATACTAACCTATAGGAGAAAGGCACCCCAACATTAGTAGGGTGATGAAATACAAATAAGGAAGAGGGGAGAACCCCCTACTGAATATGCATTAGACATAGTGGCATCAGTGTAATGTATTATAAAAGCTGTATCCCAGCCTGTGGGCAGGAGGAGAGAGAGATATAGCCCTTGGAAGGTGCCAGGATGATGGCCACTGTGATGGTGAGGAGGAAGATAATGGTTAACATTTCAGGTTGTTCTGCAAGGGATGGTGTGAGTAAATGAGTGTTCTGATGCACATTCTACATTATCTCTATCCACCTTGATGGGTTAGAGTGTTTGTGACTTCGCTAATTAGTTAATAAACCATTATAAATACAGAAGGGTTCCTGAAGTGTGAGTGTTGCAATTGTGCACAGCGGATTTCCCAACTGAACAGTAATTTTAATAATACTGGACCTGGTCTTGGGACAAGAACCTGTCAACCCTCAGACAGACAACTGGGAATTCTTAAGTAATCAATATAATTAATACACAATCTATAGATAGGGCTACATCCCCAACTATGTTTCCTCCCCAGGTTTCTGTGTGTCCCCTATGCAGCTGCTCTACGTCCTCCTCATGCTCTGTGGGACTAGTGTACCCCACAACATTCCCCTCAGAACTGCCCCTTCACCATAGTGGTCAGACTGGGAGACCCTGTTTCTTTCAGGGCAGGAAGGAGGAAATTAACCTCTGCTCAACCTCCTCCCTCTGCTGGGTCTTCAAATGCAGCCACCCAGGGATCACCCAGCACCAACAGGAGCTGTGGTGGGGAGTGCGGAGTAGTCAGAGAATATTTTGATCCAAGGGGCATTAAACAGAGATTAAAGCAGGATGTGGCCATGTCTAGGGAGAGGGAGAGAAGCCTTTTCATTCTTTCCTCCCTAGCTAAAGCACAAGCAAAGCTGGGTGGGAATTCAGCAGGGAATGTGAAGTTTGAGGGGACGACGTCCTCCCCACACTCCCAGTGGTTGCACTTATGCCAGAACCCACCCAGCTCAGCATTACACAGAAATCTTTCTTTCTTACCCCTTATCTTATCTTCCTCAGGGCTCCTCAGGGAGTTAACTCATCTGTTACTGGAACTGCTAGCAGCGTATCCCCCTAAAGCTTTTGAAGACTTAAATAAATCACTGAATGTAGTGTCCAGCCAGGACAACAAACTGACATTTGCAATAAAATACAATTGTGTCTACTTCCTCTGGGGGTGGGAGGATGGGTGGGGTGCATTCTGTTATTATACTGCAACATTTCAGCATCAAACTGTTATATACAATTTTAAAAATAAATTACTACACCATGTTCCTTGCTTTTTTCTTCCTTCTTTCCTTTGTTCTCTCTTTACTCTACTTTGTCTCTTTCCTTACACCATATACCCTGACGTATCCTTTCCTCAGGAAAATTCAGCACCAGGTTTCCCTAATTTTACTAGTGTTTAACAATTTTAACATTAAAATATATTTATCTAAAACAGTTATGCTTTCATCTCACTCCTCTTTCTCATCACACCTTTCTGTTTGAGAAGCTTTTTTCCTCTCTAAATCTACTTCCCATTCATGTTTTTTCCCCTTTATTTTACCTATTATTCCTCCCTTTCTTATTTAGGGCTTGGCTATACCTGTGAGTTAGAACACACTAAAGCAGCCCTGGGCACCCTAACTCCCAACCTGTCCACACTGGCAAGGCACGTAGAGCGCTCTGACTCCTCAGCTAGAGCGCTCCTGGTACTTCACCTCAGCGAGTGGAATAACGTTTGCTGCGCCTTGGCTACAACGCCCGGGTGTCAGTGTGAACGAGGTGTTGCATTACTGCACTCTGATCGGTCTCCGGAAACGTTCCATAATCCCGTTAAGTCAAGTGGCCACTCTTGTCATTGTTTTTGAATCGCTGCAGGAATGCGGATATGCCCTTTCAAAGCTCTGTTTTCGACATCCGGAATGCTTATCTGCTCCGAGACAAAGCAACCATTGCTGTGGAATGCTGTGTGTGAGAGAGAGAGAGGCGGGGGGGGGGGGGTCTGCTGCTGTCTGAACTTACAAGACAGCATGTTGACATGCTCTTAGCCCCCCAAAAACCCACTCTCTCTCCCCCCACATACACACAACACAGTCCCTGTCACACTCCACCCCACCCACCCCCATTTGAAAAGCACGTTGCAGTCACTTGCATGCTGGGATAGCTGCCCATAATGCACCACTCCCAATGCCGCTGCAAGTGCGGCAAATGTGGCCACGCAAGTGCGCTTGAAGCTGCCAGTGTGGACAGACTGCAGCGCTTTCCCTACTGCGCTCTCCAAAGGCTGGTTTAACTCAAAGCGCTGTACATCTGCAAGTGTAGCCATGCCCTTAGTTAAACTGTTCTCCTTAAAAAAAAAAAAAAAAACTCCTTCCCCACACCTCTTTCTCTCTATTTCCTCACCTCTTCCTCATGTTCTGCTGGGCTCAACCTCCTCCTCCTTCTTTCCTCATTTTACCCCATTGCCAATTCTCCCTCCTCCTCTCCTTGTCTCACGACTCTTTCCTCTTCTTTTTCCTACTCTTTTCTCTTCCACTACCTCCCACATTACACAGTGCTCATCCAGATCTTTCCCCAGTGGGTCTGCAGACTCCCAGAAGCCCTTGTGGTTTTCTCCTCCAATGGGGCCGTGAAAGCTTGTCCTGATTAATGATGCTTGCTAAAGAAAACGATGGCTTCCAGCTGCACTGAAAAGGGGTCAATTAAGCACTCTTTGAGAGCCCACTGGTCTGATCCATTGTGGGACCATATTGTTGTTGCTGAAGTCCTGCTTTTCAGCTGAGTTTGACAATGGTTGTCAATCCCAGTCCTTCCTGCCCCTTCCTCAAACAGTGCTGAACTTGGCTCTCACATGGGTGTGGACAGCGTCAACTGAGTTTAACACTTATTTGAACAAAGCATGTTCAACCCCTAATTCAATGAAGGGCCATTGTTGCTTTAAAATGGACACTGAACTCTGTCCAAACCTTGTCCAAACCAGTGGGTCAACCAAATTCAACACTGGCTGATGGGGGTGTGAGAATATTTGACACCCGTTGTCCAAAATGGCTAAAAATTCTAATGTAGACAGAATGGCAAGCATTTTCGAACCTGGTGCCTAAAATTAGGCTCTTAGGGGGAGATTTTCAAAGGCTCATATAGCACTTCGGCACCTAACTCCCACTGACTTTGAATAGGAGTTAGGTGCCTAACTGGTATTTTGTGATTTTGAAAATCTTTCTCACAGCCCCCTTATATTCTTATTTAGGCACCTAAGCAGAACTGTTCTGATTTTAAAGGCACTGAATACCCACAACCCTCATTGATTTCAATGGCAGTTGGCGCTCCTTTGCGCCTCTGAAAATCAGGCTGTTTCTGTTTAGGAGCTAAATGTGGATTTAAGAGCCTAACTTTAAACATCCAGGTTTGAAAATGCTGGCATTAATAATCCCTCATGCAGCCCAAGGTTTCACTGTGCAGCTCTCAATGACATTTGCTCTGCTGTTACTGATCATCATATCCGCTACTCGCACAAACATTTCAAACTGTCAAAAGTTGATTGATTTTTTAAAGCTAATCAGTGATTTCATGATATTCCTTATGATAAAAATCCAGCCTTAATTTTATGTATTTCAGTTTCCATATTTAGCTAGTGTATCATGTGTATTTTGTTATATATATATATATATATATACACACACACACACACAACTATATATGTGTGTGTGTGTATTTTGATCAGCCTTTTCTTTACCAGTTACAAAACAATGGCCCTTTGAAATGATTATAATCATTCTTCAGAGCCTTTACAATTCACCCTTTAAATCCTTCATAGTTCGCAGATTATTAGCACTGTATATCAAAATGGCTTCTTCACAGTCATTCTCGGCAAATGCATTATTCTATTACTTACAAATATGAACCAAATATGAAGCAGTTCTGTTTAGGTGCCTAAATAAGAATATGAACCAAATCCATACATTAAAATGCTTTCACAGAATTTGTGAGGAAAAAAATGTAATGCACATGAAAAGCAGCTAGGTTTTAATCCAGAGTAGTGTATCTTTTTTATCAAAATTATTTTTGTCAAGCATTTTGCATACTTGCTATGATTACACAAAGGAATTTCAAAACATGTATGTTTTTTGAGTTCCATGTGTCAGAAACAATCACCTAACTCATTTCTGTTTCCTGTGCTCTCTTTCACATTTTAAAGAGACAGTTTTTCTTTCAATTGGAAGCAAAATGGTTTCCCAATCTCAGATCCCTTTTCAGCCTTGAATTGACCTGTACAACTAGCTTACACAGGGCCTGGTTCCCCATTGCTCTGGACCTTGTGTTGTCATTTATACCAGTAGAAAATGGTGTAAAATGCTATCATCCTGATCTGTTAGTGTTTTAAACTCACTTTACACTGGTGAAAAATGACTACACAAGAATGGAGAATCTAGCCCAAAATCTTTAAATGTACAAGTTGCTGCCTAGTTTTGAATAACTTCTTTTCCTATTCTACCTAATCTATCTATGCATTTCTGTTGCACACCTCATCAGTATGAGTCCAAAAATTATGAGTTAGGCATCCCCAAATCATGAGATTAGATTAAAAATAATGAGATTTTTTTAAAAATAATTCATTTGGGGTTCTTTTATATTTGCCTTCTGGCTTCTGAACATTTAGGGTGCACTTGGGTCCCTTTTTCAAACTTTTCTCTGCCTCCACAAGGGGCTAGAAACATAATTCTTTTTTTTTTTTTAAGCTAACATTCTTACATATTCACCTTAATCCAAAATCTGGACTTTAAGAAAAACACTAAATACCCCAAGAGTTGATAACACTTATGTATGCACCAAATACAAGAATCATTAGAAGTACTAATGCAGCCCCATTGGGACCATATTCTCTGCCACTTCCAATTTTCTACTTTCTTTTTTAAGTATTATTTTTGGTGTCTGTTACTATTACCATGTGTGTGATATATGTGCATGGTGCATTACAGAAAAGCAAAATAACAGGTCTTTCTCTGTTCTAAGGGGGTTACAATCTATATTAAATTCAACACATTGATGGCTGATAATAAACAAAATATACGGGAGGTCAAATATAACAGTGACAGTGCCTGAGATATGCTTAATGCTGTTGCCAATTGGCTTGTGTGTGAGTGTGTGTTCTTTCAGTGTGCTGTCCAGCCATGCGCAGATAGCTGGTTCAGCAGATAATGCTACCCAGTGTTGTTAGTTGCTGAAGGCTGGAATGTCTTTGCCTTAGTAGCCATGTTCAGGCTGCCTAGTGCTTCTGTCCTTGGTTTTTATTAGCAGTAGACAAGGCAGCCTGCTCATTCAACAGACTTCAGTGTTACTCATAAAGAAAGACCACAGGCCCGGTTCAGTGACAAAGGTATTTGGCCAGGTTTATTGCCCCCTAGGCACAGTTTGCCCTGGCTCTGTGGTTACAGGTACACTAACATAGGAGTGCCTAGTAGCAAGGAATGGCTCAGTTGGCAGTTATTATTGCTCTAATAAATTTGTTAGTCTCTAAGCACTCCTGTTCTTTTTGCGGATACAGACTAACCCGGCTGCTACTCTGAAACTTGTCAGTTGGCAGTGGGAGCTCCTGCCGGCCCATAGATTACAAAAAGAATTAAGGTGAAGTGCCCTAACATTTATAGGCTAAAACAAACAACTACCTTACGTATTTCATGACATTTGTGTGTTAACTCCTTTTGTTCCTGTTATTTTGAACAAAATATCCCTTATTCATTATTCCATCAAACCATCTTATCTTGTACTAGATTGAGGTATATCTGTACTAGCTATAGGTGCTGACACCGTGGATGCTATGGGGCTGGAGCACCCATGGGGAAAAAATGGTAGGTGTTGAGCACCCACTGTCAACCCCCTTATAAGCTCCCCCCAACCCCCTCCAGCGCCTCCCAGGTGCCAGTGGGCCCCGTGGATCAGCGCCTCCCCCTCCCTCCCTGCACCTCTTGCCCGCCACAGTCAGCTCTTTCACTGCATGCAGGGAGGCTGGGATGGAGGGAGGAGGAGCAAGGATGCTGCGCACTCGGGGGAGGGAGTGGGCAGGAAGAGGCACGGCAGGGATGGAAAGAGGCGGGGCGGGGGTGGAGCGGGGACGGGAAGAGGCGAGGCAGGGGTGGGGCCTTGGGGGAAGGAATGGAGTGGGGGCAGGGCCTGGGGAAGAGCCGGGGGTTAGCAGTTTGAAAAGTCAGCGTCTGTGGTACTAGCTAAAATATATATACGTAAATATCTAGTGCCTAGTACACTAGCAACAACTCTGCCAAGTTCATGTACTAGACAGTGAACTTGTAAACATTTACTTGAATACATGGCCTGATTTTGGTTCACAGTTTTGCACCAGGCCCAGGCTCCTTCTCTCTCTACTACAAATGCTGCTTATAGTAGGCTAATTTTAGGACTCTTATTTTTTCTATAAATAAATACAAGCTCTCCTTTCTTCCAGAATGACACTGGGACAACAGGCTCACACACCACTAGTCCTGTTATGAAGGGCAGAACAGAAGGGGAGGCAGCACAAAGAAGAGCTGAGATCAATGTCTGATGATGCTTTGTGCAGATCTCTTCTCCCTTCCCACATCCGTTGATTAGCTGTTGAGATGAGTCCAGCAACACAGATTTCTAAATATTAGTTTCCTCCTGCCACTGGGGGCTGCTCTGTCCTTCTACTGCAGGGGTGGGCAAACTTTTTTGCTCTCCCGTATTCTACTGTATGGTCAGAGGACCAGCAAATGGGAATCCTGTCTGCAGCCAGTGCAGTCCACTCCCTTCCTGGGCCCCTATCCCCACAGCTGGCTCGGAGTGACTCACTGCACAGTAGTGCCAGAGAAAACAGCGTATCTTATGAGGTGAGCCAAGCCACCAGGGACAGAATCACTCAGCTGCCTCCTACAGTAGCAGAAGCCTGTGTCCTCCTCCACTTCAAGAGAAAGAAGGGTTCAGGTTTAGCGGAATCTTAGGGAGGAGATAAAAGTGCTGCAGTGAAGGCAGAGACAAAATTAGGAGCTGTAAAAAGACCACCTAACTCCACAGACCTGCTCCTTGTGTGAATTCAGAATCATATCTACTGATTTAGTGACTAGCGTAAGTTTTCACTGCTTTTTACTCCTGTTAGCCCTGCAGAACCAACAGAGTTAAAAGGGAGTGAGCTGGATTTTATTCCTTCATGGTCACTGTCAAGGCTGTATCCCCACTTTGAACTTTAGGGCACAAATGTAGGGGCCTGCATGAGGACTTCTAAGCTTAACTACCAGCTTAGTTCTGGTCCGCTGCCACCATTCCCTACCCTGGGAAGCTTTTAGAAACTTTTCACCAATTCCCTGGTGAATACAGATCCAAACTCCTTGGATCTTAAACAAGGAGAAATTGACCCTTCCCCCCTCCTTCCTTTCACCAACTCCTGGTGAATACAGATCCAAACCCCCTTGGATCTTAAACAAGGAGAAATTGACCCTTCCCCCCTCCTTCCTTTCACCAACTCCTGGTGAATACAGATCCAAACCCCCTTGGATCTTAAAACAAGGAGAAATCAATCAGGTTCTTAAAAAGAAGGCTTTTAATTAAAGAAAAAGGTAAAAATCATCTCTGTAAAATCAGTATGGAAAGTAACTTTACAGGGTAATCAAACTTAAAGAGCTCAAAGGACCCCCCTCTGTCTTAGGTTCAAAGTATAGCAAACAAAGATAAACACTCTAGTAAAAGGTACATTTACAAGTTGAGAAAACAAAGTAAATCTAAGACGCCTTGCCTGGCTTTTACTTACAATTTTGAAAATAAGAGAGACTTGTTTAGAAAGATGGGGAGAACCTGGATTGATGTCTGGTCCCTCTCAGTCCCAAGAGCGAACCACCCCTTAAAACAAAGAGCACACACAAAAGCCTTTCCCCCCCCCAAGATTTGAAAGTATCTTGTCCCCTTATTGGCCCTTTGGGTCATGTGTCAGCCAGGTTACCCGAGCTTCTTAACCCTTTACAGGTAAAAGGATTTTGGAGTCTCTGGCCAGGAGGGATTTTAGTACTGTACACAGGAGAGCTGTTACCCTTCCCTTTATAGTTATGACACGCCCCCCAAATCACAGATAGTGTTGGACGTTCGGTTCCACACTGGCTGTGATTTCTTCCTGGAGTTCTAGGAGAAAACAGAGTTAACAAGACACATGTACCTTTAGACATACTACTGATTATATAAAAACTAACAATATGTTTCATTCCAAGAACAATTGTTAACCAGTTAACTCTGGGAAACTTTCCCGGGAGAGTGCATCAGCCACTTTGTTAGAAGCTCCCGAAATGTGTTGTATTTCAAAATCAAAATCTTGGAGAGCTAAACTCCACCGAAGAAGTTTTTTGTTATTTCCCTTGGCGGTATGAAGCCACTGTAGCGCAGCATGGTCTGTTTGTAGTTGGAAACGCCGTCCCCAAACATATGGGCGTAGCTTTTCCAGCGTGTACACAATGGCGTAGCATTCCTTTTTGCTGATTGACCAGTGGCTTTCCCTCTCAGACAGTTTCTTGCTGAGAAACATGACAGGATGGAATTCTTGATCCGGTCCTTCCTGCATTAAAACTGCTCCTACGCCCCGCTCGGACGCATCTGTGGTTACTAGGAACGGTTTGTCAAAGTCTGGGGCCCTTAGCACAGGGTCAGACATGAGTGTTGCCTTAAGCTGGTTAAAGGCCTTTTGACACTCATCAGTCCACTGAACTGCATTTGGCTGTTTCTTTCTGGTTAGGTCTGTCAGCGGGGCGGCGATTTGGCTGTAGTGTGGTACAAATCGCCTATAATATCCGGCCAAGCCTAAGAAGGATTGGACCTGTTTCTTTGATTTTGGAACCGGCCACTTTTGGATAGCATCCACTTTGGCCTGTAGGGGATTTATAGTTCCTTGACCCACCTGGTACCCCAGGTACGTCACTCTGTTTTGGCCTATTTGACACTTTTTAGCCTTAACAGTTAGTCCTGCCTGCCGGATGCGCTCGAAGACTTTTTCCAGGTGCTCCAGGTGTTCTGTCCATGAATCAGAAAAAATGGCCACATCATCGAGGTAGGCAACTGCAGATTCTCCCAATGCCGCTAAGAGACCATCTACAAGTCTTTGGAAGGTGGCGGGTGCATTTCGCAACCCGAAAGGGAGTACATTGAATTCATACACCCCTGCCTGGGTGACGAAGGCGGACCTTTCCTTAGCGGGTTCATCTAGTGGTACTTGCCAGTACCCCTTGGTTAAGTCTAAAGTAGAGATGAATTGGGCATGTCCCAATTTCTCCAATAGCTCATCTGTGCGTGGCATTGGATAGTTGTCAGGACGAGTTACAGCATTTAGCTTACGGTAGTCCACGCAAAAGCGTATTTCCCCATCTGGTTTGGGAACTAGAACCACTGGAGATGCCCATGCACTGCTAGAGGGGCGGATTATACCCATCTGTAGCATGTCCTGGATCTCCCTTTGTATAGCAGCTTGAGCATGAGGTGACTCCCGGTAGGGTGGGGTTCTAATTGGGTGAGCATTACCTGTGTCAATGGAGTGGTATGCCCGTTCGGTCCGTCCTGGAGTGGCTGAGAAAATCGCTGCAAAGCTTGTGCACAGCTCCTTGATCTGCTGTCGCTGCAGACGTCCCAGGGTCGTGGAGAGGTTCACCTTTTCCATGCCACCATTCCTTTTTCCTTTGTAGTAGACACCTGCAGGCCACTCCGCGTCATCTGTTTCCTTGGCTGTAAACTGGCAAACGTTTAATTCTTTGGAATAAAAGGGCTTAAGAGAATTAACATGGTATACCTTAGGCTTTATGTTGGAGGTGGGGGAGGCTATGAGATAGTTAACAGCTCCTAGGCGCTCCTGGACCGTGAATGGTCCTTCCCACGACGCTTCCATTTTATGGGCCCGGAGCGCCCTTAAGACCATGACTTGGTCTCCTACTTTGAAG
This sequence comes from Emys orbicularis, assembly GCF_028017835.1. Lineage (NCBI taxonomy): Eukaryota > Metazoa > Chordata > Testudines > Emydidae > Emys > Emys orbicularis. Next base: position 75,645,384 of record NC_088690.1, read on the forward strand.
GACCGTTCTCTGGAATGTTTATCATACCAGGCCTTTTGCTCTTCCTGAGCATCCTTTAGGTTTTCTTTAGCAAGGGCTAAAGAGTGTCGGAGGGTGCTTTGTAGGTTGCTTACAAAGTCTAGAATGTTAGTTCCTGGAGAAGGCGTAAACCCCTCCCATTGTTGCTTCACCAACTGTAATGGCCCCTTAACCTCGCGGCCATACACAAGTTCAAATGGTGAAAACCCTAAACTGGGATGTGGTACAGCCCTGTAGGCAAAAAGCAACTGCTGCAACACTAGGTCCCAATCATTGGAGTGTTCATTTACGAATTTACGTATCATGGCCCCCAAAGTTCCATTAAACCTCTCCACCAGACCATTGGTTTGATGGTGATGAGGGGTGGCAACCAAGTGATTCACCCCATGAGCTTCCCACAGGTTTTTCATGTTCCCTGCCAGGAAATTAGTTCCCGAATCTGTAAGTATGTCGGAGGGCCACCCTACCCTGGCAAAAATGTCTGCTAATGCCTGGCACACACTGTTAGCCCTGGTGTTGCTTAAGGGTACAGCTTCCGGCCATCGGGTAGCAAAATCCATGAAGTCAGTACGTACTGCTTTCCTCTGGGTGTCTTCTTTGGGAAAGGACCCAGAATATCCACAGCTACTCGCTGAAATGGGACCTCAATTATGGGTAGTGGCTGGAGAGGGGCTTTAACCTGGTCTTGGGGCTTTCCCACTCGTTGGCACACCTCACAAGACCGGACATAATTAGCAACGTCCTTGCCCATTCCCTCCCAGTGGAAGGACTTCCCCAACCGGTCTTTGGTTCTGTTCACCCCAGAATGGCCACTGGGATGATCATGGGCTAAGCTCAAGAGCTTTACCCGATACTTAGTGGGAACTACCAACTGTCTTTGAGGATGCCAGTCTTCCTGGTGCCCACCAGAAAGAGTCTCCTTGTATAAAAGTCCTTTTTCTACAACAAACCGGGATCGGTTAGAAGAGCTGAGAGGCGGTGGGGTGCTCCGTGCCGCCGCCCAAGCTTTCTGAAGGCTGTCATCTGCTTCCTGCTCGGCCTGGAACTGTTCCCTTGATGCTGGAGACATCAGTTCCTCCTTGGACTGTGGACTGGGGCTTGGTCCCTCTAGAAGCGATGCAGGTGCTGGGGCTGTTTCCATTGACTGTGAACCGCTGTCCGCTGGTGCACTATGTGGTATTTCAGGCTCTGGCTGAGCCTCTTGGGTAGGGTTATCTGCTGCTTCCACCAGTTCAGACTCGCTGGTGCCCTCTGGCATTGGAGTTGTAGATGGGTTTGCAAGCGCTGGACTCAGTGCTGGCAATGGTTCTGGTGCTGGCTGCGTTGCCAGTTCCGGTTCTGGGACTGGCTTTGGCTGGGTCTCTGGGATTGGATCCACTACGGCTGTTGCAGTCGTTGGCAGGGGATCCGGTTCCACCACCTTTGTTTGGGTCTATGGTAACACAGACGGGGCCCTGGTGGACGGCTCAGGAACAGGGATGGGGGTGGAAGCTTGCTTAGCCTGGCTGCGGGTGACTATTCCCACCCTCTTGGCTAGCTTCACATGGTTGGCCAAGTCTTCCCCCAGCAGCATGGGGATGGGATAATTGTCATAGACTGCAAAAGTCCACATTCCTGACCAGCCCTTGTACTGGACATGCAACTTGGCTGTAGGCAAGGTTACAGACTGTGACACAAAGGGTTGAATTGTCACTGTAGCCTCCGGGTTGATGAGTTTGGGGTCCACTAGGGATTGGTGGATAGTTGACACTTGTGCCCCAGTGTCCCTCCAAGCGATAACCTTCTTTCCGCCCACTCTCAAGGTTTCCCTTCGCTCCGAGGGTATGAGAGAGGCATCTGGGTCTGGGGATCTTTGGTGTGATTGGGGTGTAATGAACTGTAATCGGTTGGGGTTCTTGGGGCAGTGAGCCTTTATATGTCCCAGTTCATTACATTTAAAACATCGCCCTGCTAAGGTATCACCGGGGCGATGTTGGTTGATGGAGACTGGTGTGGTGGGGTGAGAAGGCGTCTGGGGTTTCCCTTGGGATGTGGGTGGGGCCTTGGGTTGTCCCCGGTGATAAGGTTTTGTTTCGGCTTGCCCCTTCTGATATTCGCTCCAACTGCTACTAGCTTTTTTCTTTTCTGTCACCTCCACCCATTTGGCTCCAATCTCCCCTGCCTCGGTTACAGTTTTGGGCTTCCTATCTAGGATGTACCTTTCTATTTCCTCAGGAACACCCTCTAAAAACTGCTCCATTTTTACTAGGGAAAGCAGATCTTCCAGAGATTTAACATTTGCTCCTGATACCCAGGCATCACAATTTTTGTCAATGTGGTAGGCATGCCAGGTAAATGACACATCTGGTTTCCACCTTAGGGCTCTGAACCGCCGACGGGCATGCTCGGGTGTTAGCCCCATTCTGAGTCTGGCCTTGTTTTTAAAAAGTTCATAACTGTTCATGTGTTCCTTAGGCATTTCAGCCGCCACCTCTGCTAAGGGTCCACTGAGCTGCGGCCTCAGCTCTACCATGTACTGGTCTGCAGCGATGCTGTATCCAAGGCAGGCCCTTTCAAAATTTTCTAAGAAGGCCTCAGTATCATCGCCTGCCTTGTAGGTGGGGAATTTTCTGGGATGGGAAGTGGTACCTGGAGAGGAGTTGCTAGGATGGTCTGATGCCTCCTGCTTAGCCCTTGCTGCTTCCAGTTCATGCTTCCTTTCTTTTTCTCTCGCCTCCTCTTTGGCTTTTTCCAGCTCCATCTCTCTCTTGTGGGCCTCCTCTTTGGCTTTTTCTTCTCTTTTATGGGCCTCCTCTTTGGCTTTCTCTTCTCTTTCATGGGCCTCCTCTTCAAGTTTTTTAATTTGAAGCAGTCTCTGATGTTTTCTTTCATTTTCTTCTGCTTCTAGTTTGGCCAGTTCTATTTTGTTAGCTACTTCTTTGGTAGTCATTTTCCTGTTTTCTTGTGCTGGGTCACACCCCTCTGCAGTTGACTGAAACTGGGATGTACTTAGCTCTGGCTGCTGCTGAGTTAACAGAGACTTTTTAACAAGCTACTCCCGAGGATGTAAAAAGAAAAAAAAACAATTCAGCTTGTAAATTGCCTTTACCAGTCAAAGTTTGTTTGCTTATTTGAACACTTCTCTTAACAAAGGACCTTGTTAAAAAAAACTTAACACCTCTGCCTTCAGGCAAGGAGAGATAAGATATGCATCTACCTTCAGCTCTGCTTTCCAAGCAGCTAGAAGGAAAAAAAAATATCTTACTGGCTTTTGGGTTTAAAACGATCTCCACCGCTGTGCCACCATGTCAAGGCTGTATCCCCACTTTGAACTTTAGGGCGCAAATGTAGGGGCCTGCATGAGGACTTCTAAGCTTAACTACCAGCTTAGTTCTGGTCCGCTGCCACCATTCCCTACCCTGGGAAGCTTTTAGAAACTTTTCACCAATTCCCTGGTGAATACAGATCCAAACTCCTTGGATCTTAAACAAGGAGAAATTGACCCTTCCCCCCTCCTTCCTTTCACCAACTCCTGGTGAATACAGATCCAAACCCCCTTGGATCTTAAACAAGGAGAAATTGACCCTTCCCCCCTCCTTCCTTTCACCAACTCCTGGTGAATACAGATCCAAACCCCCTTGGATCTTAAAACAAGGAGAAATCAATCAGGTTCTTAAAAAGAAGGCTTTTAATTAAAGAAAAAGGTAAAAATCATCTCTGTAAAATCAGTATGGAAAGTAACTTTACAGGGTAATCAAACTTATAGAGCTCAAAGGACCCCCCTCTGTCTTAGGTTCAAAGTATAGCAAACAAAGATAAACACTCTAGTAAAAGGTACATTTACAAGTTGAGAAAACAAAGTAAATCTAAGACGCCTTGCCTGGCTTTTACTTACAATTTTGAAAATAAGACAGACTTGTTTAGAAAGATGGGGAGAACCTGGATTGATGTCTGGTCCCTCTCAGTCCCAAGAGCGAACCACCCCTTAAAACAAAGAGCACACACAAAAGCCTTTCCCCCCCCCCAAGATTTGAAAGTATCTTGTCCCCTTATTGGCCCTTTGGGTCAGGTGTCAGCCAGGTTACCCGAGCTTCTTAACCCTTTACAGGTAAAAGGATTTTGGAGTCTCTGGCCAGGAGGGATTTTAGTACTGTACACAGGAGAGCTGTTACCCTTCCCTTTATAGTTATGACAGTCACCATCAACAAAATTGGTTACTAAGTTCCAGCCATTTATAACTGTGCAAACCCACCACAGGCAATTTAGTTTGCAGTCTTTATCAGTGGTGATGATGTACAAGAAGGAAACTGCCCAGTTCGACTGACAAAGTCCACATTGAGTTTGCAGAGGTGACAGTTAAAAAAAAATTGTTTGCCTTTTAATAGATTCATAGATTCCAAGGCCAGAATGGACCCTTGTGATCATCTAGTCTGACCTCCTGTACAACATGGACCATAAGATTTCCCCAAAATAATTCCTAGAGCAGATCTTTTAGAAAAATATCCAATCTTGATTTAAAAATTGTCAGTGATGAAGAATCCACCATATCCCTTGGTAAATTGTTCCAATGGCTAATTACTTTCACTGTTAAAAATTTACGCCTCATTTCCAGTCTGAATTTGTCTAGCAACTTCTATTAGATCATGTGTACCCTTCCCTGATAGATTAAAGAGGCCATTATTAAATATTTGTTCCCCATGTAGGTACTTACAGACTGTAACCAAGTCACCCCTTAACCTTCTCTTTGTTAAGATAAATAGATTGAGATTTTTAAGTAGTCTGTCACTATAAGACAGGTTTCCTAATCCTTTAATCATTCTTGTGGCTCTCCTCTGAACCCTCTACAATTTATCAACATCCTTCTTGAATTGCGGGCACCAGAACTGGACACAGTATTCCAGCAGCAGTTGTAGCAGTGCCAAATACATAGATAAAATAACCTCTTTATGCCTGCTCAAGATTTCTCTGTTTATGCATCCCAGAATCACATGAGCTCTTTTGGCCACAGCATCACACTGGGAGCTCATGTTCCGCTGATTATCCACCATGACCCCCAAATCTTTTTTTCAAAGTCACTGCTTCCCAGGATAGAGTTCCCCATTTTGTAAGAATGGCTTACATTCTTTGTTCCTAGTTGTATACATTTACATTTAGCATATCAAAACGCATATTGTTTGCTTGCACCCAGTTTACCAAGTGATCCAGATCACTCTGAATCAGTGACCTGTCCTCCTCATTATTTACCATTCCCCTAATTTTTGTGTCATCTGCAAACTTTATCAGTGATGATTTTATGTTTTCTTCCAGGTCATTGATAAAAATGTTAAATACTGTAGGACCAACAACCAATCTCTGAGGGACATCGCTGGAAACACTCCCATTAAATGACGATTCCCCATTTTGGATGTATCACTTAGCCAGTTTTTAATCCATTTAATATGTGCCATGTTAATTTTATATCCTTCTAGTTTTTTAATCAAAATATTATGCGGTACCAAGTCAAACACCTTACAGAAATCTAAGTATATAACAACACCATAAGTTTATCAAACAAACTTGTTATCTCATCATAGAAAGATATCAAGTTAGTTTGACAGGATCTATTTTCCATAAACCCATGCTGATTTCCATTAATTACACTACCCTCCTTTAATTCTATATTAGTCAAGTCCCATATCAACCACTCCATTATCTTGCCACTCCATTATCAGGCTGACAGGCCTATAATTACCAGGGTCATCCCATTTACCCTTTTTTTAAAATGGCACATTAGCTTTCTTCCAGTCTTCTGGAACATCCCCAGGCTCCAAGACTTATTGAAAATCAACATTAATGGTCCAGCAAGCACCTCAGTCATCTCTTTTAAAACTGGATGCAAGTTATTTGGACCAGCTGATTTTAAAAAGCCTAACTTCAGTAGCTTCTGTTTAACATCCTTCAGAGATACTAGTGGAATGGGAAGAGTGCTATCATTACCATATAATGAGACTATACCATCTGTTTTTCCCAAGCACTGATCAGAAATATTTTATTGAACACTTTTCTGTATTATTATTGATAATTTTCCCATTTCCATCTAGTAATGGACCAGTACCATTGTCAGGATTCGCCTTCTGTCCCTTTGCTTCCCTTATCAATTTTCTACAGTTCTAACTTCTGGTTTACATTCATTACTATCAACTTTCCCTTTCTTCCAGTTGTTATATATAACATTTTTATACCTGCCTTCACCTTCCCTCTAAACCAATCATATTTTTAGCCAGTACAGCCTTGCTCCTTGATTTTGACTTTTGGGGCATCCAGTAGGGTATTCTTAAATGATTCTCAATTATCATTCACATTTTCCTAATTAAATTCTTCCTCCCAATTTATTTGGCTCATAATTTTTTTCAGCTTTGTCAAACAGAGCATATATGATATGGAATCAGAGAGACAATAGATATGGAACCTCACAACATCATAGAATCATAGGACTGGAAGGGACCTTGAGAGGTCATCTAGTCCAGTAGTCCCCTGCACTCATGGCAGGACTAAGTATTATCTAGACCATTCCTGACAGGTGACATATTTACATATTTTTGCTTTTCAGAGCAAAACCTCACTTCAACAGGATGGTCTGGCCCCTTTAAGGAGTATGGGGGCTCAGGACCAGCCACCCCTGTTCCATGACATCACCCCTTTAAGGAACAGGTGTTTAGGGGAGCAGCAGACAATCTGGTAAATGTGAACCAGGATAAAAACCTCAGCTGTTAACGAACCAGGGGGAAAGAGGACAGACAGCTTGGAGAGGAGCCTGTCTGCCAACCAACACAGTCCTGGAAGGAGGGCAGTGGAATGCCTTAACTAGGGGGAAGCTGTAGTTGTGAGTCCAGGGACCTGTAGTGAAGGAGACTTGGGGGAAAAGACTCTCCAGGGGCTGCAGTGGGACTGAGAGATCTCCCTGGCTCAGCAGTAACTGAAGAAAGAACTGGAACCTGAAGCCCTGGATTGAGGGTGAAATTGGAAACCCCCAGAGGGAAGGGTTTGGGCCTTAAAGGCCAAAGTAGATTTTATTTCCTAAAGACTTACTAAACTGAACCCCAGGAAGGGGAACTTTACTTTAAGTATGCGGGGCTATGAACCCATTATTGAAAAAACTAGGAGGGAAATGAGGGTAGGGTGCCTGCAAGGCCATGACACAAAGGGGTGTGCTCTGGGATGGGACCCTGCCATAAGAACCTCTCACTTTGTGGAGAGTCAGGAAGGCACAGACATTTTCCTTGGCTGTGAGATGTTCACCCTGCCGAGCTAGCATACGGAGGGACAGGAACAACTAGAGTTCCAGCTCCAGTTTTTGGAAATGCCCCAGCAGCAGCCACAACATGTCAAGGAGATCCAGCAACTGGAAAGGATTGGCTGCAGTAGATACAAAAAGGGTCCTGGTGCAGGATCCTGTCAATTGTGTGCACTGACTGCAGGCAAGTAAAGCATGTAAGATGGGTTTGCCCCTACATGAATAATGGGTGTAAGGCCTGCTCGGTTGCACAAAGCACCGAGAAAACTTGGGAGGGTCCAGGCTATTAAAGATACTTTACCATGGGGTGGTTGGGCCAAAACTACCGTGGAATCTAAACAAAGGACTGTGGGAAGCCATTTAGGGGCAAGGTATGAGGCTGTCAGGGCTATCTGTTTTGGTTGTGGGAAAATGGAATAAATAAGAAGGCGTTGCCCTGCTAAGAATTTGGACTTTGAATGGTTGGACTGTAGCTATGGGGAAGCTAGAAACTACAGGAATAGGTGAATTGAGTATAGTCAAGGAAAAAGGCCCCGGGATGTAAGCTTAAAGGTGACAGGATGGCCAAGAGTTTTAAACTCCCCATTGATTAAGGGAGATACCCCGACTCTATTCTCAGCCCCATAGGGAGAGAGTTGGGGGGAATTTGGATACCTTTTTAAAGAAACTCCATCACACCTAGAAGCCAGAAGGACCTCTATATAAGTAGGGTCCAACCAGCTGCTCAGAAAGGCAGTAGGACTTCTGGGCTAGGGATGCCAGGAAAAAGATAGAACTTGGCTCAAAGGCTCTAGAGGGGACAGGGATACAATGGCAACAAGAACCCTGATGTTGCTGTCAAACAGTTCAACAAATAGCAGGCCTAGACAAAGACTTTCTGTCAGGAATTGGATGACCACACAAAGATTCTTAAGGCACAGATCCAAGGAACAGGGGGGGAACATTCCCAGGCTGGGGTGGGGGTGAGGCACTGACCACTCAGCAGAAATTAACCAAAGGCTGAATGCACAAAAGGAGTTACACATTGTGAAACAGTACCTAACTTTTAGGTGCCTAGAAAATCACAGGAACAACATTGCATTCCAAAAACCTAAGTTAGGCACTTAGGCTCCCTATAAAATGAATGGAGAGAGATAGGCACCTGAGACTGTGGCCTTGTCTACACTAACGGGTCAGTTGACCTAAGTTATGTTACTCCAGCTATATGAATAACGTAGCTGGAGTCAACAAAGTGTAGGTCGACTTACCTTACTCCTCTCATTCCAGTGGAGTACCGGAGTCAACCAGAGAGTCCTCTGAGGTCGATTTAGCAAGTAGACCTGCTAAATCGACCCCCGCTGAATTGATCGCAGCAGCCTGTGATTCACATAAGTGTAGACATGGCCTGTGATTCACAAAAGCCAGCATGATTGGAGGCTCCCTACCTAAGCTAGCCAATGGGAGATGCCAACAACAGGGGTGCAATGCTAAGCCCCACCCCTCTCTCAGAGATAGGCACCTAAGTCCAGACTGCAGGGAGGCATCTATCCTTGGTTAGTGATTCACAGCCAGTTAGGCGCCTACACTGTTTTGTGAGAAGCTGGCCAGAGAAGGAGGTGGTGACAATGGTGGCAACCTTATTCTAGCCCTGTGGTTAAAGCACTCAGCTAGGATGTATGAGACCCAGGTTCAATTCCTCCCTCAAGCAGAGAGGGAGAAAGGATCTGAAAAGGGGTCTCCCACACCTCTCAGGAGCAGACCTCTAACCACTGAGCTATGGGATATTCTGATGTGGGAGTCCCTCAGTCTCTTCTGTTGAAGCTATTCCACTGTGAATAAATAATGAAAATGTCACTGGAGCAGAGGGCTTGGACCCAGGGTCTCCCACCTCCTAAGTGGGTGCCCTTACCACAGGACTACAGAGTCATTCTCACGCTCTGTCTCTCTGGCCCAGTGACTGTTCCACTATGGATAAATACTTAATAGTCATTAGGTCAGAGAAAACAAGAGATGCCATAGTCCAGTGGTTAGGGCACCCACCTGGGAGGTGGGAGACCCTGGGTCCAATCCCCGTGCTCCAATCACTCTTTCAGGTAGGTGGTCTCTGAGTAAGCCTATCAGATCACGCCCACATGTGACTTAGGTGTCTGAATGCCTATCTTCCCCTGAATCACTCTGGGACTTAGGTGGGAGATAGGCATCCAGACGCCCCAAGGAGGCAGCAGTGCCCATGCCCAGAGGCAGAAACATAGGTGTGTAGGGAATTTTACTCTGAAAATTTAGGTGCTGAGTAAGTTTAGGTGCCTACAGGGATTAGGCAGGAGTTTTGTGCATCGCAGTAAAGCCAAAACCGGGACTTAGGCCCCTAATTTCTTTTGTGCATTCAGCCCCAAGAGAACAAAAGCAGACCCCAAAATGGCAAAGCAGGCATGGAAGAGCGAATGTGCTATGATGGCAAATGAGGTTAAGATGTTTCTGCATGGCAAAGAAACACTTGGCATGAGTGGAAGAAAATGACAGAATGGGAAGTCAGCTCGGATAGAAGCTCAGGGCAGGTGAACCAATTGGAGACCAAGTCACCTAAGTCAGTGGACAACCTGGCAGAACTGGGTTCCTGACTGCAGAGAATGCAGGAGTTCCTACTAGGGTGACCAGATGTCCCAATTTTATAGGGACAGTCCCGATTTTTGGGTCTTTTTCTTATATAGGCTCCTATTACCCCCTGTCCCGATTTTTCACACTTGCTGTCTGGTCACCCTAGTTCCTGCAGAAAGAAACACACCAGAAACTGAGTCTGAGGGCCAAGGTGGAACAAATGAATGATGAGAAGAACCATTTAAAAGAGCAGTTGTGTGAACAAGCAAAGGTAAACAGGAACCTTAAGAAAGAATTTTCCAATCTAAAGACAGACAGGTGGAGTCAGAAGACCCAGTGTTCTGGAGAAGAACTATTCACGCACTATAGAGATAAGTGGAAACATACAGAAATATAGGTATGGGAGCCAGAGACAGAGATCCTCTCCTTAAGCAGAGCAATGGAGGAAGCTGTGAAGCAGAAGCTCAAGCTACAGAATGTCAACCATATCCTGGAGCAGCATGTTACCAAGATGGAAAAGGAGCCGCAGGCTAAGGCCAGTGAGCTTTGGGAACTGGCCAACAAGGCAGTAACATTGCACACCCTAGAGAAGAAGCTGGGTTGCAGGGAAAGCTGATCCGGGATGGTAGAAGTTCCTGACTCAGACACAGGAGCATTTGTGGAGAGGTGTGATAAAATGGTGAGCATGGAAATAAATTATCAGGAGGCTTGTGTCAATACAGAGTTAACTGACAGATTGGGTCTCCAAGAAGACTTTTTGAGAAGAGTAGTTGGTTGCCCGTCAAGGGACTCGGTATCCCGTGGCACAAACCCTGGGTTGTGTGCAAGATAGAAGCAGCAGTAATGGCAGTAGCCTTGCAAAAAGAGCTGGAATTATGCAGGGATGAGAAACTGAAACTACTTCAAAAGAAAGATTAGCTGTGCAATAAGATACACCAGCTGCTTGAAGACAAGAGTGGCCCTGCTGTGGATGTAGAAACACGGGTCCCTGAAGAAGCAGAAGTTAAAAAGGAGAAGGTAGCTGTTGTGTATTTGGTTGCTGTAGTAATAGAATCTTGTTGTTGCTATGGCAACTGAGTTAGGTTATTAGGGGATAGCGCAGCCGGTTTTGGCTGGTTGTTCGTTAATTCAGTGTGTGGCAATAAATGGCTGCTTTTCAAGGTCTACAGCTCTCTGTGTCTCAAGTGATTTCTTCCTAAAACTGCTGCCCCCAAGGATACAACAACGTGGCGACGAGGATGGGATCCTTGTGCTGCCCCAGCAACAGAAGAAGGTAGAAGTCAAGGTTAAAAATAAATAAATAAATAAAATAAAACCTTTTCGCTGTTGGAAGAGGGTGCAAACTGGCTTGTCTGCACTGACGGCGCAAACTGAAACTAAAACCCTGGCTACACTTACGGGGCCGCTGGAACCTTTTGAGGAGACTACAGTGCAATGGCACGTATATACTGAGTGTTTTGAGCTTTTTGTTATTGCAAATGACATTACAGAAGAGAAGAAGGTGCCAATATTCTTAAGTGTAGGGCCGGCTCTTGGTTTTTTTGCTGCCCCAAGCAAAAAAATTTTTGCCTGCCCCCCACCCCAGCCCTGGGCTCTCCCCCTCCCCACCCCCAACTGCACCCTCCTGCTGCCCCAGCCCTGGGTCACTGGTAACTCGCTCCCAGGGCGGGTCATTCAGCAGGAATTTTGGATGTGCACAGAACACAGACAGGATTGGTTCCCATATGGTTACAGAACTGCAGTAAAGTGGAACAATTTTCAGCTTGTGTGACTGGAGGATAGCTGGATGCATATTATAAGACTGTCCTACATAAATGAGGAAAAGTTGAGGTGCCTTTATTATTCTTTTGTTCCATTCTTTGTTTCTATGGGGAATGCACTATCATGGTCTTCCTTTTAAACAAATAAAACTAAAACTTAAAAAAAAAAAAAAAAAAGCAATGGCTGTTGAAAATAGCAATTCCAGTCCTAATAACCACTGGGAAGCATTTCTTGCTCAATTTATTCTACTTTTTCTACAGCAAGTTACAGTGGATCAGTATATTTGATTTGGGGGAAATGAAGTAACAGCTGCCCAAATTGAGCTTGAGCACTCCTGAATTTTGAGGGTATTCAAATCTGGAAGGCAGGTGCTAGATTCCCTTTCTGAATATTAGCTATATCTGAAAAGGAAAAGTCAATTTCTGCTTCCATGGCTCAGAAGTGGAAATCCTCCTAAGTGCCTGGTACTGTATCTAAAGCTGCCCAGGTCCAGAGCCTCCCCTCCCTTACTTTTCATTTTAAGTTCTAGTGGGATCCACATACCTCCCTTGCTAGGCTTCAGATAGAGAGGTGCACCGTCCATTTAGTCCCCCCAATTTCTTCTTTGGGGGAGAGCCCAGGGCTGGGGCAGCAGGGGGTGCGGGTGGGGGCCAGAGCTGGGGCGGCAGGAGGTGCGGGGGGGGGGGGAAGAGCCCAGGACTGGAGCAGCAGGAGGTGCGGGTGGGGGGACAGCCCAGGGCTGGGGGAGCAGGGGAGTGCAGGTGGGGGCCAGAGCTGGGGCTGCAGGGGGTGTGGGCGGGGGACAGCCCAGGGCTGGGGTGGCAGGAGGTGCGGATGGGGGCCAGAGCTGGGGCGGCCGGGGATGCGGGGGTGGGGGGGAGAGCCCAGGGCTGGGGCGGCAGGAGATGCGGGTGGGGGGAGAGCCCAGGGCTGGGGCAGCAGGGGAGTGCAGGTGGGGGCCAGTGCTGGGGCGGCAGGGGGTGTGGGTGGGGGAGAGCCCAGGGCTGGGGCAGCAGGAGGGTGCAGGTGGGGGCCAGAGCTGGGGCGGCAGGAGGTGTGGGGGGGGGGAAGAGCCCAGGACTAGGGTGGCAGGGGGTGCGGGGGGGGGGGAAGAGCCCAGGACTGGGGCAGCAGGGGAATGCAGGTGGGGGCCAGATCTGAGTTGGCAGGGGGTGTGGGAGGGGACGCCCAGGGCTGGGGCAGCAGGTGGGGGCCAGATCTGAGTTGGCAGGGGGTGTGGGAGGGGACGCCCAGGGCTTGGGCAGCAGGAGGGTGCAGGTGGGGGCCAGAGCTGGGGAGGCAGGGGGAGGAAGAGCCCAGGGCTGGGGCGGCAGTGGAGTGCAGGTGGGGGCCAAAGCTGGGGCAGCAGGGGGTGTGGGCAGGGGAGAGCCCAGGGCTGGGGCTGCAGGGGAGTGCAGGTGGGGGCCAGAGCTGAGGCAGCAGGGGGTGTGGGCGGGGGAGAGCTCAGGGCTGGGGCAATACAGGGGTGCGGGGGGAGCCCAGGGCGGGGGGGAGATGGCAAAAAACCTAGAGCTGGCTCTGTTCCTACCATTCACAGCAAGCTGCAGATTTCAGTTCCATACTCCTTCCCCCACCCTTTCCTATTGCTAGTGGCCAAGGGAATGCTGGGAAATGTAGTTCTTCCCTGCTCCAGAGCTGGCTCTATAGGCAGGGAGCTAACCAAGGAACTACAGCTCCCAGGGCCCCCTGTTGGTTCTCAGCTCCCATGCTGGATTCTTGCGCCCCTTGCAAATCTGCCGCCCCAAGCAACTGCTTGCTTTGCTGGTGCCTAGAGCCGGCCCTGCTTAAGTGTTGTAGGGGCTAAGACCTACTCCCTGCTACGCAGCTTACTACACCCTCTTAAGCCAGAGCCCAAATCTTACAGTGACGTTGTGGAAATCCTGGGGTCCCATGTTTCTCCAAAACCACTGGTAATTGCTGAAAGATATAGGTTCCACAAAAGAGACCAAAAAGAAGACGAAACAGTTGTACAATTTGTAGCAACTTTGAAAAAGCTTACGGAACACTGTGAATTTAAGGAGATATTAAATGACGCCCTATGTGATTGGTTAGTGTGTGGCCTGCACAGTGAAGCTATACGGAAGCGCCTATTGACAGAGGCTCAGCTTACCTTACAGAAGGCCGTTGATATTGCGGTCTCCATGGAACTGGCTACAAAGGAGGCACAACACATTGGTGCATCCCCTAGGATGCATAAGGTGTCACAAGAACCTACCCACAAAACTGTGGGGAATCGGGAATGTTATCGCTGTGGTAAGCCGGGTCACCATGCATCAGAATGCTGATGTAAGGACCTGGTATGTCAACATGGGGGCAAAAAAGGACACATTGAGTGTGCCTGTAAACAAACGAAAAAGATGCCTGCAGTCTGACGGACCAAAAAGGAAAATCTGCATACCCTTGAGTAAACAGAGTTTCATCTAATGGAGAATGCAATGGTGTGAACTGCTGAGAGCATATTACATCAAAGTTCTGTGCTGAGCGCTGGTTACCTGCTTGCTTCTAGGTGCAGGTAAAGGTTAAATTTTACTAGCACTTTGGGGAGTAGGGCTGAAGACAGTCTTTGCTCTTTGTGTTTGGGAACAGTGGGGCAGGAAGCTTTTTGTGTGTGGTTTTTTTTTCAGTTGTTTTTTCTGTTTTAAAATGAACTGCACCACACAGTTGAATTCGACACAGGCAAGCAAAATCTGTTACTTGACCTACTGTCACTCTGACAGCCCCCTCGCAGCATCACCATAAATGAGATCTTCCTCTGAAAACCAATTAATTAATGAATACAGTACAGATTAACTAAATATTAACTAAAATGTGTATTTTGATGCTCACAGATACCGCTGTTGCATGAGGGCTGGTCTAAAACAGGTGCACTGTTTTAATTCACACCACTGAAAGTTGCACCTTCCCTGTGAAATCAGAGACAGTGTTTACACAAAGCACAAACTAGCAGCAAAAGCATTCCTATCCCTTCAGAGTATGCAAGTCATCTCACATTAACAGCTTTCTGTCATCTCCTGTTAGCATCACATCCCACTATTATTCCTTTTTACTAATACACTATGAATGGGGCTAATATTGTAACATTTCACATTAGCTAAGAAGGAATCTTAATTAGATCTGATGGGTAACTGCTAATATAACATGATAAGCCCCCTGGATAAGCACGCTATATGTTTTCTCCACTTTTCCAGACTCCTTTAAACCTATTCAAAGAATAAGGAAAGTGACCTTGAAAAGAAATCTAGACTTCCTCCTACCACTATCAAAAGTTTCTGCTGTTCTGAGTGATCTCAGGGCCCACCCTCTATAAACACTTCCTCTTGCTCTGTCTTGTAACATTATATAAAAGCATGTATTGTATTAATTTACACTAAACTGTGTTGTCCAGCCTTTTTTAAAATAAGAATGTTGTGCTCGGGAAAAGAGCCAGATTGACAGCCTTGAAGCCTGCAGTCTAGAATTCACAGAGCAATATTGCATGGGCAGCACTGCTCCAAATTTTCAACAACTGCACTAATGTGGGGGTGCCCAACTTATGATCGACCTCATCCCACCAGCACATTTCATAAGGTCTGCAGCTGCTTCAACACAATATACTAATGGCCGATTCGTTAGCGTTTTGTCATGTTTACATCATTTTAGTTTACCCAAGTGTGTAAATAGACAGTGCTGTACACAGAAATAACCTTTCCAAATACATACAAAACAAGCTGAACTTAAAATATAAATCAATACAGGGGATTTTAAATCTTATCAAAATATGTAGAATCTATTTGGCCCACACAAGGTTGTGCTTAGGTTTATATGGTCCTCCTGTATAATAAGGCTGAGCAGCACTGCACTAATGTAGCCCTCTCTACCCTTAAACTGGAGAGTCCAACTCCTGAGTAATGGGATAGTACCTACATAATACTATACTATTTTTTTTTCTGGGCTGTATCCTCAGGTTGTGTAAATTTGTATAACTCCATTGACTTCAATCGAGCTATGCTGACTTACACCACCTTAGGATCTGGCCCTCTGTTGAGAGCTAGTTTACATTTATTTATTAATTTGTTCAGTGCTTATTCCCACAACACATAAACTCTAACATAAATTAAAATTAATAACACATAAACTATGCAATTTTACCCACAGTGGGGACCATACAACTACCAGTACTGCAGTAAAGTAAAATAAATTAAGAACATCTGAAGGGGAAAAACACAGCAATCCAACACTTTTCAAGGTATTATTATTCTAGGAAGCCAAATCTACAATAAGTAGATGCTTAAAATGTCTGGTATCACATGGCATCAGATATTTTAAGTATGCTGCAGCTCCTTTCTGCCACCCTGCCTCCAGACCAGAACCCTCCACCCACAGCCTCACCCTTCCCTCTTCATATTCAGATTTCAGTATTTGCCAAATACCGAACACAGACTATTCAATATTGAGCAAATTCAACAAATGTTGCTAGAGCCATCCCTATTGTTTACTGATTCAATTGAATTTCCTGGAATAGTACCTATAATGTAACTGATTAGCCATCTCCCCATAATCCATGTGTAACAATTAAGAAGCAACCTCTTTTGTGTTTTAATTGTTTAGATTTTAATTGTAAAATCTTCATTACAGAAATGGACCTGGCCTTGCCTTGCACAGAGAATTATGCTGTGCATTGTACAAATGAATTGCTCATTTGCATGTTAATAAAGTCAGCTTCAAGAAAGGTGTTACCCAAACACTCTTTAGTAACACACCAAAAAGCTAATTGAAGAATATGCATGACATTTTGTCCCTAGTGAACAACAAGAGTGGAAGAACTCATCTGAAATGGACAAGGATAGGAATCAAACTTAGGAGGTGAATTATTAAACAGAATGTATAATAATCATACAACAACATATGTCTGATGTCAGAAGAAGAAGGAAAATATATTTTGTGTGTATATTACTAATTTCAAATAGGAGGATGGCTTAGTCAAAATGAATATCTTACACTGACCCAACTTTAAGGAATTCACATGTTTTGCAATTGTGACACCTTTGCATTACACAGAAAAGGAGGGCAAGGTAATGTAATATCTTTTATTGGACCAACTTCTGTTGGTGAGAGAGACAAGTTTTCGAGCTTACACAAAGCTTGAAAGCTTGTCTCTCTGACCAAGTGAAGTTGGTCCAATAAAAGATATTACCTCACCCACCTTGTCTCTCTAATATCCTGGGACCAACACAGCTACAACGACACTGCATACAACCTTTGCATTAAAAGCAGGGGGAGAACTGGGGGAGACTATATCAGAACTGAACTTTACAGTTACTTGTCTTCCTGATTTGTCATGTGCCAAGGTAGCTTGGACAGGTTGATAGATAACAGTCAAGTGTCAAAGAGCTTAACAGTTATGGGGGCTGGGAGGAAGTGATATTATTTCTACTCTTTCCTATGTAATTGAAGTTTATTGTAGTAGCTGATAGGATGTGTATGTGGAATCCTTATTAAATGATTATGATTTTAACTATCCCTTTAATTTCTGTTTTCTTATTGTAGTCTTAAAATAAATATATATTTAGTTTATCTTCTTTGAATTGGGTTTTGACTGTTAAACAGGTAACTGACTAGCTAGTTAATAGTTGCACAGAGAAGAGGTACTGTAATTTCTGCATGTAAGTATGGCCACAGAGATTCCTACAGGAACAGTGCAGACACAAATTGGGTGAAGATCCTGACAACAGCAAGGCACCATCATGTCCTGGCAGATTGATGCATACAAGGCTGTGCTATTTTCATTCCTCTTCTGAGGCCTGGTCTACACTACCCGCTGGAATCGGCGGGTAGAAATCGACCTCTCGGGGATCGATTTATCGCGTCCCGTCAGGACGCGACAATCGATCCCCGAATCGACGCTCTTACTCCACCAGCGAAGGTGGGAGTAAGAGCCGTCGACGGGAAGCCGCGGAGGTCGATTTTGCCACCGTCCTCACAGCGGGGTAAGTCGGCTGCGATACGTCGAATTCAGCTACGCTATTCGCGTAGCTGAATTTGCGTATCTTAAATCGACCCCCGCCTGTAGTGTAGATGTAGCCTAAGTGATAGCAGATGTCAGGGCTTTGCACATTAGCATTCCGTTGGAAAATAAATTAGTGATGGTGAGTCTAAATATATTCTTATCATAAATTGTTTTATTTAAACTATATACCCACCAGTCCTTGCATGGAGGCGGATACAAATGGCATGCAGACAAACCCCTCTTTCAGGAATCTCAGCCCAAATGCCCAAAAATGCTCAGGGAGCAACACTGCCCCAAGCATTTCCTGCAGTTAGAGAAATTAAGGCAGAGAGCAAACAATCTTGCTGTTCGCCACAGCTTTCCCCAGAAGATCTGTATTACCAAACTAACCTACAACAACATTTCTTCAAAGAGTGATGTGACGTTATCTGATTAAAATATGACCATATAGATCATTGTTGCGACCACTGTTATATATTTGCAACAAATCTTGTACACAATGTGGCATGTAAGATGTCTATGAAAAGGTTATGATTTGCTGGTTATGATTATGCTATCTGTAGGCATGTGTCATTTTTGTATTTGAAGTTATGAATATTGGCTCTATACCTGGATTCACCAAGGGCAAGTCATGCCTGACCAACCTGATTGCCTTCTATGATGAGATAACTGGCTCTTTGGATATGGGGAAAGTGGTGGACGTGATATATCTTGACTTTAGCAAAGCTTTTGATACGGTTTCCCACAGTATTCTTGCCAGCAAGTTAAAAAAGTACGGATTGGATGAATGGACTATAAGGTAGATAGAAAGCTGGCTAGATTGTTGGGCTCAACGGGTAGTGATAAACAGCTCAATGTCTAGTTGGCAGCCAGTATCAAGTGGAGTGCCCCAGAGGTCGGTCCTGGGGCCGGTTTTGTTCAACATCTTCATTAATGATCTGGACGATGGGATGGATTGCACCCTCAGCAAGTTTGCGGATAACTATAAGCTGGGGGGAGAGGTAAATAAGCTGGAGGGTAGGGAGAGGTGTGACCTAGAAAAAATAAATCTGATGAGGTTCAACAAGGACAAGTGCAGAATCCTGCACTTAGGACGAAAGAATCCCATGCACTGCTACAGGCTGGGGACCGACTGGCTAAGCAGCAGTTCTGCAGAAAAGGACATGGGGATTACTATGGACGAGAAGCTGGATATGAGTCAACAGTGTTCCCTTGTTGCCAAGAAGGCTAACAGCATATTGTGCTGCATTAGTAGGAGCATCGCCAGCAGATCGAGGGAAGTGATTATTCCCCTCTATTCGGCACAGGTGAGACCACATCTGGAGTACTGCATCCAGTTTTGGGCTCCCCACTACAGAAAGGATGTGGACAAATTGGAGAGAATCAAATGGAGGGCAATGAAAATGATTAGGGGGCTGGGGCACATGCCTTATGAGGAGAAGCTGAGGGAACTGGGCTTGTTTAGTCTGCAGAAGAGAAGAGTGAGGGGGGATTTGATAGCAGCCTTCAACTAACTGAAGGGGGGTTCTAAAGAGGATGGAGCTCGGCTGTTCTCCGTGGTGGCAGATGACAGAACAAGGAGCAATGGTCTCAAGTTGCAGGGGGGGAGTTCTAGATTGGATATTAGGAAAAACTATTTCACAAGGAGGGTGGTGAAGCAATGGAATGGGTTACCTAGGGAGGTGGTGGAATCTCCATCCTTAGAGGTTTTTAAGGCCTGGCTTGACAAAGCCCTGGCTGGGATGATTTAGTTGGGGTTGGTCCTGCTATGAACAGGGGGTTGGACTAGATGACCTCCTGAGGTCTCTTCCAACCCTAATGTTCTATGATTCTATGATTTCAAATGTTTGCTCCTGGGGTAACACCTACCATAGGCACCGACTCCGTGGGTTCTCTGGGGCTGGAGCACCCACAGGAAAAAATTAGTGGGTGCTCTGCACCCACCGGCAGCCAAGCTCCCCTCAGCCCCCATCCCACCTCACCGCCTCCTCTGCTTCTGCCTCCTCCCCTGAGTATGCCGTGTCCCCACTCCTCCACCTACCTTCCAGCGCTTGCCACCACCAAACAGCTGGGAGGGAGGGGGGAGGAGTGGGAACATGGCATGCTCAGAGGAGGAGGCGGGGAAGAGGCAGGGATTTGGGGAACGGGTTGGAATGGGGGCAGAGTTGGGGTGGGGACTTTGGGGATGGGGTAGGAATAGGGGTGGGAGGGGGCTGGGAAGGGGTTGGAATGGGGGGCAGGAGGGGGCGGGACAGGGGTGGAGTCGGGGCAGGGGTGGAGTCGGGACAGGGCCGGGCAAAGGGGGGTCGAGCACCCACCGGCGCCAGTAGAAGTTGGCGCCTATGACACCACAAGGGAGCTAGCCAGCACATCTTGGAAGGACTATTCAAATTGAGTGGCCCATCAAAAGGACACTTAACTCACAATGAACCATGGACTTTCCTGCTGTGACTAAGCATGGACTAATATGCATGGACATGTGACTTGCCCATATGATTCCAAACCCCATCTTGTCACCCTTAATTTTCCACTAACTGTGCTGAGGGCTTTGTCTGAAACAATGGGTTTCCCTCCACATGGCAGAAGCTATAAAAGGCCCTGAAAACACCTACATTTGGCCTCTTTTCTGTTCCAGCCTCTGGACTATGAACTTATATTAATGGAAGCATTCTAACCAAGGAATTGAGGACCTTCCAATGATTTGGAAGCAGCCAGAGACTTATAGAATCATAGACTTTAAGGTCAGAAGGGACCATTATGATCATCTAGTCTGACCACCTGCACAATGCAGGCCACAGAATCTCACCCATCCACTCCTGTATCAAACCCCTAACCTATGTCTGAGCTATTGAAGTCCTCAAATCGTGGTTTAAAGACTTCAAGGGACAATGAGGAGGGCATACAAGTTTTTAGGATTTTGAAAAAAGATGCAAAAATTATGGGATACAGATACCTTTATGGGATGGAGACATTTGCAAACTGAGAAGTTGACCCCATGCTCCCAGTCACCGCTGAGTTGACTTGTTTTCGCCCCATCATACATTGGCAAAACTTCCTAACAGTGGCGAGTTGCACAGTGGGATGCCTACCCCTAGTGTGCCACACTGCATTGACACAAGCACACCTAGTGAGTACACACACCACCAACACAAGGAGTCAAGTATGCACACATGCAAGTGAAGTACTAACTGCAGCAGCTGTATATCCACGTAACTTGAGTCAACATAAGATTGTAGTGCAGACATGGCCTCAGACTATCATCACCATCAATCACTTCCATCAGCCCTCCTTTACCAAAAAATTATTTGAAAATTGATAGGCTATGAGGTATGTCATCTAGGTCAATACACTCTGGTGCACCAATAGTCAGCAAGTTCTAGATTCAGGGGCCCCACAGTGAAAAATATCTGGCTTCCAGTCCCCTCCCAATTCTAATTAGGATCCTATGAGTTCAGGTGCCTCAGCTGATCTCAGTGGAGCAGACAGGCAATCTGATTTCACTTCTGATTGTACGAGGAGAGAGGCAGTCCCTGAGATACCTAAAAACAAAATATTTAGACCTTAATAGACTAAATTCAACAACCTAAATTGCACATAGAATTAAGCTGCAAAGTGCAAACTAATACAATTAATGCAGAATGAGTATAATACACACTCTGTGAGAAGCACCATCAAGCAGGCAGCCATGTTCTGCAATAGCTGATGTTTCTGGGTGTATTGCAGGTGTTACCCAATGTAGAAAGAATTGCAGGAATCCAATATGGAAATGACAAAAGCATGGATTACTGTGGTGAACACCACATCCAAAATAAAAGGATGCAACTTCCTGGCCAAGAATAAATGGCAAAACCCACTCTGAGCCATTGCTAACTAGATTTCTAGGAGCACCTGAAGATCCCACAGAAACTGTGGATTAAACTATTCTATAGAAACTAAAATCTATGAATCACAGAAACAAAAAATGATCCAACATTCTAGTTTTAGAAAAAGGACACTACTTCTGCCATTTCTTCCAATTATTTCTCCCATCCAACCAGAATAATCTCAATGTTACCCAAGCATCATAACTCCTAGCAACTGAACCATCTGAAGACACCCACAGGTGAAACTGCCTCACTATGTTCCCTAAAAGCTTCATGTACACATTGAAAAGGAGGGTAAGAATAGTAATCCACAAGTCCCCTTGGGCTGATAAGAAACCATCCAATGCTAAATCCTTTCACAGAAAAAGGAATTAAGTCAATCAAATCCAACTCTCTCCAACCTGGCCAGTGTTAACAGCCATGTCAATAATCTTATTTTAAGACCTTCAAAGGCAGCTGATAGAAAAATGGGTTTCCCTCCACATGGCAGAAGCTACAAAAGGTCCTGGAAATATCTCCATTTTGCCTCTTTCCTGCTCAAACCTCTGGACTATGAACTTTTACTAATGGGGGCATTGTAACCAAGGGACTGAGGTCCTTCCAATGATTTGGAAGCAAGCAGAGACTTGACTTAAGCCAGCAGTTTATTCCATCACTACTACAAGTCTGAACCAAGAACTTTGCAATTATTGTATGTATTTGATTCCCTTAACCAATTTTAACTCTCACCTTTCTTTCTTTCTTTCTTTCTTTCTTTCTTTTTATAAACAAACCTTTAGATTCTAGATACTAAAGGATTGGCATCAGCGTGGTTTTTGGGTAAGATCTGAGTTATATATTGACCTGGGTGTGTGGCTGGTCCTTTGGGATCAGAAGAACCTTTTATTTGAAGAGATTGTTTTTAAAGAACCACTCATCTCTAAGTCTAGTGTTTTCGGTGGTAATACAAGGACTGGAATGCCTAAGGAAACTGCTTTTATGACTTCTTGTTAGCCAGTATGGTGAAGCAGAAGTTTACTTTTGTTGCTGGTTTGGTATATCCTATGGGGGATTAGCCATCCATCTTGGGGTGTATCTACCCTATTTCTCAGCGGTTTGTCCTGAATTTGGCATTCTCAGTTGTGGCCCACTGAGGCACGGTTTCAACTGAACATTGCTCACATGAAAAAAACAAAACAAACAAAAACCCAAAATAAAACTGAAAAACCATGAGTAACAGTGCCATGTAGTGAGTCTCGCCATAAAAATATTGCAGCACATGGAGTATCAGAAGGAATGAGGTGAGACTACATTATCTAAAAATCCAACAAACTTTCATGCAGCCGGAGCCCTTACATGGTAGTGCCTGACTCCCTTAGAGTTGGTAACAGGAGGCATCACTCACCACAAAAGAACACTTGTTTCAATTCCCTTTTCCCAGCATCTTTTTTAAATCACAACCATAGAATATCAGTGTTGGATGGGACCTCAGGAGGTCAGCTAGTCCAACCCCCTGCTCAAAGCAGGACTAATCCCTAGACAGATTTTTGCCCCAAATGCCTAAATGGCCCCCTCAAGGATTGAACTCACAACCCTAGGTTTAACAGGCCAATGCTCAAACCATTGAGCTATCCCTCCCCACAGCTGCAACCCAGATACCAGGAGAGGGGAGGCCCACTAACATATGAACTCTGCATGTAGAGTATTAGATTGATGAGCATCATGAGTAAACCCACTTGAATAAAAGGGGGATTGTAACAGCTCTTTGGAGATATTTACAAAATATTTTTCAACATGGTGACTTCTGCAGCAAAAGACCAGTTACCAGAGAACAAGACAGCCTGGACAGCAGCAGGACTGGCTGTTCATTCATCTTGTAATGCTTCTCCTCCTAATAAGCACCCGGAGCAAGAAGCCACAATCACTATATTTCTTCACATTTTTCTTTTGACTCACAGTGGTGACACTTAGCCAGGGTTAAATGTGATCACTTTACAGCAGGCTTGAAGAAGTAATGGCAATCTGCAGCTTCAGGTAACCAGCAGAAATAATACATAGCACCACCACAACAGGGGGATAAAAGCTCTATTTATATTTCTTCCTGCTGACACATGGAATAGTGAACACTTCAGCCAAAGTGAAGCACATAAACAGCTGCTCAGCAGCTGAGATTTCATGGAGGGCTTAGGAAGTGCAGTCAAAGAATACACATTTAATACAGAGAAAAGAGTGCAGCTAAAGGATGTTTAAGTATGCTGCATGTATCGTTATTTCATTGTACTAGTCAGACAGATATACATTCCGGGTTATACTCTCAAAACCTGAAGGTGAAGATGTGTGTGCAAAAAAAATGCATGTACACGTGTACCTACAATTACACTAGCATTTACTACCACTGCATGTGCAAATTGTGTAATTGTGCATCCAAATATGTACTTCGCACCCTTGTACCTTTTTGCATCAGTGATTCCTCAGTTTGCACCTCCAGTGACACAATTCAATGACAGTGCAAGGAGGATCATATTTCTATATGAATCAAATACATTAACTCTGCCCATAAATTGAACCCCTCCCAATCAGCCTTCAGATCAAGATATTGCACAGGTGTAACAGCTTAAAGATAGCTTCACTCAATATTTTTGAACAGGTTCTAATGAGTCATGATGGGCAAATGCTCCCTTTCCCTAAAGTGCTTTCTCATGGGGTCTGAAACCCACAACTCAATTCTCAATCCTTTCTCCTCTGCTATTTTGGCCAAGGAGATATAGTGAGATATTACTGGTCCCACTGACACCATTCTGCTGATCACATTTAATTAGATATAATTTTCTCAGAAGCCACTGCCTGTGCTGCCAACAAGACATCTCAATAACTGAGAGAAATTACTGCATAGATATAAAGCAGCAACCTCACGTTCATGTAAGACAGACATAACATTGACAAGAGAAGGAATATCCCTAACTGGAAATCAGACTTCACCCTGTGTTGAGGACATCTGCCTTCCAGTAGTCGAGATGGTCTGAGGTCTTGGGTTTCAATTGGACTCATTGCTGCTCTTAGGTAAACAGTGATAAGAAATGCCTTCTTCCACTTTCAGCTAGCCAGGAAATTGCATCTGTTTCTCTCAGAAGCAGGGCCGGCTCTAGGCACCAGCAAAGCAAGCAGTTTCTTGGGGCGGCAGATTTGCAAGAGGCACAAGAATCCAGCATGGGAGCTGAGAACCAACAGGGGGCCTTGGGAGCTGTAGTTCCTTCGTTAGCTCCCTGCCTATAGAGCCAGCCCTGGAGCAGGGAAAGAACTACATTTCCCAGCATTCCCTTGGCCACTAGCAACAGGAAAGGGTGGGGGAAGGAGTATGGAACTGAAATCTGCAGCTTGCTGTGAATGGTAGGAACAGAGCCAGCTCTAGGTTTTTTGCCATCTCCCCCCCGCCCTGGGCTCCCCCCGCACCCCTGTATTGCCCCAGCCCTGAGCTCTCCCCCGCCCACACCCCCTGCTGCCTCAGCTCTGGCCCCCACCTGCACTCCCCTGCAGCCCCAGCCCTGAGCTCTCCCCCGCCCACACCCCCTGCTGCCTCAGCTCTGGCCCCCACCTGCACTCCCCTGCCGCCCCAGCCCTGGGCTCTTCCTCCCCCTGCCTCCCCAGCTCTGGCCCCCACCTGCACCCTCCTGCTGCCCAAGCCCTGGGCGTCCCCTCCCACACCCCCTGCCAACTCAGATCTGGCCCCCACCTGCACTCCCCTGCTGCCCCAGTCCTGGGCTCTCCCCCCCCCCCAGCACCCCTTGCCGCCCCAGTCCTGGGCTCTTCCTCCCCCCCCCCCCGAACTCCCTGCCGCCCCAGCTCTGGCCCCCACCTGCACCCCCTGCCGCACCAGCCCTGGGCTCTTGCCCCCCCCCCACCTCCTGCCGCCCCAGCCCTGGGCTATCCCCCAAAGAAGAAATTGGGGGGACTAAATGGATGGTGCACCTCTCTATCTGAAGCCTAGCAAGGGAGGTATGTGGATCCCACTAGAATTTAAAATGAAAAGTAAGGGAGGGGAAGCTCTGGACCTGGGCAGCTTTAGATACAGTACCAGGCACTTAGGAGGATTTCCACTTCTGAGCCATGGAAGCAGAAATTGATTTTTCCTTTTCAGATATAGCTAATATTCAGAAAGGGAATCCAGCACCTGCCTTCCAGATTTGAACACCCTCAAAATTCAGGAGTGCTCGAGCTCAATTTGGGCAGCTGTTACTTCATTTCCCCCAAATCAAATATACTGATCCACTGTAACTTGCTGTAGAAAAAGTAGAATAAATTGAGCAAGAAATGCTTCCCAGTGGTTATTAGGACTGGAATTGCTATTTTCAACAGCCATTGCTTTTTTTTTTTTTTTTTTTTTTTTAAGTTTTAGTTTTATTTGTTTAAAAGGAAGACCATGATAGTAAATTCCCAATAGAAACAAAGAATGGAACAAAAGAATAATAAAGGCACCTCAACTTTTCCTCATTTATGTAGGACAGTCTTATAATATGCATCCAGCTATCCTCCAGTCACACAAGCTGAAAATTGTTCCACTTTACTGCAGTTCTGTAACCATATGGGAACCAATCCTGTCTGTGTTCTGTGCACATCCAAAATTCCTGCTGAATGACCCGCCCTGGGAGCGAGTTACCAGTGACCCAGGGCTGGGGCGGCAGGAGGGTGCAGTTGGGAGGTGGGGAGGGGGAGAGCCCAGGGCTGAGGTAGGGGGCAGCCAAAAATTTTTTTGCTTGGGGCAGCAAAAAACCTAGAGCCGGCCCTGTCTGTATTCCATTATTATGCCCCTTCCCTAAAGGCTGCATGGACCTACACTGTTCTCCAGCATAACTGCATCTGACACTTGACCTGAATATGTTTCTACGGATTAGGCAGTGACATTCTCATCTGGAAGCTCAGTTTGTACAGTGCAAACTGTTACTTTGCATAGAGGGCACACTCCAGTTATTCTGAAATACTGAGTGAACATCTTCTAGGGTTTACTTCATATATCTTATACTTCTTAAGACTTAGATGACTAATGTGATATGGAGACCTTCACCTCGAGATAACAGGTTTGAACACAGCTTAAAGATGTTACCATCTCATGCTAATTTGGTGGCCTACGTGAAATGAGTTGACGGCTCTCTGTCCAATTCCTGGTGGGACAAATCTCCACATCACAAAGACCACCATAAAAAATAACACAAATTTGTCCCCTTGTTGCCAGTCACAGCACAGAAACTAAAGACTTGCTAGCCCATGAACAGCGATCTGCTCATTAGCCCCTAGATGTGGTTCCTCCAGGTCAAAGATGAGGCATAATGGCACTAGGTGGAAGCAGAAACTTACACTGTGCTATGCCTGTTCTGTTGGTAAACAGGAGACCTAATTCACAGGTTCATCAATCTGCCACCTTTCACTAGCACTAAATTCATTTCAATAACCTCATGTTCATTTCACCATATGTACATTTTATTTTTAGATTTATAAAAATGCACCCAATTATCTTGTCTCAGAGCACATGTACAACACCTAAGGAAATACACGTTTGCTCTTTTTCAGAGCAAACAAAGGGCATTTCCTAAAACAAAACAAAACCAACCCCACTCACCTTCTCAACCCCCCCCGTGAAAAGAGATTAGCCTTGTACTGTGCCCTCCAGGTCAACAAACTCATCCTCTGTCAGACCAGAGCAGGATGCAACCTTCAGAATTGAAGGCTCTCCATTAAGACTGCCTGGCCATCAGCTAAAGACTACTAATTTGATTACCTGAGCTGACCTCCACTACTACCATGTACATAAGAAGTAAGGTGATCCATCTGATAGCCAAGATCCAAGTCGTCCAGGACTTCATAGTTCAACATTAACACCTTGAATTCCATTCTGGTTTCAATGGAAAGCCAATACAGTTGTGGAAGAAGTTTTTATATGCTCCCAGTGATTAACACCACTTAACAGACAGGCCCATTCTCCACCACCTGTGACTTCCAAGTGTGCTATTGCCAACTCTGGCATTTTTATTGAGTCTAAAGGTATTTGGTGGCTTTGTTAGAGCCCCAGCTAGTGGAATCAGGTTATTAACTGAGAATCTCAGCCTTTGTTTCAAAAAGTAAATTTCTAGCCCTCATGGCTGCAGAGAAGAGTTTGAAAACATGAATCTTAACCATTCAAATACCAGAAGGCAAATAAATAGAACCCATGTTTATTATTTTTAAAATCTCATTATTTTTGAGGGCTTGACTCATGATTTTGGAACACTTGGGATTGGCGATACTTAAGAGGTTTGTGTGTTGCATCAAATAGAGCAGGGATCAGCAACCTTTGGCACGCAGCCCTCCAGGGTAAGCACCCTGGCGGGCCAGGCCGGTTTGTTTACCTCCTGCATCCGCAGGTTCGGCCGATGGTGGCTCCCACTGGCCGCGGTTCGCCACTCCAAGCCAATGGGGGCTGCGGGAAGCGGTGCAGGCCGAGGGATATGCTGGCCGCCACGTCCCGCAGCCCCCATTGGCCTGGAGCGGCGAACTGCGGCCAGTGGGAGCGCGATCAGCCGAACCTGCGGACGCGGCAGGTAAACAAACCGGCCTGGCCCGCCAGGGTGCTTACGCTGGTGGGCCGCGTGCCAAAGGTTGCCAATCCCTGAAATAGAGTATGTTGCAGTAATCCAGTCTAGAAGCCACAAAGAATAGATCACTGTTCCAAGGCCCAAATTTCCAAACAAATTATTATTTTATTTCTCCAAAACTAACCTCTGGGTTCTCTCAGAGAGGTAAAAACAGAACCACTCCAATGAAATTCCATCTACCTCAGCCAGCAAGTTACCAAAATCTCAGACAATAGGCTGCCGATAGATCTAACAGAATTAGCTTGAACATAACCATTGTCCATCATTAGAAGGAGAAAACCAGTAAATCCAGTGTAGTCTCCATACCATACCCAAGTCAAAAATACAGCTGAAAGGGATCCAGGAAATCTAGGGCCTCTCGATGAAACCAAAGTTGCTTCATCACAATCTTCTTAATAAACTTTCTCATAAAGAGAAAAGTTGAATATGATTGGCAAGATTGCCAATGTCCTGAATTGCCAATGGTTTCCTGAGTAAGGACAGAGCAACCACTCACTTGAGTGAAGCTGGCATCCTACCCTTCCTTAGGAAGGCATAGTCAGACCCTCACCTATCTCAAATGTTCGGTAAAGAAGGAACCCCCACAACCTATTACAATAATGACTGAATAACCTGTGTGTTTCAATAGATACAGAAAATAATGTGATTTTATACAAGTTGCTGGGCTGGTATTGGGGCATGACACATGCAGTTACATGTGGTGCCCATGGGACTAGTCACATGAGCACAGTGCCTCAAGGAGGCAACAAGGGAGGGAGTGACTGCCAGACAGAGGCTGTCAGTGCCTGCAACACCAGAGGCCTAACCAGTCCCCCTGCACCTCTATGACCTTCTTATTTCTTCTAGAGGGAGTTAAAATCTTGGTCTTTGGGTGGGAGGAGGAGAGATGAATTCAACCAGCAACAGCTCCCACAAGCCCCCTTCCATTGGGCCTAGGAGAAGATAGGGAATGAAAATCCCCCAGGCAGCTCCCCATATCCTGTGTATCAAGGAGGACAAGATGTAAAGATTGTCCTGTCGGCAGCAGGCTGTGGCAGTATCCCCTTCCCTGAACCTCTCAGAGGATGAAGAGTGAAGATTCCACTAACTTCCCCCCACTTCCTTCTGCTAAGTCTCTACTCCCATCCCCCACCCCCTTCAGTGTAGGGGAGGGTAGCCAGGAACAGGAGGTCAGGAGGGGTGTGTGAAAGTAGGGTTCACCAACTGGAAATGGAATATATATATGTGGAAATGCAGTGGAATGGGAAGACTGCATGAGTGGGACAGTGTATATATGGGCACGAGTGTAACCAGAGGGAGGGAGAAATGTATGTGTGTATAAAGGGACAGCAGGAATTGGGAGACATATATTGAATGGCTCACCTGATGTGAGGGATCTATATGTGAGGGGAATGACTAGCTGGGAGAGCAGGGATGAGTGATGAGCAAGATTGGACCAGCAAGGGTTAATGGTGTGGGTCAGATGGTTGATTAGAAGCAGGAATCAGGCATTCTGGGAAACTGGTGCCCCCTCCCCCCAAAAAAAACAAAAACCACCAATTCTTGCTCATTGTTTCATGTACTGCATGCTGGGTAATAGCATGAGAGAACTCCATGTTTCTAAAACTAAACTGCCTCTTTATTAAGAGAACAATTTACAGAGGCACTGTAACTCCAGCTAGCATTCTAGCCATAAGCACACAGATTGGCTTCCTGGAAGACTCCTCCAAACTCTTCCCTCCTGCAACCCATGCTCCTCCCTCCAAGTTCCATGCAGGTTACAGTACTACATCTTTCCTTTTAACATTTATTATTGTTATTTTGTCTTTTGTGCAAGCTTTTGCTGACTTTCCATGGCCAGAGATTACTAGTACATAGCCCACCCTATGGACATGGCCTTTACTACCAGCCCACTGTTGCCTGTTAGGCCTCATCTTCCTTCAAGAATGCTGGTCTTTGAACCAGTCTCCCACTCCTTGTTTGTGCTAACTTTATTGGTGGGAGAGACTTGCTTCCATCCTGCTGCTGCCTTCATTCTTCTGGGTGGTGTCCTGTTGGTCCTTTGTGTTGCTTATGTACCTTGTTTCTTCTTCGAAGTGAGGTTCTTACCCACGAAAGCTTATGCTCCCAATACTTCTGTTAGTCTTAAAGGTGCCACAGGACCCTCTGTTGCTTTTTACAGATTCAGACTAACACGGCTACCCCTCTGATACTTGTTTCTTCTGACACTCCTACATGAGGCCTGCTGATGGCTGAGGCTCTAAGTCCTCCTGGTCCTGGACTTGGCCCCATCTGTCTGGGTATGCTGTCTGTCTGCCATTACTCTGCAGTTATCTTCAGTTTCTTTTCCATCACTGTCCTGAGTACATAGCTATCTCATGTGACCTGTGTCGCACTGCAAGTTGGACTGTTGTTTTTTGCCATTGCTTGTGTGGCTATTCGATAGTTAGACCAGACCGGCTTACCTGTGCATAGTGGCCTCAGATCTTTGGCTCCTTTGTTGTAGAGGACTGTCTGACTAACTTGGTGTTCTCTTAACTGCTTCTAGGTTCTGTCTGTCATTCCTCTGCTGAGCTGCAGCAGGCTACTCCTCACTGGAAGCAGAGTCTTGGTTCTCTAGCCCATCAGTCCCTTTGCTAGGTTATTATCTAGTTCATAGGAAGATGTATTGTGATGGTACCACATTGGTAGGTAGGGATCCTGTCTTGCCTGTTTTGCTTTTGCCATCGGTCTCTTGGCTCTACTGCCGACTCTGCCTTCCTGTTGTTTTACAGGTATCCAGGACAAGACATCTTGTGTTCAAATTCCCATTTGGCAATTGAATCATTTGAATTCTGCTTCAGTGTGCTGTGGCCCATTGTCTGAGCACAGTGTGTCAGGCATGCCATACCTTTCAAAATGCACCTTCAGTTTCCTGATCACAGTTCTTGCCTGAGTATCTTCCAGAGTCCAACTCCCAGAAATTGTAGTAGTAACCTACTGTGACCATGTAGTCCCTTCACTGAAAGTGTACGGGTCTGTTCTGACCTCTTCCCAGGGTCGAGTTAGGATTTCATGAGGCTGTAGAGTCTCCTTCTATTATTGACCAATATACTGTTTGCAGACCTTGCACTGTGCCATAGAATCATAGAATATCAGGGTTTGTATGTTCTCAATTGGGCATTCACGTCCAGCCAGTAGATACATTCCCTAGCTTGTCTCAGCATGCTGTTATCCCCAGAGTTAGACTGCTTCTCTCAACAATCTCTCCTGTAAACTGGAATCATGTGTCCCACAAACAATCCTGTCCCTGTATCTAATTAGAGAGTCTTTGACGTCTCCAAAGTTATACATGAATTCCCGAGTTCTCATCTCTGCAATGAGATTATCTATTCCCTCTTCTGCTTCTTGGTTTTGGGTAAAAAAAACCAGTATCTCTATGCAGTCTCTTTCTGTCTGCAGTCATAGTACTCATCAAATATCTTTATCAGCTGTTACAATGTTTTGGGTATTATTCCTGACAACACTGTCTGACTCACTGCTCGTCTTTTTTTTCTTCCCATTGAGATAATACAAATTTTTACCTTCATTTTCTCATCTTTATCCCCCATGGTTGGCTCAGTATATGGCCTCAATTCTTGCTTCCACTGCTTCCATGCTTGTGCAAAGTTCTTTGTCTGGAAATCTAGCACTCCCGGTATTCTGAGTCCTCTCCATGCTGCTTGTTTTCTCTGTTTCTAGGTGCTGCCTTGTTTTCCTATTAATCACTCTCTTCCATGCTGTGGGTCTCACTAGACCAGAAGTTCTCAGGACAAATTTTTTGGTGGCCTCAGAGTGCGGCCACCAACTCTTGCTGTTGGCCACTCTCACACTTTTTCCTAAAATACTTAATTAGCTTTAGGAAAACCAAATAAATATGCACATATTCACACCCAAATCATTGTAATTTATTTATTGCTAGCTAGTAAGTCTGTTGTAAAAAGTGATATTAACAAAGATAAAAGTATCACTTTTCACAGAAGACTTACTCAGCCCTGGTAAGCCTGGGGACAAATTAAGAGCTGGAGGGGGGGTTGGGGTAGGCAGTAGGTGCCAGGGGCGATGGATTTGGAGGGCCTGGGGAGATCATGGGAGGCCAGAGCCTGAAGCCCCATAGCCAGAGCCCAAAGCCCTGTGGCTGGGGGACGGGGAAGGAGCCTAAAGCCATGAGGATGGAGCCCAGGGTTTAGGATTGGCCAGGAGTCTCCTGGAATCGGCCTCAATCTCCCAGTTGCTATTGAAAGCAATCTGGGAGATTTTAATAGGCCAAAAGTCCAGTTGGCAGCGCAATGGGGCTAAGGTAGGCTTCCTACCTGCCCAGGCTCTGCGTGGCTCCTGGAAGCAGCTGACATGGCTGGCTCCTAGGCATAGGGACAG
Organism: Emys orbicularis; assembly: GCF_028017835.1. NCBI lineage: Eukaryota > Metazoa > Chordata > Testudines > Emydidae > Emys > Emys orbicularis. The sequence goes on from NC_088690.1 coordinate 75,677,835, forward strand.
TCAGGGGCGGGGATCTCTGCGTGCTGCCCCTGCCTTGAACGCCGACTCCGCATCTCCCATTGGCCAGGAATTGTGGCCAATGGGAGCTGCGGGGACAGTGTCTGCAGGCAGGGGAAGTGCACGGAACTGTCTGGCCATGTCTGAGCGTAGGAGGTGGAGGGACATGCTAGTCGCTTCTGGGAGCTGCCTGAGGTAACCACAGCCCTGCCGGAGCCTGCACCCTGAACCCCCTCCGGCACCCAAACTTCCTCCCAGGGCCCACATCCGAATCCCTCCTGCACCCCAGCCTTCTGCCCGAGCCCTGAGCTCCCTCCCACACCCAAACACCCTCCCAGAGCCCACACCCAAACCCCTCCTGAACCCCAAACCCCTGCCCCAGCCCAGTGAAAGTGAGTGAGGGTGGGGGACCTCGAGCGATGGAGGGAGGGGGGGATGGAGTGAGTGGGAGGGCGGGGCCTCAGAGAAGGGGCCAAGCAGGGGCATGGCCTTGGGGAAGGAACAGGGCAAGGGTGTTTGGGTTTGTGCAATTAGACAGTTGGTAACCCTACCGGGGCTGGAGCCCAAAGCCCTGTGGCCGGAGTCTGCTGCCCCTCCACCCCAGGGGTGAAGCCCAAAGTCTGAGCCCCACCATCCCTGGGAAGGTGGGGAACTCACCAGCTGCCTGTTCCTCCAGTATTGTGCCCCAGCTGTGTCCAGAGGGGGCCAGGGCCCAACTCCTGCTTGCAGCCCCAGCAGACAACACCAAGGCAGTGCATCCAGAAGCAACAGGGAGGGGAAGAGGCCGCTGCTTTGCCCCAGAGGGCTGTGGCCACAAGAAAAGCCACTGGTGGCTGCATGCGGCCACGGTGGCCACATCTGAGAAACGCTGCACTGGACTGACTGCTGTTTTTCATGTAACATGTGCTAGGTAATAGCTTGAGAGGACTCCATGTTTCTAAAACTAAACTGGGTCTTTATTAAGAGAGCTATTTACTAAAGCTGGTCGTGAATTTTTAGACAAAACATTTTTTTATAAAAAAATGCCAATATGTCAAAATCAAAACTTGTTTGTGGGAAAGGGTCAGTTTCAAAAAATTTCTCAACTAAAACAAATTTGAAAAAAACTTTTTTGATTGTTGAGATGTCCTGCTTTGACATTTTCTAAATGAGAAAATCTGATTTTCTGTTTCAAAACAACTTTTCATGTTTAAATTTAAGCTAATTAGAGTAAAAACAAAAAATGGTCTAAATAAAAACAAAATGTTTCAAAATTATTAAAATAGAACTTTTTGATTGACCTGAACTGTGCCTCCCCCCAAATCTTTGGTTCATGAAAATTTTAGAAATTTTCACTTTTTGTCCCAATTCCATATGGAAAAGGTTTTCAAAATCTCAAAAATTTTCACAGGACAGGAAAACTGTTTCCTGCTCTGCTCTACTATGCACAGAAATGCTACAAGTGCAGCTAACTTTCTAGCCAGGTGAACTTTGGCTTTCTGGTGCCTCTCCAAATTCTTCCTTCCGTCACCCTGTGCTCCTCCATCCAAGTTCCATACAGATTGCTACATTCACCATACAAAAATGTGTAGGAGCAATTCTGAGCATTCATCATGCTCAAGATATCCCAACATGCTTTATAAAGCATGCATTTAGATTCTGATAACTCAGTATCTCTGCAGGCAAACTTGGCAGCCATTTTCTTCAGAACGATTGCCTAACACAGGTTATCACAGCTCTTTTCAATGAGAGACATGGGGTATACCTACACAGGATTGGGAAATGAAATTCCCAACTCGGGTAGACATACACGTGTTAGCTGTGCTTGAGCTAGCATGATAATAATAGCAGTGTGGCTGTGGCAGCACAGGCTAGCCACCCAAATGCAGTGCTGCCCAACCCCCTAGGTACATATTCAGGTGGCTAAACCAAGCTGCCACAACCACACTGCTATTGTTGGCATGCTAGCCCAAGCAGAGCTGGCATGTCTGTCTACCCAAGCTGGGAATCACACCTCCCAGCTTCTGTGTAGACATACCTAATCTTTAACTGCCTGTTTTCACCTCTTCTTTATTACACTAGGAGGATGCACACCACCATGTCATGATGTTTCAAAACCTGCCTACTGGCTATGTATCAAACAAACACTGCTCTGGGCAGAAACACCACACTTCCACTTTTAGCCTACTCTGTGATGATTTTACCCTAAAGGAAGCAACTGTGCAGAGCTCTCAGAATCAGATGTAATTCAAATGAATCTGAGGAAATGGGCAGAATGAGAAGAATTCCCAGATTCAGACTGAGGTTATCATCAAAGGAGACCTCCAGTCAAGATTTACCCCACTCTTTATCTACAAAGGCCCCAGATGCAGCTTCCATAATGTGTGTTACAACCGCTTGTCATCTTGGAACTGCATGAGAAGAAATAAGACAGACAGGAATTCTGAAGTTAATTGTAACCCTTCATAAATTTGCTTCATTTTAATTTTGTAGCTGGTACATTTTGAAAATCCCCAAAGAAAACTTCAAAAAATAAACAGAAAGTAATTAAATTGAAGTTAGTGCCAATGAAAGGTGAAGACAATTTACCCACATAACATGTACAACACAGGCAGAGGTACTGAAAGCCTTTCCATCACACTGCCTAGCCAATATGCCACATACATGACCTGAAATTGACCTCTGGGGATTCAGGCTCTATGACCTATTGGCCTCCCTGCTGAGGTTGCCAATTAGTGTCAATCCTCATGGTGTTTTCTGTGATGCACGTCTACTGGGAAATGGACTGCGATCACCAAATCATTTTGTGTGCAGACCTAGAGGTTCCCTTTCCCATTACCAGTCCCCTTGGGCATCCAGTATCCCTGAAATGTTTAGATGTAACTTGAAAGTTTGTGCATGAAGAAAGATGTTGAGATTTACAAATTGTAACAGTAGGAGCACAGGTCTGTTTCTGAACATAATTGCTGCCACTTTTACTACACAGTCACAGTGCTGCTAACTTTTATCCTTCAAACAGGTAAAGACACAGAACTTAGACTGTGCATCTGGAGCTTAGGATATAAAAACACCATATTTAAAATACATTTCTGGTTTCTGTCATTCGTGTCTCTGTTACTCATGTAATGTGACTGGAAGATAGGTTCTGGTAATGAATCTCTGCTCACTTTATCTGAGATGGATATAAACTGGATACACTGGTCTACAATTTTTGAGAAGTCGTCTGCTTCAGAGATAAAATGTGCTATTTATTATGTATTTTGATGTGCTGACTGCAAATATGACAATTAAATCAACTGATTGGCTACTGTTTCTAAGATATTTAAGTTTTTAAATTTTATGTCTATGTATATTGTGTAGATAGTAGAGTTTTAATCATCAATTGTAAACCTAGGTCTTTTCATGTGTTTATGGTTGCTTTACATGATAATATTTCACCTGTCCTGTTTATGTAACACTTTAAAAATCAGCAAAAGGGTTATATAAATAAAATTTATTATGAAACAAAAGGCAAAAAACTATTCTGTACATAGTTTAGTCCTATTCAGTGTCTACTCGGCGCTTCTTGGCTTGTCTCTTGTATTCATTAAATGGAGCATCTCTTGTCACTGTCCAGCAATAGTCTGCAAGCATTGATGGGCTCCATTTGCCCTGATAGCGTTTCTCCATTGTTGCAATGTCCTGGTGAAATCGCTCGCCGTGCTCGTTGCTCACTGCTCCGCAGTTCGGTGGAAAAAACTCTAGATGAGAGTGCAAAAAATATATCTTTAGTGACATGTTGCAACCAAGGCTTTTGTATGCCTTGAGGAGGTTTTCCACCAACAACCTGTAGTTGTCTGCCTTGTTGTTTCCGAGAAAATTTATTGCCACTAACTGGAAGGTTTTCCATGCCGTCTTTTCCTTGCCACGCAGTGCATGGTCAAATGCATCATCTCGAAGAAGTTCACGAATCTGAGGACCAACAAAGACACCTTCCTTTATTTTAGCTTCACTTAACCTTGGAAATTTTCCACGGAGGTACTTGAAAGCTGCTTGTGTTTTGTCAATGGCCTTGACAAAGTTCTTCATCAGACCCAGCTTGATGTGTAAGGGTGGTAACAAAATCTTCCTTGATTCAACAAGTGGTGGATGCTGAACACTTTTCCTCCCAGGCTCCAATGACTGTCGGAGTGGCCAGTCTTTCTTGATGTAGTGGGAATCTCTTGCACGACTATCCCATTCGCAGAGAAAACAGCAGTACTTTGTGTATCCAGTCTGCAGACCAAGCAAGAGAGCAACAACCTTCAAATTACCACAAAGCTGCCACTGATGTTGGTCATAGTTTATGCACCTCAAAAGTTGTTTCATGTTGTCATAGGTTTCCTTCATATGGACTGCATGACCAACTGGAATTGATGGCAAAACATTGCCATTATGCAGTAAAACAGCTTTAAGACTCGTCTTCGATGAATCAATGAACAGTCTCCACTCATCTGGATCGTGAACGATGTTGAGGGCTGCCATCACACCATCAATGTTGTTGCAGGCTACAAGATCACCTTCCATGAAGAAGAATGGGACAAGATCCTTTTGACGGTCACGGAACATGGAAACCCTAACATCACCTGCCAGGAGATTCCACTGCTGTAGTCTGGAGCCCAACAGCTCTGCCTCACTCTTGGGTAGTTCCAAATCCCTGACAAGGTCATTCAGTTCACCTTGTATTATGAGGTGTGGTTCAGAGGAGGAGGATGGGAGAAAATGTGGGTCCTGTGACATTGATGGTTCAGGACCAGAAGTTGCATCCTCTTCCTCGTCTGACTCAAGTGAGAATGATTCTGGTGCATCAGGAATCGGCAGTCCTTCTCCGTGGGGTACTGGGCGTATAGCTGATGGAATGTTTGGATAATGCACAGTCCACTTTTTCTTCTTTGACACACCTTTCCCAACTGGAGGCACCATGCAGAAGTAACAATTGCTGGTATGATCTGTTGGCTCTCTCCAAATCATTGACACTGCAAAAGGCATAGATTTCCTTTTCCTGTTCAACCACTGGCGAAGATTTGTTGCACAAGTGTTGCAGCATATGTGTGGGGCCCACCTCTTGTCCTGATCTCCAATTTTGCAGCCAAAATAAAGGTGATAGGCTTTCTTAACCATAGTGGTTATACTGCGCTTTTGTGATGCAAAAGTCACTTCACCACAAACATAGCAGAAGTTATCTGCACTGTTCACACAAGTACGAGGCATCTCTGCTCACTTTGGCTAAACAGAAATGTGTCCCTTTGCAAAATCAAACACTGACAAATAAGAGAGCACGACACCGTATGATTTCTAGAGCTGATATAGGGCAATTTGTTCAGCAGAGTGATGTAAGCTTCGTTATGATTGCATCATCCATGACTTCTAGGAATAACATGATGCAATTCATATCATGTATGACGCAATACCAGCTTCAGATTGCATCATTCATTGTTTTGCCTAAAAAGCAAGTACTGTCCAAACCCAGTCATAGATTTATTCATAGAGCCAGTCAAAGATGTATTTTAGTCATTTCTGGTTTAAATTGAGATCCCTTCCCTTTATAACTCACTTATCCTCCGCCATTCCCAAGTCAAGGGTCGTATATACAGACCCAATAGCATATCTTGAAAACTAGAGCCAATCAACAATTTTAAGCATCATTTTCGTTCTCAGTGACCCAGAATTAGTAAAATTTGACTACATTTATTTCAGAAGCATTTTAGCTGTAGAGCAGTGATATCAACACGTTTAGACTTGAAATTAGATTAAGGTTGCTAACCATCAGAGGAGTAAAGTTCTAGAACAGCTTTCCAAGGGGAGCAGTGGGGGCAAAAAAATCTAACTGGCTTCAAGACTGAGCTTAATAATTTATGGAGGGGATGGTATGATGAGACTACCTACAATAGCATGCAGCCGATCTGCAAGTGCTAGCAGCAAATATCTCCAACGGCCGGTGATGGGACACTAGATGGGGAGGGCTATAAGTTACTATAGAGAATTCTTTCCTGGGTGTCTGTCTGGCGGGTCTTGCCCACATGTTTAGAGTCTAACTGACTGACATATTTGGGGTCTGGAAGGAATTTTCCCCAGGTTATATTGGTAGATAACCTGGGGTTTTTCCACCTTCCTCAGCAGCATGGGGCACAGGTCACTTGCAGGTTTAAACTAGTGTAAATGGTGGATTCTTAGTTTCGTGCAGTCTTCAAATCATGAATTGAGGACTTCAATAACTCAGCCAGAGGTTAGGGGTTTATTACAAGAGGGCGTAGGTGAGGTTCTGTAGCCTGCAATGTGCAGGAGGTCAGACTACATGATCATGATGATCCCTTTTGGCCTTAAAGTCTATGGACACAGAGTGTTTAGGATCGGTACTGTGGGAGGCTGAAGACAGAAGTTATTACATTAATATTGTTATTAATTGCTAATATTTATATAGAACCATAGGTGTGCATATTGATTTACAAATAAACTGACAGGTCCAAGCCCCAAGGAGCTTACAGTATAAGTTAAAAGTAATACAGAAAGAGATACCTACAAACAAAGGGGGCAGGAAACAAGGGAAGATGAGTTACAACGATGAAAAATCATGATCTGTGCTTATAATGCATACTTCTTGTTAATTCCAGTTTGGATATTTTGTAAATAAATGTATTATATTAGAGTTTGCAGGCAGTGTCTCAAATGAAGGCTTCGGATGGGTCATTTCATTACTCATTTTTCAAATAATATAATGTGAGTTTTTAAAGTGTATCATCTGTTATTTTTCACTCAATAACACTGTTACTAACTCTTGTGATTTTACTGTGAATCTTGTGATACTTGGTGCTTATTTTAAAGCCCAGATCCTAGCTTCAACTGATTACCCTATATACTCGTTCATAAGCCAATTTTTTTTAGTAAAAAGGGAAGCATCAGAGAAGGGGGTCGGCTTATGAACAGGTATAGAGAGAGGGAGAGGTGGGACACAGCCCCTCCCCCCCAACAGAGGGGGCAAGGAGAGGCAGCACAGCCAGCAGAGCCAGAAGGGAAGAGGCGGGGCCAGAGTCTCTCTGCTTCTGGCCACGCTGCTGTCCCCACAGCCTCCGAAGCAGCTACAGCTCTGGGGCTGGCAGGCTGCGGCTGTGCCGCCCGGTCTAAGCCCGCTGGAGCAGGCTGTGACCGCGTCGCCCAGCCTGCCGGAGCAGCTCCGGCCAGGCCAGAGACATCCTACCCTGGCCCGCCCCAGCTAAGGTGGGAAGGGATAGGATGTGGAGAGTGTGGGGGCCCCAGGCTAGGGATGGGGTCATGTGGGGGGTTGTCACAGGAGTTACTCCCCTGACCCCCAGCTTCCCTTCCACCCCCCAATTTCCCCACCAGTTGCTGTCCCGGCCCGTCAGGGTAAGCCTCTGGCAGGCTGGGACACTTTGTTTACTTACTCCATGCCTGCAGACACTCGAGGTAAACAAACCGTCTCGGCCTGCCAGCGGTTTATCCTGATGGCCCGGGAGCCAAAGTTTGCCGACCCCTGAATTATAGGGTTGGCTTATGAATCGGTCACAAAAAATTTCCATTTTTACGTATCCATCTTGGGGGGGTCGGCTTATAAAAACTGATTAATTTTGGGATATTGAAAAAGGAACCAAGTTTTAAATATAACACTGATAGCTGGGCAGGCAGGGTGCCTGCTTGAATGGGAGAATGGGAGACAGCTTCAGTAGATTATCATGTGTGAAAGTCTGGATCTCAGAAACTTGCTGAGCTTGTTTAGAGACCCTAGTCCACCACTTGTGAATAAAATATAAGAAACTAATTGAGTATTTCTTTTTCAAAGCTTAAAAGCAAGCCAGTTTTTATACATCTGATCTGGGCACTCAAGGTGCAATTATGGGCAAAGGATGTGTAACTTATGAACAAAGCGCTGGCCCAGCATCCAGCTCTAGTGGCTGAACTGGAAAGATGCACAGAGGGAAAAACACTGCTCCCATGTGGGGAGGATGGGAACATCCACATAGCAATGAATCATCTGTCCCCACTCCCAGACTTTCATGCAACCAAGCTCTTTATGCTCTAGCATAGGGCGCCCCTATGGTGCTGAGCTCTGCACAGGACATGGGATTTGAACCCCTTCACAGCCCCCTCAGATCTTGCTTCTCTTTTTGCAACAGAATATCAATTGTTTCTGCTGCTGTGCCAGGGAAGCCTGTGCAGTCAGAGATGCAGGGTTTGCCCCTTAGGGAATATAGTTTGGTTTTTCCTTGTGAAAATCAAACCTGCTCCTTTCTCAGAGATGAAAAACAAACCATGCAAAGCAGCCACAAGACAGAACTAGGCTGCTAGTGATAATTAATGAAGCGCTTCATCTTTCCCTAGCAACAAACTGGATCAAAATACAAGCAATGAAATGTTATATTGTTCAAAGCTTAGCCAATGAATTCACTTTTAGCTGCAGCCTCCCTGGCAGTGTTAGGTGTGGGATAAGATGAAGTTGTTCACAGTTTTGCTTTTAGTCTGCTATCGGGTTCTGAATCTGGTAAGCTTTGCACACTGAGATGGGGAAAAGAGGCTGAGCAATAACTACCAGAGGTCATTCCAACGCTCCCCTGTCTCTTCAGGGATTATTCTAACCTACCTGCACTTGTAGAAATAGCTCACAATTTTTTTCAATATAAAAATAGAGAGACAATCTCTACAACAGCCATGAGGGCTTTTCCCCCCTACTCAACGCATTTCCCTTCTTGGCTCTGTGTGTGTACTATAAGGGAATGCTTTTAGGGATGGGTGAATATAATTATATAAGACAACAACATAGAAGCTGCACTCAGACTCTTATTCCCTCCATAGCCAGAGCCTCGATTTTCTGAGAATTAAATCCCCATAACGAAGGGGATGCCTTCGAATGCTGTTATTACTGTTCTACATCCTTCATTCCACCCTCTGAGTGCACACAAGTAATGACTGAATGGCTGGGAGTTTAAAGACCTCACAGTCAATGCAGCATTGCTAGGTCAGTGTTATGTAAATAATCAGGTTATGTGCTAGATAAACAGAAAGAGCACTGCAGCAGCACTCCTTGTTCTGCTCTACCCTGCCCTGTCCCGTTTGAATGGAAGGATGTTAAGAGGCTTAGGAAGGTTGTTAAATCGGGAAACATAATGGACAACAGGAATGTGAAGGAGCCTTTGCCCTTCTCTTTAAATAAGGGCTTCTGTACTGCTGAAGGCCTGACAATGTTTATGTAGTGTCTGCAAAGCAGCACAGTGAAACATAGACGCTGAGATTTTATTCACACAATGCTCAGGAAATTTTGAGTTAAAGGGCCGGGTTCTCTACTGCACCAAGTTTCTGCTGCAGGGCCGGCTCTAGGCACCAGCAAAACAAGCTGGTGCTTGGGGCGGCACATTTTTAGGGGAGGCATGGCCGGCGCCAGAATGCCACCCCTAAAAATGTGCCCTGGCCGCCCTAGCTCACCTCCGCTGCTGCTGCTGCCGCTCGTGCACCAGGGCGCGCGAAACAGCTGATTCGCGTGCCGCTACTCGCCCTCCCTCCCAGGCTTGAGAGCCTGGGAGAGAGGGAGGGAGGGAGAGAGGGAGGGGGAGAAGCGGCGCCCGCGCCGCGGCCACTCGGAGTCTCCCCCTCCCTCCCAGGATCTCAAACCTGGGAGGGAGGGGGAGACTCCGAGTGGCCGCGGCGCGGGCGCCGCTTCTTCCCCTCCCTCCCTCCTAGGCTTGAGAGCCTGGGGGGAGGAGGCAGGGCTGGGGATTTGGGGAAGGGGCGGAGTTGAGGCGGGGCCGGGGGTGGGGTAATTAAAAAACGGGTGTGGGGGTGGCCAAAATTGTTTTTGCTTTGGGCGGCAAAAATCCTAGAGCCGGCCCTGTTCTGCTGGTCACAGTGGGATGATGGGGAGGGAGGACATCAAGGAGATGGTTTCAGATCTCTGATTCTCTGTCCATCCCTGACCCTGGTGCAAGCTAGAGCATCCTCATAGCTGTTTTAACATGTGCTATCTGGAAACAATTCCCAAACGGCCATTTGCTTGTGGCTCCAGCCATGTCTCCTTGCTGCTCGTAACATGTCCTGACTCTAGGGTCTCTGGGGGTAAGTAACATAGGAGCCATCTACACTGGGTCTAATCCTGCTAGGTACTCCTTAGCAAAGTGATAGGGCCACATTGGGCACAGAAGGGATGGAACAGGGCAGATGATCTGCCACAAAGTTCCCAGAATATATTTAGGGCTCAATCCTGGGAGGTGCTGAGCACCCTTTGTATCTCTCATGCAATTCAACGAGAGTTAAGGCTTCAGTGCCATCCAAGGGGTACTTGGCATCTCTTAAAAAGGAAGTTTGGTCTTGTGTTTAAAAACACTGAGCTGGATTCAATTCCCAGCTCTACCACAGACTCTACTTGTACTGCTGAGTACAATGGATCCCCAACCTTTTAGTCAGAGCTGCTAGGCACCACTATACTACAATAATAACAACCACCACCAAAATAATACCTTAGTTCTGTCCCCTCACATGTGTCTATTACAATACAGTTTTTCATGAATGATCACACAATGTATATGCAGTAATGTGAAAGGCTACATATGTACATACATATACAGTTATTGAAAATGTCACAATACATTTCCATTATATTATTTTATTTGCTGAAAGACATGTCACACTGGAAATGAATCACATGTATGTACAAACAGAGTTAAGATTCCTCTGGGAATCGGAACACCAAAATGTTGAATTAACATATATTTTAATATAATTTCCTTTTCAAAAAACAATTTCTGAAGACTATTCAGGAGTAAATAAGTAAGTAAGTTGGTGAAAGCAGAAACATAACGAGGAAGAAAGAAGGAGCACAGTCAGAGACAAAATAGAAGCTGCAGTCTCATGCAAAAAAGATGTAAATTCCACACACTCCATCCAAGTACTGGCCAGGCAAATCCTTGCTTAGCTTATAAGATCTGACATGATCACAATCCAAGGTAGTAAAACTGCAGGATAGGGATTGTTCCTTTTACTTACTGAAGCCTTAGGGAAATAACAGGCGGGGGAAACAAATTCATGTCTTCTGCATAAATGCAGAGTATTACCATTAGGCATGCATTAAATACATAAATCATTGGGTGTTGCCATTATTATCACAGAAAAGCAGCAAACCTAGATACTAAGCCAGACGTGGGCAAACTACGGCCCGTGGGCCACATCCAGCCTGCGGGACTGCCCGGCCCGGCCCCTGAGCTCCCGGACAGGGAGCCTAGTCCCCGGCCCCTCCCCCGCTGTCCCCCCTTCCCCTGCAGCCACGCAGGCTGCATTCTGGCCCGCCGCTCCCGCTGGGCAGCATGGGGAGTGTGACGAAGTGGGGGGTTTTCTTGTTTTCTGGGGGGTTTTCCTGTTTTCTGTGGGGTTTCAATGGTTTGCATGCAGAGGGGGTGGGACTCAGTTTCCCTGGGTGTTACTGGTTTAACGAGGTGAGGGGAGAGGGAGTGTGTTTTGCAGAGGACCGGAGAGAGGACGTGGGGACCCAGACGGTGGCCGGGAGGATGGATACCCCAGCGACCAGTGACCTGGCGACCTGGTGACCCAGAGGCCCAGCTGAGGAGACACAGCCGGTTCTGGCCAGTGGGAGGACAATGGGCTGCAGAGTGAGGACCCAGTGACCTAACCAACCGGTTCCAGCCAGAGGGAGAAGCAGGAGAGGAGGCCCCGGTTTACTACCCTGTTTACCTGGAGGGAAGACAATGGACAGAGGCGGGGCCTGGGGCCGGTGATCTGAGATGCCCAGCTGGGAGCAGGGGGGCTCCGGGCTGGAGAGGGGAAGCAGGCAGAGCCCACCTGGATGCAGGAGACTGGGATGTGCTGGGCTGAGGGAGGCCAGGCCTGAGGGTCAGAGAGTTTCCTGTGCTGTGTTCAACTCTCAATAAACCCTTCTGTTTCATGCTGGCTGAGAGTCACTCCGGTCTAGAGAACAGGGTTGCATCAACCCCTTCGGGGGTGGAGGCCCCGGGGGTCCAGAGCGCGTGGACTCCCTGAGGGGGCCCACGGCAGAGACAGACGTGCTAAGGCTCAGAGAGGTGCGGATCCAGGAGGTGGAGGGGCCGGACCCCGAGAGAGAGTGGACCCCCGAGAAGGGCTGTCTCACTAAAAGGGGCACCCCCCACGGACCGCACGGGGCCAAGAGTGGGCACGATCTGTGAGTCCGTGACAACGTGGTGTCAGAAGTGGGATGCTTCGTGGATGCACCCTGTAGACGTTGGCTGCGGGCGCAGGCGCTTTGCAGTGAGTGGCTGCCAGCGATAGAACGAGGGTATTGAACGGAACCAGCCTGGAAATGGCCTATAACCAGCTCCGTAAGAGCGACCTGGCCCGTCTGTGCAGGGAGAGGGGGCTGAGCGTGGGGAGGCTCACTAAGAAGCGGCTGATCGCTCGGCTGGTAGAGACTGACCCGTCTGAGGGGCAGGCTCCAGACCCCAGGGGGGCTCCCGGAGTGCCCGGAGAGCCGGGGAGAAGCCGTGGGGGCAGTCTGTGTAGTGACCGGGAGTGGGTCAGACCTGACTCCCCAGTCAGCACCGGGGGGCCCCAGTCAGGTTCCTCCCTAGAAGAGCTGCGGAGACTGGAGCTGCAGCTGAAAGCAAAGGAGCTGGAGCTAGAGGATCGGAGGCTGGTGGACAGAGAGAGAGAACGAGCGGACCGTGTAGAACAGCGGAAGCACGAGTTGGAGATGGACGAGAGGCGGGCCAAGAGGGCCTGCCGCGGGGTAAGTGGGGAAGGGCCCCGAGACGCCAGTGGTGTGGGGAATCTAGACACCAAACTGCTGCCCCAGTTCGAGGAGGGGGGGGATATTGATGCCTACCTCACAGCCTTTGAGAAGGCTTGTGAACTGAACCAGATTGACCCTGCAGACAGGCTTCGCTGTCTGACCCCCCTGCTGGGTCCCAAAGCCATACAGGCGTTCAGCCAAATGGATGGTGTTGAGACGGGGGACTATGACCTGTTCAAACAGGCTTTGCTGCTGAAGTTTGAACTGACCCCCGAGGCGTACAGGAAACGGTTCCGGGGTGTGCGCAAGGCCTCAGGTGTCTCTTACAAGGAGGTCACCAACTTGCTGGGGGAATATCTCCGCAAGTGGGGGAAGGGCGCAGGGGCCACTACCGCAGAGGACGTGTATAACCTGGTGGGGTTGGAGCAGCCGTATGACATCTGCCCTCCGGACCTTAAGATGTGGCTAGTGGACCGGAAGCCCAAAGATCTGCGCCATGCAGGGGCGCTGGCAGATGAGTTCGTGGACAGTAGATCGGGGGTAGGGGGGAGACCCACATCAGGGACTCATAAGGGGAGTCACCCTGAGCCCTCTCAACGGTGGGACTCCAGGAAGCCCAACTCAGGGGTGCCCGGGACTGCTGGGGCGGGGCGACCCCCCTCGTGGGACTTGAGAGACGTGAGGTGTAATTACTGTGGCCAAAAGGGGCACAAGGTGGCACAGTGCCTGAAGATGAAGGAAATGGCAGCCAAGCAGAACCCGCGGGGTATTAACTGGGTGGAAGCCCACCGAGAGGGGGCACCGCCGGGCCCAGGGTCTGCAATCGAGAGGGCCGTGCCAGGGGGAGGGGACCGCCAGGCCAGGCCAGCAGGGGAAGGTGGGGCCCCAGGTCCAGAGCACCCGTACCCAATCCGCCGGGTGAGCGTGGGACAGGCCCCGGGGAACAATCGCCACATCATCCCCATTGAGGTGGGGGGAAGACGTGTCCAGGGGTTCTGGGACACGGGTGCAGAGGTGACGCTGGCGTGGTCCGAGGTGGTGGACCCCGACCAGCTGGTGCCCGATGCCTACCTGACCCTGAGGGGAGTGTTTGGGCCCCCCGTCAAGGTGCCTGTAGCGAGGATACACCTGAAATGGGGGGCTAAGGAGGGACCCAAGGAAGTTGGGGTGCACGACCACCTGCCTACCGAGGTGCTAATGGGTAATGACTTGGAGAATTGGCCGGATGACACTCATAGCGCCCTGGTCCTTACCCGGAGCCAGAGCCAGCGAGGGGCGCGGGACCTCCCGAGGGGGGAGGCCGAAGCGCCAAGGGTAGGGCTCGACAGGGCTGGGCTGGAGCCTCCGTCCCAGGGTGAGGAAACTGAGGCGCCACCAGCCAGGGTTGGAGCCTCAGACCCAGCAGCTGAATTCCAAACGGAGCTGCAGGTGGATCCCTCCCTGGAGAAACTGAGGGCCCTGGCTGGCCACGACAGTGCAGGATCCCAGGGGGAAGACCGCCGGGAGCGATTCCTGTGGGAGAGGGGATTCCTGTACCGGGAATGGACGGGTTCAGGGCGAACTGAATCTTGGAAAGTCGGGAGGCAGCTGGTGGTTCCCCAGAGGTACCGCCGCAAACTGTTGTTCTTGGCCCACGATATCCCCCTTTCGGGGCATCAGGGCATCCGGCGCACCAGGCAGAGGCTGCTGCAGAACTTTTACTGGCCCGGGGTCTTCGACGCTATCCGACAGTATTGCAGGACCTGTGACTCCTGCCAGAGGGTGGGAAAGGCCCGGGATAAGTGTAAAGCCCCGCTGAGACCTTTGCCTATCATAGAAGAGCCTTTCCAGAAGGTGGCCGTGGACATAGTGGGGCCCCTCAGCAGGGTGACCCGGTCAGGGAAGAAATACATCCTGGTGGTGGTAGATTTTGCTACGCGCTACCCCGAGGCGGTGGCCTTGTCCTCTATCGAGGCAGACACCGTGGCCGACGCGCTGCTGACCATCTTCAGCAGAGTGGGGTTCCCCAAGGAGGTCCTTACAGACCAGGGGTCTAACTTCATGTCGACCCTGCTCCAGTACTTGTGGGAGAAGTGTGGGGTCCGACACATCTGGGCCTCAGCCTACCACCCTCAGTCCAACGGGCTAGTGGAGAGGTTCAATGGGACCCTAAAGAGGATGCTGAAAACCTTTATGGACCAGCACCCGCAGGACTGGGACAAGTATTTACCCCACCTGCTGTTCGCATATAGGGAAGTGCCCCAGGAATCCACAGGGTTCTCCCCGTTCGAGTTGCTGTACGGAAGGAGGGTGAGGGGTCCCCTGGACTTGATGAGAGCCGAGTGGGAGGGAAAGGCCTCTCCCGATGGGGAATCAGTGGTAGAGTATGTACTGGCTTTCCGGGAAAAGCTCGTGGAGCTCATGGGCTTGGCTAGGGGGAACCTAGCAAGGGCCCAGAGGAAGCAGAAGGTCTGGTACGACCACTCAGCCCGTGGCCGCTCATATGCTACAGGGGATCAGGTGATGCTCCTCATCCCCGTGAGGAAGAATAAGCTGCAGGCGGCCTGGGACGGCCCCTTCACGGTCATCAGACAGGTAAACGAGGTGAACTATGTGGTGGAACTGTCCAACCGGGCTCATAGCCACCGGGTGTATCACGTCAACATGATGAAGCCGTACTGGGACAGGGAGAAGTTGGTGCTGGCTGTGTGTGGGCAGTGGGAGGAGAAAGGAGAGGACCCCCTGGTGGGACTCCTCCCTGAGGCTGGGGCTAACCCCTCGCTAGAATCAATTCCCCTCTCAGACCAGCTAACCCCTGCCCAGCAGGCAGAGATCAGAGCCGTGCTGCATTCATACCGGCAGCTGTTCTCCAGCCGGCCTGGGCTCACTAACCTGGCTGTCCACCGGGTGGAGACGGGAGCCAACCCTCCCATCAGGTGTTCCCCATTCAGGGTCACTGGGAAAACAGCCCAGGACCTGGAGAGAGAGGTCGGGGACATGCTGGCTTTAGGGGTGATCCAGCCGTCCGCCAGTCCCTGGGCCTCACCCGTGGTGCTGGTCCCCAAGAAGGACGGATCGATCCGGTTCTGTGTGGACTATCGGAAGCTCAATGCCATTACCGTGTCCGATGCCTACCCCATGCCCAGGACTGATGAAATCTTAGACAAGTTGGGGGGTGCCCGGTACCTCACTACCCTGGATCTTACCAAAGGCTACTGGCAGGTGCCTTTGGACCCAGAGGCCAGGGCGAAGTCCGCCTTCACCACACCAATAGGGCTCTTCGAGTTCCTGGTCCTGCCTTTCGGCCTCAAGGGGGCACCTGCCACCTTCCAGCGCCTGGTGGATCAGTTACTAAGGGGGATGGAGGGCTTTGCACTAGCGTATATTGACGATATCTGTGTCTTTAGCCAGACCTGGGAGGAACATGTGTCCCAGGTAAAGAGAGTGCTGGGTCGCCTCCAGGATGCAGGACTGACCATAAAAGCGGGAAAGTGCAAGGTGGGGATGGCAGAGGTTTTATACCTGGGCCACAAGGTTGGGAGTGGCCACCTGAAGCCGGAGCCGGCCAAAGTGGAGGCAATCAAGGCCTGGCCCGCCCCCCAGACTAAGAAGCAGGTCCAGGCTTTCGTTGGGATGGCAGGGTACTACCGGAGGTTTGTGCCCCACTTTAGCTCCCTGGCAGCACCCCTCACGGAGCTGTGTCGAAAGGGAAAGCCGGACAAGGTGGTCTGGACCGAGCAGTGCCAGAGGGCTCTCTGTGCGCTGAAGGGGGCACTTATCCAGGGCCCGGTGCTGGTAAACCCGGATTTTAACAAACCCTTCCTGGTGTTCACCGATGCCTCGGACACAGGGCTGGGGGCGGTACTGATGCAAACTGATACTAAGGGGGAGAGACACCCCATTGTGTACCTGAGCAAGAAGCTGCTGCCCCGGGAGCAGCACTATGCGGCCATAGAGAAGGAATGCCTGGCCATGGTGTGGGCCCTTAACAAACTGCAGCCATATCTATTTGGGCGGCGCTTCACCGTGTACACCGACCATTCGCCCCTGACGTGGCTGCACCAAATGAAAGGGGCTAATGCCAAGCTGCTGAGATGGGCCCTGCTCCTCCAGGGGTATGACATGGAGGTGGTCCATGTGAGGGGGAGCGCCAATGTTATAGCGGATGCTTTATCGCGGGGCGGGGACCCTGAACTTCCCCAGGTCACTGGCTAGGTGACCCTGCTCCGTTCAGCCTCGAAGGGGGGAGAGATGTGACGAAGTGGGGGGTTTTCTTGTTTTCTGGGGGGTTTTCCTGTTTTCTGTGGGGTTTCAATGGTTTGCATGCAGAGGGGATGGGACTCAGTTTCCCTGGGTGTTACTGGTTTAACGAGGTGAGGGGAGAGGGAGTGTGTTTTGCAGAGGACCGGAGAGAGGACGTGGGGACCCAGACGGTGGCCGGGAGGATGGATACCCCAGCGACCAGTGACCTGGCGACCTGGTGACCCAGAGGCCCAGCTGAGGAGACGCAGCCGGTTCTGGCCAGTGGGAGGACAATGGGCTGCAGAGTGAGGACCCAGTGACCTAACCAACCGGTTCCAGCCAGAGGGAGAAGCAGGAGAGGAGGCCCCGGTTTACGACCCTGTTTACCTGGAGGGAAGACAATGGACAGAGGCGGGGCCTGGGGCCGGTGATCTGAGATGCCCAGCTGGGAGCAGGGGGGCTCCGGGCTGGAGAGGGGAAGCAGGCAGAGCCCACCTGGATGCAGGAGACTGGGATGTGCTGGGCTGAGGGAGGCCAGGCCTGAGGGTCAGAGAGTTTCCTGTGCTGTGTTCAACTCTCAATAAACCCTTCTGTTTCATGCTGGCTGAGAGTCACTCCGGTCTAGAGAACAGGGTTGCATCAACCCCTTCGGGGGTGGAGGCCCCGGGGGTTCAGAGCGCGTGGACTCCCTGAGGGGGCCCACGGCAGAGACAGACGTGCTAAGGCTCAGAGAGGTGCGGATCCAGGAGGTGGAGGGGCCGGACCCCGAGAGAGAGTGGACCCCCGAGAAGGGCTGTCTCACTAAAAGGGGCACCCCCCACGGACCGCACGGGGCCAAGAGTGGGCACGATCTGTGAGTCCGTGACAGGGAGCGCTGCTGGTTCTGGCTGGGTGTCACAGATGCAAGCTCCTGATGATGATGAGGGGGCAGGGAGGTTGGGTAAGGGAGCGGGGGAACCTGGGGGGCAGTCAGGGAGGAGGGGGTGGTTGGATGGGGCGGAGGTTCTGGGGGGCGGCGGTCAGGGAATGGGGAACAGGGAGGGTTGGGAGTGGGAGTCCCAGGAGGCCTGTCAGGGGGCGAGGAGTGAATAGGGGTCGGGAGGGCAGTCAGGGGACGGGGGGGGGGGTTGCATAAGGGGGTGGGATCCCAGGGGCCAGTTAGGGACGAGGAGTCCCGGGAGGGGGTGGTCAGGGGACGAGGAGCAGAGGGCGGTTGGATAGGGGGTGGGAGTCCCGGGGGGGCTGTCAGGGGACGGGGGTGTGGATAGGAGTCCAGGCAGTCAGGAGACAGGGAGCAGGGGGTTTGGATAGGGGGCGGGGGTCCTGGGAGGGGGTGGTCAGGGGACAAGGAGCAGAGAGGGTTGGATGGGTTGGGAGTTCTGAGGGGGGCAGTCAGGGCGCGGGAAGTGGGAGGGGGTGGATGGGGGCAGGGGCCAGGCTGTTTGGGGAGGCACAGCCTTCCCTACCCGGCCCTCCATACAGTTGCACAACCCCGATATGGCCCTCGGGCCAAAAAGTTTGCCCACCCCTGTACTAAGCAGAGATCACCCAGCCAAGTACAAACCTGCTTGGCTTTGAAAATTAGAACAGATTTGTAATGAAATTACCCACTGAGAAATGTAAGTGAAACAACTGAGTCACTGGGTGATCTTTTTGTAAGAGTTGTCTTCCCCTACTCTGCCCTCTTCTTATTTGTTCTCTCCCTCACTTGTGTCAGATCTAAAATCCGGATTTCAAGTTCCTCAGCATGGGGACCTTGCTTGACTATTTGCTTTTTGAGATGCCTTGCAAACATTTGGGTGTAATGTATATAATAAATTAATAATAATAACAAATATTAAAGTCAAGCACTGACAAATAAGGCTGTTATTCCACCAGTTTGAGAGAGACTCCTTATACTTACAATGAATAATAGAGTTGATAATGTCTATCAAAACAGAAAAACATTTTAAGTGCATCCACTGTAATTCACATACTGAGGAGCCAGGAGAAGATATAAGAAAGTGTAAGTTAAAGGAGGGTGCGGAGTTACATTAGCTTATACCTTCTCCTAGCCCCTCAGTGTGTAAATTAGGCTCCCTTAGACATTGACATGGTGGGTGTTTAATGTAAGGGATCTGAATTGCACATCACCTTTGAAATTGGTTCTTTGAATGTAAGGGTTCTGAATAAGTAGTTAGATTCAAGAGAGTCTCAGTAAGTCTAAGAGAAGGATAAGCTGGCGAAACATACATGCTGAGGGGCCAGAAGAAAGTGTAGGTTACACTGATTTAGACACCCTCTAAACTTCCTTAATCTTTCATAGGCTCACTTAGTTTCCATTCTGAATTTGGCCTTTTGGATTTTAGGGTATGTCTACACCGCAATCATGGAGCTTCAATCTAGTGAGCTTGGGCACCGAGTAAGGAACACTGGGTAATTCCATGCATGGTTAGGCCATGCTGAAACGTGCACTAACAGAGATTCACTGCTCTGGTACCTGAACTACTAGCTCAGGTATGTCTACACCAGTTGCAATCACACTCATGATTGCAGTGTAGATACACTCTCAATTTTTCCAAGGCAACCCTGGACTGCACACACCTCACTGGGCTCATTTTCTGAGGCCATGAGCTCCAGGAAACTTGTCAGCCACTCCTTTATTATCTGCCTCCATTTGTGGCACACTTATGGCTTGTTGAGATGAACCATTAGTTCATGGCAAGCTGGGGTGCAATACTATCCCATGCTAGCCTGCTGCACAGTGTCTGTGTGGAACCTGGTGTTTCACACTAACAGTTTCTTAGTGTGCTTTGATTTACTCCCTTTTCAAAGCAGGGTCACATACACACAGTACGTGATTTCTGGAAACTGCACAGGCCCCGTGTGAAATCTGGCTGGAACTTGCTGCACTACCAACCCTCTTCCCCTGACCAAGTTTCCTCCCCTAAAAGTGACCAAGTGGGTTCACTGTCACAAATTGTGGCAGTTGTCTGACAGGTGATCCACATGTCTGTAGTGAAGCGAATCATTCCCCCTCCACCTCCTTGAGACAGTAAGTACCTGTGAACAGAGTGTTGGCTGTGCCTTAACCAAGAGGGCCATAAAGTAGGTACCCCTGTGAGATAGGTAAGTAAGTGTTATCACCACAGTGCTCCCTATATGGTAAATAATAAAAATGATACGTAGAGAGGTTAAATAGATCGGAAGAACTTGGGAGGGAGAGGGGTCACGTTCTATGGTCTAGTGAATTAAGCACAGGACTGGTAGTAAGGAGATCTGGGCTCTAATTTCATATGACCATGGGCAAGTCACTTAAACTTTCCTGATTCTGTTTCTCTCTCAGAAACAGACAATGTCTGCCTGACTGACAGAGGTGCTGTGAGATCTCACTAATGGTTGTAAAATGCCATATACTGTTCTGTCCATTCAGTAGCAAAGATGGGTCTAGAACAAGATAAGCTCAGAGCCTTTGCTTGTTCTTCAATAACCTCAAGAAAGCCACCATCTCCTCCTCCTCTAGGCTTTCATGGGATTTAAGTGTACAGGCCTCCAGTGTTATGTGCATTTAGCATCTCAGCATAGAGCACTTGCTCGGATGTGGGCCTTAGGGAAGCTTGCATCAGAACAGATGCCTTATGTGGAGGTCATGAAGTGCACATGGGCCTTTTGCACACTTTGGGAAGCTCACAAATGGATGCCAGGGCTTCTAGCAGATAGAATTAAAAATTTCCCAGAGACTAGGTATGCATAACATTGCTATGAATAACAGCATAACTTTTCTAAGAACATCCTCCCCCCTCAAAAACAAAACAAAAAACCTACTCAATTACACCAGCCCTCATCAAGACAGATTAAAACAAATCTGAGTCATGATGAGCCCCTTCTCCACCCAACCCCCCCCCAACTCCCTGTCCCAGGATCCTTGTAAATGTTCAAGAAGTATGACCACCTCATTTTTGAACCACAATAGCTCCCAAGTACATTGTCTGATTTATCTTGCACTTTCCAGAAAAAAAAAATTAACCCTAAAATCACGCACGTAATTTTGGGTAGATTGGTTGGGTTTTATTGAAGTTGAGGGTGGGTCCAAAATCAAATGTATACTTGCCTTCAGTATTAAATATGTGGTGACTACAATCTCTGCATAATATAGTGTATTTTTCCCCACTTCACTGAATGTGATGGAGGCACAGGGTCACCATTCCGCTGAAGAAAGTATAAATTATTGCAATCAATTATTGAGTCTTAGCTGCAAATACTGAGAGCTGCACCAAAAGGTTCAGCAGGAATTTGCATCTTGTAAACGACATATGTGCTTCCAGTCAGAAAGATCATTGGCATTTAAAAAAAAATAGCTGGGCTGTCATATTGCAGCTACTGTATACATATTTAATTGTTTCTAGCATAGTTTTTGAAAATCTTTTTGATTTCAAAATGTTTTCATTCAGAGCAAAGAAGACCTGAAATTCTTAGTCTTCTCCACCTTCCATATGGCTGTTAGAAATGGGAAGCACTTATCACAGCAGACTCTTAGCTCAATGTGAAATATTGCAAAGGTCATGTGTGGCCATGCTGGTGACCTCATTTCCAACACTTTCGGGACAACAATTCAGATAGAGGAGATAATGGAGAGTCCTACAGAGAGGAAATCAGAGTAGGGAGGGTTCATGAGAGAAATGGGTTTTAAGGAAGAACAGGAAGAGAAGAAAGATGAACACTTGGCAGGCCAGAGGCGGGAGGCTGTTCAAAATGTACGGGGTAGCTTGAAAGAAAGCAAAAAATGCAAACAAAGGAAGTAGTATGCATAGAAAACTGGCAGATGCACCAGGAGTGAGAAAGTGTACACCAGGGATTGGCAACCTTTGGCATGCGGCCCACCAGGGAAAGCACCCTGATGGGCCAGGCTGGTTTGTTTACCTGCCGCGTCTGCAGGTTCGGCCAATCGCGGCTCCCTCAGCCCGCCCCGCTTCTCGCAGCCCCCATTGGCCTGGAGTGGCGAACCGCGGCCAGTGGGAACCTTGATCGGCCAAACCTGCGGACGCGGCGGGTAAACAAACCGGCCCGGCCAGCCAGGGTGCTTTCCCTGGCGGGCCATGTGCCAAAGGTTGCCGATCCCTGGTGTACACAGTAATGAGGGCAGACATGAAGGCATGGGTAAGACCACATGATCTTGAAGAGCAACAAACTTGAATTTAATTCAAGGAGCCAGTGATGAGACTCAGAAATGGGATCTGAGGAAGGGTTTCACAGGTGAGATGGTCACAGTGGTTTATTTATATTAAAATAGAGATGTAATGCACTGCACCACCATATGAGACCCAGATTTGAGTTCCATCTCTAGTCTTTTGTGGGCCAGCAGGAGCATTGCAGAGGCAGCACCCTCAGCTCCTGTGTTTCTCTTAAGTGACTGTGATGTTATCTGATTAAAATATGACCGTATAGATCATTGTTGCAACCACTATTATATATTTGTGACAAATCTTGTAAAAAGGTTGTCAAGTAAGGTGTCTATGGAAAGGTTATGATTTGTTGAATATGATTATGCTATTTGTATGCATGTATCATTTTTGTATTTGAAGTTATGACTGTTGGCTTTATACCTGGATTTCAAAATGTTTGCTCCTGGGTAGCGCCCACAAGGTATTTAGCCTTATTTAGGGACTATTCAAATTGAGTGCCCCATGAAAAGAACATTTAACTCACAATGGAAGATGCCCACCTACCCTGAATGGACTTTCCTGTGAACGTGCTTTTTGAGGTATAGGTAATGACTTCTACTATGACTAGGCGAAATCATGCATGGACATGTGGCTTGCCCATGTGACTTCAAACCATCTTGTTACTGTAATTTTCCATAGTGAGAACAATGGGTTTCCCTCCACATGGCAGAAGCTATAAAAGGCCCTGGAAATATCTCCATTTTGCCTCTTTCCTGCTCAAACCTCTGGACTATGAACTTATACTAATGAGGGCATTATAACCAAAGGACTGAGGTCCTTCCAATGATTTGGAAGCAAGCAGAGACTTGATTTAAGCCAGCAGTTTATTCCATCACTGCTACAAGTCTGAACCAAGAACTTTGCAATGACTGTATGTATTTGATTCCTTTAAACAATTTTCTTTCTTTCTTTTTATAAATAAACCTTTAGATTTTAGATACTACAGGATTGGCAACAGCGTGATTTTTGGGTAAGATCTGAGTTGTATATTGACCTGGGTGTGTGGCTGGTCCTTTGAGATCAGAAGAACCTTTCATTTGATGCAACTGGTTTTAAAGAACCACTCATCTCTAAGTCTAATGTTTTTGGTGATGATACAAGGACTGGAATGCCTAAGGAAACTGCTTTCATGACTTTTTGTTAGCCAGTGTGGTGAAACAGAAGTTTACTTTTGTTGCTGGTTTGGTATATCTCATGGGAGAATAACCTCCAGTTTTGGGGTGTATCTGCCCTATTTCTCAGCAGTTTGTCCTGAATTTGGTATTCTCAGTTGTGACCCACGGAGGCACAGTTACAGTGACATCTGTGGCTGACCTAGGCATGACACCAATGGAGTCCAAAGAGAGTAGTATCAAGCCTTCCTTCCTTAGCTAAGGGAGATCATTTGAGGGAGGAGAGGGAAAGCCCACTACTGCAACTGGGAAGAAAACATCCCCCATTTAGGATCACAATACATATCCATGGGAACAAGGTATATGAAAGGCAAGGGCCTGTCCCAATCATACAAACCATCTGCTTTGACTCTTGCTCTTTAAAATGAAATTAAAAAAAAAAAATCTCATGAACTAAGATCCCCATGACAATATCATGGCATCCCAGTGAGCAGCTATTGGAGCATTATGCCTTTTGAATTTCAAGAGCTGTGTCTGATGTAAGAGTAAAAGGGTCAAACTGGAAAAAATCATTCATTCCCTTCTGTAGAGATGCTAAATGGATTCAAACATTTGGACAGATCCAATCGTATTTTTCGAATGGAAATTATATTACCTGGAGCCAGCCTCAGCAGGGCTCTGTGTCCTCTTTCCCAGAAGCCCATTAACTATTACCATGGCTTTCAGCCCCCCTTTCCCAGGATCTCTAATAACTTATTCTCAGGGCTCTCTCCAGAGTCTCTATAATCCCATTTTCAGTGTTCTCTGTCCCCTATCCTAAGGCTTCTATTATCCCACTCCAATAGAGGGCCCTCCTGATCCCATTCTGGGTGCTCAATGCCCCATTTTAAGGCACTCAGTCATCCCATTCTCAGTGGTTTCTGTTCTCTTTTCCCAGGGTTTCTATAACCCCATTCTCAGGGCTCTCAACCCTTTTTACATCTTCTACCAACCCTGCCTCATTACCCCATGCCCCTTTGACTTGGCCCCTCTCATCTCATTCCATCACTTGAAGTCTTTAAATCAAGACTGTATGTCTTTCTGAAAGATTTGCTCTTGTTCAACCAGAAATTATGAGCTGAATGCAAGAACCACTGGGTGACATCCCATGGCCTCGTAATGGTTCCTTCTGGCATTAAAATCTATTAAGTGCTCAGTGCTATCTCTCTGCTCTCTGTCACCTTTCCCAGGCCCCTTATCATCATCCCGTCTTCATTTCTCTCTTCACAATTTCCTGGGCAATCATCCCATTCTCAGCACTCTGTCTCCCATCCAGTACCACCATTACAAATATCATATAAAGGCTTCCATTGCTTTTCAGATTAGACCATTTTAATGCTTATTTGTCATGTTTGCAGATGTTTTTAATTGTTTATTTTTGTTCCAGTATTTATAACTCATTCTATTTCTGCAACTTTTATCAGTAGGATTAAGATCTCTATCAGCTGTATTTAGCATGCAAGACTTTCTTATAAACTAGTCAACATCACCTAAAACTGATCTACTCAGCATAAAGATTTTATGCAGAAATAGATTAATAGAGTATATATCCTCTCCTAGGTTTTCTGATTGCCATTTTCAGAGCTCTCCTTCTCTGTTCCAGCTGCTGTTTATATATTTCATAGTGTCTTAGAACTTCTTTTCTCTTTAGTCATAGAACAGCATTACTGTGTATGTGCACAATATACTGTATTGGACTTAATTCTTCAAAACCAGCATGGTCTATTACAAGCACAGCTGGTATTGACATTAATATTTAAGGTGCATAATACTTTCCATCATAAGATCCTATTTTCAGTTGGTTACAACTTTGCCAAATTTTAACTATTTTGGCTGAAATTTCCCATGCTGGACACATGTTTTGAAACATTTCAGCAAAATTGGTCCAGACATTTCTGAGAATAAAATTAGTTAAAAATACATTTTTGCCCATATTAAAATTTTTTACAACTGTTCCATTATGAAGCTCTAGCACCTCCCTGCTTTGAGCAGGGACTTGAAATTTGGCAGGAGCACTGCCTGAGTGTCAGGGATGTGTCCTTTGCTATCCTTGTGAAGATCTACCCAAATTTGGCAAACCTATAAGCCTCTGAAAATTGCAGTTCACACATGCTCAGTAGGGAGGGTTGTTAGAGGCTGGCAGCTAAATTCTCTGAGGATTGCATCTGCATTGAGCATGTTCTAGTCCCACATAATGCTTGTGTTCCAACTGGACTGTGCATGCATCATCCCCACAGGGTGATGGAATAAGTTCCATCCCACTGCTGCAGGGGCTGAGCAGGACGTTCCCTGCTGTGACACCATGCACTGGAACTGAGAATAAGGAGACTGTCTCTCCTATGCTCCCATGCTCCTCTTGCTGGTGCCCAGACAACATGGAGAAGGAAATTGCCTGCCAGGAATGCAGGGAGGAGGAGGGGGAGGACTGAAACAGGAACCAGTGGGGAGAAGAGAAAAACAGAGGGAAAGAGACTGAGATAGAAGCCAGTGAGAGTAAAGGAGACTGGGACAGGAGCTAAAGTGGAGAAGATTGAAACAGGGACAGACTGGAGAGAACAAGAGTAGAAGGGGTCAGGATTGCAGGGACAGAAGCAGAAGGGTTTATAATCACTAGGTTACACTCCCCTCCAGAATCTAGCACTGAACCCAGATTCCCAAGTCTCAACATTCATCTGCTGTCAATAAATAGCTCTTAAAGTCCCTGGTAAATTGTCTCTGTCTTCCCCCTCTACTGGCTAATCCACTTAGGGGATAACAATGTATTACTGCTACCAGTTACTCAGCTAGCTCAAATGGTAGCAAAGGTCTGTGCTGTGGATCTAAAGGTCCCAGTCCTGCTGATGACTCATGTTGGGGTCAATATGGTTCCACACTACAGAATTTCTATTTTTTTCAATTTGCTTTCTTTAAAAAATGTGAGAAATTACATTAAGAAGCCAATGTTAAAAGAACATTAAAGTTGCAAAGTCAAACACTCAAAAGTTAGGAAATCTCAGGATTCATCTCACATGCCACCTTAATTCAGCCATTTTGTGCATATCCATTATGGTACAGAGTGAAATCCTGGCTCCACTGAAGTCAATGGGAGCTTTGCAATTGACTTCAATGGGGCCAGTATTTCACCCACAGTTCTTAATTACATGATCATACGCTATTTTTTCCATAGGTTCCTTGCCTCATTCAGGGCACAGGATGAACAGTGCTCACTACATGGGAAGCCATTCAATATTTCTGTTCACAGTTATCATTCAGTATATGGCCCCATGCTTTATTTACTGTACTCTATTTAAATCCTACATTAAATACAGAATTAATATCCGCATAGGTTTTCTCATCATGGACATTCATCAGTATAGCATCTGAGTGCTTTACAAACATTGATGAATTTATCTTTATAGCACCCCTATGAGATACACTGGTATTATCATCCCACATTTTACAGAGGGAAACTGAGGTGAGGAGCAATTAAGGACATATTTGTTTAGTATCCACCAATTTGGGGCATCCAATTTAAGACAGCCATGGCTAGATTCACAAAGAAACTGAGTGTAGTCACCCCTAACTTTTAGGCTTCTAAAAAAACATTGGGATTCACAAAGCCTCAGTTTGATGCCTAGGCACAAGGGCCTTAGAATAGGATTCCCAAAAGTCAGCATGCTAGCTGGCTCCTCACTTAAGATAGCCAATAGGATATGCCAAGCTGAGGAGTGTGTGGAAAGCCCCCTCTCTTAGAGATAGGCACCTAAGTCCAGGCTGCAGGGAGGCGCCTCCCCCTGCTTTGGATTTTCAACTACAAATGCTTCTCTTAGCATTAGGCAATACTCCATGTTAGAAAGAAGTAGCTGCAGGCAGCACTCTCTCATAACTCGTAGCCCAGTGGTTAGAGTACTCACTTAGGATGTTGGAGACCACTGGTTCAAGTTCCCACCTGTAGCTGAGGGTGAGAAGGGAGCTGAACAGGATTCTGCTACCTCCCAGGTGAGTGCCCTAACCATGGAGCTCTGGGATATTGTGATGCATAGCTCCCTCGGTCACCTTGTTGAAGCTGTTCCACTGGATAAATAAGGAAAGAATCATTAGACCACAGAGAGAAAGCGAGCATGAGAATGACTCTGTAAGCCTGGTAGCTGGAGCATTCACCAGAGATGTGGCAAATCCCTATTCAAATTCCTTCCCTCCCTGAGGTGGGGACTTGAACCAAAGGTCTCCCACATCCCAGGTGAGTATTCTAAACACTGGGCTAAAAGTTATGAGGGAGGTCCTCCTCCCCCTGGCCATTTTGTGTAAGTTCATCTATAGGGATCTGATCCAGTAGGCGAGCTCAAAATTCACCTATCTCATTGGGCCTCACAGGTGACTAAGGCAGAGAAATGCCTATCTTTCCCCAGTTCATGACTCGTTCTGGGGCTTAACCATCCATATGCCTGGTATGGGGCTGCAGTGTGCATGCTCAGAGGCCAAAACATAGGGATTTAGGAACTTTCGCTGCAAAAATGTAGGCACCAAGTGAGTTTAGGCATCGACAGGGCTTGGGGGCAGCTGAACCGGGGATTTGTGAATCCTGGTGGGGTGAGATTCGGGGATTTAGACATGTAAGTCCTTTGGTGAAGTTAGCCCCTAAGGCCTAATTTTTCAAAGTTCCTAGCATTTTTATATCACTATATATGTTCAGAACAGAACTCCAGTCAACTTCAGTTCCAGCTGTGAGCATTTAGCACTCCTGCAAATCAGCCCCCAGGTGTTTCAAGTTGGGCACTCAGAAATGAACAGTACACCATTAGTGGCCACCTCTGAAAATTCTGGTTTAAGCAACTTGCCCAGCAGCACATAAGAACACTGTGGCAGAGGCAGGGATAGAATGCAGTTCTTCAGCATAGCATTCAGTTGCTTTAATCACATAACCATCCTTTCCCTTCTGGAGTTTCCTGCCTCATGCACTAAACATCTTCCAACATCTGTAGCAAATGAAGCAACCATCCTACAGACAACAGCCTCATTGACTACATGGCTCTGATTCATTCCCTGGGCAAGGTCCATCCTGTGCTGTGAATGAGGTGGAATTCCTGTGGAAAAATAGTGCTAAGATGGTTGGTGAAAATACTGACCCCACGGAAGCCAATGGCACATTTCCAATTGACTTCAGTGGAGCCAGGATTTCACTCTGTATCATAATGCATATGCACAAAGAGGCTGAATTAAGGTTGCACAGGCAAATGTAATTCTGGCATTTCCTTGCTTTTGAGTGCTTGACTTGGCAGCCTTAACTTTCTTTTAAGTAACAATTTTTGGGATGTAAATGGATCTCCATTATGCAATTTCAAATATCCAGAAGCAATGATTAAAGCAAGTGATCAACATTCAGGTAGATAACAAGTCTACCTATAGACTGTCTAATAATTATAAGTCTACATGTAGACTTATTGAAATGGGAGTTGGATGTCTTCTCTGAAAATCTCAGTCATAATACATAGAAAAACCACTGAGATAAAATATTTACCAAATACACAGAGTAGCACCTTACCTGAGAGGCTGGAAGAGCTCTTTGTCAGGAATATAATATGCTTCGTAACTTGTTTTTCAAACAAGGAAACCAATTTTTAAAACAACCTCTCTTTAAATGACATTAAAACTATGACACAAGTGGCAGGAATTCCAAAGTGAATCTGATTGTGTATCCTTAACTTAGACCACTGGACCTTTTGTTCACCTCAGAGTGAGTTTGGGACAGAGCATAAGCCTTAAATCTTGATTTCATCACTTTTTTGTGATGAAGAACCTGTGAAAGGAACAAAAAACAATGGGCCAAATTTTGCTCTCAGCTGCATAGGTGAAACTCCTACTGAAGTCAGTGGAAGCTTTATCCATGTAAGTGACAGCAGGATTTACCCTGAAAGGTACAGAACTGGTGATATACCATGTAGTGTCTGAGTATAGCTAGGCACTAGGAATTAAGGATTTACTGATTTAACACTTGACTTGTTCATCCTTCTTAGAACATTCCTATGACATCATCTTTTGATGCTCTCATTGATTAACTTTCTGATTCCTTCAATCTGAAGCATTTTATCCGAGGCTTTTGTGGAGTGCTAAATTAAATGAATGGTTTAGTGACAAACCAATTGGAATTAATCAATTGAGTAAAACAACTGCATTAAGCATATGTATGTGAGGCGGGATTTGAGGCAGTTTTATACTAATTAGAAGTGGAGAGCTGCAGCTGCTGCATATGTTGATGGAAATAGAGATAATGAGCAGCTAATTTGTGAGTTTATCTGGACACAGGTGTAGCACTGTTCGGATGTAAATGGCATGTCAAGAGCAACTGCACATGTTGTCTCTATCCAGTGTAATTGGCTGAAATGGGTCAAATATCTAATGAAAAGCATAATTTTGTGTCTTAACCTGATGAAAAATGGCACAAGTCATGAACATAAGCAGTGGAAAGGAGGTAGAACAATTGAAAGAGGAAATGTGTGTGGGAACCCAAAGCTGTAATTATAAACCATTGTGATAAACAACTATATTTGAAAGTGTAATGTATTAAAGTTATGTGTTAATTTTACCTTTTCTGTTAAATGACACTTCTATATGCATAAACTATTTGTTACTGAAGGCTAATGAAATCCACATCGTCTGTTTACAAATGGTAGGAAGGTCTCATTTATGTTATTTTAGCAGTCATTAAACCCTTAAGGCCAGACAGAAAGGAAACAAAAGATTCTTTCTTGCACAGGAAGAATAGTCATTTGGAAGGATCAAGAAACTTGATCCACAGAAACTGGATTTCAAAACAGTTTTAACTACCCTGGACTTTTTAAGAGGCTGGTTTTCTCAAAGAGCAGAAAGACTTCTTGGGGCTGGAGATACAAGTTCTTACTACCTCTTTACTCATTTGCCTGATCCTGCCCAAACTGTGACTCTGGCTGCGGTAGGAAGAGCAGGGGCTACTTGCCCAAAATGCCCCATTACACGCAAGTGGACAGGGAGGGAGCAGAGAGAGCGAATGGGGAGTAATAAGTGTCCTGGTTTTACCTCCTCTCCCCAGCTTATTCCTAAACCCAAGTAGCTACCCAGGCACACAGGGTACTTCCTGACAAAATGGAGTGAAGTTACTTACTCCCATCCTTGAAGCTGGGAATGAATTTGGACTCTGAGACAATTCATCTTGTGGTCTACTCCTGGGACGCGCAGCTATGATCTGACCCTTATCCGGGTCAGATCATAAAATGATAATCTAGTCCACAGGAATTAATTTAATTTTTTCCCTGAAAGTTCCTTCTGCCCCTGCTGGAGCCTTAAGGATCCTCCCATATTTAATCAGTCAGCAGGTTAAAAGGTTGTTCTGTGAATTATTTCCAGTTTCATTGTTTGCCATCTGGATGAACCATGTGTATTTTTATTCTCAAATACAACTTTTAACTTAATTGTTCAGTAAAATATTTGTAACGTAGCAATGCAATCTTGTGCATATTTAATCAACTGAACCATAAAAAGAAATCGTAGCAATGTTTAATGTACACATAATATTTCTATTTCTCTCTATCTCTCTGCTTCTCTATCCACAAAGAAATATGAAAGCTATCCAATTATTTTTGAAAGAGCTTTAGCTTCCACACCACATGTTATCAAATTTTTCCTTAATACAGTGCTTGGTGTCTGAACTTCTGAGCAGCACCAAATACCATTTCCTAACACTTTGTAGGCATTTTAAATGATGAAATTCTTTCTATCCCAAAATGTAATGTGAGAATACATCCATTGCTTTCACTGCAAAAGAACTGAGTGAATTTGCTTATCTCCAGTAATCAACGAGACCCTTTGCTGATTCTTACTGAATTTTGATTTAGTGAGTCAGCAAGTAAATAATGAAAAAAATCAAGAATACTTCATCATAAAAGGTATTTTGGTTATTTATTTTCACAAGTGAATAGCAGTTTAGTTAAATGTTTTATGAGAACCCTCCATAGCATACTAGTAAATGTACTGCAGTTTAATTTATAAAAGGAGTGAACACTTAGTAATAAGAAACCTAACTACCTGACAGCAGGATGAGACCTGTCGGTATTTAAAAACAATTACTGAGTTTGCAAAATAGTGAAGTAAGAATTGGTGAGGTTCTGTATTACTTACTCCATCCCCAATTGAGCAGCTCTTTTTGCGAAGTTGGTAGTTTTGATGACCATTAGAAATGGAGGATAAATTAAAACCCTAAACCCAAATACTCCCAAACTTTGGGGAAATGTGGCTCTGGATCCACACCTCATAACTGGGCCTTCTTCTCTAGTGAACTATACCAAATTCCTGGGTCTGACCACCCCAAAACATTGGATAAGTTCAGGTCTGGATCCAAATTTTGAGGCTTGATTCCATCTCTAGTATGCACCTGCTAGTGAATAAAGGAGAAAGGTTTCCTTGCTTTATTTATTACCGTCTATCTTATTCAAGAGAGTGTTTCATAGGGACTTAATTCAGAGACACAAAGTAGAAAGAAAGTTAAGAATGATCCAATGGGAAGTGTGTTTCAAATAACAATCATTCCTCTCTTTAAGGGAATAGAGCCATCACATTTCCCAATATCCCATTAATAGATGTCAGTACTCTGATTCTAACCTGGTGTTGCACTGGATACTGTTGGCCACAGCTGTTCAGGTCCTCCCGGCCCTCCTCGTAAGACTCCTGCCTCCTCCATGTGCACAGCACTGAATAAACAAGCATACTGATTAAATTACATAGTTCCCATCTGACCTGTTTTTGTTCAACATTCCCTTTTCTGGCTATTTCTCCAAAGTCACAGTTGTTCTTTGTTGCACCAGGGCTAATGCAACATTGCATCATGCTAGCAGATTCTGCTAATGCATTATTAAAGCGTCAATCCTGTAAGAACTGCAAAAATTGTCTTTGGTTATTATTTCAATGCTGCAACATAATTCCATGCAGTTCATATCAGACACAAATATTATCTCTAGAGGATGGTTTGTTTTCATTAATGTGATGTGAAATCACTAACACTGCAGGGAAGTCACCTAGCCCCAGATTCTCAAAGGTATTTAGGTGCCTAACTTCCACTGAAATAGAAGTTAGGTGCCTAAATACCTCTGAGGACCTGGGCCCTAATCCATATCATGTTTGTGATGTCTTAGCAGTGAAGTAAATAATGAAAGTCAGTTCTGGGCTTCTTTCAGCATGCTATTATCAGCCACTCTTCTACAGCAAATATCCCAATGCAATTTATAGTATCCGATGCTGATTACCTTATGCTTTTGGCAAGCACTTTTGAAGGGAGAAATTAGGTGTCACAAACTACAATAACCATGTAATATCAAGTTTTATACCGTGTCAAATGATGAACAGTCTGCCATGAGACCAGCAAATTTAATTGTTGCACATTGTCTAGCTCTGAACTCATAAGGAAATGATGATGGGGGGGGGGGGGGAATAGATGCCTGATATCTTAAAATGAAAAAAGTAGATAGTCATTTTTAAAATGAGCTCACCCTTTTCACTTATCATGGAAGTTACTTCAGGCAAAATCCTGAAGTATTCCCTATTCCACCTGTATGCAGGCAAGGCTCCCACTGATTTCAAGAGGTGTTCTGTTTCAGTTTGGACCGAGAGAAGTTTCTAAAACTTGGTCAATTCATTTCTCAGTGTTAATGGGCAAGATTTTTAAAACTGGGAGCTCAATACTGCAAGATTGTAATTCGTCTTGTTACTTTCTAAATGATTTTGATCTGTATGATATTTAAACTTGATTTAACTAAGGAAAATCAACATTCATATTGATTTAAAAAGGTATTTTTTAGTTAAAAGGGCATTTCAAATATTTTATGTACAGTTATTTTACTTTGTATTTGCTGTAATAGTCTCCAGAGAAACATGAAAATACATTTTAATTCCCTCAAATCTATGTCTTTTTGTATTCAGCAAATGATTTTCCCTCTGAGTTTGTAATGCCACTTGAAATTACCACGGCCTTTTTACTTAGTTCTAAATTTGTTATCCGGTCTTATTGATAAGGCCAGAATAGATCTGAGAATAAGACTGGTTAGTTAATTTGCTAAGACACAGAGAGCAAAGATATTATTTTATCTAGGTCCTACACAAACAGCATTATTTTACTTCTTT
The DNA here is from genome assembly GCF_028017835.1 of Emys orbicularis. Lineage (NCBI taxonomy): Eukaryota > Metazoa > Chordata > Testudines > Emydidae > Emys > Emys orbicularis. Next base: position 75,711,248 of record NC_088690.1, read on the forward strand.
TTAAATTTATTGAGGAGCAAATTATAGTAAGGCAAATTTGGGATCTAAGGCTGAGATTTCTAAAGGAGTCTAAGGTGGGCACCTAACTCAAGAAGGTTTCCTTGGAAATCTCAGCCTGATATGCTTGTCAATGCCCTTTTAACTTTGTTAAATACCTTGAATGTACCATGTGGTTAATAAACTGCCTGCAGCAGTGGTACACTTTTATGGTAATGAGAGTAGTGAGATGGAAAACTATTGATGCTGCACACAATCTATTGAAATTCATCAGAGTGAATGATAACAGGAAGCTTTAATGTGAATGAAGAGTGTATTATCAGTTAAATAATTCAGTAATTGTAGCAATCAGGCAGTGATAGTAAATGTATAAAGAAGCATGAGGTAAACAACATGAATGCATAGACCAAACACTAATATAGTAATGACCAGCATAAAAGGCAACAATTACAGTGAATCAGTAGGACTGGTAGATATAATGCCTCAGAAGCAAAACTTGGGTGCTTCCCTCACAGCATGCAGATCTCACTAGTGTATGTCACCAGATGTACCAGATTGAAAGACAGTCTACTTCACAAAGGGAGAAAGATATAAACCCTTAAGAAGGGGAAGCACAGTACATACCTTTGTATTCCTGCTCTTAGGGATGCAGAATAACGCCAATCAGGATTGGGTTGTTTTGGCTGCAGAAACAAAAGAGAACAAAATCTGTATTAATTTGTATTAAAACATTTAAAAATCTATGCAGCTGAATACAGGCTCTTCTCCAGAGTTTCTAAACATTTTCACATCTATTGTCAAATGGCTCCATAGAGCTATTTACATTTTTTATGCATTCAGAGCTGCCAAATCTCCCAGTAAATCTGAAGACACTTTTGTATGAGTGCACTTAGGTCACTGAATATGGAGTTAAATGTTTATATACCAAGACTTTGGATTGTGAGGGTTAAAGTGGAGAAGGAGGTTATTTTTGTAAATTGAGGGGCTGTTATTTTGCCCGTGTTCAGAAATATCTTGGCCATAGGAGGAGACGATTATTGCTGGAAAAGAAAAGAAATACTTTGCTGGTTTCCCTGATAAAACTAGGCCACTTATGCTCTTACCCTGGAATGTATCCACCTGTACACATACAAAATGCAGCCCCCCTGTGAAGAATACATTGGGGCCAGTTTGCTTGCTGTGAGTTTTCTGCTGGGGTTAGTGGACTGCAGAGGACTGCACTAGATTGTATCAGACTCACAGACTGCAGCAGGTTTTTACTGAAGGCAGACATGTTCTTTCATAAGACCAAGAGCTGCTACATTTCCTACATTGATAAAAAGGCATAAAAACAGGGAGGAAAAAATAGAGAGCAATACCCTTCAACCAGTACATCTCAGCACACGCTGACCTGCTACAGCATGACTTGCTATGTAAGGGTTTCCTGAGAAATTCCTGATTGATTACAAGTTGCTCCAGAAAATGTTAACGCCACGTTTCTTGCTGTGCACTGCATACAATAGCAACATTCATAATAATTTAAAATTATAGGCAACATTTTCAAATGAGGGTGCCTAAATCAGGCACCTAAATATTTAAGCAGCTAAGCGACTTAATTTTCAGAGGTGCTGAGCATTGATTTCAATTGTAGCTGCAGGTGCTCAGCACATCTAATTATTGTGACACTTCTTAGGTGGCTAATTGTGCATGTAGGTGTCTAACGTTAGGCATCCAAGTTTGAAAATGTTAGAGTATAGACATAATGGATTATGTGCATACTTGATGTGTCTTGTACACAAGGCCTGCTCTACCATTTTTGCCGCCCCAAGCAAAAAAAAAAAAAAGCTGCCCGAACTGCCGACGCAAAAAAAAAAAAAAGGCGCCCGGACTGTGCAGCCCCAAGAATGGACGGAATGCCGCCCCTGAAGCATGTGCCGCCCCAGGCAGGTGTTTCCTCCGCTGGTGCCTGGAGCTGGCCCTGCTTGTACAGCGGCAAATACACAAATAATACATGATAGTAATGGTGTAATTCTACTGAAGTCATTGGAGGTAGACCAGAAGTGAATTTGGCCCCATTACTTTTAAAAATGTGTTGAATACCCTAAATTATTTAAAGCCAGTTTTGTCTTTGCCCTTGGGATTCACAGTATGCTCTTCTCTAGTTCAATAAGTTTTACACAAATAAAGATATAGCAATAATGATATGCGCCATCTTTCTATCTGGCTATCTCAATATTTATAAGGCCCCCATCACTATCTGAGTTTGAGGAGCTATTTGGTACTGTGCGTTGTAGCATTCTTCACGTCTTGATATACACAAAAGAGAAATTCCACCCAGTGCAACAAAATATTAAACATCTTTGCTAGTAACTACTTTCACATTTAAACCCAGATTCTCAGTGCCCAGTTTCTGCTGGGCTTAGTTGTGAAAAAGACAATTATGGCTCCAAGCTTCTGTGACTGTTTCTGATCTGGCCCTGGCCCTAGCCCCACTCGACTTTAAAGAAAAAAATTAGGACTGTTCTAAACTTGGCCAGCTGGTAGTGGTCCTCCAGGAACCATCCAACTACTAAGGACTATCAGAAAACAACCCGCTCTTATCACACCTTTTCCCCATCCTGACATGCCTCCTACACCAAGACTGCAGGTGGACAGATACAGGAGCTAGCTATCCTGACTTTTCTTCTGTTGTGGACTCCCATACACCAAGGGAATTCTCAGCTCAGAAGACAGAGTCAATTTCCACTTTTTCTGCACCAGGAATGGAGTTAGGGTGACCAGACATCCTGATTGGACTGTCCCGATATTTACTTGTTTGTTCCGCGTCCCGCCCGATGTTCGGTCGGGACACAAATTGCCCTGATATTTTGCACTCTGGCGCACAGGCGGAGGGGGCTCGTGTCCCCCCCTGCCCCCAACTCAGCCCCGGCCCCGACTCCGCCCCCTCCCTGCCTCATTGGATCCCTCCCCAAATCCCCGCCCTGGCCCCGCCTCTTCCCCAAGCATGCTGCATTCCTCCTCCACCCCCCTCCCTCCCAGGCTTGCGCGAATCAGCTGTATGGCTGCGCAAGTGCTGGGAGGGAGGGGGGAGAAGCAGGCCGCGGCAGGCCGCTCAGGAGAGGCGAAGGTGAGCTGGTGCGGGGCAGCCCCCTATGATCCAGCGGCTCTTTTTTTTTTTTTTGCTCCACCGGTGCCTCCCTTCCCGCCCCCCCCCCCATGTCCCGATACTTCATGTCTCTCATCGGGTCACCTTAAATGGAGTGAGTCAAAGAATCATAGACTTTAAGGTCAGAAGGGACCATTATGATCATCTAGTCTGACCTCCTGCACAACGCAGGCCACAGAATCTCACCCACCCACTCCTGTATCAAACCTATGTCTGAGCCATTGAAGTCCTCAAATCATGGTTTAAAGACTTCAAGGTGCAGAGAATCTTCCAGCAAGTGACCCGTGACCCACGCTGCAGAGGAAGGCAAAAAAACCCCAGGGCCTCTGCCAATCTGCCCTGGAGGAAAATTCCTTCCCGACCCCAAATATGGCGATCAGCTAAACCCTGAGCATGTGGGCAAGACTCACCAGCCAGACACCCAGGAAAGAATTCTCTGTAGTAACTCAGATCCCACCCCATCTAACATCCCATCGCAAGCCATTGGGCATATTTACCGCTAATATAAAAGACCAATTAATTGCCAAAATTAGGCTATCCCATCATACCATCCCCTCCATAAACTTATCAAGCTTAGTCTTGAAGCCAGATATGTCTTTTGCCCCCAGAATCTCTGGTCCTTAGAGTGTCTGATCAAAAAGAGAGAGAAGCAGCATGAGGAATAGAATTCCTCCTATAGTCCTGGCCAAAAAACATATTAAGTTATAGTCATGGCTGAAAACTGGGAAATTCTCAAAGAAGCAGAGAAGGAAATAAAGGCAAAAAAGGAGAGACTGTCTATCATACTGCTACATTGGTTCACAACACTTGGATGGTTTCCTTCTCAACAATAAGGGCTAGAAACTTACTTTATTTACATGAAAGCTTTCATTCTGCAGATTATGAATCTGTCATGGAGGCAGGATAAATTCATCAAGTAGGCTGCATCTGAGCCACTGGCCAGGTGTTTGACACCTTTGATTTATAATATAAATTACAACCATGAGGTCAGGCATTCAAAAGGGTTATTGCCCCACCAGATATTCTTGCTGGAAGAGTTTGCAACTGCCATAAAACATCTATTTTTTCACTGTGTTGGTTGAACAGACTAGCGGTTGATCTGCCATATATTTGGGGTGCATGGTAAATGACCCAAACTGCCAGAGTGTACTGGGACACTGTAGATATATATAGTATACACATCCACATAGATAATCTGGTGTGTATCATAAGGTCTCCAACCTACAGTGGAATGGAGAAGATGTTGTATTTAGCCCTTGTATGGATATTAAAATGCAAAATGTAATCTCTGCCTTTAGTGAGAAGGAATAGCGAAGGGCCAGGTTTCTGGTCAGATGCAGTAGTTGTTTGGCATTTCACAGGGTTCGGTAACATATCAGAGTAGGGAACAGTAGGGCTCTACCGGCTGTATTTAAATGGCAGAAAGGGGAATTGTCTTTGGCCTACATAGGAGAGTGGGGATGGATATGGGGGCACATGTTAAGCTGGTACTGGAACCTTAAATGCAAAAGTTCTGACTGTGAAATATATATGAGTTGTTGAGTTTTTTAACTATAAAGCTGTTGTTTTAATTAATTTATTTCTGGGAATTTCCTTACTTTTTTAAGAACCTTCACAGGTCTGACTCACCATGGGTATGGGTGGCAGAATCTAGCCCTTAGTTTTTATAACCTTTTTTATACCGCATGGGAGCAAACAGTGACTCATATGAGAACGAACAGTCTTCTATGTCTTTGGGGCTGCTCTCGCTTGGTTTTCTGGACACTGAAGGACTGGGTTTGAACATTGGATGACTGGGAGCTGTCAGTGATCTGCAGGAGACAGGGGTTCATCATGCTTTTATGCCATCATAAGCCAATATCCTGTAACTGGCAATGCTAGTGGGAGTAAAAGAAATCAGTGCCAACACCTTCTTTGTGGCATTAGCAGTAATAGGCTTCTCCTCTGGTCCTACTATCAGTCCTGCCTCCATAAGTACTCTTTGTCTTTGGTCCCAACAGAAAAGCCAGTTGAGGAGGCATATGACTTCAAAGCAGAATTTTGGGCAGCCAGGGCATGGGAAATGAGTTTGAGGCATATGTCATAATGATTAATGTTAGTTGTTCAAGTGTAGAAACAGATAAGCCAGCCTATTTCCTATCTGCATTCCACAATGTACCCACAGCTTTATGAATTCTTATGTTCTGTATATCACTACAAAAGGAACTGAATGTTAAAAACAAATCAAATCCAGCCTTAACACAGCCAAACTAGATGTACAAGCAGACTGAAAACCAGCATCATGGTAACAAAGCTAAATATAAATATAGTGATGGGTAAAATCAGATGCTTCAAAGTTTGGATGTTTGGACTGTCCCAAACACAATCCCCCTCCACCACACAGGCCCTATGACAGACTAGTACCACTTTCAAGCCCTAGCAAGGTCAAATGGATCAGAGTTTGGTAATGTGATATGGATCTTTTCATTTATAGATCACAAATTCAAATCTGCCTCTGCTGTATAGATAGTGACAGTTGTGAGCATCTCAGTGCTGCTTCGTGGCCAATGTGAAATTAGTTTGGTGGTCTTAGTACATTCCCCAGTGGACAGTTCACAAAAAATTATTGGCAATTGACAACTGGTATCTTTTGCAGGGCTTGTCACAGGCCCTGTTGAGTGGAGGGAGACTATGTGGTGACAGTCACCCTACTTGATATTATTTCATTACAAGGAATGATTTGTGGCCCGCTACCCCATTCTGCCATCTTAGATATGAGCTTAGACTGCACTCCTATCCAGTGTCTTTGTGAGGCCACAAGGCAGTGCCACTGACAATCCTTTCTACTCCTCAGTGGTCTTCAAAAAGAAGGGTGTGATGGGAAGCTTTCATCACACATGCAGTAGTAGGAAGCAGCCCAAAGCCACTCCCTGTTTCTGCCATCATCAACTTTTCCTGTTTGGCTCGGAGAAAGCACATAAAATGCAATGACTCCTTCTGAAAAACTGAATCAAAATCTATCCAGGTGTTTTTAATGGTGGACGTCACCACAGTATCTGAGTGTCTCACCATAGTATCTTATGACTCCTAACCCTACTGAGCACATGGGGTATGTCCAGCCATTCAGGGAACCAGAAGCTATACAAAGGGATTAATGTGTCCAGGTATAACCAACCAACCCAAGTTGAAATTCAGATAATGAATGTGAATACATGCTACCAATTGTTTGCAGTCATCCTAAAAACAAAACATGTTTATGCAAAATTTCATGACAATGTTTTAAAATAGCATAATGTTGATCCAATTTCACAAACATTTTAGCTGAATTACAAACAAATGTTAATGAAAATTCATTTTACTTAGTTCTGATATGTTGTCATCTCAAGTATCTGTTGCTTGAATTATGAGATTCATATGTACTCTGGGCCTGATTCAGTGTTCACTGAAATCAATAAAAGCCCCCCCTCCAGTAACTACAATAGGTGTTGGCTCTAGCCCTGTTTGTGTGGATCAAAGATTTACAAACAGTTAGGAAATTATGAGAGTGCTAAACACATCCCACTCTACTCCTATATTCACACAAATACTCAGTAGAATAACATACCATCTTCGTATCAAATATATCCACTTTGAAGCAATAAATAAAAGGCCTTTTAAAATCCTAGACCACTTACAGCTCAGTTTCCTTTCTACTGAGAATATGTTGACAGTTGTGGGATTCATGGAGCTATTTCAGATTTCCTACTGTAAAATCTGAGATTGATTATATAAAAATGCTCACACTAAATTCACCATAGAGAATAAACTATTTATAGTCTAGCATTTGTTTATCATTCAGGAAACTAGAATGAAAAGCTAACAAAACAAAATTTAGTATAGAATATTTCCCCCTAACAGTGAGCATTTGCATTCCTAACCCTAAGGAAACGAAAATTAAATTAACAGGTCAATGCTTCTTTAAAATATATTTAATGAGTTCTGGTACAGTGAAAAACTGCTTTGTCTGCTTAATGCTAGATGCAAGTTTCTGCCAGCACAGCAGTTACCCTCAGCCTAACAGTTTGACTTCCCTGGAGCACAGAGCACTGACCCTGCATAGCAGAAAAGGAACTGGTGCTGCTTCTAACCAAAAGAACAAACATTTCTATTTAACCTTTCCAATGTCAGAGAGCCCAGAGAATTTCTTAAAGGCTTAAGTCCTTGAACTGAGATTGTAAGATATTCCAACATTAATACCTTTAAAGCCCTTGTGAGAAATCTCTTGGGAAGATTGCTTTGGACAATGCTATGTGTTTGCTAGATTTAGACACTTCAAAGCACACTTGAATCTAAAGAAATACCAAGATGTGTGTAACACATTTTTGTTTGATTTACTTCAAATGAATAGCACTCTGTCTTTGAAGCAGCCAATTGGGGGTGGTGGGGGAGAGGGAGTAGTACTTCAGTGTGTACAAACAACCACAAAATGAATGAACCACTGGGGTTTATCATTACTAATGTGCAGCTTCAATTTTTCCTTCAAAAGTTACACAATGCTTTATTTATTAACATCAAAGGAACCTACATTTTATTGATCATCCTATGAGTGCACAAAATGGCATCAGAGGGAGGCCAGTGCCCAGAACTGATTGTATATTTTTCCATCAAGGATTCAGTATGCCAGCCGATAATTAATAATGTGCCACAGTGCATTTTTGCTAAGAATACTGAGTTAGACCAGATGCCAGTCTGATTGTTCATCCCTGCATTGAAGTGAAAAGGCTGCCATGGTATCCAAGATATAACAAACAGGTTTAGCTACACAGAGGGCATGAACAAGATGGCAAAGATAAAAAGACAGCAGGGAACAGATATTACCAAGTGTCACTCAGCAATTCAATGGATGTGTGAGAGAAATGGACACTAGAATACATTATTAAAGTTTCAGAACGGTGAGGATAAGTAATTTCTGAAAATGACAGACAGGCAGCAATACCAGGGGCCCAATGGTAGAATAGAATCACTCCCCTCCACACACTCACAGTCCATCCCAGTAGACAGCCATACATGCTGGCTGTAACTTCACAGAGTTCCAACAATGAAACCAAAATATTTGCACAAACTAATTTTGTCCGTATGTAATTATCCTTTGCTGACTGCCCTGGTTATCCAGTAGTGACGATATAGCACCAGACATTCATTAAACCAAGTATCTTGATCCTTGTCTCCAGCGCTGCCAACAATCACTCCACTGCCTGCTAGTTTAAAGACTACTCATGCAAGTGCTAATATGTTTGATTTTTACAAAACAAACTTGATTGAGATTGAGATTCCATTTGAAATAACCATATAGGCCTGCAAAAGGGCCTAGGAGACAGTGAGCTGAACATTAGCAGAAGCATGAGCTGTCTTGAAGAAAAGAGACATTATCATTTACCAAACCACAACTAACACATTAGTAGAACAGTACAGAAAAACCATATAGGAAGCCACAGAGTTTCAGCTGATGCAAAGAAATCTCTAAACTTAATAGGCCAGTTACATCAATGTAAGTCCACTGATGACAATGAAGTTACTCCTGATTTGCCTCAGAGTAAGTGAAAGAAGAATCTGTCTCTAATTTTAAATATAAAAAGAACCTGTGACACCCACACACACACACACAATTTTTTTATCCCACTGCAGAATTAATGTATACAACATTTTAATACATGTGAAACCCAAGAAATATTGTCACTTGTGGTAAATTCCACAGAAAGCCTGAGTAACTGGTGCAGCTTCTTATCATATTATAGTTAATTGATGGTAACATCTGTCCCCAAGTCTTATTAGAAAAAAATATTTCTTTAGAGACTGTCCAGTGGTAACAGTTACGTATATATCAACGTTGTAAGATGCCACAAGATGCAGTGATCCCTGCTAGTACGCTTTACAGATGATGGGATGGGCCTTTCAAGAATCATACAAATTCACTATTACTATAAAAACAAGCAAAATATGGTGTCTGGCAGGTCTAATAAGACTAACAATGTCCATTAAAACCAGCATACCTTGACATTGTTAATCAATGGATTTGCTTTTAACATGTGTATGTGGAGACTGAGTAATGGGGCAAAATATGTGAATTTGAAAGAGATAATCTGCTAAGAATTAATACCCTGTGAATTCAGTTATATGGCTCCATTGTCTCATGTGCATCTGACAATGACACAGTTTCACTGCATTACAGCACTATAGGCAATTTTTGTAATGCAAGGCCTTAGGAAATTTCACTCAACTTGTGGCAAATAGTATCTAACAGAATTTCTTCTCTATTTAAGTCTTGCAAAACTATTAAGTAATTGCTTGCACATCTGGATTCTGGTTCTTCACACAACTGAATATGTGGTAGATATTGTTTCATTCCAACATTAAAAACAGGAGTTAATAAATTTGTATTGTGTCTCTCTGCTATTGTATACCAACACTGGGATTAGTAAGCTGTCTTTGCTTGACCTGCACAGTTCCTCAGAAATTGCTAATTCACTACATGCAATAGGACCTATCCCCTAAAGACATGATGGGAATCTATTAAACAAATTTCTGCTGTTTCTACATCTAAACTGAAGTCATTTTCAATTATCATCCATCTGTTTGCACAGAAGCTCTGATCTAAGGAATATTTGGAATCCTTTGATTCTTCCCTTTTCTGCACCGTGTCTAGCATGTCACCTTATGATCAACAGATTCTAGATATTTCTAATAAAAATATTTATAATACATATTAAAAATCAGATAACTAATGGTTCATTTGCCCCACTACACTATATATTTGACAGCCATTATGAACTTAGATTGTGAAAATCACATAGTCATCAAAATCATACTATTGAATGACTGGGAAAGAGTAAAATAGCTACATCAATTGTAAATGGAGGAACATTATTTGGTATCAGCATTATTTTAAGAGAAACCTTGTTATTAAATCCTGCACTTTATATCTTTTAAAATCAGTGAGACAAGATGCTCATTTCTTAATAAGGAGAACAAGAAAACATGTCTTGATAAAACATGTTCTTGTTTTCAAAAGAAAAACATTCTGGCTGATTTGAGAGGGGCAAATAAGCATAAAGATTTGATTAATATTTCTGTGTAGATACAAAAAAGCAAAGCAACATTCCATTCAAGCACAAGGATACAATCTTTCCCTATGCTTGCATACATTCTTCATATTAATGTACAAGCCATGTGCCTGCCATATTACCACTGCACAAGTAATGTAGAGTAGATGCAATATTTTCCTTATACATCCGAATTAAAACACAATCTGTCCAGCAGTGAAATCACTATCTTTTCACTCATAGTAAAGTGTTGCTCTGTTCATTTCCAAAATCCATAACATGGGAACGGTATAGAACACTACAAACTGTACACTAGGTCCACGCTGGCTATGTGCTAATAGAAAGCAGTCACTAATTCATCACTGTGGGAAAACATTGCAGAGGTTAATATACTGCTGGTCAAACCATAGGTATTAAACAGTTTTCAATAGCAAACCAGCAGGTTACAGGTTGTTGCACTGCAACATCATCACTGGTAAACTGGGTCAACAGCCTAGAAATGTGTCACTGTATTGCCAGACAGGAGAAGAGAAAAAGGCAGCCTCATGCAGTGCAAACATCAAAGTATAGATAACATGTTCTCAGACAACTAAAGCACATATACTAAGCAAAATCTATCTTATTAGTGACCTGGCCATGGTAATTTTGTCTGGGCACAGAAGCAATAAATTGTCAAATATTTTAATCACTGTAAAGTGTCATATTGATGCTCAGTATCATCTCATTTCTTCTGCAGCATTCTAACATTAACATTTTAATATTACATGTGTCATTCCTCAGTAGTTTGTTGGAGTGGGTATATCTGTAAAGAAAAGGGAAGGAGGATGGGGAGAAGGAAACCTTTTCTATACCATCTACAACAGAAATGAAGTGAGTCTCAAACAATGTGCTCACACACTGAGCCACTAACTTACCAAATGAACCCGGAAAGCCCCAGTATTTACCTAGAAACCAAATGTGTTTCATAGATTAGAATTCAGCAACCACAATAGGGAATAAACTGAATCTAGACATTCCACTTTTAACCTTCAGATAAGGACACATTGTTAGGTTCAGAACATGGTTCTGGTCATGTATCAATTCATTCTCACCTCATTAGGCGTAATGGAGTCATTTTTAAGTATGATCAGGTTTTGTGCACTTTGCCCACTCTGCCCTGTCAGATGTCTCTCAGCCGTCACTGCATGAGGACCAGTTCCCGTTGGGCCACCAGTATTGTAAAACATGAAAGTGTCACTTCCTGATCCTGCAGTCAGACATGCCTTATAGCAGTAGGTCTTAGTGAGAGACCCATTCCCCCGCACTTCAATAAAATGTGGCTGTACTTTTAAACCATGTGGTATCCTAGCGTCAATGTTGTTGTTAGCCTGCTTGTACATTTCAGCAGGATACCTTTCTCTGACCCCACAGAAACCTCCACAACAGGAGTCACCATACACACTGTATCTGTAGCACTTGATAACCGTTAGGACAATGATTGTCAAAACAAATATGAATGAAACTGAGCTCAGCGCAATAATGAGATACAGTGTTATCTCTGAGTAATTTCTAGTACTTTTGATATGCCTCCTTGTGTCAGGGATGATTTTGGAAACTCTATCCACAACAGCGATGGTTATGGCTACTGCTGAGGACAGGGATGGCTCTCCATTGTCTCTCACAACAACTGACAGGTTGAAAGTAGTAACACTGTCATCCCCCAGTTTGCGAGTAGTCCGAATCTCCCCGCTGTGTAGCTCCACTCTGAAGAGATCTGGGTCTGAGGCTTGAGCCAGATGGTAGAACAACCACGCATTTTGTCCAGAGTCTGCATCAATGGCTATTACTTTGGTAACCAAATAACCTGCTTGTGCGGAGCGAGGGATCATCTCCAAGGCTGCAGAGGCGTTGGTTGAGGTAGGGTACAGAATCCGAGGCGCATGGTCATTCTGATCCACCACATACACGTGGACAGTGACAGTGCTGCTAAGTGCTGGGGTCCCAGCATCCTGGGCCTGAACAACAACCTGAAACTCCCTTAACTTCTCGTAGTCAAAGGAGTTGGCCGCATATATGTTACCATTGTCGGATTTAATGGAGACGTAGGATGTGACAGGTAGCCCTTGAATTTCCCCTTTCAGGAGAGAATAGGACACATAGGCATTTTCGTTGTCATCGGGATCGATGGCTTTGACAGTGCACAGCGAAACCCCAAGCGCGTTGTTCTCAGGGATGTAAACGGAATACACGGGCTCTTCGAACCGCGGAGGGTTGTCGTTGACATCGGAGATGTCCACTTGTATCACTTTGTGGGAAGAGAGGGGAGGGGTCCCGGCGTCCGTAGCCGTGACCGTGATGTTGTAGGAGGAAGCCCTTTCGCGGTCCAGGTCGCCCTGCGTGACCAGCGTGTAGGAGTTTTTGAAGGAGTTGAGTTTGAAGGGGATGTTGGGAGGGATACTCAGACTGACCTGCTTGTTCGGCCCGGAGTCCTGGTCGGTTACACTCATTAAAGCCACCACGGTCTCGGGCCGGGCGTTCTCTGGCACCGGGCTGTACAGGGAGGTCAGCACCACTTCGGGGGCATTGTCGTTGGCGTCCACGATGTTGACCAGCACCTTGCAGTGCCCGGCCATGGACACAGGACCCCGGTCGGTGGCCTGCACATAAACCTCATAGGAGGAGGCCTCCTCGTAGTCCAGTGTGCCATTGACCCTCACCTCGCCGGAGACTGGGTCGATGCTGAAGAGCTGCCGCACCTTCTGGGGGGTGTAGCCGCTGAAGGAGTACAGCACCTCCCCGTTGGAGCCCTCGTCCGGGTCCGAGGCATTCAGCTTCACCACCAGCGTGCCCGGGGCCGCATTCTCCAGCAGTTTCACAGTGTAGGTGGATCGGTCGAAGACGGGCGAGTTGTCGTTTGTGTCCATGACCCGTATGGAGATCTGGGCCGTGCCAGACCTGGCGGGGCTGCCCCCATCCACAGCGGTGAGCACCAGCTGCTGCAGGGCGCTTTGCTCCCGGTCCAGGGGCTGCTGCAGCACCAGCTCCAGGAGTTTGCTGCCGCGCTGGAAGCCTTTGAGGTCCAGGGCGAAGTGCTGGTTGGGGCTGAGCCGGTAGCTCTGCACCGAGTTGGTGCCCACGTCGGGGTCCTGCGCGCTCTCGATGTGGAAGCGGGCACCGGGCACAGCGGACTCGCTGACCTCCAGCCGGTAGTCCTGCCGCGGGAAGCGGGGCGCGTTGTCGTTGATGTCCAGCACCTCCACTTCCACGTTGTGCACCTCGATGGGCTGCTCGATCACCAGCTCCAGGCTGAGAAAGCAGGAGGTGCTAAGCTCGCACAGCGCCTCCCGGTCCATGCGCTCCTTCACCAGCAGCGCCCCGCGGCCCAGATCCAGCTCCAGGTACTGCCGCCCGCTGCCCGAGGTCAGCCGTGCGCCCCGGGCCGACAGCCGCTGCGGATCCACGCCCAGGTCGGTCGCCACGTTCCCCACGAAGGCGCCGCGCTCCAGCTCCTCTTGCACCGAGTAGCGGAGCTGCCCGCCCGCCGGGCACAGGCACAGGAGGAGCAGGAGAGCCGGGATCCGGAGCGCCGCCGCCCCGCAGCAGCTGCGGGGAGAAGACGGCACCATGGCCGAGGGCGGAGGGAGGGGTGGGAGAGCCGAGCGCAGCTTTCACCCGACGCGCTCGCAGCCCTGCCGGGCCTCACATCCCTCAGCCGCCGCCGCCGCCGCCTCCCACACCCAGCAGCGGGTTCATGCACCCGGCTAACAGGCGCCGCCAGCTGCGCCCAGCGCTGCCGCCGCCCCTGCAGCCCCCACCGCTGCCGGCTCCTGAGCCGGCCGCTTCCACAGAAAATCCATGCTCCCCGGCTCTGCTGCTACCCGGCCCTGCGGCTGAGAATCCGGCCTCTCCTCCTCCAGCAGCTCGGGGGACTCGCTGCTCCACTTCCTCCTTCTCTAGCTGCTGCGGGGAGTGTGCGGGGGAGGGGCGCTGAGCTCCGGCTGGCTCCAATTCAGCACCTGGGCAGGGAACAGCGACACCGAGGCAGGCAGCCAAGAGCAGCAGCCAGACGGCACGGGAGGGGGCTGCGCGGCCCGCCGGCCACCCCGTGGAGGCAGGGCCGGCTCTGGCTTTTTTGTCGCCCCAGGCAAAAAAGCCTCCGGCGGCCCCCCCCCGCGGGGGGGGGGCGGAGCGGGGGGGCGGCTGGAGCCCCGGGGCGAGGGTGGCGAGCCCCGGCGGGGGCTCCGCTCTCCCCCGGGGCGGCCGGGGGCAGGGCGCGGGGGGAGGGCGGCGCGCCGCTCTCCCGCCGGGGGGAGGGCGGCTGGAGCCCCGGGGCGAGGGTGCCGGAGGGGAGGGCGCTCTCCACTCTCCCGGCCAGGGGGAGGGCGCCGGAGGGGAGGGCGGCCGGAGCCCTGGGAGGAGGGCGGCGAGCCCCGGCGGGGGCTCGGCTCTCTCTCCCCCCCCGGCGGCCAGAGCGCCGGGGGCAGGGCGGCGAGCCCCGGCTGGGGCTCGGCTCTCCCCCCGGGGGCCAGAGCGCAGGGCTGCGAGCCCCGGGAGGGGCTCGCCGCTCTCCCCCCGGCAGCCGGGGCCAGAGCGCCGGGGGGAGGGCGGCGTGCCCGGCTGTGGCCCCGCTCTCCCCAGCGGCCCGAGCGCCGCGCCGCCCCCCTCCAGGTGCCGCCCCAAGCACCAGCTTGGTTGCCTGGTGCCTGGAGCCGGCCCTGCGTGGAGGGCAAGATTGCCCCAACAGCCAGAGCGCATATCCCACACAGGGGAGAGCCCCGTCCCCAGGGAGCTCTTCACCAGAGCCAACCGCAGCACCAATCCCCCAACACACACCGGGACCGCACCCCCGCCCCAGCCACTCCTCAGCCCCTGGGAGTTCAGAGCCAACTACCCCCATAGCCACCCCCCTTCACAGAGATACCTCCCCGCCCCCCTCCGGAGACAGTTAGGGACCCCTTCACTTCCTAGCAGCCCTGCCTTCCCGCCCACACTCAAATTAGGAGAAAGAGAGAGTGTGACGTCCATGTGTATGTTTACATACGTTTTATGTCTAGACAAACGGACTCAAATTAGGAGAAAGAGTGAGTGTGACGTCCATGTGTGTGTTTACATACGTTTTATGTCTAGACAAACGGAAAGATAGCTCTTCTACCTGTGATTGTCTCCTGCCACTGCAGAGGCTCTTTGGTCTAATCTCTAACGCCTATCCCCTATAATATAGGCAGGCCCTCTCAGAGATCCAGAGAGGCCCAGGCCACTTCCAGTTTTTGGGGCCCCTTTCAACAGTACTTGATCCACCACCAACCAGCTGATCTGAGAGGACACATTCATCATGGTCTAAGCTTGTGCCATCAGAACTGATATATTTTTATTAATATTTATGAACATTTTAAACTCTTTAATATGACAAAATTTATAATAGTTAACAAAAAAATATGTCTTTTACCAAATCACATCTCTTATTTGCTTAAATTTGCAACTCTAAGCTGAGAGAGTGTGTCACATTTTGGTTCTATAGGGATGTGCATAAAAACAAGTTGCAAAACTTATCAAATGCCAAAAAAATAACAAATGTCTAAATCTGAGTCCCCGTTTGAGTTTGAGGCCCAGGCCAAATGGCCCTCCTGCCCCCTCCCCCTCCCCCACCCCCATTGGCCCTGGATATAGGGGATGGGGAAGAAGCCTTCCCACATTTATCAACATGAATCCCTACCTGTCTTTCTACCCACAAGGCCACCGCCAGGGCAATCTGTGGAGCCCCAAACAAAAGCAAGGCAGCAGCTTGTCATAGGAAAGGGATACAGAATGGTTGGCTGGCCTCTTTCCCTCTCCTCGTTCTAGGTGCTAGAAGGGAAAACAGGGAATGAACTGCCTTCCTAGCCAGTCTCACTGCTGAGTTGCCTAGACTTCTAGTCCTACTGCTGCTGCTGCAAAGCTAGAATGCATCAGCTCATGAGTGTTAAATCAGCACACTCTGAAAAGCACGCACTCCCCTCCCCCAGTGTTTTTTTGCTTACAGCTGGTTCTATCAGTGTACTTCTACAGTTATGTTGCCTTCCTTCTTGAAGACCGTCTTCTCTGCCCCCCTTTAATTCATTCTTGCTGCATTACCCTCCCCACTCTTTTAGGGATTATTTCCTCTCACTGATGTCTCTCCTTCCTTGATCCCCTCAACCACTGCTGTAACAGCCCTACCCTGCCACTAGCTCCACTGGTTGAATTTTGCAAGTTACACCCATGAACTATGAGATTATTTAACATGGGCTTCAGTTTATTTTACATAATAATATACAGGCAAACAGTGAGGCGAGTGCAACTAGAACTGTAGGGAGAGGTTCAGGAGAAGAAATAGTAGTTGCATTTGTTTTCCACTACTCCTTTTAGACTCATATTCAAGTACCAGCAAGACCCAAGTTCACATAGTTTATCAGAACTGACAAAATCACAGGCGATGGTGCAATGGCTATATTTTGATCAATGTGTACAAGACACACAAAAACATTGCTAACAGAGAGAAGCAGCAACACAGATCATCATTAGGGTCAAGATTTTTTTTTTTTAATGGGCATCTAAGTTAGGTTCCTACATCCAAATATAGGGACTTAAATAAGTGGTCTCATTTTCAAACATGCTGAGCAACCAACAGATTCCATTGACTTCAGTAGTCACTGCTGGGAGGCACCCAAACATGCTTATTTTTGAAAGTTAGACAAATGTAGGCCTATTCAGACCAGGAAGGCCAGTGGGAGCTTCTGTGTGGTCAGCATGTTTGAAAATCTGGCCCCTTCAGATATGTGCCCAAATGGGAGCAAAGCTCTTTTGAAATCTGGCTCCAGTTTTTTTTGCGGGGGGGAGAGGGCGGGGGGTTACCTAAGTATGGATTTTGCAACCTACTCATCCACAGAGATAAAAAAAAAGACAACATGCTGCTCTGGAAAAAAGGGACGAGGAATCTCCTCAAAGGGAGGAGGAGGGGAAGCCATAGCCAAGGCTGGGAGGATTGTGGCCACCACTCACAAGAGGAAATGAAGGGTGGTGGTGGCCGGCGATTCCCTTCTAAGGGGGACAGAGGCATCCATCTGCAGGCCTGACCTTGCATCCTGGGGTGGGTGTGCTGCCTGTCAGGGGCCCATAGCCAAGATACTACAGAAAGATTGCGGAGGATTATCCAGCCCTCTGACTACTACACCATGCTGCTCATCCAGGTGGGCACTAATGAAACTGTGAGGTATGGCCTGAGCATATCAGAAGTGACTACAGGACTCTGGGGGTGAGGGTGAAGGATCCTTCTGGTCGAGGGTAGGTATCCAGGTAGAGACAGACATATCCTGAAAGTAAATACATGACTGCATGGATGGTGTCACCAGGAGGGCTTCAGCTTCCTTGACTATCAAATCTTGTTCTAAGAAGGACTGTTGAGCAAAGATGGGGTCCACCTGTCAAGGGGAGGAGTATCTTTGGATAGAGACTGGCTAACCTAGTGAGGCAGGCTTTAAACTAGGTTTGATGGGAGCAGGAGAAAAAACCCACAGGTAAGTCCAAAAAATGGATACCTGGGTGAAGGGTCAGAATCCGGGGGGAACATGGGAAATTGCAGCATGGACAAAAGAGAGACAAGAGGGACTATATTAGGGGGAATCTAATAAACATCTTAGATGTCTGCATATTAATGCAAGAAGTATGTGGAATAAACAGGAAGAACTAGAAATACTAGTGAATAATCACAAATATTATATAACTGGCATTCTAGAAACTTGTTGGAATAATTCATATGACTGGAATATTGGTATAGAAGGGTACAGCTTGTTCAGGAAGTACAGGCAGGGGGAAAAGGGAGGAGTTGTTGCCTTGTATATCAAAGACGTATACACTTGCACTGAGGTTGAGACTAGTGGGAAGCAGACCTGTTGAAAGTCTTTGGGTAAAGATAAAAGGGGTAAAATACAAGGGGGATGTCATGGCAGAGTCTACTAAAGACCACCTAACCAGGAAGAAGTGGATGAGACTTTTTTAAACAACTAACAAAATAAACCAAAATACAGGACTTGGTGATGATGGGGGACTTCAAATACCCAGACATTTGTTGGGGAAATAATTTAGCAGGGCACAGATTATCCAACAAGTTATTGAAATGCATTGGAGACAGAAGGTGGAGAAAGTAACTAGGGGAGAAGCTATTCTGGATTTGATTCTGACAAACAGGGAGGAACTAGTTGAGAATTTGAAGGTGGAAGGCACCTTGGGTGAAAGTGACCATGAAATGATAGAGTTCATGATTCTAAGGAATAGTAAGAGGGAAAACAACAGAACAAAGACAATGGATTTCAAGAAGGCAGACTTTAGCAAACTCAGAGAATTGGTAGGTAAGATCCCGTAGGAAGCAAGTCTAAGGGAAAAATGGGTTCCAAAGAGTTGGCATTTTTAAAAGAGATATTATTAAGGGTACTAGAGCAAACTAAACCAATGCATTGGAAAGATAGG
Source organism: Emys orbicularis (assembly GCF_028017835.1). Classification (NCBI taxonomy): domain Eukaryota; kingdom Metazoa; phylum Chordata; order Testudines; family Emydidae; genus Emys; species Emys orbicularis. The sequence continues at coordinate 75,729,908 of NC_088690.1, forward strand.
ACGTATGGTAAGAGGCCCCCTTGGCTTAACCAGGAGATCTTCAGTGACCTGAAACTCAAAAAGAGTCATACAAGAAGTGGAAAGTAGGTCAAATTACAAAGGATGAATATATATATAAAAAACACAAGCATGTAGGGACAAAATTAGAAAGGCCAAGGCAAAGAGCAAGATTAAACTAGCTAGGAATATAAATGGTAACAAGAAAGCATTTTACAAATATATGGGAAGCTAGAGGAAGACCAGGGACAGGATAGGCCCATTACTAAATGAGGAGGGAAAGACAATAACAGAAAATGTTGATTACCTGTTCTAGTCATTCCCTTTGAAGCACTTGGCATTGGCCACTGCCGGAAGACAGGATATTGAGCTAGATGGATCGTTAGTCTGACCAACTCTGGCCATTCTTATGTTCTTTTCTTTTTTGTTTCAGTTTTCACCACAAAAGTTAGCAAGGATCAGACAACTAACATAGAGAACAAAAGTGTAAATGGGGCAGGATCTGAGGGTAAAATAGAAAAAGAACAAGTTAAGAATTACTTAGACAAGTTACATGTCTTCAGATTGGCAGGGCCTGATGAAACACATCCTAGAATGCTTAAGGAACTGACTGAAGAGATCTCTGAGTCATTAGCAATTATCTTTGAGAACTCATTGGAGGACTGGAGAGATACCTGAGGACTAGAAAAGCACAAATATAATACCTATCTATAAAAGGGGGAATAAGGACAACCCAGGGAATTATAGACCAGTCATCTTAACTTTGGTACCTGGAAAGATAATGGAGCAAATAATCAAATGATCAATTTGTATCCACCTAGAAGATAATAAGGTAATAAGCAACAGTCAACATGGATTTGTCAAGAACAAGTCAAGTCAAACCAAGCTAATATGCTTCTTTGACAGAGTAACAAGCCTTGTGGATGGGGAGAAGCAGAAGGTGTCATATATCTCAACTTTATTAAGGCTTTTGATACTGTCTCACATGATCTCATAAACAAACCAGAGAAATAAAGCCTAGATGAATCTACTAGAAGGTGGATGCACAACTGTCTGGAAAACCATTCTCAGAGAGTAGTTATCAATGGTTAACAATCGAGCTGGACGGGCATATTGAGTGGGGTCCTGCAGGGATCTGTCCTGGGTCTGGTTCTATTGAATATCTTCAAAAATGATTTGGATAATGGCATAGACAGTACACTTATAAAGTTTGCAAATGATACCAAGCTAGGAGGGGTTGCAAGTGCTTTGGAGGACAGGATTAGAATTCAAAATGATCTTGACAAACTGGAGAAATGGTCTGAATTAAACAGGAGTAAATTCAATAGGGGAAAATGCAGTGTACTACACTTAAGAAGGACAAATCAATTGCACATATGCAAAATGGGAAATGACTGCCTTGGAAGCAGTACTGCAGAAAAAGACAGGGGGCTATAGTGGATCACAAACTAAATATGGGTCAACAATGTAATCCTGTTGTAAAA